>NC_135529.1:770000-1423750 GCF_051989575.1 Stigmatopora nigra
AAAATAAGATTCAGTCTTCATTTTCAGATACAAAGTCCATCCGAACAAGGCATGTTCACTTAAAATTGCCTGAAGGAGTAAAAGTGATCTCTCTGGATTTGTGCACTCATTGCACATTTTCTTGTTGAAATGTTGGCTAACTTAGTGCAAGGGACTGTCAACTATTTGCTTATATGCAAATAACTCAAGACTATTATATTTGTGGGCTTTTTATTTCATTTTTCACTCTAAAACTTCTTAAATAAGTGACTTTAAATAAATACATACATACACATATATGTAATATAATAGTCTTGAAGCATTTGCATATTAGCAAATAGTTGGCAGTCCCTTGCAATAAGGTAGCCAACATTCCACCAATGGGAATGTGCAATGAAGACAACAGACATCATAAATCCAATTTAGAGTATTCAATCAGCCTGCCGTGCATGTTTTGGAGATGTTGGAGGAAACCGGAGTACCCGGAAAAAACCCACACACATCTAGGGATATCATGCAAACTACACAGACCCTCAACCCCAGAATTGTAAGGCCGACGTGGTAA
This sequence comes from Stigmatopora nigra, assembly GCF_051989575.1. NCBI lineage: Eukaryota > Metazoa > Chordata > Actinopteri > Syngnathiformes > Syngnathidae > Stigmatopora > Stigmatopora nigra. The sequence continues at coordinate 770,545 of NC_135529.1, forward strand.
CCACTCAAATAATTGTCAAATAAACATCCAAGTTTTTGGGTGGGCATGTATTTCCATGACTTCATTTTGAACCACAGGCACCACTGCTTGATATAAGTAAAGAATTCCATATTGTCCCGAGGGCTGAGTTAAAGTGAATAGATGCATATTTGTGCATCTTGTTGCATCCCCCACCTTCCGATTTCATAAAAGTATTTTCTCCAGCGCGCTTTGGTCTACCTTTTTATAGCAACCCCTTGAGCTCCATGCGAATGCATGTCACCAAGTAGGCTGCATGTATTGAGGGGAAAATAGGTCGTGCGGCGCATTATGCACACAAACCTGATTTCGTTGCTGTTTAATGGAGCGCATTTGGCACCGATGCCTTGAAATTACCAGGGATAGAAGGATTAAATACCATTCTTTATATATAGATATATTGCATGTGTGTGTGGGTAATACATTTGGACTGTGCATCAACCCACACTTTTTTGTATTTTATTTTTTTACTGCTTGTGTTAGTATTGAGAAATAATTGCCCTGAAAGTAAAGGGTAACAAAAGGAGGTCAGCCATCCCTCCCCCAGGGAAATAATAGCGCCACACAAAGGCATGGTAATGACTTTTGAACCTCTAAAACGGCAGTTTAATTATCTGAAATATTAGATAGAGTTAGGAAAATTCATTTGAAGAAGTATATGTTTGCATTAATCTATCAAAGGAAAATCGGACTTGGAGAAATAGCTGAAAACTGAAGAAAACTATGACCATTCTGATTCTATGTAAACTGTTTACCGCAGCTGTATATTCATATTTATAGTAGCATTTTTTTCTCCCTGATTGGTCGCAATTCACATTATAAAACACAGATTGACGAAGTTAGCTCAAATTTTATTGGATATTTTGTGCTATAAATATAATCAGTAAATAAATTTATAAATAAATGTATTATCCATTGTTATTCTTTACTAACTAATGTATTTGTATGTGGTGTTTTTTTTGTGCTGAGCGCATCGGCCTCACAGCTTCGGGGTCCTGGGTTAAAATCCAGGTCTATGCACCTGTGAGGAATTTGCCTGTTTTCCTGCGTGGGTTTCCTCTGGGTACTCTACTTTCCTCCCGCATTCCTAAAACATGCATGGTAGGCTGATTGGACACTTTAAATTGCCCCTTGGTATGAATGTGATCCTAAATGGGTTGTTTTTCTGGGATTGGCTGCCCACCAATTCAGGGTGTTGCCCGCCTCTGGCCCGGAGACAGCTGGGATAGACTCCAGCACCCCCTGCGATCCTAATGAGGATAAAGCGGTTCAGAAAATGCGATATAATTGAAGACTAGTTCCTAGATCCATTACTTTGGTGCAGTAACTAAGTAAATGTATTCCGTTACTTCCCAGTGCTGACCACGCCTCTTTATGACTGCAGCTCCCCCCTCCCCTCTCTCTCTCTCCCCTCCTCTCTCTCTTCCTCGGCTCTACGAATTCATTGAATTGTAGTAGAGAGTAAGCGAGGCGGAAGCCGTGTTATATTCGCATGCATTCAGACGAACGAAGTAGAAGAAGAAAAAGACGAGAAGAAGAAAAAGAAGAAGAGGAAGACGCCCTCTACTCCCCTTCGTCGTGTGCCCGTCTCTTGGTAGTCCGCACCTGTTCTTATCCCTCGTATCCTCGTGCGAGTGTGTGGACATTCTCCCCACGCTTGCATTGTTAGATTAGACGGCTGTTTTTTTTTATTTTTATTTTTTTATTTTTTTTTATAAAATCAAATTATGACTTCGACATCATATAATCTGGATTACCTACCGTTGTCTGATAGTCGGTTAATGACCCCATCCGATTCAATGTAAGTAACCGCAACACTTGTCGTTTTTGTCTTTGTGTTTTGAAGTTATGTTTCGAAGATGATGGTGATGATGAAACCTTTCCGTTGGTAGCTTGTAGCCTGTTAGCCACACAGGAGGAGCTAAATGCTAACAGACTGAAAAAGAAACCGGTGAGTCGCACATCGACGTTATCTTACGAATGCAAGGCAGTTTCCGTTGTTGAAATGTCTCGGATCGCGAAAGGTCGGGCTTTTAAGATAAAGTGGGCAAAAGACACAAAATGGAGTACATAGCTGTTTTTGTAGTTAGCTTAGCAATATTAGCGGGAACGCGGTAGCGTTGTACTCGACTGACATGTGCCTTTCTTTCGGTCACATTTTTGAGTAAAAGTCAAGATAAATCATTTTAAGTAACCCTAACTCTTGTAGATTTTCTCAAAACTCAAGGAAGTTGCTGATGTAAACGTCAACGCATCTTACGCCAGTATAAACGGCACAATCACATTGACAACAGTTGAAAGCTATAGTGTACGATAGAGTAGTTCATCTTTTGCTTGTTTTTTTTGTATCAAACGAGGTTTTTGCTGTTTAAAAAAATGTATATTGCCTAGCATTTAACTACATCGAAAGCCATTGTTCCGCCCATATCAGGGTTGTCTTACCTAACCAACACACGTGGTTTCTTCCATTATTATTGAGCCTTTAATGGAAATCTTGTGACCAGAACCCATGTAAACAACAGACTGGGAAGACCATTTTCTCCTTCTGCACGAAAACAAGCCTCGCCTATTGACAGGATGCTTTAAAAGTGGCCATTTGTTGGCAGAAACAAAGATCAGGTCATGTGTTTGTGATTGTGTGGAACTTGAACAAGCTCTTCCATCATTATCATGAATTCCTGTAAAAGACTTATCTGGACTCTACCAATTTTCTCTAGGAGGATTGCCGGTGTCCATTCAATCCTGAGTTACAATTTAGATAAAAAACAACAACCCACCTCATCATTCTGGGAGATTTAGACTACATTGGGCACCCACTTAGCTCAAGATTTATGTGATTGTTTTGTAATTGTTGACAGGAGTTACTCTCAGGGCTCAAGAGTGATCCCATGACGACCATATAGCTGCAATGTGTCACTAAGCCAAACGTCAAAGCCATCACTACTTTCCTCTTGGACAGGGCATTGATATTCCCGGACATCTGTGGCGTTGGCTGTCAGGCCTCGTTTGATACCAAAACACGCCCAACTCATCACCACGGTGGTAGAATGGCGTGAACACAATCTGTTTGGGGAAGACATTAGACAGCTGATTTGCTGGGATTTTCAAACAGACGTATTCATTAAAAAAATATGAAAATGTGAATAATCTGCTCCAGGCGCACATACTTGGCATTCTGTCATCTACTTGCCATAAAGTCATGTTTGAGAATAGTTTCTCTATGCACAAAGCAAACAAAGACTTATGAGACACTTTTAAATATGATGACAAAGATAGGACAGGCTGTACTGCTTTTACCTTCTTTTTCTTTATGTAGTACATTAAATTGACAACCATCAAAGAGACAAATAATGAAACGTGTTGGGTCCTATTGATTTAGGGATGACCTACTAGCATGGGCATTCCAACTTAAAAACATAATTAAAAGAGAGATCTCCATCCTACACATTGTAAAGTGTAATTGAATTACATTTAAAATAACCAAAGGTGAGAAATGCAGATTTTTTTGAAAAGTGACCTTTATGTTTGTATGCAGATCAGGAAGGAAAATTGTACTTAGCTTGGCAAACAGCACAGTGTAATTGATATTGGGTTTGCTGACTTTTTTAATTCCTCTTTATAAGACACTCATTCTTGATGGTGCCAGACGTCCAATACATTTTTTACTGGGTTGACAGCTTGCTTTCGCTGGCCTCGACAGGAATCAGTCCTCGGATAAAATGATTTAAATAGTATGATGTTCAAGAAAAAAAATGCAATTCAGTCCAGTTTTTCTCTTGATAATTTTTTTGTATGAATTTTGTGGTTATGACTATTCATTTATCTATTAAAATAGATAAAATATTTCAAAATACAATGGAGCTTACTAAATGAACAAACAAATTATTGCAACCTGGCAACCACATATTGATTTTTTTATTTATTTTGGATTATCTAACTTCCACTTACAAAATGTTAATATTATGGCCTATTTGTGAGGTAAAATGTAATGTCCACCACATGTGTACTCCAGGTCCACCTCTATATCAAGGGTGAAGTAGAAATAATTATTCACTTCACAGGCACTTGGTGGTGTTCATTATAAAAACCTCTTAAATGCCTATCGATCGATGCCAATTAGTGACATTCCTCCGACTCAAAGCCACTTCAATGTTTGTTTAATCATAAATGCTTGTTGTTGCTAATTTGCATCATACATAGTGGTACATATATATTTGTATATTTTATAATTTATTATTTCAATCTGTATTTTAATGAACATTCTTAGCTAACCATTTGAAAGCAAACACACAGGTAAACATTTCACACTTCGGTGTCAAGGAGTTAAAAAAAACACTATTTTCGCTAAAAATACTCACTGCCAATTTTGACAGCATTTCAAAATCTGAACCTTAATCTATTTTTAGAGGCATATTTTTCCTGAAAACCCATCTTGAATGTGTGCCACCTAATCTTCACTCTTCAATAAGACTACCCGACATTTTGAATTTACAAGCACACCCCGTTTTAAAATTGTAACTTTAGTTGACTGTGCTCCTGTCCGTCACTCCGACAGCAAGATAGCCATTGTGCAAATTTGGTGGAAAGATTCACAAACAAAAGATAATGCTGGAAACCGTTACATAAGACAAGAGTGCGCACACTTCACATGCTGGCAGAAACCTACTGTTCCTATCAGGTTTTAAGAATAATGGCGATGTGTCTAAATGTTAACAGCTCTCTGTTTAAATAAGGGTCCATCTTTCCAGCGAGTGACTCGGAAACGAGCACTCTTTCTCTGTAGATTGATGCTTTTGTGGAGCAGTTAGCTCGTGTGTGTGCGCAGCAATGCAGACTATATTTAGTGCCTGCTATTCATTTAGTGTCCTAGTTGTCGTCGGCGCAATGTTTTGTCTCCCATCCAACATTCCTCCGCCACACAAATAAGACAATTGGGAGTCCATGGCTGTTAAGGGAAGGTGTAATTGCCCCCTTTTCCTGCTCTGTTGAAATTGATTCGAGATGCCGCTCATGGATAGTTTTACCTCTGGCTCTCCCTGGCTTTGCTTGAGCATCATGATCCGCGACCCCCGGGGACCCCCAGGTGCCATTACGGAGTTAATGGCGCAGGCGTTGTCATCCTCACATGCTGCCAGCCTGTTAGCATATGGGCCAATGAAAGTCTTGATTGAGCGCGTCTGTGCTCACACAGGGGACGGGCAACAATGAAATCAGGCCGTGCGAAGATGAATGGCAGTTACTGCCGGCATGGAAAATCAGGGGAAGTGGACCGCAGGTTTTTTTTTTTTTGCACAGCAGTTATTGCACAACTGAAGTGGTGCAGAATGCTTCTCATTAGCTACTTGGATTATCGAGGAGGAGCTCTTCATGTTTTGCTCGCCAAGCTTTCAACATTTTTTCTAATTAAATATAGTGGATCCTAGAACGGCTGTTAAGGTACTTGGGTAATCGCTAGCAAGCAGATGTTTTGATTGACCAATCTCCAGTTTCTCTATACCTCTGTAGTCGTCATCCTATCAAATTGAAAGCGGAATGGTTGTGAATGTCGCCACAGATTCAATCTATCTACCAAGCAAAATCGTCTTCTACTGTAAGAGTAGGAAACAGCATGGGTTTGCAATCTTGCCCCCCACTACAGCTGCCTGATAATCAATATTTTAATTACAGCAAGTAGTTGTTTGCTGCAAGCTCTAATGAGAAACACTTAAGTAAAGGTGAACTGGTGTGTGGGAATTCTAAATGCCTGGACTTATTTCAGGAGCACAGTGGTAGGTAAGGCTCAAGTAGAATTGACTCAGGTTTTTGACATAAAGGTCTTGAAATGTATCACAAATGTGAGTTACATTAGCTTGCAGTAGAAGGTTTTAACACGTTTTGGAGACAGGCTGACCACAGGGGTCCACTGATTTGTTACACTTGGAGGGAAACAAGTGGCATGTTGTTTCTACCCAACACTTTTCTGTAAAAGTGCATGTGCCACCAAATTACAGTTGGGTCACTGTTGTATGAAGTTCCTATGGTGAAAGCAATCACCCTTACTATGAAGCGCTGATGTGCTATAACGGGCCCCGTGGAGGTGTCGCTAACATGCTTACCCGGTCAGACCACAGCAGCAAGATAGACACATGGCACAGATAAATCACCTGCTTTTACTGTCGGTTTGGCAGGAAGCGGGCCACTGTGGGTTTGCGTCAGCTGCTAGAGGGCATCACCGCTTTCTGGCGCGTCAGCAAAACATTTGATTGCCGCTGTGGTTGGTTTCTTAAACCGAAATCTGGGCAAAGGTGACAGGAAAAATAACTTGTTCTCTCAGTCGTAATGTTAGTGCTTTTGAAGTGATGAGCTGTGATCTTTGCCTTTTAAAAGAAATCTTGACATTTTTGGCCCAATGGGTGGTTTTAGCTGTAACAAGATCACCATAATGTCCTGAACTTTTTGTTCCTCATGTGATGGGGTGTTGAAGGGCTCAAATTTAGCTTTAATTACATTTTTTTTGTCTGTGACAAACTTGGACATGCCTTATTAAGGAGACTCTCAAGCTAAGTATTATGGTGCCAATTACATTTATATAGGGGAGAAGTGATTGTAGAATCTAATTATTTTTAATTTGAATAAATATTGATATTTTGCCAACAGTGGGCCGCCCAAAAAAGTATTCTATTAGCCACAGTTTTTTTTAGCTTCTTTCACTTGTAAAAATGAGGCCCAATGGTATGTGAAGGTGTAGGTAAATGGCTACTTTGTTAAAATGTATTGGACATTTCCTATTTGCCAGCAACGCAACTTAATCCTACATGTGTGTGCTCTCTCTCCATCAGTCCAATTCTTATATTTTCCCTTGCGTCTGATTCGATTCAAATTTATATTCACTGAATACAGCATGCCATAAACTGGGTACATGACTTGATCTTGAACTTTAGCATTTAATAGCACATGCCTTGTTTTAAATGCATAATTCAATATCAACTATTCTTCCCCCCCACAGCCTGCGGGTAAGTGCTTCACACTTGAACACATGCATATTTGTATGGTATTTCAAATGAAGTAACAAATTAAGATTGTATGCTCGAAATAAATACCAGTTTGCTTTTACTTTTGAGGCTTATATGGCAGAATTTCCCAGTTGACTGTTACGGGACAACATAACTGCAGCCTGTGAGCAAATGTATATGGAGCCGTTTCAAGATCAGGCGAATTACTTTATTTATATGTTTTGACAATGGTGTTATTGTATTTTTTGGGGCCCGAGAAATGTAATGTGTGGCGTAGGATGTGTAAACAATCTGAAAGGTGCGAGTTGAGAACCCTGTTGTGGAGGCACTAATAACTGAGTAGATAGCTGTTACCGCCACCCCCCCCAAGACAAATTCCATTTGTGTTTCTAAAGTATTTGGCCAAAGATGACGATTGAGATTAACTGTAGACTCGATCCAATAACCTCAAGGATCATAAAAGACATTTTCTGAAAATATTTGCCTTAAAATTTGGTTTAATGTTTTGTCTGTCTAAACCAGCTAATAAGAAGATCTTTTATTTTTTGATAACCCCAAATTATTGTTTTTATGATACTTTTTAAAAATGAACAGAATGCTGTCAAAATGGCGTAAGTACACTTTTGGAAAAAGGCGAAGAAATGGTACGGACGCCCACCAGTATCTGAGCAGACGTTAGTCCTCCATGTATTCTGAGAGTCCGCCTGTGTCAGCCCATTGTGCTACTCGCCGAGTGGTGAATAGTGTTCAGCAGCATCGGGAACAATATGTGATTGTTCCCCTGCTGTGCCAAAGAAGCTGCGGGTTACTCCCTGTACCATCCCCAGTTCGCTTGAGGAGGAGGAAATGTGGCGCAAAGTGCTGCGAAGCAACCATTCGTGGAGCTTTGAAAGCTTTGCGGTGCCTACTTAGTAGGGGAGGAGGCAAGGCCACACGGTTCCTAAGTCACTCGGCTATGTTGACAGCGGTGTGGGAATAAGAGCTTTCATAGCCAAGCGTGGATTCGGATTTCTGGAGGCGAGCGAGCGGAAGTCCTATTTGTTAGCATGTCGTTTAAATCCCTCAAGGAGTTTGGCGTTTCAGCTGAACGTCTGGGCTCCATTTGTAAGAGATTGATGGCTCGTGTACAAAGGTCTGTGTGCAAAATGGCTATTTTGTTCTCACTTGAAAAAATGTAACAAGTTCACAAATGTAACACTGGCAACATGGTCTTCATCTTTCTGTGCTTTCATTAATGGTGTTTAATACTTATGTTTTAGACGTGTAACACAAGTGCGAGGATAGTTTCATTTCTGGCTTCAAATCCTGCTGGCTGCTAGGTTTGGAAAGATGTTGTTTGGTTTCCTTCACGCCAAAGCTGATGTTGTTGGGATTCTGTCATGGCGTCATCGTCCCATCAAGAAAATTGGTTCGATTTGCTACCTATTCTCCATCTTCTGAATCGCTAACATTGCTGAGAAGAAAAGCCCTCCAATGGGGAAGCCATTTGGGTAACTGCTGAAATTGGAAAACTAACCGTGGCTAATAAGATCATTTCCACTGTAAGAGAAAATAAAAGTTAAATGTTCACAGTCAAACGAATTTATTGCTATCTGACTTTGACATCTTCAAGATTAGAAGAATATTGGGCTGTATTATATACTGTTCACCAGGAAATTTGTTCAATTTGCCACTGATGCAGTAAGCAGCAGGATCATTTTGTTGCTCATTTTTTACAACTGAATTAAACCTTTTTGCATGCTCAGGATTTTGGATCTCCTGGAGTAACTGTCATTGGCACTGTCTCTTTATTGTGAATTCAGAGCACCTGATAGTGAGTGACGTGTCCATGACAAGCTGATGCTGCCTTTAAAATTAGTCTTTTTATAGACTTCTTCGTTTCCCAAAAAGTGGGTCATGGATAACAAAGCCAATGTCATGCTCTATTAAAGGAAATGCTTTAATCAAGTAAGGAGTGGTTGCCTTTTGTGTATACCCATTATAAATAGATGGTATCCATTATTAGGTGGCAAAGTTTTTTTTCTCCTGAAAAGGCTAGTAATTGTAATGTAATATAAATAAATAATAACTACATCTTTTTAATGTGAACCAATTACTCAATACTATGATTCCTCCTTTGTAGCTTGATGTCTTATAAAAACAAATTGTTTTTTGCACCTCTTCAGTATACCGACTTCTAACTTAACGTGTTAGTACAAACCATTTTTAGACTCAATCTCATAATCATTTCATCAAGTAATTGGATATATCACTCACTGCAGATGTTTCACGTGAACTGAAAGTCTTGGCTGTTCTATGCCTTGATTCAATTGCATAGAACAGAAAATATAAGTGCTATTCACCAACCTAACACTATCACACAATATCAACAGTGGAGTACAAGAATTGTATTTTAATTAGAGATGCACCATCCTGAAAACGTGAGAATGAGAATGAAGAGGCCAAAGAAACAAAGTCCCAAAAATGTATTATACAAAATTCTTTGGATGAATCACTTTGTGAACTCTGCCAAATGTTTCCAAGTGTATGTTCCATGGTTGCTTTTGATCCACTGGTTTATTTATCCAAGCTAAAAACATTCCCTTACATGTTGTCAGCATGACGATAGTCGGAATTGGACTTTACTGCTAGGAGGCTTAAATGAGAGGGTTTGGACTATACTTTTAGGTAAACATCTCTAAACAAATGCGTTTGTCGATTCAGTAAAGAAAGCCATTGTGAATTAATCGATATTTTGTCGGTAATCTGTTGGGGAAATGCTTGTACAATGCAGCCTGGTCAAAAAAATGGATGGCTGCCGCCTGGACTCCCTTGAATTAAAACCTTCGATCACATCTTCGTCCATTGCTTCCAAAGCCCATGATAACAATTATAAAGGTGGATTCCACTGGTTAACCTAACGGTGGACTTCAAAGTTCAAACATTTGCCAATATATAGACAACAATATTTACATGACAATTTCACAATCCAAGTGGAGCGAGATTATTTGTTTAAAAGCGCTGCATTTTTTCTCTCCCTAGCAACGGCATGAAAATGAACGGGTCAACGGAACACTTGGATCACCCTGACCTAGACTCCATCAAGATGTTTGTGGGACAGATCCCTCGCTCCTGGTCAGAAACGGAACTCAAGGAGCTTTTTGAACCTTTCGGAGCCGTGCACCAGATCAACATCCTTCGCGACCGCACCCAAACCCCCCCTCAGAGCAAAGGTAGTATCCATGTTTGTGCAAAACCTACTCCTTGATGAAATCCGCCAGTGTCTTGAATGTGTCTCTATGCATGAAAAACCGTGAACCGATCCTTGCCATCTATCACCCACAGTCACAATTCAGCACAATCCCCCCCTCGGGGAGTGAGCAACATAACATTGCTTGTCTGTTCTTGCAGCAAAGCCATATTTGTGCTTCCACATGACTGCATTCAGTAGTCTTCAAACCCATTTCCATAAGCCGCATTAGAGGAAGATCTGCTCTTTACTTTTTACACAACTCCTGGTTTTAAAAGCTGTATCGAATGAAAAGCAAGGTTATTTATTGCACATGTACTCTTTCTTTGTGTGGCTTCAGTTTGCAATGTGGAAAGAAAGGGCACTTCAAACAAGTGATGCCATTCAGTTCATTGGAGTCTGATTGGAAATGTTGACCCCTGTTTTAAGATTAAGAAAAAAATATTTTATGCTCCCCCACTGGCCTTCTCGAGTAGAAATGGTGGTTTGCCTATAAAATTCTTCACAAATACAGTAAGTTTTGATAGCATGACATGTTTTCTCTGAACAAGCTCAAGCTGTTTGTGAGCCGGATTGGGATATAATGTCTGTGATGCTTTTAATTTATTTATTTTCACGCTGTCTGCTCCCATTTTTTTGTGACACTGGAAAAACATTGGTCTTTTCACGTCTATCTCCTCAGCTTCAATGAATCAAAGCATTACCTCCATCTTGATAATTTTTTTCATTTGTTGTTAAGGGTTTATTCATTGCACTCTTGTTTTTTTTAGTATATCAGATTTTTTGAAATTTTCTAAGGATAATTTTTGGTTTCCATGCAACTATTGAATGAAAAAGGCAATGTATGCTTTTTGATGGGCTGCAAAATGCTGCAGACCGCATTGCCTCCTAAGTAACTGCTGGTAGAAGAAGTCAAGACGTTACTTGTGACAGTACAACATCACCAAAGTTTACATTCACTTGACACTGGGGTGATGTCAGCTCGGAGGCAATTATCCTCACCTGAATGGTCATGGGCTCAGACTGGGTTAGGGGTGACTTTTCCATGTCTAAATTGTGACCGCTGACTTAACAGTGTCTGGCTGTATTGCGGAGTAGCAATGGCGTGCCCTGAATAGCTTGTCTGGGTTAGTCCACATCAGCGATGCTCAACTGAGAAGACAGACTCTGTATTAAAACAATATGTTTGATTATTCCTTAAGTGAACACTTGATGCTTGTTTGCACCTGGCATCACAGTGCATCTCAAGGGAGCACTTGTGATCCAATTTTAATTTCTAGGCAGACAAACGTGCTTTGTTGTAATTTGGGAAAACTGCCTACATTCATTCCATTTTGACAAAATGCTTTCATTCCTGCTATACCAAGATAAAATTCCGGTAAGAGGCCTTAGTGTGTCATTGAGGCTGTCCCATCTGTAAAAAGTGCTTTGAGACCTCGTAAAATAGAAGCAGTCACACCGTCAAATCAGTGTTTGTGCATAAAGGGCAGTAAGGCACTAGACCCCCCCCCCCCCCCCTCTATATCCGGTCCCCATATGATGGTGGGAGTTCAAAGCTCCCTTTTTTTTTTTAAGTCAAGCCCCCCTCCGCCTCGTTGCTCCGATTTCCCTGCTTCCTCCTCTTGGTTCTGTGTGCCGTTTCAGCTGCGAGTCCCTATTGACATGTTAATATATTCTAATAGCTAATCTGACCCAATCAGCTGCCTGTGAGAGGTGAATATCCTGCCATTTTAAACCAGAACCCACACACACACCTCCTTTCCCTTTGAGTTCTCAGCAATTGCTGATTCTCATCGATGGGCCCTAGTGAGAGAAGCCCTGTTGTTGTGGCGTTACAGGCTCATGTTTATTTGCAGAATAGATAATACCACTTTCCCTCATAGGTAGTAATCTTTCATTCTTACATGTGATATATAAACCATGTCTGTTTTTGGTTCCTTACTCGCCTCTGCCATAGGTCTTTTTATATGACCATCATCAATATTTTTTTCATTTTAGTAGACAAACGCGGGTCATAAAATAATCATCTGAAAGGTTCCTGCAAGGAGTAGACGAGACGTAGCCGAATGTCGGCGCGAGTGCCTCTCAAAGCGTATTTTGGGCAGTACGACCCCCCGCGGCCCAAGAGCTCCACCAGCATTGGCATACTACACACTATGTAGGTCAGAGACTCTGCAGTGTTCCACTTCCCCATCCCAGTGAAACTGACAGGCTGGAACGCCACCGGCGGTCTGCTGGGACGGAAGGATGAGAGGCTTTTTCTCCCTTCTACCACTACCCTTTTCTTGCTTCTTCCTTCTGCCCCTCCCCCTCACCACCACAATTTCTTTCTTTCACTCTCCCTTTTTCCCCCCCTCACGACACCGTCGATACCGTCCTGCATTATGTGTTGTCCCTGTCTTGAACTGTGGGTTTCTACTGACAGCTATCGAACCCCAACCCCCACGGACATGACGATGGTCATGTCACACAAGCAGCCTCCAACCCTCCAGTGGCATCTAAGAATATCCTGTCACATGTTGGTAACATGTGATGTGCATGAGAAATCTATTCCTCATTCCTTGGAGTTCTTTTTAGTGATAGAATTACCACATTTGCGAGGTGGTGGATACTTTTTGCCCATAAAGCTTTTACGGATTTAATGGAATTTAAGATTGGCAATCATGAATGTATTACAAATTGGACTGGAAGTCTAGAGTAACTGAATGACATCAAAACACTCATTGGTGAGAGCCCATCCTATCTTGACTCTCCCTGAAATTAACAGAAACATAAACTCTGAATCAGGATCCACCGATGTGGTTTTCCATAGCACTAGGTAGACCTCAAGGACTATGTTTTTAACCTGTCAGCATGTTTGGAAAAGTAACTCCCCAATGGTGGAACATTGTGAATTTTTAGTGCATTGTAGAAGTGATCATTTTAAAAATCAACATTGGCAGTATGTAGAAGAACATTTTCCAGGTGTTCAATTTCTTAACCTCATATGACCTGGCGTCCACATGTGGACACCACATTTTTGGTTGCCAAAGACTACAATGTTAAATTTTGAACTACAATAGCCTGGCGTCCACTTATGGATGTAGACATAATTTTTCTCAGATTGCAGCTCGCTTGCGTCATGACGCACCAGCGCCATTTTAAACTTAGAATTCTTTTGCATGTCGTGTTTTTATGTGGACATAAGCTGTACACTCGATTCAGTAATTTTTTTTGTCCGACAAAAGTGGCTTATTTGTGAGTAAATACAGTCCATGTAAAAAAGATAATTATTTTTTTTTTACATTCATTAGGTCGCAATTAGCCTAAATTTTAGAGAAAATAAAAATACATGCCTTGCAAGAGTTTGGGTCTTAGGAGGTGAAAGGGACTCCAGATATTTTGCATCACACTTAAGCATTGTTAGTCATATCTTATACTGTGTTGATATGAAGTATATTCACAGCATGATTGTAAATGACTTGAATTTTGCACTGACTCATGATACAATGAAAATTGTGAATCGAAATTGCGTTATCAGCAAAACTCGCAATAAGAGTCTGTACATTTTTTTTCTTAATTGTGTCTTTAAATTCCACCATGAAGTTTGTGGGTCAGAAAATGAATGAGCACGAAACACAGGGAGTTTAGTACCAAGCCGCAGGATATCTGGTCTTCAATTGAGAACTACCTCATAAATGTTATGTGCAGCCCTGTGTGCGTGTTTGTAAACACCACACATGTACATCCTCTGTTCAAGTGTTGGTTATCTAAACTTTTCAGATTTCTAATGTATTGGCATGAAGTTTAAGTCACAAGCGGAAGAGCTCTTCATCTGAACCGATCACCGTTTAGCACTGAATTAAATCATATTACCGCAATGGACATGTGAGAAATAATGGCTGATTGACCATAATACGGCCCCTCCACAACCACGTTCACTTTTTCGGTCCATTTTGGCTAGACTGAAACAAAAATGAAGGGGAAAAATCATCATTTGTCAATGTTATCATTAACCACGAAAATGTTTAATACACAACAAAGATCAATTTGGTGTGGTTTGTTTTTTTTCTTCCGAACGTATCGACCAGTTGGATTCATTTGATCAAGCTTAACAATTCATAGCTGTGACAGAGTGAACCTATTCATTTTGTACTTTGTTGGTTTATAGCTATTCATTTCCATTTTAATTCCCTGAAAAGGTTCCAACTTGAAGTGCAAGATTCAGGGTTTTTGTTCATTCAAATGTTGATTCTATTTGCCTGTTTCTAAATAGTTCTTTATCTCCTTTCTATGCAGGATGCTGTTTTGTAACTTTTTATACAAGAAAAGCTGCACTGGATGCCCAGAATGCCCTACACAACATAAAAACTTTAAGTGGGGTGAGTACACGCTATTTAGAGCATAGAGGTACGTAGCTATGACCTCTTAATTGTGAGCTTGGCTTACTTAAAAACTGAAGCGTGCCTCTTGAAACGCTCTGGTATCATCTCAAAATTGGCTTGACCGAAGGAGATTTTTTTTTCCAGGCACGGCAGAGCCCCATTCACCTTCAAGTGGAACAAATTATTCATGCCGTGCACTCTTGAATCTTTGATGCACATTTTTATTGCGAGTCTTCAAAAGTAGCCGTTACGTCTGGTGATTACAGCCAAATGCACAGATGTAGCATCGCGCAGCTACTAATCTCCCAGCTCCTATTTTCTATTCGAAACAACTACTTGGGCAGTTCATTTAATTGGCATAAAACAACCACGCTTGTCAATGAAATCAATGTCCTACTCTACTGGAGAAAAGCAGCGCTGTCCTCCAGGTTACTTATGCATATCGACGCCTCCTGATAAATTGCCCACCTCTATACACAGTCTGCCAAAAAAGTATGGTGTAACAGCTTCACTAGCACATGATGGAGGTGACTTCAGTTGGATTGGAAGCGACAGTAAAAAAAAAAAAGAATAAACAGCATTAGAGCTCAATCCAGATTTCGCTCCCTCCTTGGGCTGTGATGCTTGCCAACAGCCATACCGAGCGGGCCATCTGTCTATACTTCTCTTTAGCGCTTGTCAAAACCGCCCCCCAAAAAACAACCCCCCCAATACATAAAAGCTGCTAAGCCTTCCTGTTGGTGTTATTTGTTCTTTGGCGCCACATGGCAAGTAAAATGTGCTTAAAAATATTGATTGAGATGGACGAGGACAAATAAAAAAAGACAATGTTTTTGTCTCCATTAAAGCTGAAGTGAAGAAATGTCAAATCCTTGAACGCTTGTTCTGCTGACAGCCCACCCGCCTACTCGCATTATGAAGAGCGAAATGTTCCAGGATTATTATTGTGCAGCCCGAGCTCGACGCAGCCTGGCCTATTTATAATGTGCGGCGACGGCACACGCAGACGTCTAATGAGATGCATTATCCCCACCCAAAAACGTCTTACCGACAAATCTTGCTATACACGTCTCCAGCTGCTTGCTGGTGAACAGCTAGTCAAGATGCAGATGAAACAGGAGCGATCGATGGCAATAAAATGACACGGCAGAGAACTTGATCTCTCGCTATTAACTGAATCACTACTGAAAGTGGCGGCGAGGGAGGGTCGGGTTTGTTTGGCACAGCAGGGAAGGCAGCAAGAAGCGCGGGGAGACGCTCGGAGGCGTGCAAAGAGAAATTCGAGATAACGAGCCCGAGCGCCTACGTGGTACAGGGATAATTGTGGGCGCTTTCACTTGGACCAATTAAATCATCTCTCCTCCCTTTTTATTCCTCCACAGATGCATCATCCTATCCAGATGAAACCCGCTGACAGTGAGAAAACAAGCGGTAAGTGTTTGTTTTTTTGAGGAAGGTATATATTTTTCCTTTTTTAAGAAGTCTGGATAAATTGAATGTTGTCGTTTTAAGCAATAGCAGTGCTGGATAATTTCGACAAGGGAATTAACCCTTTGGAGGGGATTGATTTAACTCATTGGCTGCCTTTGACGGTCCAAGAGGTCCAATGTAGGATGACTGTGCTTTGTTTCATAGTGTGATTCTCCATTGTAAAGTTTTTATTGGCAACCCAATGGGGAAGTTGGACCCGTCGACATTTTGGTGCTGATGGAGTACTATATTTCTCAGTTTGAGGAGGGTCCTAACCTTGTGTGGGTTTCCTGTGTGGCTCCAGCTTTATCTAGGTCTACATTGTCCTTTGCTGTGTCTGTGCTTGCTACTGCTACAAACTGAATTTCCCAAATACAGGATGAATAATGGTTAATCTAATATTTGGCACCTTTATTATGGGCAATGTGACCTCCACTTACGTGGATGCCAGGTTTCAATTATAACAGCAACAATTTCATGACAACCATTTTAATGAGGCAAAAAAGAGTCAGAATGGTTGAATTATAAAGGTTGTCGATGAGGTAAACGCGCTGCGTGATCATTTCTGAGTAGCGGCAAGGGCTAGAAGGATGAAAGGCTTTGAAAAGGCACCAAGTGAGCCAGGTATGTGAGCTGGTAGGCGGAGTGGGGGCAAAAATGGATGACACATAGTCATCTTTTGCCTGGAGGAGTAGACACGGAGGAAAACAATGCTTGCAAGTTGTAGTGATTTGTTCTGGCGCTGAGAGTTGGAGGTTGAGAGCATGGCAATGTGACAAAGCGCTGCTGCAAACAAGAGAGATAAAAAAGGAGCAGTTTCTTCCTTAGCGCCATAATTGTTGACGTCAGGTCCTTTCATTTTTTTAAAATCCTGTTTCTCTGCAGCGGTTGAGGACAGAAAACTCTTCATTGGAATGGTTTCAAAGAAATATGGCGAGAACGAGGTCAGGATGATGTTCTCGTCATTCGGCCAGCTGGAGGAGTGCAGAATCTTGCGCGGACCGGACGGCCAGAGCAGAGGTAAGTGGCTACCCTCACGCACCCTTGATAGGCCCTCTCCATTCGAGCACTTTTCAATTGGCATGACACTCATGGGCGGGTCCCCACGCACCACGGCGAAGGACGGCCGCACCGCGCTGTGCCATCCGGCCGGGTACAATGGGCCTCGTCGCCTTGGCAACTGCCTTCTGCCTGCGTCAAGCAGGCTCAGCTGGCAGACGCCTCGGCTCGTCTCTCCTAACGCCTCCGTCGCACGCTCGAGGGCTGGAATTAGCCCGCCGTCACATCTCCACGAGGCTTTCTGCCGCATCAAAAGCTCATCAGAGCCGTGCGCGGAAACCTTTAAAGCATGCGCCGCATATCTCGCCTTTTATAAGCCGGCAGGCGACGGATGTCAAACGGGCCCTTAATACCTCTCCTTTATCATAATATTTGCCCCCTCCTTAATAGGTATTGTAAATGTGTGTGTGTGTGTGTGTGTGTGTGTGTGGTGTGTGTGTGGTGTGTGTGTGGTGTGTGTGTGGTGTGTGTGTGGTGTGTGTGTGGTGTGTGTGTGTGCGTGTGTGTGCGTGTGCGTGCTTGCGTGTTTATTATCAGTGTTTTCACCACACAGTTCAACCTCTCTGGGTGGCAGTTTTGGAATCTGTCAAATCACTGTGCTCATGTGTTACTGTTCTGTTGTCTTCTTTTCTCAGTGTGCTAACCAGTGAGGGTGGTTCCGTGTGCATTCTCTGTTACTGTAATGTGTTTTTGGGGGGTTCATAACGAGTTGTCCAAACCTTTTTTTGTCTTGTTTTTGTTTCTTCTTGTCCCTCCCTCCCTTCTCCCCGCCCCCTCCCTCTCCTATTGTTCCCTCCTCCTCCTACAGGCTGTGCGTTTGTCACATTTGCTACCAGGGCAATGGCACAGAATGCAATCAAAACCATGCATCACTCTCAGACTATGGAGGTACTGTATCCCCCTCAGCACCTATTTCTCCCCCCCGCTCCCCTCCCCTTCTCACATACTCTGCTGCCCCCATGTGTTCGAAAAACTTGCACATATATAAGACAGTTTTTTCAAACAAACAAGAAAAAAAATCACGAGTAATTTCTTAGATGACATGTCAGGTGACCGCTGAATATTCAGCTCGATAACAATTGCTTTGAGAATGTATTTTTATTGCTATCTAGGAGCCTAGCCACAGCCCACACCACCTCCGACAATATAAGAGTCTCTCAAACAAGCTCCAGTTTCTTGTCCTCAATCACCATCGAGTCTCAGAAGTGGAGCGGTGATAATTTGACTGCGAAAAAAAAAATCAGACATATTCCCTCTAGCCGGGCGGGGCATTGGCGCGAGTTCAAACATTGGCGCCTATAAACAGTCTTATCCGACTGGATTAAAATTGGTCCCGGGTACTAGTTGGACCAGCGGCCTCCGCAGCTTGAGGTGCAGAAGCCATTTTCCCTGCCCAGTCTGCTCCCCCCTGTATGGCTCTTCACTCTGAAAAAGACTTAACAGCGCATGCCATTTTGTCCAAATGCATCTGTCTGAGCCGTTCTGTGCCTATCTGTTTGTCCAGACTGTTTATTGTAATGCACTCTCCTCGTCGACATCTGCCGCCATATGCCTGTTTTGATTTGAAATCACTGTCTTCATTTGTCTGTGAGCTCCATTCAGGGCCTTAAAATGCTTCACTTGTCTGCAGCATCTTTCTGTGCCCTCTCTGGAATGGGACTGGCTCAGCTATGCATGGCACATGTCCTCTGTGTTAGCTTTCATAAAAATGCAGCGGCAGTATAAAAAGAACATTGAGGCATCGATGATAAAAATGCTTCCCCCGTTTTTCCCCTGATTTAAAAAAAATAAAGGGGGGGAAGAAAAAAAAAAAGGAAAAATTCCTTGTGATTTCTCGGACTAATTTAATTTGTGTGTGCTTCCGAAACGGCTTAATGTCGCTGTCGCTTCAGGGTTGCTCTTCACCTCTGGTGGTGAAGTTTGCTGACACGCAGCGGGACAAGGAGCAACGTCGCTTGCAGCAGCAACTAGTGCAGCAGATCCAGCAGCTCAACAGCGCCTCAACCTGGGGCAACCTCGCTGGCTTGGGGAGCCTCACACCTCAGTATCTAGCTGTAAGTATCATGTGGAATCTTGACGTATCGCATCAGTTTATGTGGCCTAGCAGAGCTTAACATGTCCCATATGCTTAAATGCATTTAAAGATTAGAAATGTATATATTTTAAGTAAATTTTAGTCTGCGGAAGGTCCCCACCTTGTGGACTTCTTGTGTGGCTCCAGTTTGTTTACCTAGGTCTACAATGTCTTATGTGTCTGTCTTGCTACTGCAACTAAGACATTTCCAGAATAGGGGATGAAATAAAGTGGTCATTCGGCTTTTTTCCTTAGTTGTCGCCCGTTAGATTTAGTTTTACGCCAGATGCCCTTCCTGATGCAGGTATTCCAAGCAGAAAGAATCTTGTTTAAAGTGATAAGTCAACTAATTTTTCCGATTTTGAAACGCAGGACAATCATAGCTAATATTAGGAAAATAGCCTTTGTCCTACATTTTTAAACGATAGTCCGTTTGAGCCAGTCAAATTTAAGTATCTCAAATTGTCTCGTCTACACGTCACGTATTGGCTACCCTTTGTGCTACGTGTAACTAAAAGGGGAAAAACCCTTGAACGGTCACAAGGAAGTTAAGCAAGCTTCGCCTAAGTCTCAGACAGAAAGGAGCGAGGTGTTGACATATTGGAAAGGCACTGTAAAGTGTGTGTGCCTATTTTACAAGCTACTTTTTAAACTCTTTCAAGAGTGTAAGCATTTATCTGCTTCACAGACACAGTATGACCAATTTCCCGTTCTTCACACAATGGCTGTGTTTACCCTTGCTGTCACTTTTTTTTTTATGTGTGAACATAATTTTTTCCATTAGCAGAGGTCCAAGGAATGTGTGTTTGCATAACCAAGTATTTCACATGGTGATTTATATTTGGTGTAGTTTATTGTTTCATCTGCTTTCAATGCTTATACTTTGTGTCAAAAAAACATGGTTGCTTGAGATATATTTCATCCGCAACCAGTCAGTGTGAGACTGTAACATGAACGGCTCATCTATTTCTGTTCTGCTACCACCTTTTTTAAGTTGTGGATTGGTATCAAATGTAACCTTTTCCCCCCCGTTAAAATTGTTGGAAACTAAATACATATTTCCAATTCCATTTCTTCTTCAGTTACTGCAGCAGGCTGCTTCCACAAGCAACCAGACCAGTTTCAATAATATTCAGAGGCTAGGTGAGTTGATGGTTCATTCCAAAAAAACAAATGTCTCTGAGGAATCAACCCTGTGATACTGTTTTGTATGCACATATTGATTCTTTACTGAGTCATTTAGTTTAATGGTGGAAAATTATTCCATTTTACAGTGTTATCAGTTTGCCAATTTGCGGCAAGTCTTTGAAAATGTGATGTACACTAATGAAAATGTCTTTTTCTAGGGGTGAATCCACTCCAACTCCAGAATTTGGCCACATTAGCCGCTGCAGCCGCAGCAGCCCAGGGTTCTGGCGGCCCCGCCTCCTCTGGCTTGTCAGCTGCCACCAGCGCACTAGGAGCTCTGGCCGGTCCAGGTGATTTACTGCTAGCAGATTCCATTGTAGGTTAAAAAATCTAGACCCATCGGCAATAGGTGAAGATTATCACCACCACCAGTGGATTGTGACATTCACAAAACGTCCATATTGAAGGCATTGCGGGATTCACAAATTCTCCATATTATAGGCTTTGCAGTATTGGTTCTTGCCAAAACGAATAACCTGATTGGTTAGGGGGGTGCCAAAAAGCAGTGATAAAACAAAGCTCATAAGATTTTAAACTCCCCTAAGAGACCTCCTTGGAAATATGAAGACCAAGAGAGTTTCTGCCTATAACTCAGAGATTCAGCACTCACATATGGTCATTTTTTCCAGCACTTATCACACTGATTTTCGTGTATTTGAAGCAAATCATCAAAATTAGCTTCGTCTTTTTAAGCTGTGCAAAGAGGGACTGTTAATGTGGAGAGCTCTCCCTCAGCTTGTACTTTTTTATTGGCCTTGTGGCAAAACCCCTGTTGAATCCATATGTCATGTCTTTCCCCTGACCAGCTGGTTCAACAGCAGGGTCCAGTGCCAGTGCTGCCATGAACACATTGGCATCTCTAGGCACCCTGCAGGGTCTCACTGGGGCCTCCGTTGGCCTCAACAACCTCAATGCTCTCACCAGCAGCGTCGGAGGTAGGGGGAGAAGGGGGCGTCCGAGGTGTCACCATCAGAAGAGTGCAGGCGACATCTTAATTTCACATCCTAGCTTTTTCCGCAGGAATGGCGGCTCTGAACGGAGGCCTAGGCTCGGCCATGGCAAACGGTTCAGCGGCCAGCTCCATGGACGCGTTGACCCAGGCCTACTCAGGGATGCAGCAGTACACGGCCTCGGCCCTGCCGTCCCTCTACCCTCAGCCTCTTCTGCAACAGAGCATCCCCGGCCACCAAAAGGAAGGTGAGCACCAAAATGGCGACGTCATGCATTGGCTCCTACTTCTACTCTACAAATATCTAGCTAACCTGACATCCTGCCTTTGGTTTTACTAAAATGGAGTAGGGCCAGAAGGCGCCAACTTGTTCATCTACCACCTTCCGCAAGAGTTTGGGGACCAAGACCTTTTGCAGATGTTTATGCCCTTTGGGAATGTTGTATCTGCTAAAGTTTTCATCGACAAACAAACCAATCTGAGCAAGTGCTTTGGTAAGTACTGCAGCTCACTAAAGGAAATGCTTTGTCTTGTATGGTCGGAATGTCCCAGAGATTGAGTTTGTCCTCCTTTTCGTTTCATAGGGAGGTTCCCACACTCACTTTAAATACACGACTATTGTCCAAAGTCTTAGAAATGTTGGCGCAACATATATTAGGTTAGGTTTGGTTGGTGTTTTTTTCCCTTAAATTGTACATTCCGATGGCTGCAAAAATAATATGGCCTATTTGTCATGTTTGGGATGGTGAATCATGGTTTTGGTAAGGCCACTATTGTATGAGGTCAAAACCCTCCTACTCTGTTAAGAGTTGCTTTTTCTCACTTGTCACTTCACAATATGTCCATCTTAGCTGTCCAGTGCTGACTAATTCACATTCCCACTACCCGTGTTTGTCCTCAGGGTTTGTCAGCTACGACAATCCCGTGTCGGCGCAAGCTGCCATCCAGGCCATGAACGGCTTTCAGATCGGAATGAAGCGGCTGAAGGTTCAGCTCAAGCGTTCCAAGAACGACAGCAAGCCCTACTGATCTTCCCTTGTTCCCCCTCCCCAGCTCTAATGCTAGCATTGCTAGGGTAAGTTTGCCCTCTGGCCAGTTACTACAGCACAGACTCACTGGGGCAGGGGGCGGAGGAAGAAGCCCTGAGGCTTTACTTCAAAAAGTTTGCAATGATCTTTCACGTCTACTGTATTTCATTCCTGCTGGTTTATCTTGTCATTTGAGTTGAATAATTTAATGTATAATTATTTATGACTATCACTGGAGTCAGTGTTGTCACTGGGGGGCTAAAGGAGAGCGTCGTCTGTTTTATATCAATTTTTTTTTCTCCTTTTCGTTATTGCCTTTTAGCTCTCGCGTCGACAGGTTGACTATGGATCGCGTGGGTTTCGAGGGCCAAAGCCAAAACCAGCGAGTCCTCCATTGTGCTTCTTGACATACATGAGTCAGTCTTATTGTTTGTTCTTAATGTTGTTTAGATGGCTGCCTTTTTTCTCTCTCCCTCTCTCTATTATTAACACCCTCCTGAAGTTATGCCATCCATTGGGGTCTGACTCCAGATGGATCTTTTTAGGTGTCAAGTACATTGCATGTTGGGAGTCCATTTTGTCACTTCCTCTAGTACGTGTATTGTTATTTTTGTGTGTCGGCAGAAGCGGGAGATGTCGTAGACTTGGGTTGTTGACCTTTTTACTGTGTGTTGCTGCTCTCTGTCAGGGTCCCCACCTAAACATGAACCTGTCTGTTTCCTGTCTCATTCTTACAACCTACTGGTGACGATTCCAATTACTCAATTCGCCATCGACTAATGTTATTAGACAGAAGTCTCGAAAGTCTATAGCAGGCATACTAGGTCATCTTGAAGAATGCTTCAATTTTTACTACAGGGTAGTTACTTGTTAATCATACTATGGCTGCAGGTAACAATATTGTTCATAAAATAATTGATCAACTTGAATCACTCTCCCCCATAAACTTAAGATTTTTTACCCTCTGACTTTGTCCTATAATCAGCAAAATTGTTGCTCATTTTTTCCCGCTCCCCAAATAAAGGATAGATATTTTTGAATACCTCAACTACTTCCATTGCAGACAAGAAATTTAGAACATTTGAATTTAAACGGTGGTTATATATGCTGAAATGGATCATCAAAGTTGATTAAAAAAACGACTTAATAGTTTAAACTTTGCTGAAGTCTGAGACCAAGGCTTGCAAAGAATCAAGTTGTCTATTAATGCTTGCAACTTTGAGCCAAATTTTCCAAAATTGTTATGCCCGTTAAATGATTGACAAACTGCCTACCAGCATTATTTCTATCTCAGCCACGAATGGCTCTTTTGTGTTTACAGGGGACCTTGCTCTATGTTGTTGTTTGTTGTGCCTCATGGCTAAAATGATTCTTGTGCCGTGGCCCTAACTTTCTCCTCTTTTGTCCTCTTTCTTTTCTCTCTTCTGTGTTTTTATTCCTTTTTATGTTTATTTTTTTAGAACAAATCTCCATGCCTGTTTGCTCATCATTAGCCTAGCATGTCTTCATGGTGTGGAAAGGCGCGGCGCTCTCCCCGCTGGCCTCCTCCTCATCCTCACCACACCACCACCATTGTCTGTGATGTGTCTCTAAGCTCGCCTGACCAATACCTGGCCCCGCCCACTTAGCTCAAACCTGACTTGTTTCTGCATGCGTGTTCATTATTTGTCTTTTTCGATTTTGTATCCAAATGTGACGGGATGGGAGAGAGGTCAAGCAAATTAATGTGAAAAACGAACGTACGTTCAACTCTTTATTTTTTAATTTTTTTTGTTTTTAAACCTGTGGGATTTCTTATTTTAGCACCTTTTTTGTTTTTTTTACGTTTTCTTTTAATACCTCTCCTCGGTAAGATTAAATACAGGGATTGGCACGCCAGCTGTGCTTTTTTTGTGTCATTAGCAATATGTTTTAAGGGTTGGAAACCACTTTTTTTCTGACCAGTAAAAAGCCCTTCTGTGCTCTTGAACAAGAGCTTGACATTTGGGTGGCGTGAACTTTTTTTTTTCGTTTTTTTTTTTGTCTTCATTAATGCTATTTGAAAAGTTTTAATTTACATAACTATTCAGTGTATGTCCCTTTTTTCCTTTGAACTACCAATGGCACAATAAAAGGTACATTTGCTCAGTTTGGAGAAATGACTACCTACACGCAAGTCAAACTTTTTTAGAACTGATTCACAAATAGACAATCTGTGGTTTAAATGCACACTTAGATTACCTATATTTTATACCATTGAATCTATAGAGGTCTAACAAACGAAACCCAGGCAAAAACGGTGGGTTCTTTTGTAGATTTATGTTGTAAACGTCATCTGTGTCGGGAAGGGGGCAGGGAAAAAGGGGGAACTTTAGTCTTCAGTGTATTACTTTTCTTTCTTTTTTTGAAGAGGACTTAAGAATCAGTTTGACAGTCATTTATACCCAATTGAGACCACACTTGAAGTTAAAAAAAACAACTGCATTCTTAGAAAAAAATGTAAGAATGAATTGGTACGTCTTGTTGAATTTCTGTGAAGTTAAAATAATACTATGGACGCTTTTTTTGTTGTTTTTGGATGCCTCATTTTATTTACAATGTTATACAGATGCCAGACAATGTCTTTTGTTTTCTTGTCAAAGTGCCCATGTGTCAAAAGTTTGGAAGTTAGAAGACAACCCACCTGAGTTTTCTTTACACACCCACACACACATACACACACGTACACACACGTACACACACACACACACACACAAGTGCGGTTTGTGTGGTCATCATTGTGGGAGCCCCTGAAGAAGAGATCACTTGGACGCCTCTTTTGAGTTTCACAATTCCCACTAAAGCGGTGTTGGTTTACAAAATACATTCCACTCTATCCGCACAAAGTTTACACTTGGGGTGATTCTTTTTATTTTTATTTTTGGGGTTGTAATT
Organism: Stigmatopora nigra; assembly: GCF_051989575.1. Taxonomy (NCBI): domain Eukaryota; kingdom Metazoa; phylum Chordata; class Actinopteri; order Syngnathiformes; family Syngnathidae; genus Stigmatopora; species Stigmatopora nigra. Next base: position 795,829 of record NC_135529.1, read on the forward strand.
TTATTGTACGACACCAAAACAACCACTGAAGGCCGCCCCCCTTGACCCCTGCAAATAGAAGGCTTGCTCAATGAATTGTGCTAATGAGTTGCCAACTCAGGGTTTTTCTTTGTATGAGAAACAAATTGACACATGCATAGTCTTTTCTTTTGTCATATTGTCTACAAGCACCCCTAGAATGAGAAAGAGACCCCCACCCGGCCCCCATACCCAATTTGAAAAAAAACAAAACTAAAAAAAAAAGTGCACAATATGTGTGTCTTGTAAAACGACTACTAAGCACAAATGTGTGAGCTTTCCTTTTTTGGGGTAAAAAGTTGTGTGTGTATATCCCAATAGTTCATTTTGAATGCTTTTTACAGTGTTTTTCTATTGATATATATCTATATATATATATAATGCAATACAATAAATAAAGTGCCATACACGTCTAGAAAACTGCCTACACATCCTTATCAGGCCTTGGTTAGATTGCTGCACTTCGCCTTTTTTGTGTCACTTGCTTAGATGCCACCCCGAAGAAAAATCTGTATTAGTAACTGTATTGTGACGTGAAGCGTTTGTAGATGAACAATATCCCGCCCTTATTAATATATAACTATACCTATATATTCGATATATTTGAAGGTGTGAGCTCTCAAGCACTGGAACACTTTGCGACACCCTTGTGGACTTGCTTTGACGTTTCTAAGAACCACTTTTGTTAGTCAAGCATTGTGTGTATGTGTGTTGAGGTGTTTAGCGATGGTGAACTTATAAACAAACAAAAAAAATAGAGAAAAAAAAGCACAATGTACAGTCAGTCAGTCTCACTTCAGGGGCTTCCATCACCAAATTCCAGCTCCAACAATCACTTCCTTCTTGGTTGAATTCTGAAGTGCTTTTCAAGAGGGAACAGTGTGATAGCTTTGCATCTTCTTTAGATATTGTCTTCATCAAATGAGCATAACAATATATTGTTTTCTTGTCCGATAATTGGTAATTTAATAGATGTTTTTTTTCTTTTTCTTGGTCTCGATGAAAAGCCAAAGTGGGTGCATCTTGATGTGAACATGTTTTTTTTTTCTCGAGTGAGGGTGGGATTTGAACAAGGAAGGAGGAAAAAAACAAACAAAACTAAAAAAAAAAAAAAAAAAAATTCTGAGGCGTAACACAGGCCTTTTTGTCCGATTTCTACAACTGGTTGTTCATAATGTCTTTTGTACCAGTGACGCTTTTTATATTGGAAATTAAAAGAGAAGAAATCGAAATTGTCTGGCCTCTCAATGTGGCCTCCTCGCCTTGAACAGATCTTTTTTTTTGCTTGTTGCTGTCAAACTATTATAATTATCATAATTGTGTCATTCAAAAAAAAAAAGAAAAATGAAAAAAAAAAGATGCCTGGTTTTAACTTTACTCACCTCAATTAGTTAATCTGTTTCTTGGGGGGGTGTTGGGATCCTCTTAATGGTGGTAAGTTTCATGTTAGTATTTGTGATGTCATCTGGATTTTTGACGTGTGTGGATAATTGTCTTAGTTTTAAGAGTTTACTAATTGTTTAGTTTGAGCCTTGCTTTTTATTTTTAATCTGTGTAGATCCTTTTTTTGTGTGTTTTTCTGTTATATTTTCCTTTCCCCCATAGCAGAGTGTGTAGATGGAAAAACTCTGTTCTTTTTGGTCGATGTTTGTGGTGTGTTTCTTTGCCTCTGTCTCAGATTAAACCATTTCCCCTAATATGAACAGTGTCTTTGTGCGTCCGTTTTGTTCAGTGACGTACCAACATTACAAAACAACCCCCATGGCAGTCCCCTACCTGTGTGTGTGTGTGCTGTATTTCGCTAACCTGAGACAACTGGCTGTGTTCTTTTGCATTATGACATTTTCACTTTGGTCTTATCCAGAACTTTGACTTTAGGCACTAATAATGATTTAATTGAGTCATTTTTTGATCACGGTCGTGAATAATATTACATTGTGCAGAAAATCAATCAATTGACCAAACTGAATTGGATATTATCCATTTTGCATAATTACAGAGGTGACTAAAGTGAAATACATACTCCCAATTGTATTCAAGCAAAAATACAATTGTACTTTCATATCGTGTGCTCTAAAATATTTGTTCCCGTTTGAAATATTTCCCAATTTTATTGTTTGAGAACATCAAACAAAACTATAGGTTAAGATGTATGTTAGTTATTTTTTGGCCTTTGTGACCCAAATCAGTCACCTTCCCCATAAGGGTTAAATAGTGATTATATTCATCAAGAGAAAATTATTCAAAACTTTCATTGTATGTGTGTGTGTGTGTGACCCCTGGAAATACTTTTATGTATGTTTTTCTCTGTCAGACATCAGAAAAAATACATTCTGGTGTCAATTTATTAAATAATCTCATCTGGGATGAATTTAGATGAGATTAGATAACTTTATTCATCCCATATTCAGGAAATTTCACTGTCACAGTAGCAAGAGGGTGAGAATACGGACACAGGAAAAGACATTTTAGACATATAAATAGTTGATAATTAAGTTAATAAATAAATAAGATAAATTATGTATCATTAATAATAATGGATGATTTTGCCATGATACAAGTATGAGATTTAAAACTTCACAAAGAGCATAAATAACAAACAAACAGACAAATAAATAAGTAATAATAAAAATGTAGTCACATAAGTAGGGAAGTGCACGAATAACAAATAAAAGGACAAATAATCAATAAATAGTAATTGAGTACGTAGCTAACATAGTTCATTAGTAGCCCACATAGATAAGGCTTTTCATCTGTATGAATTACAGCAAAATAAAAAGATAACTATTGAAAAGTAAAAGCAGATAAATTATGATTATTTAAATGTTTACATTATTTCAGAGAACCTGAACGCATCACTACTCGTTTGGCAGTGGGCATCTGTTGCCCTCGTGTCATCGCTTGCGTGTAAATACATTGCTTTATTGAAAATTAAAAGGAAGGAAAGGAAATTATAAGTAAATGTTAACATTATTTGGCGGTACTGGAATGCATCACATCTCGTTTGGCACTTGTTGCCATGACGTCATCACTGGCACGTGCGCGATATTTGTTGAAGTGTTGGTTCATTACTTAAATCGTACAGTTTTATTAAATATGTTGAATGTTGAAGTCACATAAAAACTGTACTACGATAAATTAACTAAGACCGTTGGTAAAAACCGGAAGTTCTGTCATTTTCTCTACCGCGTCATCGTCCAATCAAAGTCCACTATCGTCTCCTCCTCCTCCGTCTGAGCCACCTGGCAGTATGGCCTCCGTCCTTCTCAAGTAATTTACCCCAATCTTGTTTTGTTTTTATTTTTCCCCTTTAAAACCATGTCGGCGACTCTATTACTGAAAAACTATGCGAAAAGGATGCCGCTCGGCGTGCTTCGCCGGGCCGCTGTCTGCTGTTACCACACACAGAGAGGCGTCTACGGATACCGTCCAAAACAGTCTCGCGGGCATGACAACTTGCTGAATGACTCCATCGCGAGTTTAAATCAAGGTCAGCCTCCGCCACGGATTATTTGACCTGCAGGCAATGCCACTTGAACGAATCTAGACACATTACATATTCTTTAACTTTGATGTTTATGACAGCCATCATATCATCTGTAAAGTTTTAACAATTTGTACATTCTGTACGGCAAGCACACATACTTGTTGAGAGGGATCGGAACGTCTGTCTTCTTCCCGTTATGATACGATTTGCGAAACGATATTCATAATAGCAATGATCTCAAAATATGTATGGACCATAGTTATCAATGGAAACAGTCCTTCATTCGTTTTCTGAACCACTTTCCCTACAAGGGTCGCGCGTTGTGGTGGAGCCTATCCCAACAGCCAATCACAGCGCACCAGGAGACAAAGGGTGACCATTGAACCAACCTACCCTGTATGTTTTGGGGATGTGGGAGGAAACTGGGGTGACCGGAGAAAACCCACGCAAGCCCGGGGAGAACATGCACACAGTGAGGACAGACCTGGAATCGAACCCTCGACCCCAGAACTCAGGCCGACGCGCTAACCACTCGTTCGTTGGTCAGGAGATTAATCTACATACCTGTCAACCTCAACCAATTTCTCCCTTTATTGATGATTGCAATTCCCCTTATTAGGCGATAATATACTGTACAAATGCAACGCGGCACATATTTACTCACCTAGGGCACATTTACATTTTCTCTAAAGTGGAATGGGTGCACAATCAATATGCACTAAAATCAAGATTCTGTGCTTGGTGTATTTGTCTTTAGGTGTAACCATTTCCAAGAGAGAACAAATAAAACCAACTTTTAGAAGCAAATTATCTTCTGGAATTTAACTGATCCTCTTAACTGGTGGCTGAAATGTAAATAAACACATTGGTTCAGTTCAAACACAAAAACATTTCAACCCTCCAACCATGTTGCTGTTTTGTTTACTAACTCTTCATGTGGAAGTTATGCTCAGGAAAATGCAATTGATTTTGCCCAAAAATTATTTTCAAATTTTTGAGGTCTTTTTTTCAGGTTGCAAATCTTTAGTAATGCTGACCAAAGCTCTTCATCTTCAGTGTTATTTTTATTTTATTTTTTTATTTTCAGATCACGGCCTGGCACGTTTGGTGGAGGCATACCGAGCACATGGACACAAATTGGCCAAGATTAACCCACTGCTTCCACAAAAGCCTGTGATGGACAGCGTTCCTGAAATCAGCATGCTTACAGGCACCCTGAATGGACAGCTCAACACTTCAGGTTGCTCTGAATTACTGTACATTTCAAAATGTTTACACAAAATCAATTCTTTTCAGCATACTGCCTTATGATAATGCAATTTTAAAGACATTTGAACTGAAGATGCATTTTTACGCATAATATCCTTATAAGCATGACTTTATTGCATACTGTAATGTCTGTTAATGTAAATAGTTTCAGTATTTTTAGAAAAAATATCATCATAGAGGCAGTCAGTCATTGGTTTGGCAGGTTCACGACCTTTCGTTTGTATTAATTACTATACATATACAAGAAGTAGCTTGTACCCGTGCTTAAGTGTCTTCTGTTGCTTGCTGACATCCATTGTTTATACTACAGACCCATTGCCGTGTATACTGTATGCAAGGACATTTCATTCATGCCATGTTCAGTGACAGTTTTGTTCTTACATAATTAAACTGAAGAAAATATTTTTATTGGCGTGCAATGTGTGAAGCCATTGTCATCTGCCTTTCTTTTTTTCAGAAGGGGAAAACAATTGGAAATCCGATGTTTTTTAATGTATTTTTTGCCTTCACGCATTCGTTCTGGCTTTTTTGCAGGCCTACGTCACCTGGGCAAGGTTGAGGCCTCAGTTGAGGAGGTCCAGGCATACCTAGAGAAGGCCTACTGTGGGCACTTGTCAGTGGAGACCACTCAGCTGAGTAGCAGTGAAGAAAGGGAATGGATGGCTGACCGCTTTGAGGAGCTCAAGACTACAACCTTCTCTCCAGATGAAAGAAGGGCGCTAGCAAAGCTGATGCTGGAGTCTCAGGTCAGACCCATTCTTTGGACTTGCTCATTTATCACCTCTTTGGCTGCCATTGCTAGTGTATTTCAGTTTTAATTAATTTGATCTATTTCATTTTTTTTAACATTCAATTGTAATTGTGGAAATTCATAAATTGCATATTAGTAGCTACTTTGTGGAATTTACTGCTGATTTCAACACTGTGGAAATCAAAACAGTCCACGGAATATTGGGCGAGGTGCAAAGTATAACATTTTACCAGAGGAAATGTGGAAAAATCTGCTCAATTGCCGTCATCAAAATCAGGATGGTTGTCCACTGAATCAACAATTTTTCCCCACAGATTTGTTGGGGGCATTGGTCTTTGTTTTTCACAAATATCAAAAATATAATAATGATTAATAACAGTATGCCACTAATCAAAGATCAAATGTTAATATTGTGGCCTACATCACCCAAAATGTAATATTCACCTATGTGGATGACTCGTCTTTATTGTGTCTTTTTTTTAAGTGAACAAAAATAATCAGGAGCACCATAATGACTTAAAGGCTAATCTAAGAAAAAACTGTATTGCTGTTTTGATTCAATTAAGAGTTACGAAGTACATCGTTTTTTTTTTTTTCACTCTAGGAATTTGACCACTTCTTGGCAACCAAATTTTCCACGGTGAAACGTTATGGTGGGGAAGGAGCGGAGAGCGTGATGGGCTTCTTCCACGAGCTTTTCCTCCAGTCGTCCAAAAGCGGTGTCACTGATATCGTCATCGGCATGCCGCACCGGGGACGACTTAACCTCCTCACTGGATTGCTCAAATTCCCACCGGAGGTAAAAACAAAGACTATTGTTGATGATAATTTAGGAGTCCTTGCAAACTTGTCTGTTAATCTAAATATTATCTCTCAACTTGCAGCTGATGTTCCGTAAAATGCGTGGCCTCAGCGAGTTTCCCGACACGTCGCCCTCCATTGGGGACGTGCTGTCCCACTTGACGTCCTCGGTGGAGTTGGACTTGGGTTCGGGGACCCCGCTTCACGTCACTATGCTGCCCAACCCTTCGCATCTGGAAGCTATCAATCCCGTAGCTCAAGGCAAGACGCGGGCCAGGCAGCAGCTCAGGAAAGAGGGCGACTATTCGCCCGACGAGGACGCCCACCCAGGGGACCAAGTCGTCTGTTTACAGGTTAGGAGGCGGGATTTGTACATATTAAGACTTAAGCCGACTGAGCACCTGGTTAGGACCCTTCAATGCAGTTAACAGAGCCTGGAAATGATTTTTGTTGTTGTTTACGTTTGCACATTTTTACAGTTTTACCCCTTTCCTTATTCAATTTCCTCATTTACAAAAGCATGTCTGCTACGTTTTTGAGATGACTTAAAATTTTATTTCATACTTATTTTTTTATGTCGAAATTTATGATAGTGATTTTATTGCTGATTGGAAGCTGACACAGGTTCAAAAACATTTATTTTACAAAAAATAACCTGCGACTACTATTTTTTTCAAGTCATCTTTATCCCTTATAATTACCATAATTGCTAAAGTGATTTATTTTTAATGAGAAAATAACAAAGTAATACCAATTTTTCTGTCCACAGGTCCATGGCGACGGCTCTTTTCCCGGTCAGGGGATCGTTCCAGAAACATTGACCCTCTCCAACCTTCCTCACTACAGAGTAGGCGGAAGCATCCACCTGATAGTTAACAACCAAGTGGGATATACCACGCCATCCGAGCGAGGGAGATCTTCTTTATACTGCAGCGATGTTGGTCAGTCATATGGTCTCCTTATAACAAATGAAGTCTATGATTACAGTGTTTCCCGGCTATATTGCGGTTCGTCTTCTGTCCATTTGTCCGATTGTCTTTTTTTTTTTAAATGGGCAGAACGGGCACAATGGTGATGGCAATATGCAATATAGCAAAGCTGCAAACAGTTTAACATGATAATGTTGAAAGACTGGTTCACGGGACTCTCATCTTCTCCACGGACATTAGGTAAGATGGTGAATTGCGCCGTGATCCACGTGAATGGCGACGACGCGGAAGAGGTGGTGCGGGCCACTCGACTTGCTGTTGAGTATCAGCGGCGCTTTAGGAAAGACGTCATTCTGGACCTTATCTGCTACCGCCAGTGGGGACACAATGAATTAGATGAGCCTTTTTTCACCAACCCGGCCATGTACAAGGTCATCCGGTCAGTTAAGCTTTATTTTCAATCTATATTGAATGACGTGTGCACTTTTCCAGGAATTTTTCATAGTTTTTTTTGTTGCATAAATCTAGTAGATCTATATCTCATTTCATCTAATTTTCTGAACTGCTTGAGGGTCGCGGGGGAGCTGGAGCATATCCCAGCCGACTCCGGGCCAGAGGCGGGGGACACCCTAAATCGGTGGCCAGCCGAACACAGGGCACAAGGAGACGGACCACCATGTACACTCACACCCATACCTAGGGGCAGTTTGACGTTTCTTACCATGACTTGTAGCAACCTCATGACTTGACCAACTCACATAGTTTCTTGAGTTACATCAGATCATTTTTGCTTTGTTGCGAGCCAAGTTTTGAGTTTCACTTCAAGTTCAAACAGAGCTCTACTTGAGTGAATTAGGGAAACAAAACAAACCAAATTGCCTTTTGGCGATATGAAATTGTCCCACCCCTTTTATACACCACTTAAAAAATCACACTCTTTACTTGCAAGCCATTTCTTGAATGTGTCCTCTTTGAAACTTGACTGAAAATGTAAGCATTGCCTTCCGGCAGGTCCCGAACGAGTGTCCCTGACTCCTACTCGGACCAGCTCATTTCTGAGGGCTTGATGACGGAGGCCGAGTGCAGCCGGATCAAAACGGAGTACTATGCCTTCCTCAACGACAAGCTGGCCAATATGACTGTGTACAGCCCCCCACCCACCAACATGCAGGGCCGCTGGGGGGATCTGGTGGAACCTCAGGCCCGAGTCACCTCCTGGGACACGGGCGTCCCCGTCCCACTCCTGCAGTTCGTCGGAGCCAAGTCTGTGGACATCTCGGAGCACATTCAGTTGCATAGCCATCTAGTCAAGACTCACGCACAGGTATACGCACACAACCTCCATATCCAGAGACCGCACAATAGCAAAAATCAACCCTAAAATGTCTTAAATACACTTAAATGTACTCAAATACTCCCTAATTTCTTTCAAGTACTCCAGGATATACTCCAATACTTCCTAAAAGTGAGCTAACAACTGTTACCTTTGGTGAATTAGCCCCAAATAACAACCCCTGTCTTTAATTCTCCTAAAGCTATTAAAGGGTATTCACATTATCTTAGATGTACTAAAATAAGTTACTTTAAAAGATATGTAACTGCAATATAATAATGTTTTAACATATATGTCACATAAACTCAATCCAATTATAACTAAATAAATACATTAGGTACTCATGCAATTTTGAATGATTATAATAGAAAATGCTTTGTTCTGCACTTAACAAAATGTCTTTTAAAGAAAATTTGAACTCACTTCAACATTATGTTCAGGTCATTTTATTCAGCGATACTTGTGCCAGAATCACAAATACGTAAAATTCATGTACATATTATAGAGGTTGTACCGTTTTTAATTCTGCCCATAACTATATGTAATTGGTGTAAGTAGCTGAACATAGATATATTCTATATAGTATACATTAGTTGCATGGAAAATGAGTGAATGGATAATTATTTTCGGACTAATTGTATACCATTTCCCCCCCCACTTAACAGTGGTTTAGAAGTGAATCGCTGATGTTAATGATACATTTTGTGCTCAGGCTCGACTACAAAAGCTTGAAGAAGGCACCAAACTGGACTGGTCCACGGCGGAGGCCTTGGCTTTTGGTTCCCTCCTTTGTCAAGGTGACAATCTGCTTTCAGAAAGCTATTCCACCTTGTTTGTCTGTACATGCTGATGGTATTTCTCGTCATCTTTGCAGGCTTTAACATTCGCATCAGTGGGCAGGATGTGGGGCGTGGCACTTTCAGCCAGCGGCACGCCATGGTTGTCTGCCAAGACACTAATGACATGTTCATTCCTCTCAATCACATCAGCCCTGAGCAGACAGGACTCCTCGAGGTACAAATGATAACAACACGTTTATATTTCAGCATAATTGTGACTATAATGTAACCCTAGTTAATGGTCACTTTATATTGTTGGCTTGCGCCGTTCTTACTATACACATTATGTTGTAAATATGCTTTTTGTCATGGTGGCTATTTTGTTGTAATGCAAGAGTGGCTCTGACGACCAGATAGAAAATCCCATGTATGTTTCATAACATGGTTCTCTTTGTAATTTGCAGGTGTGTAACAGCCCGCTGTCGGAGGAAGCGGTCTTGGGATTCGAGTATGGCATGAGCATCGCTCAGCCGAAGCTCTTGCCCATCTGGGAGGCTCAGTTTGGAGATTTCTTCAATGGTGCTCAGATCATCTTTGACACGTTCATCTCAGGAGGCACGCTCAATTATAGTCCTCTTTCCATAGTTTGCTCAGTTTTGGATGGAGATACTATTTGCTGTTTTCAGGTGAGGCCAAATGGCTGCTCCAGTGCGGGATGGTCATCCTGTTGCCTCATGGCTACGACGGAGCTGGACCTGAACACTCCTCCTGTCGCATGGAGCGCTTTTTGCAGGTTAATACACCACAATGACAATAGCTTTTGACTCATTGGCTGACATTGATGATGATGGACAGCCAATCCATTATGACTGGTCATTAAAAAAAACTTGTGAAGACTATATATATATATATATATATATATATATATATATATATATATATATATATATATATATATATATATATATATATATATATATATATATATATATATATATATATATATATATATATATATATATATATATATATATATATATATATATATATATATATATATATATATATATATATATATATATATATATATATATATATATATATATATATATATATATATATATATATATATATATATATATATATATATATATATATATATATATATATATATATATATATATATATTATGAATTAATAAGAACTAAATTAATACATTTCAGAACATCTCTGTTTACGCCTCCCAATAACATTTATAAGTAGTTTTTTTTCAGACTTTTATTGTAATTTTTCTTTTTTGTAATTTCATAGTATTTAGCCTATTGTTGTCCATTGAAAATAATACATATACAACCCATTTTGACATACCACAGTCTAAATGGGTTGGACGTTTAGCGCCAATGACAGCCAACGAGTTCATTAAGTGCCCTATGAAAGGTCAAACTGGCTGCTTTTCTGCTACCTTTAGATGTGTGACAGTAAGGAAGAGGGAGTGGACAGTGACACGGTCAACATGTCCGTTGTCAACCCGACCACCTCGGCTCAATACTTCCACCTGCTCAGGCGCCAGATGATCCGAAATTTCCGCAAACCTCTCATTGTGGTCGGACCCAAGATGTTGCTTCGATTTTCCGTGAGTACATCACTCAAGTGAACTTTTCAAAATGGCTATTCATGGAAATGACTGTCCCTTTTTTAAGGGGGCTGCATCCAGCTTGGCAGAAATGGCACCAGGAACATCTTTCAAGTCCGTGTTGGGGGATACATCGGTCTCACCTGAAAAGTACAAAAACTCATAATTTCGAAACGTAAAAGGTTTTGCGAGGGATTTTGATTAGATATGCACATTTATTATTTTACATTCTTGGTAACTGAATGACTTCCATTACAAAATCCATTTTGTAATTTGACTAGAGTCCAGCGAGTGGTGCTGTGCTCAGGGAAGCACTACTACGCTCTGCTGAAGCAGAGGGATGCTGCAGGCATGCAGGACTCGGCGCTGATCCGCTTGGAGGAGCTGTGTCCTTTCCCGCTGGATGCTCTCCAGGCAGAACTTAATAAGTATACCAACGCTAAAGGTATGTCCATATAAAAATGACTCCCTGTCCGAGCCGGGAATCTCAATTCTAGAGCCAACTAGCAATAGGTGGAAATGTGATTAGAAGACTAGCATCGTTTTTCACTCCATTAATAGAGCAAAACTCTCAAGTGATGGGAAAATCTCACCAGGAAATAAATTAATCTCAATTCGTTTTTTTTTTAAATCAGCAGGTGTGCGTGGATTGCTTTCATCATAATGGCCATTTCACCCAGAAATTTTACTTGGGTCATCTCATCTATAAGATTAACAAAACAATAAAACATTTATGATATCTGCTCGCAGTTTTAAGGCAGTCAATTGTTTCTAAATTTGGAATGTTCATTCACAGCCCAGTTAAAATCAATTAGGTGTCTATTTGGTATAAATGGCAGGCTGTAAGTTAATTTCAAGTATGTACGAATCAGTTTATCTTTGAACATTTCTGCATCACTTTCTGTTGATATCGGGTCAATTTTCACAATCACAAATTACTTTTTGTTGTTGTTGAAAAACACATGTTTTTGCTGCTACTATTTAGAAAATGGAACTTTCTATGTCTCCGCAGAGTTTATCTGGAGCCAAGAGGAACCTCAGAACATGGGCCCCTGGTCCTTTGTGGCGCCCAGGTTTGAGAAGCAGCTGGCGTGCAAGGTGAGCGTCTTATCCCGCGAGCTCGAAAGTAGGTTACAAAACACATCCAAATTTTGTCTTCTCAGCTACGCCTAGTGAGCCGACCTGCTCTGCCGGCCCCCGCTGTTGGGATTGGCACCCTTCATCATCAGCAGCAAGAGGCCCTTCTCACTGCCACATTCTCCTAAAAACAACAAAAAATAGACTTGGCCTTCAGGCACAAGAATCTGTGACAAACTTTAAACAGAGGCTTAGAATTGAAATCATGTCTACAGGTATGAGTTGGCGTCACGGCACGTGCCTATATTTGTACTGAAGGGATTTTTTGGGTGGCTTTTTTGTCATATCATGTGGGTAATGGTTGTCATTTCAGTCAGATCTTTGAACATTTTCTTTAAAAAACAACAAAAACTATAAGTACCTATTGAGGCAGCACAAAGTTGGAGGGTTAGCATATCTACCTCACAGTTCATGGGTTGCCGTTTTTAAATCTTATGTTTGGAGGTTGCATGCTCTCTAATGGCTTTTCTGTGGGTACTCCCTCATTCCTAAAACATGCATGGAAGTAAATACTGTGAACAAATGAGTTTGGTTCGCGGGCCAGATTCATGCCAACTAAACCTCATGTGGGCAGGAGCAGTTTATTTTTGGACAAAAAGTTTCACCCAGTTAAAACAGATTGGACATCTAGTGCTGTCAATGGGATTGAAAGATGCATTCATAGTCACTTGAAGTGAATTGGACATCACACAACTCAAAAAAATCTGGATTCATGGCACCCATGTCCAAAATTCTTTTTAAAAAATGATTCTATATGTACAGGGTGACTGAACCTCAATGTGCCTTTTAGTCAGAACAACCCCATGGCCAGATTAGACTCTCTTGCGGGCGCCTTCTGGCCCCCGGGCTATATGTTTTACACCACTGCTCTAAGTTGCAGATAGGTGTGAATGCGTGTGACAGTTCTTCTGTGCGTGCCGATTGGTTAACGAGCAATTCGGTGCCATCTTGCTTTTTATTGCAAAATAATGATATTTTTTTGTTATTAGAGTCAACTGAAATAGATATTTTCCTACTCGCCAGCTACCCCATGGATGAAATAAATGCTTTTATTTTATGGTCAAAAGCAACATTTGCACTTTAATCAAATGACGGTGAATCAGTGATTTGTGTTGCGACAGTTGGCTACATTTCTGAACTCAGGAAGAGAATTGTTACTGAGGAATTTCATAATATTTTGATTTGAAAAGATTTTTCAAAGTGTGTACAGTACTTAGAGAAAGACTACTAAAATTATGAATTCACTCAAGGGGTGCTGCAAGTAGAGGAAATTGGGCTGTTAGAAATTGGAGGTTTTTTAAATAAATGTTTCTGCTTCTGCACATTCAGATCAGAGTTTTATTTGTATGACGCAGCTACAAAAAGGAGCAAATTTGACATGTGCAATTATCTTACCAGACTGTGCATGTTTCCCTTTTCAAATTAAATATTCATTTTTATAGACTTTAGTCACAACACAATTTTTTAGGTCCATGTTGACTGAAAAATAATATTGCCTATAAAGCCTTAATCATTTGTTATTGTTACAGTAGAACCATGTGGATTCTGCCTGGCAACAAGTGATCATAAAACCGGAACACAATCCCTTTATGCAAGAATGTATTTAATCTTTTATTTTTCAAAGTCCTAAAAATTGACTGTGAGACAAATGTAAACAATTTAAAAAGTAATACATTTCAAAAAACTGACATTCTGAATAAATGTAATTTTAGAATTATAATTTTAAAAATTACAAAAATAGGCATAAATAAAAACAATGGGGGTTGGTCCGTCGGCCTCACAGTTCTGGGATTGAGGGTTCGATCCCAGGTATCCTCACTGTGTGGAGTTTGTATGTTTATGTGGGTTTTCTCTGGGTAATACGGTGTCCTCCCACATCTTAAAAACTTGGAGTAGGCTTGTTGAACACTCTAAATTGCCCCTATGTTTGAGTGGTAATGGTTGTCATGTGTGTCCTAGTGCCCTGTGATTGGCCGGCCAACAATTCAGGGTTCCCTGCTCCAGCACCCCCCGCGAACCTCGTGAGGCTACTCTGTCTGCAAAATGAATGAATGAATAACTACCAGCAGCCATTCTGTTGACCTGGGCGAGCAGTGAAAGTGTTAATCAAGGTCATAAGTTTTCTTATCAAATGTCCAATGTTGTGAGCGTGGTCCCTGAAAGGGTTAACTTTTACTTTCAATTTGCGCATGAGAAAAAAAGGGGGAGGGCGTTTGAGGTTGCACCCATCAATGCACACCAGGAGAACCCCTGGACGGGGGACTTTCCGCCCGATTTGGTGCAATGCGAACGCTTCCACGCCGGAAAACGCCGTGACACGGGCACCCCTTTCTCTTCCTCATCCTCCGTGGCACCTAGCGTCCTTCCGTTGAGCCTTCCCCGTCCGCATCACCACCTCCACCGGCCTGGGGAGGAGACACGAGTGGGAGGAGTACCGCGTTTTCCCTCGTCACGCAGAGATCCACGGCGCGGATTAGTCCACTAAGAAGCTCGGGAACACTCAACACTTTTTTTTGTCCGATCGGCTTCAGACAGCTTTGAACCCAGCAGCGCTTTTTATCCACCCCCGTGTTTTTTCTTTCTCTCTTCTTCCTCTTCTGCTTCCTTCCCCACGCGGCGAGACATGGCGAAAGAAAACGGAGAGTCCGTGGACGGCTCGTGGAAAAAGCACGTCGACGACATCAAGAGTGTGTTCGACTTCAAAGAAGTCCTCGGAACGTGAGTTAACGTTAACGTGATCATTTTGGGAAAGTTTTCTAGTTGGTGGATGATAACATACACAAATGTTCATAATAGATGTCCAAGGTTTTGTTTGACAGCTGTCGGCGTTAATTGAAAATCACGTGATTCCGCGTTGCGCACCTGACGTCACGGTATGGTCACTTCCAAATGAAAATAGTAGTTTTTTGTAATTGATAATTTTTAGTTTTTCTTTGTTACTATAAACTCAAGTGTTTCCTGTTTGTTTTAATTAGTTAAATAAGCGACAAATGTTGCAGCAAGTGACTTATTTCTGACACAAATCCCCCAATTAAGTGATCAAAAGGCTCAATGACAGTTGGTCCTGATGATGCTTCCATTCTGAGCTGCCTTTGCCCCGCCCATTTTAAAAAAGCCCCTAAATGGTGACGTCACAACCAGAATGAACTGCAGATTTTTGTAGTCTGCCAACATGCTATTCATAGGCTTTCTATTCTGTTGTTGCAAGCGCAGCACTATAATCCGTTATGATTGCATACCTGTCCGCGTATACACATTTTCCCGATTTGATACATTTTTTGATCGTTTAAAATTGTGTACAACTATTGTATGGAAAAATGTTAGTGCGATTTTTAAAAAATTTTTTTGTATAACCAATCTCGTCTTCCCCATTTCGGCTCTAATCCGGATCGTCTCCGTCACTGGTAGCAGATGAATGTGATTGCTAATTTTGTCATGTTTTGAGCATCATATGTGCTATATTAATATTCATATCACTATATAAATATATAGCGTGTCAGCAAGCAATCTACCCAGACAATCAAGCTGTCAGCGTCACACAGCGAATCTTGAATTTAGTGCATGCAAAAGGTGCACCAATTGACCGGGCATCCACTTTGAAGGAAATTTTAGACTTGAGTGCGCCCTATGTGAGTAAATATGTGACACTTTGTGTTTGGTTTATTATTGCTGGAGGGGAATTGCATTCATCAATAAGGGATGCAATTGGCCAAGGTTGACAGCTATGTGCTTGTGACTTTACAACCAGAATTGATGAAATATGTTGTCGTTCTTCAAGTCATTGACAGGAATAAATATGAAATGATTAAGGACAGGGAGATTTCAGGGTAAGATTGCACAGTATTTTTTTTGATCAGTTGATATGGATAATTATCACAAACTGTCACATCTTTTGTCTTTCAAATTTGTCACTTCCAACTTGAGTGAATAAGTAAATAGATTAATTTTCTTGATATTTAAGTTTGAAAGTAACCAAGTTACCCTAATTTAAAAAAAACAAATATAAAATATGATTATTTTAAGTGTTTTTATTGTTATGTTGTATAATAAAGACAACTCTGTCCTTACACTATAAAAAGTAATGAATTAAAACCAGCAGAAATTTGTACAAGAATCTTTATTTTGATATTTCCTTTCAATCCAAGAGGTACTGTTCAATATGAAATAAATAAAATAATTATTTAGATGTAATTTTTTACATTTTCACGCTTTCTGAAACTTGGTTACATTAACACAAATCATCTCTGATGCCATTATTTCCTGAAGTCAACTGTGTAAAATTGTGCCAAGTCCTGGAGTCGCAATGCTATCTTGTAATTTTGTCAATCATCTGTAGCACCACTGTAGACCGGTTTTTCCTCTTAAATATTTCTGTGGCAATCTATGCGTTAAACCTGTGCGATGTGTTTACCTGGAGTCCTGTGTGATTTCCCCGAGGCTTTCTTTCGCCCTCATCCGTCCACCCACGTTCACCGGTGAATAACATCAGTGAATCATCAAGGTTTATTGTTCAATCACTGGCTAGTCAGAAGAAACAGGCCTTCCATGACCTACAAGCTTGAACACTTCTTTGTACTTTGGTTTATGCCTTCTTGGTCGTCCATTCAGTATGCCTAGAATACTGTTGTGAAATACTATTGAGCCCTTAATTATTAATTTCATTGTGTTTGTCTTTGTTTAATTGTCATCGAGGAATAGAATCGAGTTTTCGTCAAATTTTTGTCGAAGGTTTTGTCTTTAAAAATGAAAGATATTTTTCTAAACATATATAACAAAAACATTGACAGACGACTAGACATTTTAGACAGTCTAAAGACAGATTTAAGTATGTGCTGCATCATAAAATATTCCCCAGAGCGCAACATTCTAAATGTATCAGCACAATAAAGCTAAAATATTAATTATCAAATGCCCAACATTTCGCCCCAATCAATACTGATGTAAGAGTATGATTTAAAGTATCAAAAAATATAATAATCTCTCCTTCTTTTGGCAACATTTCTCCCCAATTTGAGGGCATCAATTGTTCTAATTGTAGTACCAGCCACTCTATCAGTATTTAAAAGCTCATTCACTGTTTCACAGCCAGGACAAAACCCACTCTACTCCTCCTAAATTTAAGATTTGACCTTCCGATGGTCCTCTTATAGTTGAAGAACAAACCCAGAAGTGTTAGGCCGACACGCTAACCACTCACTCATCCCTGTATAACTGTATAACGGAAAATGCGAATAGAAACATAGCATAAATATTTCCTGCAGCATTGTAATTTACAAAGATCAATACATGGCATTGATAAAATAGCACCTTGCAATATAAACAACCTAGATGCTCCCATTTCTTTGTGCAATACTGCACCAACTCTGCCATTTTGCGGTCTTTAAATGTGATTCATACTCGACTCTGTCCTCCAAAGCAGTTCAAATTAATAGCTACACATTCACTTGACTCATTGAATTGCACATAACAAATAAATACATGCTGCAACTCTTAATAATAAAACAACCCTTTGTACAAAGGGTACATAACAGTCACAATTATGCTCCCTTGGGGTGACTGCCTAGAGCTAATAAGATCTTGAAGAACCAACTCACTCCTCCAACCTGGACACGTACCTCCGAGGCTAAATTGGGCCCTTAAGCTGCTGAGAAAGCAAATTAAGTCACCTGACCGCAAGCACCGTGCAAATCCCCAGTGGCAGGTTCTCCATATTTGTTTGGACCAGCTATTACCAGGGCTTCATTGATTTACTCATTTGTTCCCTAACCAAATTTGTAGCTTTATTAAAATAAAATGAATTGATTTCAGTGCCCCTAAAATACTATGTATACCGTATTCATTTATAAATGATCGGAGCAGTTTATTCTCACCAGGGTTGCGGTGGTGCTGGAGCTTACCCCAGCCAACAACGGGTAATAGGCAAGGTACCCCCTGAATTGGTTGCCAGCCAATTGCAGGGCAGACAATTTTAAGTCCTCAATCAGACGCCAATGCATGTTTTGGGGATGCAGAAGGAAATACAAGTACTGGAGAAAACCCAAATATACTTCACATGGGTCATTAAGTCAATTTTCTGAGTCTGTAGTACTATTTTTCTACATCATACAGGTAAACTGTTTAAATTACAAAACCAGTACACCACTTTTGACACCATCTTGCCTCCCTTTTCTAAATGCACCTGAGGCATGTCTAAAGTGTAAAGACTATTGGTCCTTGGAGTTAGTCTGAATGCTGTGCAAGTGGCAGCTAGGCAACAAGGATGATGGAAGTCTTTGGTTGCTACTACCTCTGAACACGACGCCACCTACCACATCCCACCGCCTACGTCTTTTACAGTTTGTTAGGATTATTGATGCTTTTAAATCATTCACCTAAAGGAATATAAAATAAAAGAAGCCGGTTAACAACTGTGCCATGCCAAGCCCAAGGGAAGCATGTGGGAAGAAACGCCCTCAATGAGCTCTAATTTGTTGCCAAACTTTTTCAGGGAGATTATATTTACAGGCTTTTGTGCACGACAATCCTGGAAAGTAGACTCAGGAACTCTTGTGGGGTTTTGTTCATCAGTAATTCCTCATAAAAATTGCCTGAATTGTATCTAAACAGTGAATTTGATTTTTTTTGTTGAAATAATGGGGAAAAATGGCTCTTATTCCATTTTCCTAACTTATTCACGCCAATAAAAAGCCAATCAACTTTAACTATGATGGCTAGCAGTGATTTTTCACCTCACAGTTGAAATAGATTGGATGGCTATCGCTATAATTGGCAGTAAATGAATAAATGTTAAAACAGCACATTGCTAATTATGTAGGGAAAATGGCAAAGACAGCAAATTAGTTAGATCAACAGCAAGTTGGCATGCAGTACCATGTAATTTATCACTTTTTGAAATACACAACAATGTGTTGTCAGACACATGAAAGAACATTTTATATCAATGACACAAAAGCAAATGTTGACAAATTTATCTTGTTATTTTAATAGAAGACATTGCATAACTATTTGTTAGCCGAGCCAAATATACGATAAATGAATACTTCCTCCGAAAATTATTTTGCAAAAGCCATTGATTGTTAATTGGCAGGGTGTTTCTTTGGTAAATTCACTGTAATTGTTATACATGGACATAAAAATGCATTGCAAATAGCTTGGCAAATGTCATGGGAGGACTAACAATAATGTGTGTTGGTGCATTTAAAAATGTTTCCCTCAGGTGAGTTCAAAAGACTTGAGATGGGATAGAACAGCGGCGCATCGTCGCTTCGAAGCTAGCCAGGCTATGTATTTTTGTCTTTGACTTTAAAAATAAACCGGTTTGATGCTCTCATTGTCAGTTTCAAGTTGCAGATACATCTGGTCATCTTTTATCTATCTTTAGATTGAGGGGATAAAACATTTATTTTTACACTGTAACTCCTTCCTTCACTATCATCCTCATGAAAGCACCTAACAATGAAAAAAGTTGACTCATCCAGTCTCTCTCTCTCTCTTTTTGTCACCCAATCCTTGCTTATTAATCCTCCCCATCGCCGCCCCCCTCTCGGCCTTTTACCAAAAAGGTGGTCCGGGTGACCGAGTGAGTTCCGGCATATGTTGTTGTAATGCATCTTCCACTCGATGATGGAGAGTTGTTACTAAGCAGCACCACAGTACGTGAGCAGCATGCGAATGCAGAGTCGATAGCAGGCCTTTTGCCCACGTTTCCATTAAAAATGAACAAAAAAAAGCCTTCGTAAAAGCTCTGGATTTTCTATCCGCAGAGGACAATCTGAGAATTCCCAGGCCCTTTTTTTTACGGGTGATTATTTGATAAAAGAGCTCAAGTGGTTTGTGTGTCATGAGCAGCCCACATTTACAGAAACTGAGAGGCACACTAAAGCTTAGACAATGTGTGACGTATGTATGTACTGTACTGTATGTTCTATGCAAGGAATCCAACCACCCACGCCCATTGTTTTATGTGTAAAATAGGTCCTAATGAGTGTATGGCACCAATCAAATGTGTCATTTAAGTGATTTGCAGTTGCCTTTGTAAGTGATAATACCCTTCAAAAGAGCAAATTTACATGAGTGATAAAGCAATAAGTCACGCCACACTTTTTTTATTATGAGTGTAATGCAAGAGCCAAATATTATGCTAATAAATCCATGTTATATATTTTTTGTCATAAGCTTAATTCGTTCCACTCAGTATGTTTTCAACAGCAGGCGATTTACACATGGTTACATTAGGTAGAAAAAAATAATTAAAAAATCCCATGGAATGGTTGCCTTATTAGAGTTGGCGGAACAAAAACAAATTGCAATATTAGCACTCACTGTAGTTTCCGGGATAGTCGCGCTTGAGTATTAGTCGTATAAGCCAAAGAATACACGATGAAGAAGGAAAAAATGACATGTAAGTCGCACTGGACTATACATAAGTATTAATCTTGGTGGAGCAATATTTTTTTTTTTTTCATAAACCAAGTACAAACTTAGGTTTAAGTAACGATAGTCAAATGGAGAAGATAGGATATTTTGATAATGCAGCATGCACTTTAGCCCATACTTTGACTGTCTTATTGCTTCTGTTGTTGTAATTGTAATTGTAATTGTTGTTGTTGATATTGTTGTTATTGTATTCTTATTGTTATTAGTGTATTCTTATTCTTATTCTTACTATTATTGTTAAAGACAAATCTTTAAATTTTACAGATGAAAACATTTTGAGTCGATTTAGTCGACTACTAAAAATATTTTTATTATAGTATTGGTCAATGGAAAATAGAGAGACTTACATATTTAACAATGACTAAATAGCATTTTGTTTTTCATTTCTTTAACACTAAATTCTTTGAATTTTTACAGATAAAAACGTTTCAAATAAAACTAGGTTAAATAGGTAGCACAAACATCACGGCATCTTTAAGCATCATCAAATTGAACAAAATGTGAAATATCAAATTTGACATATTTTTAGTTCTGACATTTTATTAAGTCTGCACTTAATAATTTATTGATTTAGTTGAAACTGGTGTGTTCAATGTCTACACAATGCCCTATTGAATCAATTTAAGGCCTTTGAATTGAAATCAGATCCGGCAGACTTTGAAGTATCACCAAATATTGTTTTGTTACCCAAATAACTCATATTGTATTGTATATTCATAAAATTGCTGATGTACACCCCTATTTAACATACAAGTGCTTGCTTGCCTAGTTTGCTTTAGGCACACGGCCATCAATCATGTCAGGAATGCAAAAGAAATGGCATCTCATTTCCGCATTCATGTCATACAAAGTCGCTGATTTCAGCCAAAATTCACAAGTTTAAAAATGGCTTCAACCTCCCCAAAAAAACACTGCCTCCCCAACTCACATGTAGAAAAAAAAAAAGAAAAAAGCATACACTGAGGCACACAAGTACTCTAACGCTCCCTGATGAAAACACAATCATCTACTGGAACATACACACTCTCAGCTCCCCATAAATTCACACAAAAAGAAAGATACGCTGACACACGCTCAGACGAAGACAACACTCTCCCAAGCGTTATTTTTCAGACAGATAACACAATTAAAAAATGTGGCATAGGTTGGTATACTTGTGTCAGTCATATATATTACTCAAATACACACACACTGTCATCTAAGAGGTGTGAACATGAACAAGAGAGAGTAGAATTCTGGAGAATTGCTGTTATGTGAACAAGTGAGTCAGCATGCAGATGTGTTCCTCTCTTTCGTTTCACAAGCATTGCGCCACCAGTAGCGGCAATTTATTTCTTCAAGTCACATCTGCTGCTTTGTGTCTTGATACAGAATTTGATTTATAAGTTGGCAATGGTGGCCTTTAGTCAGAATATTAATAATTGTTGGATCTTGTAAACACCAGTAACATTGTAAAATTGGTGTTGAAGAATAAATCACTGAACATAAACAATTTATCTTTGAACAAAATATAGATTTTAGTTTGTAAATTGATCAATCTGTTCTATGTTTTATGTTAAAATTCATGGATATCTTTTATTTTCTGTACCGCTTATCTTCACAAGGGTCTCAGGGGGTGCTGGAGCCCATCCCAGCCAACAATAGCACCAGGCGGGGGACACCCTGAATACCGGTGGCCAACTAATTTAAAGTGTTCAACCGGCCTATGACGCATGATTTTTGGAAGTGGGAGGAAACCGGAGTACCCGGAGTAAACCCACGCAAGCCCGGGGAGAACATCCAAACTCCACACAGAAGGACCAACCTGGATTTGAACCCAGGACCGGTACTTTCACCATGTATGTAAGCATGTAAGCAACACGTAGGCATTTACAAGACTTTAACTCATATTGAACTAACGGCTGTTTTGCCAAGGTTAATATTTGAAACCCATGCAAGGTCACAGTTTGATTTTGTCATTGGTAGGAAGTGACGCTACTCTTCAGTGAGGTGCAAAGAGAGAATAGAATTTGAGTTGCAGCTTTCCAAGTGACTTCCTGTGCTCTCGGGTGTCCCGCCCGCTGCTATCGCAGCTCTGTGAATTTCAAGCACGTAGTCATATTGAAATGATGCTCCTTGCGGCGACAGCTGCTGTGTGACGTGCAGCGCTGTGGTATTCTGTTTAAATTCATCCACTGGCTCGCTCCGATGATTTCTTTGTCTCGCCTTGCAGGATGTCAGACCTGTTGCATCACAGCATATCGCCAGCCAGCTGTCTTTTTTTGGTACCTGAGCTTTTACCAGATACTTAGCCAAACAAAGCCAGCTTTTAAAGTCCTACTAACACTGATGTGTACACATTAATTCGATGATACAATGTTGACAAAGAGTATTCCAAAATAAACAATAAAGACTCACACAGATCAGGACTAATTTTAATTTGAAAAAAATTCAATGTAACATTTTAGATCAGCAATCTTAAAAACCAATGACCTAAGAGGAGGACTGAATCCAATAGAGGGAAAAGAGTGAAGACGATTATCCTGTTGTGTTTCTCATGCTACTTGTTTGAATACAAAATTGAAAGTTGGTCAGAGGGGAACGTAAATCCTGAAGAACATGACATTTTACCGGACAAATTTAAGCCGGTGGCAGAAGCACCATAACACAGCCCCGATATGATAAACCCTTGGGCTGCCTTAACCACAGATCTTCTGAATGGTAAATATGTTTTAGATTTGGGACGCTCATCATTTATCATCTGGAATTAAAACTGGAGCTTTTTTTTCAGAAAGTCTGTTTGTCTTGGCTGTTATGACTCTGTAGTGCCTTCCAGAGGGCAGCAGGTTGAGGTTGTGGAAGCCAGGAGGTGTATTGACTTTTAAGATGTTCTCTGCCTTTCTAAGGAACTGGAATTTGTAGATGTAGATTTAACGCCACTCCTGCAATTGAGCCTAAACAAAGAACGACATTTGTTGACCACATGTAATTTGTAACTTGGTCAAAGCTGTCTCCAGTAAAATCTTTGGATCAAAACATCAGACTAAGTTACTTACTTCCTCCTTTTTGTTCAATTCATCAGAATAAGGTTATAGGATTAAAAAATAGAGGTTTATATTGGCATCTTTGTGTTGTATTAATTACTTACACAACACATATTAACCAATAAAGCTATGGAACCTCTTGGAGAAACAAACATTAATGAAAGTAAACGGAAGGGGAAGAGGATGTTGTGTGCGAAGAGGCCATCCGCCTGTCTAGCAACTCTGTCTGAAAGTGAAGTGGGATTAAAACTGTGTTTTGTTTAGTTTAGTTTTACAAAGATAGGGACTAAGTATTGTGTTTCAATGAAATTCCGTGAAGTGCCTCTGGAGGTGATTGTGCTACAACTGGGTGGTAAAATGAAAGTGTGTGAAGGTGGGAAAGTCAGAGTGCATCTTCATGCTTTCTACATGCAACCCCTAGCTCACAAGTGAGTGCGTGGAGTGGGGGATTAACGTGGATTTGTTGGCCACGCTGGGATTTAGCATGGCCAGTTTAGAGCTGGCAGGGAGGGACTGATTACACTGAGGACATAATGGACCCTCTCATGTTAGTCACTAGGCCTTTTCAAAAGATGGTGATTCACTCATGGGGTTTTTCCATTTCACACTTGATATGCTGTGTTGTTGGAGACTTTCAAATGTTGTCTTACCACATCCTTTTAAAAATCAATATGATTTCAACCGACTATATACATAAAAAGGACTACAATAGGGACCAGGGTTTTGTGAATAATGGCAAAGGCAGCGACCGTATTTGCCAAAAAGCATTCTTTCATTATATATTATTTTTGAAGGAACTCTTAGTTACTGTATTTACTCTGATTATAAGATGCCCCCACATATCAGCTGCGCCCTTAAAAATGCCTTAAATCGTTGAATTTTACAATTTCTCACGTATAAGCCGCCCCCTGATTCACAATTTTCAACTCCATATTCATGGTTTTATTAGGGAGTACAAATGTGTTACTTTAAAGGGAAAATTCAAAGGCAAATCATCATGTGATATTTCTGATATTTTGTATGAATCCAAAGCACATTATTAGGGTTAATATCATAAGGAATTGATTCATCAAGTAATGGTTGTTTTCTTACTGCTAAACAGAAAATAACCAACAAATAGTGAATGTTACTTTGCCGAGATCCACTGTACCTTTCATTCGGTCATCATTATTTTGAATTACAAATACAGGTTATATGCAAGAAAATACGGTAACTAAATCCACAATATCGCACTTTAAAAATTTAAAACGAACCATTTCCAGTTAATCAACACCACTCAGATTCAAAGAAATGTTTCTCCAATGAAAAGTAAGATTTATTGTAGGATGTCAGTGTTCAATCCGAGTATGTGCTACCATTCTATATTATATCACTGAATAAATGGATTGACAAGACCCAAACTACAAATATATTTGGGTCCTATGTATTGTAGTTTTATTAGTGATTGGATATTGATGTATGTCTATGTTCTCTTGGGTTTAAGTCCTAAAGAACCAGTGTCGTCGTACCATAGCGAAATATCTTGAACCCTTGAAAGTATATTCTCTTCCGACAGGAACGTTGTGTTTTTTATTTATCGAGAATTCATGAACGAGTTGGCAAGTCGCTGCAAGAGACATCATAACAAATTTCCCTGCTGCTGGGCTGGATTTTGATTGAGCCGGAATGTTTTTCAGCCGAAGCAGGTCATTCATTCTGTAATGTCCTGAGAGTAAATGTGCGGCACAAGGACTCAATGCCATCAATCAATCTTTCTTCTAACGTTGGGGCGAGATAGAAACAAGAGGCAGCAAGATAAGCCCGTTCAGCAAAATGTAATTGGTTGGGCAAATATTGTCATGATTTCTGACTGCATTTGGTTTATAACCCAAATATTAGAAAGGAAAAAACCACACGATTGATTTCTTTCACGTTTCCCGTCACAACAGACTGTCGGATTTCCCTTATCTTGTTAGTTCTCTTTAAATATTGACAATTGCTCCTTGTGGTCTTGTACTTTGTCACAAGTGTCGTTTAAGGATTTCTCTACAAATACAATCAGACTTTGATTGACAAATTAAATTTTGTGGCACCACAAACTATAAAAGAACAAAAACTACACTGAGAATAGGCTTTTTATTATTCATAGTTATAGACCAAAGTGCGTGCCCCCTTCTTGATTTATTTTTATGTATTTATTTTTTAAATTTAAGGTCTTGGAACCAATGCTAATTATCACACCGAGGCAGCCAAAGGATATAAAAAAACAGTTTCTAAACTAAAATGTAATATATTAATGCCAAAAAGTAAAAAGGTCCAAACTTTGCTACTCAATGTACATCTGCATTTTCTGTAATGGCAGATGCTAAGTTGTCTCTTTCCTTCTTTTATGTCTCTGTTGCAGTGGTGCGTTTTCGGAGGTGGTAATGGCTCGAGAGAAGGTAACGGGAAAGATGGTCGCCATCAAGTGCATCCCCAAAAAAGCTCTTAAAGGGAAGGAGACAAGTCTGGAGAATGAGATCGCCGTGCTAAGGAAGTAGGTCCATTCATTTTTTTTCTTTAAAAACAACACTTTTTCTGAACTAGAAATCAAATCATTGACTTTTTAAAATTATTTTTGAAATTGTTCCTCATATTTTCCCATGGTCGAGATAGCAAAAAAGTGCATCGTTTATCAACTTCAGGCCTTATTATTCAAACAAAAGAATTCCAGACCATTCATAGACTAATAGACTAATAGACTGGGAAGATGAATTAACTTTCAACATATTGTACAGTAGTAATTTAACAGCAGACTTTCCTAACTAACACTTGAGTTATATGAACTTTCATTTGTTTTTTTCAATGGACTTTTTCCCTTTTGCTTTGTGTTACGAGTCTAAATTTGAGCATCACACTTGAGATGCATCACACTTTGTTATTGTGTTGGTTTGCGGGTGTTCATGCTGCTCCTACGCGCAGGCAAACCTGGACATCAGGTGACTCGGTTGTCCTTCGGGCCCCCCCGCAGCTCACTTATCAGTCACTACTCTCCGAATGTTGAGTCTAGTTGCCTGGTTACGGTTGCCATCCTCCTGATTTTCCTCCTTTTTATTATTCTCTACACCCATTCCCGTTCCTGTCCTTCTCACGTCTTTCCAACTCCTCCCCGTCTTTTGGCCGCCTGATAGGCTTTAATTAAAACTTAAATTGCGGATTTGATGAGGAAGTTCCTTCGAGACTCCCACCTCAATCGTCTCATTGTAGGTCTGGGCTTGTTGCTATGTGACTCATTGATTACAAAGTTCCAACCCTCCCCCTCATTCACAAAAGGTTTACTGCTCACCAACGCTTTAAAGACTCGTCTTTTCTTTTTCCGAAGAACAACTAACGTTTTCCATCCCAATTACCAGAACATGTTATTAACAAACGCAAGGTGATAATTGCATCTCATTATCTCTTCCGCAGGATAAAGCATGAAAATATTGTAGCTCTGGAGGATATTTACGAGAGCTCCAACCACCTGTACCTCATAATGCAGCTGTGAGTATGCAATGCCCATCTTCTTACCCATGTCTCTATATTTGACAGGTTTCTAAATGTTATTATTTTTAGATTGGAATTCTTGGATCTACTATCATAAAATTACTAGTCAAATATAAGACATTTTGAGGCGTCAGAGTTAATGATGATGAATTTTCACATTGTATCTGTCATGATACAGACCGAAATAGTAACTACAGTAGTACCTCGACATACGAGTGCTACAACATACGCGCAATTTGAGATATGAGTAAAATTTTGATATACAAGCAGACAGAGGACGCGAAAGCCTGCTCATAAGAACATCGTGGGCACTGTCTCTCTCCCCGCAACTCCCTCGTATAATGTCTCCACGAGCACTGGGCGGAGCGTTGCATTTTTTTCAGTGTTTTTTTTCTCTCTCCCGTTAGTCTTTGCGAATGGCGGAGGGATCGCTAATACAAGGACTATATATTAATTCTCGTTGGCAAGTGCATTATCCTATTGTCAGGATATTTTGGGAATATTTTGAGGGGAATACAAAATCAAAAAACCCTTGATATTGACTGAAAGTCAGTGTGGAGGCGGGGCAAATAGAGCTAACCCGGGAGAAGAAAGGTATCAGAATGCCAAATGTTTAGTGTTAGTTGATTTGATTGATTGATTTGATTGAGCCATTATCTTAACTTTATTAAATGGATTGTTATTTGGTGGTTTTTGATAGGGTGTCGGGTGGTGAACTCTTCGACCGCATCGTGGAGAAGGGATTCTACACCGAAATGGATGCCAGTCGACTGATCCGTCAAGTTTTGGATGCCGTAAACTATCTCCACTCCATGGGTATCGTGCACAGAGACCTAAAGGTACGTAAGCTTTGTGGCTTAATTCAACCTGAGTGCAAATTTTGATGGACTTAAATCTTGTCCCATTCTTCAGCCAGAGAACCTTCTCTACTTCAGTCCGCACGATGAGTCAAAAATCATGATCAGTGACTTTGGGCTGTCCAAGATGGAGGGGACCGGCGATGTGATGGCTACTGCCTGCGGAACTCCAGGATACGTGGGTGAGCTTTTCGTTTGGTGAATCCTCGTTATCTTTGCTGACTTGAAAGAACTGCTTGCAAGATGGCAATAAAACCTAATCCAATCTGCCGGTGTATATCCGCATTAACCTTGACCATCTGTTGCCGACGCATGAATAACCTGTGAACCTACATTTATTTATTATCAGATGAAAATTGCTATATATAAAAGAGATTTTTTTTAAATATTTCCTATCACATAGTGGAATCTTAGTTTAGGAAGTTAATCTGTTCTCTGTCTGCCTGTGTTGACCAAAATACTTGCGAACTAAGTAAATGTTTCCTTTAAGTAATGGATTAATTGCATTTGCATTCATTTGAATGATTAAAGTCGATGCAAATGCAACTAATCCATTTAAGCCTCTGACTAAGTATGCTTGTCCTTAATAATATTGTACAAAATACATCTAAATTTATAGGGAAACCTAATGCATGCTATACTATTTTTTTTAAATTGATACCGATTCTAGATAATCAAGGAGCTTGATATTCAGGGACTTTATATGAATCGATGGTGAAAAAATGCCTGAAGTCAATATGTTTGCAAATGTAAAAACTACCATAAGTTATTAAAGTGCCTTAGAAAATGTTTATTTAATAACTTTCCTGATTTGCAATAAGAAAACACTTAGTTAGTGGATATCTTTGTTTAAAAAATACTGTGTAGGAAGCTCCCAGGCCTTTTCATAATGTAAACAAAAACATCTAGAAACGAAACGGTACAAAAACATTCTATTTTCACTCACCTTTATTTTAAGTCTCAAAGTTTCTCTGAATCTCCGAGGAAGTCGACGTGATAGGCTCGGCTGCATTACGCCCAAATTTTATTTAAAAATGTAATACATCATCCCTGGCATAATGAATTTGATATCTATTGCCCTCAAAAGCATGTAATGGCTTGATATGAAAAAGGAAATCGTTAAATGATTAATAATGTATGCCATTTTTTCACATGCCAAATAATTGGATCTAAAACAGAGGTTTTTAGATTAATTTTGCACAGTTTAAAAAGTATCTTCAAAAATTGGTGATATTGCATGACTGCAAGCAAAGAACTATGAGTACTAGGCTTGCTGTAGTAGTGTAGCTAATTACCCTGCTACTTTATTGACAAATTTGCTCATAGTTATTCACATTTTTTTGCTTTGTTGCAGCACCAGAAGTGCTGGCACAGAAGCCCTACAGCAAAGCTGTGGACTGCTGGTCAATTGGGGTCATTGCTTATATTCTGTAAGTGCTTTGTTCCATGTATTGGTCATTTACTGACAAGCTGGCTATGACTAACTACTGCGCTTTGCTTTGAAAATATGCAACATCAGTGTAGCTTTTTGGTAGTGTCGCAAGAAGCGGGAAAGCCAATTAAAATGGCTCCTTTAGTAAAAGTCAATCCTAGAGTGAAATGCAGATAAGCCATCAGGCGACACTTTTGACTAATGAACACTGGAAATGGTATTTTTACAGTACATTAAATCTTGCCATTTTTAACAATGTAGCAATTCAGATACTTTATATTTTTACAAGCTAAAATATAAAAACCAAGATTAGAAAAAAAATCAAGTTCAAGATTGACAACAGAATTACTACTAGTCTATTCAACGTAAAACAAACAATTGCATTTTCTTATTGATGTTAGTGGCCGCCACTGACTGTAACTGATAACATTGGAGCGGCATTTCTTTCTCAGATTATGCTGGCTTGTTTTGATCCACTTTTTTCTCTTTATATTAATGTAGTCTCTCTAATCTGCCTCCTTTTTTGCGTGTTATATGAAAAAGTGCTGGTGAATGCGATTAGAAAAGCGGCAAATCCTTTTTAGTGCCATCCGGGTAAACGCTGCCTCTCACACACTGTTGTGGTCCGTGTCCTTCTTTCTTGCCAGGCTCTGTGGCTACCCACCTTTCTATGATGAAAATGACTCCAAACTCTTCGAACAAATCCTTAAGGCAGACTATGAGTTTGATGCTCCGTACTGGGATGACATATCTGATTCTGGTGAGAAAACACTGAACAACATCCACTGTTCATGTTTGTTTGATAAAGATGCCCCAAAGTCATTTCCCATTATGGCTAACTGTTTTATACAATTGATAGGTTGAATTGGATTAGATTAGATAACTTTATTCATCCCGTATTTCGGTATATTTCATTGTCACAGTAACAAGAGGGTGAGAATACAGATAGCAAAAGACATTTTAGACATGAGGAACTATAAATAAATACATAACTATATAAATATATATAATTAAATAAAAAAATAACATGTATAATTTAATAAATACATGTGTTGCTATATATACACACTCCACATGTATGTATGTATGTGTATATATATATATATATATATATATATATATATATATATATATATATATATATATATATATATATATATATATATATATATATATATATATATACACACACACACACACACACACACACACACACACACACATGTAAATGGTGTGCATGTTTGAAGTGTTATCTCTATATTTCTTTATTTGATTGCAATCCCTTTTAGAAAGTATAATTATTCTGCAAATGGTAGGTTTTGAAATTGGTCATGATGTGACTGCCAATTTGTGCCTCATGATACAAGTACCTGCCCTCTTGGTTCCTCCTCCCACCCCCACTAATATGGGGGAAGCATAAAATTGACTTTCAAGTCAAGTTATTAAGAATGAGCTTTGTATTGTTAGCTGTTGGACTTTTGTCAATAAGCCTACTTGCATTTTTCTTTCTGGGGTTAATGGGGGCCGTCACCGGATATAGCTGCTGTTGTTATTTGTGGCTCACAGACAAGTATTGCTTTGGTGCAATCTTTTCTCAATCACAAACCAAAATTTGTAGCAAGGTGACATTTCTATACCCCAAGAAATTATCATTTTTGTTTTAATTTGCATTTGCAGCCAAAGACTTCATCAGCTCTCTCATGGAGAAAGTTCCCGAGAAGAGGTTCACCTGTGACCAGGCTCTGGATCACCCCTGGTAAGGAAACGATACACCCACAACCGTGCACCCATCCTCATATCAACGTGTGATTAAACAGTCGTGTGACGCAGATACCTTTTGTAAAATCAAGTGCGCCGTTGCCATGGTTGCCGTCTGCAAGGCCGGTTTGCCGAGATTATCCCGCTGAATAAATGACCGCCAATTAGCAGTGGCCGATGTGATCCTTGAAGAATGCGGTCGACGTAATGAACCATTAGGAAGTCTGGGGCTCGGGTTAACGAGAACGGAACAGAGTGGGCCTGTTTCTGCGTGGGCTCGACCAATGCGAATGAACGCCGTCTACACTAATGGATGTTCTTTCTTGCCTGTGCTTCATCTCGTGTAAATGTGCGGATTGTATTGGCAGGTGTTTCTCGCATAGTTGATGCAATCGTATTGAACTCTAGAAGCGTATTAATCGCCAGCCTTATATAGCTGTCAGTTGTTGGTAGTCAAGTCATCTACAATTTAAATTTGTATCTATTCGCTTCACTTTAGAGGGTTTTTTTTCACATTATTAACATTGCAACGTTGGAATTGGTTCAATGTACTGGTTGGTGTATTGGAGCAAAACTATTAATAGCCAAGTTCAACAAACAAGTCATCTTTGATTTGCAGACAGTACATTTGATCATCAGGATTTATAGTACGTCAATTATAATTAATTCAATTTGTCAGGTCTAAATTGTTCCTGATGTTATTAGATGAATATACATTATATTGCTCCAGATGATGTACATTTATACACATTTGTTTCCTACAGTATCGCAGTTCATATTTGTTTTCCGATTCACTGGCTGGAATGTTTTTCAAACTGCGCACATCTATTGTAATATAAAAGGACTTGGCTGGGAGATTTTTTTTCCTTTCTGATCTTTATTGCAGACCTGCGTAGGAAAATGTGCGAGACAGGAATGAGAAGAGGATAATAGACAGAGGGTGTCCACTCTGAGAGCATTTCACATTTGAATGTAACTTGAGAAAACAGAAAGGGAGGGGCTTTTTAGACGATGACATATTACGTAATCCATCAGATGCGTACTGTGTTTTACATAAAGTACCTTATTTTCCCCACTATAAGGCGCACCTTCAATACATGGCAAATTTATACTTGAAAGATAAGTAAGCACCTGCTTGGGTTTACCTAATTTTCACCATGATCCAAAGTCTTACAAAATGTCCAATTGCATACTTTGGCCAACTGTGTTTCATATAAACTACCGTATTTTCTGCACTATAGACGCACCTCAAATACATGGCCGATTTTAAAACAGTTTACATAGGGCGTGGTAGATGTAAGTAGTGTTTTTTTGTTGATTATGTTATGCATCCACTAGATAGAGCTGCACAAAAGGAATGGCACACCATGATTAATCAATATTGATCCACATATAAGGCACATCTGATTATAAGGCGCACTGTAGTCATTTGACAAAAATAAGTCGTATGGTGCGCCTTATAGTACGTAAAATACGGTAATTATGAATTGGCCCTTTCTTATCCTTTAAACATGCTTATTTATTACCTACTTACATGTCTAAAATGTGTTTTACTGTGTCGGCATTCTCACCCTTTTGCTACTGTGACAGTGAAATTACCCAAAACACAGGATGAATAAAGTTATCTAATCTAATCTAAAGCAGGATTGGTGTGAAAAGTCACCTTAAAGTTTTTGTACCCTTGTCTCAAAATACGTCTCAATTGTTCTTATTCAGGATCGCAGGAGGAACCGCCCTCTGCAAGAACATTCACGAATCCGTCAGTCGGCAGATGCGCAAAAACTTTGCCAAAAGCAAATGGAGGGTAAGGACAAATACAAACAAAAATAAATATGTTTTGTCAAAGAGGACCACTCTTTTGAAACTAAGACGAGTGCCATCTTTAAGGAGCGGGTTAATACCATGACTTGTGATCTGCTTACAATAATATCCTGATATCATTAGTCTAAAAATTGTCTGGAAGTGTGTCCACTGAGGACCTGTTTTGCCACCAGGCAGGTGAATGAACTGTTGGTATGTACAACAGTTATTCATTATCCAAAACAACACTCACCTGACCCCTCCCACCAGACAAGTACAACAACTCCTGTTAAAATGTTGTGTCTACAACAAACTTGCCTCTATTCATCCTTTGATGATCAATGATTCAAACAAATTGCCATTTTTTGCGACAGATTGAGGCAATTTGCCTTGCAACTCCAGTAAAACAAAGACATAAGTCTGCATTCTTACATTCCTCTTTGCAGAAGTAACTTATAGTTCAAGCGCATATTGTTTGTAAACATGATAAGACAACCTGTCTCCCCTCCTCCCATTAGCAAGCCTTCAATGCCACGGCGGTGATCCGCCACATGCGACGCTTGCAGTTGGGAACCAGCTTTGGCAGCAGCATCACCACCTCCAATCCCGCCACCAGAGCGCCGGCTAAAAGTCAGTCGGTGGACTGTTCTCCGCTCACCATCCACGACTGTGAGTGTGCATTTGAATTTGTCAACTAGAAAAAAAGCCGAGATGAACTGTGATCATTGTACTTGATGGTCTAAAACAAGTTAGTCAAGTTTGTTCATTTTCAACCTACGTACAGTTTCCCTCATTATTTCGGTGTCCAGGAATTGTTCCGAAATTAGCAGGAGATCTTAATTTACTACGACGTGTCAAAGGATTAATTTTGTTAATAAATTACAAGAACAAAATAATTGGACATCCAACTAATTAAACAATAATAAGGAATACATTACAAGAATTTCAATGCTAAGACTAACAAGCCTTAAACAAAACTCAAAGATATTGGCCTATCATTACAATAATACCATATGTTTTAGTTTAAAACTGCCACCAGGGTTGCAAAAGGTTACATGGGGGTACATTTTCATTCCTTCTGAAATGTGGTTATCAAATGGTAACACAGTAATTGTCTAAATGTGTCCAAGTGATATCTCTCACTATAATATTGCCGATATGCAGCGAATGGGTCTTTTTCGTTGAAGTAATTGCACTCCTTTTCTGCTCATGGGAGGCTGTTACATTGTCATGGTAATGATTTGCCATATGGAAAAAAACATCTCCAATTTAATTATCAGCTACAGAAATGCAGACTAAACAAGCACAGTGAATTAACTTTAGTGCTAAATGAGTTCCCATTAGATGGATTTTATAGTATTTGCCTAGGGATTAGATCCAACGACATCCTGGCACAAGTACTGAACAAAAAAAAAAGCTAAGCAGAAAATAGATGTCCAGAAAATTACTTTGTCGCAAGACAATTCCTCATTTGGAAACCGACTAGCATTGCAACAGAATGGAAAACGTATCCCTTTCACGTTTTTCCCGTATTTTATACGTTTTTTGATAATTTCAAATTTTGTGTGCCTTTATAACAACTTTTGTACAGACTTTTTAAAAAATGTTTTTTTTTGTAAACTTGTTTTACCCATTCTGGCTCTAATTGTCTCAGTCACTGGTAGTAGACGTCATTGTCGACTGCTAATAGTCATGCTTTAACGCACATTCCCCCTTTCAAACGTCTGCCTTTTCACTGTATAAATATAGCGTGTCAGCAAGCAATGTACCCAGACAGTCAAGCTGTCAGCATCATACAGCGGCATCTACAGAATCTTCAATTTTGTGCATACCGATTGGACACCCCGTCCACTTAGGAGAAAATTTTACACTTTAAGTGCGCTCTATGTCAGTCAATATGTGCCGCGTTGTAACATTGTAGCCGCTTAGAAAATCTATGTTGTTTTTTTTGTGCATTACCAAAGGGATGTCTGGTTGTACTTTGTCATATACTTTCCCTACAGGTCCTGCAATGGCCCCCCTGCCATCCTCAGTCAATGCGTCCAATCAGGGCTCAGAGGAGTCTTCTCCATTGCAGGAGGATCCACCACTGGGGGCTGAGCCAATCATGCCACGCCCCTCCACGGTCACGGTCATCCACACAGGGACTAAATGACGCCAGGTTCCGCGGGAGGTGAGCTGGGAGACCACTGAGCTTTAAGACCGGGGTGACGTTTCCCTCCCGAGTCTTTTCATTCTGAGTGGTCGCCCAGCTCGCCTATCCCGCCGCCTCCCATGTTGGTTTTTTCTGCAAATTTTGGGGGAGGAATTTGAGGAGGTCAGCCTCGTTTGCTGAGGAAGAGATGGATAACTTCCACTCAATGTCACTTCCGACGCCACATTAGGGCCGTACGGAAGTCCAGGAAGCGCCGCGTTAAGCGGAATTGTATTTTTATCCAAGCTGCTGTCGGCGTCGTCCAATCAGATGCTCCGATGTATGCCTTGTGTAAATATTCCGCCTGGAGCCAAATCCTAAAGCTTTGCACTGTGCTAAATCATGGTGACGTCATCGCACCTTTGCTCTCCATATTGGTTCCTTTTGACCTTAATTTCACGACGCCAGGTGCAACGCACGAATGTATCGGGCAGTTGTCGTCTTTTAATGCTAACACTACCGCATTGAACGGCGACGTCCTCTCTGACCGTAAGAGGACAACCATGAGTTCTCAGGGATGTTGCTCGACATGAACCAAACAAACACACTCGAAACCCACTCCTATTATCCAACCAACACTGTGTATTGATTGTTAACTCATGTGCCAATAGGAGCGTTTGCTTCCTTTCTGTAAATCGCTCGTCGTTGGTGGTGTACATACGCGACTCACAAAAATTGAGGATAGCCGGCTTTTCGGGATGAACTGAAAAGTTTGACCTTCTCCATCCTTCTTAGTCATGTTTTTATTTTATATGGACATCACACATGTATACACTGTACAAACTAGATATGTTTTTTTTTTAAAGTGTTTTAGCATCTCTGCTAATTTAGAATATTTATTCACAGGAAGACATACAGAACATAAGAAGGTAGATTTAAAAAAAAAAAAGTAGCTTAATTACAAAAACAGTCCAGGATTAAAAGTATTTTCAGATAAGTGTAGCAATCTATCAATTAACACTTGGATTAACAGCTACTTTTGTTTAGTTTAAATAGTTTAAATCTTCTTAATTGTGTCTAGGCAGTAAATATTCTCAGATATCTGTGATCGATCATACATATTTGCGTTGAACCGACATTTTTAAATGGTAAACATCTATTTTCTGATAATCTGAAGATGTATGAAATTGAATACGACAAATACAATATAAGGAATGCTCAAACCGATTTAAAACTTTGGGAAAAAACGGACCGTTTTCTGCACATAGTTGTTCATCTATTAGGGGCACTTCTTTAATATTGAGTCATGATATTCACCTATTTCCAAATAAGATGTGAAATATATATATTTTTTCCTCACCTTCATTATCTTATCTTGTCTTTAGTTGCTCACCTTTTTGGAATGTATTGTGGGGTTCAAATTTAAAAATCAAAAATGGTGGGACTCCAATTTGCATCAAGTGGACCAGAAAAAAAACTAAATTAAAAAAAACTAAATGGCGGAGAGTAATTTGAAGAAGTAATTGTCATTTCTAGTTTAAAGTGCTTCCAAAATAACAGTTAGTAGTTCATTTTTCTGTTATACTTCAAATGTTTGCTGGTACTATCCTTTAAAATGGAAGTATCATCTGCATTATAATCTGATAGAATGGCTTTTCTTTTACCCAAACGTAAAAAGTGTATGTATGTAGAAAACACCCATTTCACAAATCCTAAACAGGACTTTATAGAAGGTCAAATTCAACTCAATGCAGTTTCAGTCCATCCTGAAATTTCTGCCTACTATCCCCAAACTTTTTGGTGCATCGTGTATCTTGTGATGTTTCCCTTTAAAATTAAAAAAAAAAGTACTGTAATCCAGTGACAAACCACACAGAAGCAGTGTGTTGAAGTTGTGTTGATTGTACAGTTCAGTCAATAGTTCTTTGCTTTCATGCAGACCTGTTGAATTTAGCAGAATGACCCCCCCCCCACTCCCCTCTCCCCCAGGTTGTCCTCTTTTCTCTCTGAATTTCTCCACAGGGTCAAGAGGAGACTCCACTTGCACATGGATTGTGGCTCATAAATGTGAAAATGTAATTAATGGTGAGTAAATGATAAGCCGAGCCTCTGTCTGCTGTAAATACAAATCTCCAAATTTGACTTCTTAAATCCTAAATGTTTCTTTATATTGTTGTTGTAATCTCCTCCCCACAAACTACCAAAATAGGGCAAAAAATACTCAAAAGCTGTGAAACCCGACCCCCTCCAAATGCATGTGTTGCATGTTCGGATGCAGAAATGTCATGTATTAAAGGGAAGAAAAAAATAAGGAGAGGCTTGTTTGCAAGTGTCTTTGAATATTTGACTACAATAAATGTTTTAAAAGGGTTACATGCATGTTATGAATGTACTGTTGGTGTAGTAAACTAATAGTAAACTAATCATTTGTTCACAGCTTTAGATGCTTTGACGGTTGTATTCGTAGGGAGGATGCATGCCATCGTAGTGGAACTCCCGCCATTGCTCTGTGCTCTCACGGCTCCTCTCGTTTTGTTCTGGAAGACCATTGAAGAGTAGGAAATAAGTGGCAAGTTCCTTTTCAATTTGTACTAGAATCACTTTAGACTTTTATGGTTTTTGTAAGCATTAATCAACTGTCTCTCTTAGCAGAAACTGATTTTTTTTAAGGAATGGCTGTAGAAGCAGGATTTTTTCACAAATATTTGGATAGTGTAAAATATACCATGTAATTCATCAGTCTGACAGCTGTTAAAACTCTCAAACGGACGTTAAACTGCAGGTGGAGAGAGAGAGAGAAAAACATCTTGGCATCTGCCAAATTTTGCAACTCTGCTCCAAAGTCTATTAATGAGCTTCAGGCAGTTATAAGAGGCTAAAACTCTCAAATGTTGGTTTCCTAAACCTTTAAGATAATTTAATTGCGGGTTTGATAAGAGACTTATGGAGCGATTGCACTTCAGAGGCATTCTGCTCATGGCAAAGCGGTGAACTGCACTCACCGTCGTCCACCTCTTCCACGTAGCTTTCAAACTCGTTCCTTTTCTCCTCATGGAACTCTCTTCTACGCTCATCTGCAGCTAGTACTTGTCTCTGCTCAGCTGTAAGTCACAATGGGTAATTAGATACTACACTTCAGACAGTGAGTATAAATGTATCAAAAAAAGGATTTCCTGAATTCAGCTTTACTCCTAAATGGAGACACACTTAATATATGAATAGCAAGTCACAGATGAATGCAGACTACATTTTTAAAGACTCCAGATTTTATTTTTTATAATTTGTATTTTTATATTTTGTATACGTATTATATTATTATTTTTTTATTTATTTATTATTATTATATTATATATTTTACTATTAGGCGCACTTAAAAGTCTTCAATTTTCTCCAAAATAGACACTGCGCCCTATAATGTGGTGCACCTTATAGTCGTAAAAATATGCTATATTATTTTTAGATTTTATATATAGATATTTTTAGAAATTATATTTATATTTCATTTTAATGTAATTGTATTTCCAATTGATTGAAGATCGTACAGATCAATTCAATTGACTCCAAATGTACTTTACATTTATTCAAGCATTATCATTCATTTTACTAATGCAATTTGTGGTCAAGGGCTTTATATACTTAGACACTGAAGATCATTCATACAAAAGCAGTCTCAAAAATCGACAATTTGATTCAGACAGCGATCAGTAATTCAGTACATTCTCTAATAACTAGCTTTGAAGGTAGCATTTCAAAGGGTCACAGAACAGAGCCTAGGGGAACCCCAATTCACAAAGAATTCACTGCGCCCAATCATTTACTCTGAATCCTGTTTATGAAAAAGAAACAAGATTTAATACGGAATAACTACCGTTAAAATTTATGTCTTAACAAAAACTGCCGGAATTCTTTCGTCATTTGACTTGCTTGTCAAACAAAGCCAAATTTGCCGTACTATTTACACTCACATTAGCCCAGACTGTAAGTCTGGAGTCCAGTGGTGACCTCTGAACCACAGCG
This sequence comes from Stigmatopora nigra, assembly GCF_051989575.1. Lineage (NCBI taxonomy): Eukaryota > Metazoa > Chordata > Actinopteri > Syngnathiformes > Syngnathidae > Stigmatopora > Stigmatopora nigra. Next base: position 834,927 of record NC_135529.1, read on the forward strand.
AGGGGTCTTACCCTCGCACTGCTTTTTACTCAAAACAGAAGCAACAAATGCTTCCTGTCATTTCTACCCAAGGAATGCAAATTACACAAGATTAGCCGCTTGAGGACCAAATTTGCGAGGCCTTCAGGAAAAAGGGACAATACATTGACCTCCAATTTTTGAGTCCCAGACTCCGGTTTCAGGAAAAACTACACTAGTTGGTTTTCAGCTGTAGTTCAAAAAATAGCATAAACAACCTGATCAGATTGCTAAAAACTTGACTGGAGTTAAATTCTTTCTTCCCCTTCCCAAAAAAAATGTTTCTCAATCAGTCTTTCAGTCTCATTTCCTGCAGTGTCCAATTCAGAAGAAAAACATTCCCATCGTGTTCTCTCACATCCTCGCCATCCCTTCTCGCACTTGCGAACGTCAAACATCCAAGCGGCTGGGAATTTTCACAACGTCAAATATTCACAGCGATGTGTGTTAGAAGGCCGAGTATTAGTGTCTGGTCAGGCAATTCGATGGAAGGAATCACCCAGATTTTATGATAGAAAAACGCAAAATCAAAGCTGTCCCTCTTCAATTACTTTTAAAATTGTTAGCATTTTTATTTGTAATGGAAAAATTTTCAGCTCAATGAATTGGTTGGAACAGTTTTTTTACTCTACCCAGCCAATTAGGGGATGTCAGCTTTTGGAATTTCAAATCTAGTTAATGAACCAGTCGTACTGCCAAGCTTCACGAGCAATAGCGCGACTCACTGGGAAGATTTTATGCACATTAGAGCAAAAAAATAGAAGCTGCAATCCAATTTTGGGTGGTTGGAAGATCAGCATTGACATTCTGAAAGCAGCCGAGTCAATTCAAATGCCACAAAACCAAGAGAAGCTTGCAAATGTTGGACTCCTGTTTGTCCCTTGCATCCTGCTGCACCCAAGTGGTCCTCTGCTAAATAAGAAGGACATTGACCCCACATAACCATATTGACTGTGACGCATTTCCTCTATTAAATGTGTTGGGGGGGGGGGGGGCAGCGTATACTGCGGTAACACACAACACAGACTTTATTCACAAATTATATAACTAATGTTGACACACTTAATAGAGTCAATGGCATTTTTTCCTTTAGCTCTGGAGCCTGGATTTATTTCCTACCTCATCAAGAAAGCAATATAGTTGTCATTTCCTGGTAATTAATTTAATCTTGCATGTCATTAATTTTAAAGGGCAACGGAATTAAACATTAGTTCTACAATAAAGTAAAAATTAAAGAGCTCATTGATGAATAATGCTGTACTGAGCAAGCAACCAAGAAAACTGACAAGATTGGGAACCTTTTAAAATTACAATTGGAAACAAAGAATTACAAAACTTGGTCTATTTTTACATTGAAAATTTAAGTAATAAGAAAATTTAATTTTTCTATTTTTTTCCCCAAAATTGCTATGTAAAACTATTGTGCGTAAGCAGAACCAAACCTGTCTAAAAATGTCATTTTAACCAAATATTACAAATTAATATAATTACATATATTCATTTGGCTCCTCAACTCACTTCAACATAGTTTCTTCGCAACAAAATGCCATGATTTTGCTCCTAAGTAATCGCTTCTGTTGTTTTGGCTTGACCACTTTTTCAATCACTCAAAACAACATAGATTTGGAAAAATAATGAAAAAAAAACAATGTATAGTAGGAACTGACCATTGACCTCATCGGGCGACTTGACCGCTCTCCTGCTGCGTCGCCGGAAGAAGTTTGAGGCGTCTGCCTCTTTCATAAAGATCCTCTTCAGCGGCCCTATGTTGATCAAGTATGGTGAGCAAGATCCTCCTTTTAAACTTTTCATTCCTTTAGCCCCCAATTTGTTGCAAATTGTTTCCCGTCATGTTTAAAGGCTTTTTTTAGGCAATTGTTTAATTCTGCATTTCTTCTTCATCTACCAATAGATTTTCCAATGCCTGCTTAGGCATTATTGCTAAATGTAAATTTACCTTTAAGGGTTTAAGGAGTACTACAATGTGTACTATTAAGCAAACTCTCTTGTACCCCCTTTACGATTTTTCTTTTTCCCCAAAAGGTTTTGGAAATAGCCTTTTTTTTGTATTTCAATGCGTTTCATATGCAGTAAAATTTTGTAGTTGGTTATGAAATTATTCCAACTCTGCATTACTGCATGCCATCATTTCTCATGTGTAGTACACATTCAAGGCTCAAAGTTTGTACTCATTTGTACTCATAGTTGCTACCCTAATTTGCATGTATCCATGTTTAATTATTATTTATTTTTTCAAAGGAAGGGAAAAATGCATACTACAGTAGTTGTGGGAGTAGAGTAAATAAAGTAGTTAGAGGAAGAGATAAAATGATTAAGATTTTCACCTTGTGGCTCCTTAGCTCTTGTCTGGCTGCTGTTGGGCACAGCTGCACACTCGGCCTCTGTAGAAACTTTATGAAGAAAATATAAGAAAATAATAAAAGAAAGTAGTAAAGTACTTACACAAGTGAATTAGATGAACTCTCTAATTCAAATGATAAAAGGCTGCCTCTAAAATGTGCTCCAGTGCAAAAGTAGAGTAAACTTTTATTGCCCCTTAATTAGAAATATATAATAATATAAAACCCCAACATACACAAAACTGGCTAATATATAATCATCGCAACTGCACTATCCTCACCAGAAGTACAAAAAAAAGGAATGCATGAGACTCACAAGAGAGTGCCACAAGCACAGTGAGGAGCACCACGAAGGTCCCACAGTTCCACGACATGTTCACCTCTTCATCCAAATTACACACTGATGCGAGAATACCAAGCAGGGCTGAGCATGTGAATATGGGAGGGCTGGCTCACAGTTGACGGAAAGGAATATTAATGGAAAAAGGGAGGGAATGGTCATACCTGCTTAGAAGTAAAAATACATACAGCAAATGATGACAAAACAACTTTTTATGTATATTTTTGGTTACAATATAATGTATAAATATACATACACCTATATATACATTATGTCTGTCTATATATATATATACATTATGTCTGTCTATATATATATATATATATATATATATATATATATATATATATATATATATATATATATATATATATATATATATATATATATATATATATATATATATATATATATATATATATATATATATATATATATATATATATATATATATATATATATATATATATATATATATATATATATATATATATATATATATATATATATATATATATATATATATATATATATATATATATATATATATATATATATATATATATATATATATATATATATATATATATATATATATATATATATATATATATATATATATATATATATATATATATATATATATATATATATATATATATATATATATATATATATATATATATATATATATATATATATATATATATATATAATTTATACTATACTGATCCTTAAATGATAAATAAAAAACACCCTCTTCCTGTTTTTTTCTCATTTGACCACGGAACGGCGCTGTTCCTCCCCCAAAATAGCCATGTAAAGAGGATTCGGCTCTTGTCGTCGGTCGGATTCCCCGTCTGTGTGTCACTACTATCATGGTCGTTCTCGCTTGGGAGAAAAAAACACGGCTGGAACGCGTCGTACAAGCGTTTTTTGAAATCCCCAACAGCACCGTACCGGGCGCCATCGGCTGTCCAATGTAAAGAAAAAAAAGAAAAAAGAAGATCTAAGCAAAAAAAGCAGCAGAGAACGAGAGAAGTTGGCGTTTTCATCCACCACGCTAGAAGGGAAAGACGGCGGCATCCGGCTCCAGAAGAAGCTCCGAGGTCGGGGGGGACTCCCGTCGGAGCAGCATTCATCGCTTCTGGTGAGTGTGTTTTATAAAATAGATCTATCTGTCTATATATCTATAGATCTATATTTTGTGTGATTTAGATGTCGCTAGCGAAATCAAAACTGCAGTCTCCGTTGGCGACTCGCAACCACGCGGAAAATGCGTTCGTTGACTGTTCCACTATTTGTGGATAGAATGCTGCTTTTTGTCCCTCTTCACATTCACATTTGTAACGATTTTGTGCATCCCCAACATTTTAAATCAGGAAAATATCCGTACAAGGTAGGTACATGGGTCAATTGCCATCTGTTGGTATCATTATTATGCCCTGCATGATCTCAGATGCACACATTTTGCACATTTAAATCTTTACAATCAATCAAATATTGTCAAAAACATGGTATAAGTTGAGATCCTTTACATTTTACAAATTTAACAATTGCAACAATTAGTGGACAATTAGTGACATTTGAACATCCAAAGCCATGCTTTTCTTCTACACATTCTTTAAATGTAAGTATTTTGCACTAAGGTATTTTAGTTATGTGCTATTTTAGTATCAAAATGTAGTGGGCAACATGTAAAAGAAATGCATACAGATAAGAAACAAAGAAAAATTGGGAAATCTACTTGCCTATTGGCATGTCACATCAATTTAGGGATATTTTGCAATGACAAATGTTGTCATTCTTGTTTACCTTAAAGCAGTGTTTCCCAACCTTTTTTGAGTTGCGGCACACTTTTGCAATTGAAAAAATCACAAGGCACACCAACATCTGAAAATCTTTGCATTCAAAATGATGTCCCCTATATCAACAAAAGTCATTCTCAAAGTTTTATCTACAGGAATAGCATATGCCTCCCAAATTATTCCACAATCAAATTTTTGACACTGTCCTATTGTCACCAAAAGTTAATTCTGCTGACCCTGAACAACTTCCACTTTGAGTGATGCAAAAATGTCAAGTCTTTAATCGCATAATTTTAGGACTTTTCTCCAAATATTTCGCCCCAAAAATGTTGTGCTCACACCGACTTTACAGCAACACGTCTTTTTATTTATTTATTAACATACTGCCTATTTATGTATGTCCAAAATGTCTTTTCCTGTGTCTGTATTCTCACCCTCTTGCTACTGTGACAGTGAAATTTCCCGATTACAGGATGAATAAAGTTCTTTAATCTAATATTAGAGGAAAAAATAAGCAACAAAATGACTTTCACAATTTGTATTTTGGAATAGTATCATCTACAATATAATGTTCAACCTATTTTGAGTTTAATCGGGCAATAGTTCAATTTTAATCTTGCTATATTCATATTTTTTTTTTCCTCTGAATTTTACATTGTATGACTTCTTGGAATTTCCCGCGGCACACCTGACCATTGCTCACGGCACAATGTTTGGGAAACACTGCCTTAAAGTATCTAAACATGCTTGAGATGACTCTTACACTACTACCTGCAGTGGTTTATGTCAAGTTGTGTCATTCTGTAGTTTTATTGGAACTTTTTCTTCTAAAATTGCAGGAGATAGTATTGGTATCTGTATAAGCTTTCTTGTAAATAGACCAAATAATATCTCCCAACAGGTTAGGTCTCACTTTACACTGTATTTTACATTATTTATTTATTTTTTCAATCTCCAATGTATTTCTGATTTCAGCCTAGACATTAAAATAAGCCGTTTGAGTTGTTTTAAGAAGATTTTATGTATTGGTGAGTTTGAATATTTGCCTCTTTGGCTGGTCCTTGACTCCCACCCGTGAATATTGGAAGACTGTATTTTTTAAAGCAGTAGGATTTGCGATGCCCTGCATCGACAGCAATTGTTTGAAACCACTAATAATTAATCATAATCATGGTGATGGTGCTGGTGTTTTATCAAACTACAAAATGTCACTTCGCGTTTGGAATGGCAGGTGCGGCTGTTTTACTCTTCCAAGCCACTGAGTTGTTTCGTGTGCTGGTGGCACCACGTAGGGCCATCCCCCAGATAAAGACCTTGGGGGACATTGATGCACCGGTGTAACCCGACCTGCTGCAAAACAGCTGTGGCCACGCCAACACCGAGTCCTGGTGCAGATTGAATTTTGGTCCAGTATGCCATCATCCCATCTAACTTTCCTGGAACTACCAACAAAAACATTTCCCCGCGTCCCAAATTATCAATATAAACTCCCACCTTCAAAAATATCGATTAACCATTGGGGTGAAATTTGATAGCCTTGATTCTCAGGATGGCTGCCTTTTGAATAGTAATGTTTCCATACTTGTGTTAGTGGCAGCCAAAGCGTTAATTTGGCCGTCTTCAGTTTTGAAAGTCCAACTATTGGACACTCCTACGATAGTTGGAAGCATCACCATGGTGAATTCAGAGTGTAACACAGTGTCATCACAAGGTTAGAACAAAGACAAAGGAAAACTCAGAGACAGGCAAGGAAGCGGATTCCTTGAAAATGTACACGAGTTAATCACCTGCTGTGAATTTTGCCATGCGCCCTTATCGCAAACAGCCAGTTCACCAACACCAAATAGTTTTGCATTCAAAAGTTCATCTAAAGTTCACCTGTGCAGATGATCCAGTCTCCCCTGAACATAACACTTTAGACATTGTCACTAAATCCCACAATTTTCAATCGTACTTTTCTCATTTTGTGTAATGGTATGTAGCGGACACCTCTTTCCCTGATAACAAGAATAACCCACATTCTTGTGAATAGCACCAGAAGGGGTGTTTTACTCTGACTGTGAAGCGTCTGGCCAAGACTTCTGTCTGAAGGTTAATGTGTCAGTGCTCTCCAGGGAGCAGCTGCTATGTCACAGGCAACACGCCAGTCTATAGATAGCCATGAATACAAACTCTTTCCTTTTTCTTCCCCGTCCGCAATAACCCAGCGGGTCCAGCACCGAGAGGCTAAACGCCCCCTACCCCCATCGGACAAATGCTTGACAGGTTTGTCCGCCTCCACTCCCCGATTCCCGAATCTGGGAGTGTCTGGATTGGGCCAGCTGGCTTGATTGGGCCATAGGCTAATAACCACATATGTGGCTTGTCAACTCGATGAGTGTCTAAAACAGCTGAGGGACTATTATCGCCTTTTCCCGTCACTCTTCGAACACTCATTGCGTGCTTTGCCTGTTTTTGGATAGGTTTGGGTGGTCGTTGTTAAGAATGGGGACAGTGTTCATACTTGCCTTTTTCGCAACTTTACCATTTGCCCTGTCAAAGACTTTTGTAAGATGTGAGATGCTTTTGTATTAAGATGCCATATCTTGATGCCAAGGGACTATTTTTAAGTGAATTTAGGAGCTTCATTAAGAATTTTTCAACCATTTTGTGGCAATCTTAGGTAGTGACTCAACATCGTTATGGCGCCCGATACAATTTTTTTTGGAATATCTGATTTGGTCACATGATTGGATCCAATTCAGTACTCGTGTATTAGTACCATTATTCTATTCAGTGCTTTATCTATTCAGAAATACATTATTTTCGCTGGTCTACAAATATGGGGTCATTGGGTGAATATTAAATTAGTATTGGCGAAGCATATATTGAGAATATCGGGATAGGATCAGAAGTCAAAAAGTCAGGAGTAGTACTGGCAAGTACTAGCCATTTCATGGTTCACGTTTTTAAGGTTGTTTTTAAAAAATGGATTTAGTTAATGTTAGAATTTTGTTTTTTAAGCCATCCATTAGAATTGAAATTGAATAATTGTAGTACTTTATTTGAAATACTGGCTGCCAAACAGTAGTTCCCTATGTTCTATTCTGTTCTACTACTGAGTGCTATCATCAGAGGTAATTGAGAGATTCTCAACAGGTTTATTATCATTGTTGAATATTACAATCTAGTGTTTTTTTTAGTCTGCTGAATAACGAAAGAATCTGCCAAATATATACAGTTAGTGTGACTGACAAATAATATACATTTGTGAGCGTATAAAATTTTGACAAAGCTACTCTTAATCATTCCACCCACGTCGGCCTCAATTTGATCCAGAACAAAAACTGTAAGTGTGTGGGAGGCAGAATAATGAAACCGGTTTTCCAGGCTCCTGAAAAGTACAAAGAAGAAGATAGTAGTCGTCAAACAGGAAAGCGGTGAACGTTGTGCTTGTCAGCCTGTTTGCTTTCCAATGAGATGGGCGAGCAAATATCTTAACGCCTCACCCAACCGGTTAGTCGCTGAAGAATATTTTATGACACCTCTAAATCTACACATCTGAAAGACCCAATCAGGCTGCCGCAGCTCAACTGTGAATCACGATAATTAGGACACAAAATTCAAACCAAAACCCTGTGGCTAAAAGTAAGCCTTTATCAATCATCTGATCAATTTCCCTTTGATTTTAAAGCAAATTGAGTTTCTCATGCCACAAAAGTTTGAAATGGCATTGAGCATAGTGGGAAAACAATTCATCCAGGAGGTCAAAACTCAGTGTGCATCATAACAAAGGGACTGTAGTGCCCTTGTCGATTTCGACTGCATCGAACGTGTTTGCCTTTTTACTTTGCATTCATCATTGCTCACCACTTTTAACCTTTTGGTTAACACACTGCAGGTGGAACTGTGAGTGTGAAATGTTGTATACATGCTGTGCGATTGGCTAGCATCCATTACAGTGTGTACTCTGCTACAATCTGCTGACCTAGGCTTTATTATGGATGGAATTCCAAGGGCTCTACAATTGTATCATTTGGAACTCCACTAAACTGATCAGGAAAAATACAGCCTCCAAAAGTGTCACAATAATACAGCAAAATGCAAAAACAATTATAAAATTGGACCACCTTTGCCTCAAAATCCTGTTTGATGGTTAGATGGATGAAGACTGGCAAGCATACAGAAACCGTAAAATTGTTGCACCTTCTAAAGTTAATAAAGCAGCATTTCTTTGAGTTTTGTTTGGTGCCACTGTTTAGAGATGTCACTATGGGCATAACGCTGTCCGAGATTGTTAACATAAACGTTCACAGATAAACATCAGGGTAACCGCAGAGACTACAAAAGCCGCTCTGCTGCGTTTGTTAGCTCTTTGATATGGCAACGATTGCGCGATAACCCCTTCTTGCTGCGTGGCCCCCTAAATGGATAGCCGCATGGCTTGTTGTTCCCTTTTAACAGTGTTGAAAGGCAGCGAGGCCCTGCTGAGTTTGCTAGTGGAGCTGTGGTTGGGGTGGATAATTGAGTCGGGGGTGTCTCTCTAATGTTGTTGCTGGGCCATGCTGATGCTCCCCAGCTGTGTTAACTCCGATCTGATGAGCCCACGCGGCCACGCCCGAGTGATTAACTCCCCAGTGTCACGTTTGTAATTCATTTTCCGCCTTTACAGAGAAGCGCCATTAATCGACTGAGATGTCAATTTGCAAACAGTTGGAACAGGTCCGTGATCCGTCCCCCTCATCCAGGTCAGGACTCCAGGAGCACGACTTGGCCAAAAGGCCAGGGTGGCAAACTAGCTGTTAGTGTTCTCTCTTGAAAGTTTCCAAGGCAATCAACGCATACGACGAACCTACGTGCAGCCGTAACATGCGAGCAAAAGATGGGAGTCTCGGTCGAACCAACAGCCAAGCTGCGATGCTTTATTGACATTGGTTAAATAACCAAAAACACACACCAGTCTTCATGTCCTAGGCCTGGCAAAACTAAATATACATACATCCGGGTTGTCCTTCAGACGTTTCCTTCTGAACACTATTACTCTAAGCATAGTTATGTTCCATATAAAAATGCTTCTAAAAAGAGAGAAAAAACATGGATAGATGTTGCTTTCTCTGGTCACTGCCTGGTATTTTGTATTGTGATGAATAACTAGGGGTAGGCTATAAACCCCCCGTGAAGGGAATTGGAAGACACCAGTTGGTACGCTATTCCTGTTTGGTAAGCAAGCTTAAGTCTTCATAAACAAACATGATTGTGTGGTCACTTTTTACTCTGACATTATGCAATCTTTGCATAACAGATAAGCGCTAAATCGTTAAACAGGTTTTTAGATGACTTCTGTGGCTCGATGTTTCATGTGTGTAAATACAATCTTCCTTTTGCGGTGCTAGACACAGGATCAACACGTAATACACTGGAAACAAATACTCAATATCACAAGTACAAAACTGAATTTAATGCCTGTCGACTATCCAACACTGTTTTATAACCATCTTTGGAATTTACAATGATGCTTTGGGATAATAAGAGATACGTTCCATTAAGTAATTTCCGTAATAAAATGTAACTGAACATACAAAAAGCCTAAATCAGGAAATAAATTGAAATTGCCATAATCCTTTGCTCATACAAAAAAAACTGCTTATACTTTCTTTTGTAATAATAATATTGTTCTTGATCAAAATAAAAGCATAATAATAATCAAATAGAACCACTGATTGAATCAAAAGCATCCAATTCAATACCTGGAGGCGAATTGGAGTGTCTACACAGCATACTATGCATGTTTTAGGGACGTGGGAGGAAACCGGAGTACCCATATAAAACCCACGCAAGCCCAGGAAGAACACGCAAACTCCACAAAGTAAAGACCGACCTGGGGTCAAACCCTCGACCCAGGAACTGCAAGGCCCACGCTCTAACCACTCGTTCGCCGAAACACTATTCATTGTAAATAAATCATTTTGGGAGAAATGAAGTGAAATCTGAGGACACGCTGCACACAATGTTTTTTCAGTGAGTCACTAACAGATGAGCTCCCATTCGGTCATTGAGACTCTCCGTTCCCCCTTTCACACTGTGTCTATCATCAACTCTTAAGTGTGCATGTGACTATTCTTCTTGTCACTACTAGAATGCTTGAGCTTAAGATCAAGTGAGTCATGGGGTTTTAGTACCTCCCCATTCAGGTTGAGCACAATTTTTATCAAAACAATGAACAGATTGTTCAATTCTGTGGATTAAGGTTTGTTATATGCACACTCATCATTACTTCTATTACTTGATTGCCATATATGAGTGGTAGGTTGACACAAATACTACAAAAGGTGTAATAATTCCAGTCAACCGGTTTATTTTTCCTTTCTTTAAACTTAAAAAAATCCAACAAAAAGGGAAAAAGATACTTTACATAGCGCTTTTCTAACCTCTTGTTAGGTTGCCATTGGAAGATTGGATCATTGTCATAAACCTGTGAGATCTTGCACAGTTTTGCCAAACTTTGAAACTTTTTTTGCCACTCACAAATGTTTTATCTCACATTGATTCCTCCTCAAAGTTTGTTACCATTAAAGTAGCCATTTGATCAGGTCCTAGGGCCAGGTCACAGGAGAGAGCTTACATCAGAGTGAACCTTTCACTCAAGCTGTTGTAACCATAGCAGCGGTGTTAATCAGGCCAACCGTCCAGTCTCCTTGCCTGGGAGATTTATGGAACTGTGTAACATTTTTGGCTTTACATCTACTCGCCCTTTTGGCCACCTCTAAAGCGTATCATCATGCACCTGTCTACCAGCCAAACAGGTGTTGTATAGGGCAATGCGTTAGGGTTGTTGGTGGAAAAGGTCAATATGGAGGAAGCTACATGGCCATCTGCAAGTGTCGGAAGGAAAAAAATACATCGTTTCAGGGGGGTTCTCAGCTCAAATTTAGGCACTGGTATTACATTTTAGGCTCATCTGACACCCCCAAATGACTCAATGCTTTTTTCAGATCCTTTTTTGTCAAAGAAACAGTTCTGACCCCGTTTGGGTCTTCAGTCCCATGCATTGAAATTGCAGTACTTGAAACGAGCTCTAGAGTTAGAGGTGATGCAACATTAAAATGAAGTGGAGGGATTTGTCAGTTAGAAAAAAACACTTTGTTGCTTCACCTATCTTTATTTTTCTGGTATCCGTGCTAGGCTTGTGCATTTAAAGGTCATGTAAAATCCTTTATGTATTCGTTCTTAATGGAGAGCAGAATTGGCAGTCACCACATATCACAGACCCCCCCCCCCCCCCTCTTCTAGTCCACATGGTTCAATCATACAATGCATTCTTTATGTAACAAACTAAGAATCTCATGATAAAGCCAGCTCTTCCACTCATGTCCTCATTGTCTTGGTCCGAGTGAGAACAGTATGCTCTTTAATGGGACTAGGCTGATCTCACCCATGAATCATGCGCCAGTCAGCCATCATGCTATATGCCTCCAGCAGTGTATTTTTGTTTTTTGTTTTAAACAAGCAACAAGCTTTATGTTGGTAATTAAGCCACCTCATAATGTAACAACAGTGTGTCATGTTGCAATTGTGAAACCCATTTGTACTATACAACTATGCAACATAATGCATGCAGTTGTCTCGGATTACTCAGAGGGAGCTGTTCAGGATAAATATCGAATGACATGAAAAGCACAGCATGAAACAGCAACACAAAATCAAGTCATTTTCACTCAAATCAAAAAATGTCTAAAGTAAAAAAATTCAAACCATGTCTGATTAATATAGAGGCCCAAGAGTTTGCTTCAAAAGGCAATGTCTCAGAAAATTATTGACTATAAGGATTTATGTATAGCAGTTGAGTTTGTTAATGTCACATCAGTGCTTCTAGTAGTAGACCTTGCTTGACACCCGACAACTGGTTGACAAAGTCCCACTATGGGGTCAAGAGGAGTTTATGACCTTGCATTTTTCTATTTTTGTTGGTGGCCCAGACAGTACCCTGTGGCCTGAAAACGTGGGCTGCAGATGAACTATTTTGCTTTGTATGCCCATTGATGCCCGAGGTTGGGTCCTAATTGTGGGATTCCTGACCTTCCCCTTCATGCCTCAGTGATAAAGTGGTTGAATGCAAGGAGATGATAATCTGCCTACGAAACTTGGTTTCATGACCAATTTGTCATTGCTATTTGTGAATTGCTGACCACACCTGTGATTTAGGGGTTACAGTGCATACGTCAAAGTGAAGGGGGTGCAAGATGGGAGATGGAACATCATTATGCACACAGCCTCATTGAATGTCTGCACTTTAGAAATGTGAAAAAAACCCAAGTTGCTATGGCAACAAATCCCCAATCCTCCGACGCTTAGACCCCTCCACCTCGCTGGTTCCCCCTATTGCCACCTCTGGCCCAGTCCCAGTGGCTTTGGGGCTCAGATCTTGGACCAGCCTACTTAGCAGGGATCAGGCATCATGTCCAAAGCCCCCAATCCACGGCATGGAACACGGGACAGCAGCCTAGTGCTTTGATTCTGTTTGGTAACTAATGAGATTTAAATGTCTCATTAAATTTTAAGCAACCATACTGTATGATTCAAAAGAGAAAGAATAAGCTTCACATTAAAGTGATTCATGGTAATCCCATCAAATACTACAAATCAATCACAAATTTTGAATTGCCGGCATGTTATCAATTTTAGGCCTGTTGACACTGTGATGTTTAATTTTACTTCTGGTCCGATTTCTGGTCAATTTCCTCTAAAATTTTCTTTGACCTAGTTTTCTGCACAAACTTTTGACTGACATATATAAACCGTGCATACACTACTTAAGTGTGACATGCCTGAACTTGTCTGACTTGCAATGTTTTGGCATTTTTCTCTCCGAATCAATGTTCAGCACTCAATATTTTTTCTTGCACTCAATCTAAACAGATTCAAAGAGATGAAACACAAAGAGTAGTATTCCAATTAAAGAGTGGAAATGCCCACAGCAGTAAATGAGCATTCTGGCTGGATAATTTTGGAAACAGAGTCAAGTATTCCATTCTTAATATTATAAGAGCCACAACAATTAACTAAATGTGTGTGCAAAAATCTTTGTTATGTCATGTTGATGTGACAGACTGCATGCTTGTGCTTTTTGCTATTGTCGCCGGGTGCAACTGACCGATGTGCAGCTGTTATGACATGCCAGTTGACATTCCCTTTCGCTTTTCTCCCCACAGTAATTTGAACGTTTGTCAGACAGAAAACACAACGACGACTTTAGGAATGTAAAATATATCCTAGTTTGAATTTGGGGATCGTGACTTCTAGTGCTTAGTTTGGAAAGCATGAAATGTTCGAAGGCAAAGTACATACGATAGCCAAAGGGATGATGAATAGTCCCGGAACTCATAAAGATTGTTCTGAAATTCAAAATGCTAATAGTTAAACTTCTATTTCTACACCTTGACATTCAGCTAAATTGATTGATTACAGCAGTGTCTTCACTTTTAAAATGAACTGGCATTTTAACACACAGTCAGATTCAACAACATAATTCCAAAAATGACATAACTAACATAATAACATATGCACGATACTTAGTCTCTGTCTTCTTCACCATTGGCCTATAGCTGTTAACTAACTCTCACACGAATTTATGGACGCTCTCTCTCGAAGCAGAAGCGAGATATCTGTAAACAACATTCTGGATAAATGTTACAACTGAATCACTTTTTTTTTTAATTCTGTGTCCATGTGTGTGTAACTTTTGAGCAAAACAAGTATTAAAAAAAACTGAATGCTATGCATTCCAAAGTTACCATAGAAACACGCTGCTGCTGAATCCAGTTGCACTTTACAGTGGCTTGGATTGGAATCTTTTCGACTATTGGCGATAAAGTTTTGTGACAAATGATTCAAATTCGACATCTTTAGTGTCAGCCATATTTAAGGCTGTATGCAATACATCAGTGTTGGTGAGGGGGGCACCTCTGTTGTTATCCCATCTTTTTATTCATCAGCGATACATGTCCTGATCTGTCAAGGTAGTGAATTCTGGCTCTTTGCAATGGCTGCCAAATGTCTCCAGGTCATCTCTCTTCATTTTCGTACCCTTTCCTCGGGCAGTTTAGATAAAGCCTTTTAACTTCAGCCTGAGAGAATCTCTCACCGACTCGTCATGTTTTCTTAACGGCGGGATGTTGAGTAATGCGCCCCAATGAGCAGAGTCATCATTAACATTACGGTGCCGCTTGGCCAGAGTCATTGTTGTCCAGTCAATCACTGAGGCATTAAATATTCTATCTGGATGTGGGATTGTGAAACATGGCTGCAGGCGAATGACGTTTATTTCTCTCTGGAGCCAGCACACTTTATATGACTCAGTTTGTTTTTGCATTGACGTACCAAATCACTACATTCTAATTAGTATATAGAGCTTTATTTGGTATATTTCTATATGAAATGCAAGTATGTGCATGCATGCACACATGTTTTGGGGGGGAGGGATAATTTACTAAAAAGTCCAGTTGCTATACTTACACAGTGATTAAAAAATTATTGAATGTGTGAATGTATGTTCAAAGAGCAAAACTACAAAATGTCCAACTTAGTCTATATTTTACTGCACAAAAATGATTCCGGACACAGCTGTTTATTTGTCAAGTAATATGTCAAGGCCTGCAGTGAATAGATAGATAGATACCCAGAGTACAACTATTACCTTTTATCTCCTTTGACATGTACACTTTGTCTTCTGTCATGCTGCAGGCCACCTCTTCCCGAGAGCTCCATGGAAAAGATGAAGCGCTTAAAACGGCGGTTCTCACAGACACTGCGAGGCAGCCACACTATCGACGAGTCGCTTTCCGAGCTGGCTGAACAAATGACCATTGAGGAAAATGCTTTGAAGGATCATGGTGAGTGTCCAAATTGGACTCTTCCAAAAACTCCTTAAAAACTCTTTGGCCAGATTATCTGAGATGCACTCGTTTTTGCACTCAAACTTTTATGGTGCTTGAATTTTTTTTTTTTTCAGGTCGCCAGTCCATACCCTAATTATTTAACTGTGTGTAATGTATCCTGAAAGTGTGCAAAAGTGACAGAAAAATCTCTATTAATCAAGTATGCTTTGGTGATTGTTACACGCGAGTGTCTCTGAGTATTAGTTGAACATCATTCTGATCTGGAACACTGTCTGCCAACTCTGTGTTTGAAATGGGAATTAGTGAGCCGAATATTAATGAACTGGATTTGTCTTGTCACCAAACCCAACATCTCACATTTCTATCAAACGCTGACCCGGAAAGTCGGTACTGAATATTTTGAATGAAGTTGGCTATATGTGAATTTGACAGCAATATAGCTGCTTTACTTAACTGTACAATGTTCTAAATGCCCTATTTTGCTTATTTAAAAAGAAAAATCTGAATGGAAAATTATGAACATTTTGGCCAGGCAAACGATTCCTTTGTTAGAACAATGGGAAAACAATATATTCCCAACAGCTCTGAGGTCCTGGGTTCAAATCCAGGTGGCTCCATCTGTGTGGAGTTTGCATGTTCTCCCCGGGCCTGTTTGGGTTTCCTCCGGGTAATCCAAAAACATGCATGGTAAACCCTAATGAGGATAAAGGGGTACAGAAAATGAGATCAGATGAGATATTCCCAACAGCGACAGGTAGCCCAGCAGGGAGTGTTCCATTGCCTTGTTGCCATGGTGCTCGAGTTTTTGAGGAATTCACAAATTCTCCATGAGATCCCCATAGCAACTTTCAGTCTTTCTTCTCTTTCAGTACTACTCCGTTGCCTACACAGTTAAGCAAACGGCTCCCAGGCCTTCTATCAGGTTTCCTGACTTGTCTTTTGTCCTTGTCCCTCTGCTCTCTTTGTCTCTGGATGTTGCAAATTACTTTTGTGTAGTGATTCACTTCAGGATTATGTGCGATGGGATGTGTGCAGCCTGTGCGCCAGAAAGTAGGCTCAAGAGGCGGTAGAATGGAGTAGCTGGTTGAGATGTGATCTCAACTGTGTGATTCAGGGGAAAGCACTCCGGTCCTGATGTGATTATGTAACAGTCATAACTTGGGCAAGCAGTGACAACAGCTGCTGAGAGATAAGGCAGCAGGGAGAGGGGGATCAAGAAGTTTATATTTTATACTGTTTGGTAAGGCCATATTTTCAATGCTGATTTTACAAGTTGCTTGTTTTCTACGGGATGATCCGTGTTTTAACAATCCTCCTTTCAAAATATAGAAATATAATATACTGAACCTTGGTTGATGAAGTCTTCCTCACTAGAATGAGCAGTGCAATCCCAATTCAATTCTCTTGAGGCACATACACACATGGTCTCGTACTTCTATTGAAATATAGTACTACAGTAATACCACGAGACTTTGCGGATCGACTAGCGCAGATTCGCCACACCGCCGATTGGATCTATCAATTATATAAGAAACGTTTATATACCATAGAACCACTTTTTTTTTACCTAGGTCTACATTGTCTGTGTCTTGTTTGTCTTGCTACTGCAACCAAGAAATTTCCCAAATTCGGGATGAAATAAAGTTATATATAATCTAATCTAAAATTACAAAATTAAGGAAAAAGGCAATCACAATTGGAATTGTCACTAACCAATAAAGGGCAGTGCCTACCTTTGGGATCAATATGATTTTAAATCTAAATATGTGACATGTGGCAATGCTATTTTGGCAAAAACTCAGTCCATTTTCAAGCTATTGCAGAACAATTGCCTTTTTCCAATCAACATATAGCTGTGTTGCTTTTCTTAATGTGTGCTTCTCTCTTTGCCACTGGTTATAACACAGTGATGAGGAAAACTCTTGCTCAGTAGTATTACTCAAACACAAAGTTGCATCAATGCAACGGACTATATGGGAAAAAGTAACAGTTTGGAGGTTTAATGCAACCCAAGGCATTCTTTGGCATCTCCATCCATTTCTTTTTATGTTTCTTTTGTGCTAGCAGAGCCAGTCATGAAAAATGGTCGCCCTCCGTCAGCCCGCAGTGTCCACTCCTTTCTGCACCAATACACGGGCTCCTTTAAGAAGCCGCCACTGCGGCGGCCCCAGAGCGTCATCGGTGGAGGCCTGGGCTCACTCATGACAATGCCTCGCAACGGTAGTCGCCTCGGTGAGAATGACACCACACCAAAGCATCTTTTGTAGTAAATGGATTTATTTTATGTCTTAAAAAAAGCACCTTTGAATACAGTAGTTTTTAAGTTTGACCTCTTCTGCATGCTTTAACAGTTGTAGTTTTAAAGTGTAAACATTGGTACAGATTTATAGATCTATAAATGGGTGAAAAAATATTTTTCTCACCTGCAAAAAATACCCCCCCACCTCCAAAAAATACAAATATTTTTGCATAAACAACTTATATATTACATGTATTATATATTAATATTCATTGTTTTTAAATAATAAATAATTCATTTAAATATTGGTGGGCGATGTACCCCAAAGTCACATTTTGATATTTTGATGAAATTAAAGATGACGATATTTGTCACTTTTTGGAAACGAAAATACTTAACAAGAGTTATGCATTTGCTTTTTCTGATAAACAGCATTTATATTGCATGCAATATTTAAGACAGACTTGTTTTTCACTACAGTTAAACTTAGTGGAGTTTTGGATTCACCCCATGTCAAATAGCAGGGTGAAATACTCATATGGAACGCAGAATAACAACAAATTATTACACATAGTCACCTCAGATATGTTATCTCAGTTGTGTTGCTGTTACTACCTTCTGTAATATTTGCACTACTTTGAACCAATCCAACAATTACAAGCAAGTGCAACCTACATAGCAGACTCCGTCTTCCATCCCACCTTAATTTCTCCTCCTGATCTTTCCTCCTTGCAGATATTGTGCACGAGAACCTGAAAATGGGTTCTGATGGAGAGAGCGACCAAGCATCTGGCACATCTTCAGATGAGGTGCAATCACCCTCAGGTGTCTGCTTGAGAAACCGCGGCAACCGACGCATCTCTGCAGAGGTCAGCAACTGTCCCTTCTCTTTTAAAACTTCATTTTCCAACATTGACTTAACCACACTTTCCTAACACATGGTAGAATATATTCACTCTTGTACTAAAACTTGTGCAAAAGTTATTATAATAAATTAGCTGGACAGAGTGACACTGCTATAACATTGGGCGGTGAACCCGTATCTTCCAGTTGGTTAACTCTAAAAAGTCAAATGCATATATATAGTGAGTTATGACCTCAACGACAGACCCAAGTAAATGTGCGAGTCGTATTACCGATGTATTAGTATGGCGTTATGTAATAGAAGGTGCATTAATGTTGTGCGTTGTAACTAAAGTGTAGGCGCAAAAGCTGCTTAGTGGCCTACGCAAGGTCAAACCGACACACATAGTCCACCTACTTGGATGCACAGCATGTTTTTCATGTCTGTTTAAAATAAATATAATCAGTTTCCCTGTGCCACCCCTTACCCTTTTCACACACCCACACAGTCATTGGTGGCAGATTGTGATGCTGTTCTAGTGCTTACTTTGCTTAAATGTGGTTATTGTTTTATAGGACAGACTGCACTTTTTGCAGCAGTAGAATCCTTAGAATGTTGATGATTTCTTAAGAGATAAAAAAGCATTAAAAGCCCAGAAAGAATATTGATTCTATGTTGAACTGGGGACTTTTGATGAGGATTTGAATGTGTATTCACTTGCTGGGTTTGTTTACTCACAAAGCCAATTCAATTAATTTTAATGGCTTCTTATTGGATTAAGGAATGTGCAACTGGCATATGTCAGAGAGGTACTCTGCATGTTTGTCAGTGACCTATCATGTCATTTCTTTTACTGTTAAAAAAAAAGTTTATTTATTTGGACTTTTGTTTTTAATTAAAATGTTGATATCAACATTAAAATTTAAATTTAATAATGGTCTCATGTGGTGAAATTCAGGCAATAACTTAAGTAGTTTAATCAGAATAAATTTTCGTAAGTACTCGCTGAAGTATTTATGATGTTTGATTATTAAAAAGAAAATCATCATATCCAATTCTTACAGTTAACAAAGATTTTATGATACCTAACTATTTGGAAGGTTCAGAATAACACTTCTTAACTGCACTAAATTACCATATTTTTCAGGACTATAAATTGCACCAATAAGACTTAGAGTATAAGTCGTACTAGCCAAAGAATGCCCAATGAAAGAGAAGAAAATATATATGTTGCGCTGGAGTATAAATTATATAACATTAATTCATTTTCTGTACCACTTATGCTCAGTTGTACAATTTTATACATTAAAATAATGTCAAAATAAGCACTTGTTAGTGTAACATATTAACAGCATAAAAAAATAGATTAGGGTGAAAAAAAAGATATATACATCACACCTGTGTATAATTAATTGCAGCAAAAAAAGTGCGATTTACAGTCCGGAAAATATGGTCATTTAGTGCAGTTTAGAAGTGTTACTCTGAATTTTCCATAAAATGTTCTAAAGAAGAGCCATTACTAAGAAGTATGACCCTAGTTATAAACGTCCTGTGAATGTTTGACAACAAGTATCAAGTTGAGGAAATCCCACTTCCTATCATCAGGTGTCCTGCTGTTGATGAGTGGAAGCCATTGCTGCTTGGAATTACATCACATGGATTATCGTAATACGGGCCAGATGGGCTTCTGGGTTGTAACAGATTAGGGCAGCTTGATTGGTCAGCAGCAGGGGGGATGCAAAGGTCACGTGAGGGATGTCATTACTTGGCCTTGGTGACCTCTCATCGCCCAGAAGAGAGGAGGAACTGCTTTGTCGTTGCAATGAGAATCATTTGCGCTTTTTTTCTTCCCCAAGTGGCATACATCCTATCTTTTTAAATTGCGTTTAATAGCATGCGATCCAAGACATTCATTGTAATTAGAATAAATGAGATTTTATCATCAGTTTCAGAAGATCAAAATCCTGGTCATGTAACTCACATTTTTTACCTCAGAAGACAAAATAAATTGACCAGCTGATGCATTTCTAAATTTAAAAAAAATATTATAATACATTGTAAGTAATTCTTTTTCAGCTTTATTATAATTTTATCACTACTCAGAAAGGGCTCAGAAGTTGCATTAAAGCCGCTACCAAGAGGCCGGATTAACAATAATCTAACAAAGAAAGGAAATGCATGATGGGAAATGTTTGGAGAGTGTATGCACTTATGTAACAAATAGGAAAGAATAATGCTTTTTATTCTCTGTTGTTCCTACAGTTTTTTTTACCCAGAACTCCTCAACATCCATGTTTTTATACCTGCAACTTTCCGTGTACTGAATTTCTCTGTATTTGCTTAAACTGTCAGTCATTATTTCTTCAGTATGTTTGCTCTGTTACTTACTGTTTTTTTGTTTTGTTTTGTTTATTCTCTTAACTGACTCTATGGCATTATGTGCTCTGTCTCCACGTGCAGGACCTGAATAAGCGTCTGTCCCTGCCAGCCGATATCCGGATACCTGACGGCTATTTGGAGAAGTTGCAGTTTAGCAGCCCACCCTTTGATCAGCCGCTTAGTCGGCGGTCCCGTAGGGCATCACTGGTAAGCGGGGGTGTCGGGGGTTCCAAACAAGAACATAAAAAGACCACATAAATAAAAAATATACAACAACTTAGTGTAATACATTTCGGCTACCTAAATGCTATAATATTACATTCTTATTTATCTTTCTATTAATTGGATTGTAATTTTCCAGTCTGTCACTATTTAATAGGAGTCGCGGGACGTCAACACTGACATTGAATAAATCTGACAATAAAAGAAGAATGAAAGCAGGAAGTATTTTAGTTGACCCCAGTTTTTCAATATTGTTACCTTGTTCACTGCGTCTTTTTTTTTTTTACTGTTCAAGAAACAGAAATCAATAGATAATTCATAATTTAATATACACTTATATTTTTACATACATTTTGATAGGAAATAGTCAATAAAGCATTTAAAAGGAATGAATAGAATCAGATAAAATCCACTGAATAATGTTTTTTTAATAAAAGAATAGAAATTACAATGTTTAAAACAACTAGAGCCATCAATATACATTAATTTTTGAATTGATCAACAATATTATCCATTTTTCTTTGCCCCACTATGTATAAAGTTTTTTTATTTATTTTAATTCATTTATTTTAAAATCTGCCACCAGTTCCTAAACCATGACTATGTAGGGACCTTCTCTATTGTAGATTTAGGATTTGTCTGGACTGTTAATGATGGAGGAGGGGATTATTGTATACTGCAGAAAAGTAATTCAATGATTATTAACCACTATTAACCGTGGATGATGAACATCAAAGTCTGTAATTGTAGTTCCTTTTAAACTGATTAGTAGGCGACTAACAAAAACATCTTAGGGAGTACTTTGCTAAAGCCGGGCGGGTGGGCGTTGTTCTAAGCCAAATCCAAGACCCATAGAATAACATTTTAGTTTTGACTTTGATATGCCTGACTGCATTTTCTTTAATTAAGCGTTATTTCCAATTCTGAGAGCCAACAGCCATTTGTCACAAGCGATTAGCTACAATGTCGGTGGCGGTTATGTGACTTCCCCGGGGCCAATGCCAAGCCGTCAAAAGGAGTCATTGTGGTGTCCGTTTGCTTGTCGCTAATAAGGACGTCGTTCTCGCACGGCCATGTGTCTTCATCTCTTGTTCTTTCGTTCCTACAGTCGGAGATTGGATTTGGAAAACTGGAGACCTACGTGAAATTAGACAAACTGGGAGAGGTATGCCAAAGTTTTCTCTTGAAGTCCAAACTTGAGATATTTGTACTTTGTTCCTCAATCATAAATGGTTAAGACAATACTAGCCAAAGAGGATGAGACTTGTAGTCTGATGTTGTTTCCTTCTACATACAAAAATAGTATTTCGGATAAAAAAAAGAATGAAATTAAAATAAAAAAGTTATAACTTGTAAGTAATTCCATTCATATTTGACATAATTTTGTCTCCACTGAGAAAAGGAGGACTGTCCTAAGCTTTTTTTTGGGCTATAATTTCCAGCCGAGTATAAATCACACCAGCCAAAGAATCCACAATAAAGAGTATGTATGTATATATGTGGCATGGAAGTTTAAGTGGCATGGAAGTATAAGTGGCATTTTTTCGAGACCAAAAAAAATGGAATCATAGGCTGTCCATGGTCAGAGAAATAAAAAACAGATTTAAGTGTCTTTTAATTTTTTTATTTTAATTTTTTAACACAACCCTTCATTTTTCTGCTGTAGGGCACCTATGCTACAGTCTTCAAGGGGAGAAGCAAGCTAACCGACAACTTGGTGGCTCTGAAGGAGATCAGGTTGGAGCATGAAGAGGGGGCGCCATGCACAGCTATTCGGGAGGGTATGTCACTTTTCATCACCTTCATATCACCTTATTTCTTTGCATGCGTTTTAAGGTGATCAAACAAGATATATTAATAATAAATACAAATTTGACTCTCATATTGATGTCTACCCTTTGCAAAAGTATTTTTCTTATCTAAAAAAAATGCAATCATCTCCATTGTCTTGTTTCCTCTTTTTTGGGGTAGATTATCACATTATTGCTGACGGCTGTTGTTTTTTTTTCTGGCAGTATCGCTACTAAAGGACTTAAAGCACGCCAACATTGTGACGCTCCACGATATCGTGCATACTGAAAAGTCCCTGACGCTGGTCTTTGAGTATCTGGTGAGTGCTTCGCTGACAAAAACACACAAACTTGGCCAACAGGGATACAAATATTATTCATTCCTTGCCTACACTGACATTTTTCCCCCTGTGGTGTAGGACAAAGACCTTAAACAGTACATGGATGATTGTGGGAACATCCTGAGCATGCAAAATGTCAAGGTGAGCGAGCACCTGCAGGTGGCTTGTCAACTATTGAAGATGAGCACTGTATATGAGAGACCCCTGCTGGTGGGCGGCAGCGAGATGTCTCTGTTTGTCCATGTATTCAGTACATACAGTCAGTCCCCTGGCGAGTTTATTGCTAGCCTGCCAAACAGTAAAATTCACAATATTGATGGTCAATTCCCTGAGAAAATAAGATTGGCATAAGTAAAAGATAAATGCTGATGGGATAAAAAAAAATAATCATTCATTTTAAAATAAGTTGTTTGAGTGTTGCTTTTGATTCTTGTGCGATGAGTTTCTCATTTGTACTTTCTATTAAAACCATAAAAATGGGGGTTATTTGTTTAAAATTAGCACTTGAAAATGCGTTTCTGAGTGTTGTTGTTGTTATAATTGTGGGATACCCCTGCTTAATTAATATATTTCTCGCATATATACCGTATTTGTAACAAAAAATAGATGACTGAATCAAGGGTACGGCTTATATGTGCACAAGACTTGCCTTGCTCTTTTTCACCAGTAGATGTAGGTAAATTAACATTGACTATTTGTTGGTTATTTTCTGTTTTGCAGTAAGAAAACAACCATGACTGGATGGATTAATTCCTTTCAATATTGACCCTAATAATGTGCTTTTGATTCTTACAGTATCTTAGAAATCCCACATGCAATGATTTTTCTTAAGATTTTCCCTTCAAAGTAACACATTTGTACTTCCTATTGAAACCATAAATATGGAGGTGAAAATTTGTGAATCTGGGGGCGGCTTATATACGAGAAATTGTAAAATGCAATGATTTTTAAGGCATTTTAATGGTACGGCTTATATGCGAGTAAATATGGTATATAAAACACTGCGATTGGCTGGCAAACAATTGAGGGTGTCCCCTTCTTCGTGCCCATAGTTGGCTCGAATAGATAGGCTACACTGTTAAAAAAATATACTATATTCTGTACTGCTTATCCTTACAAACGTCATAGGGGTGCAGAAGCCAATCCCAGCTACTCATTCGATACTTGAATTGATTGTTACCAAATGTGCATGTGAATCTGCTAAAACAAATGTGTTTTTTGTGTGTTCTTCATGCAAATCTTTCTTTGCGCTCATCCTCAAGTTTTTTTTTTTCTTCTCTTCAGATATTTCTCTTCCAAATCCTGCGCGGTTTAGCGTACTGTCACCGGCGGAAAGTTCTCCACCGAGATCTGAAACCCCAAAATTTACTCATCAACGACAGGGGGGAACTCAAACTGGCTGACTTTGGTAAAATTTGACAGTTTCGCCTGTGCTGTGAAAAAAGATTTGTCTGATTTTTTAATTTTTGGGGGGAATTTTTCCTGCAGGTCTCGCCAGAGCCAAGTCTGTGCCGACTAAAACATACTCTAATGAGGTGGTCACTTTGTGGTACCGACCCCCTGATGTCTTGCTGGGTTCTTCTGAGTACTCCACACAGATTGACATGTGGTGAGTGGATCAATTTGATGAGTCGATAATGTTTTCTTGTCCGAATTGTGATGTTCTATTTCATTGGAGGACCTTGCATATAGTCAAAGGCAGGGTATAATTAGCCAGAGTCATCTATTTTCTGTTACAATTTGCCACCTTCTTTATTTGAATGACTTTGTCCTACTTTGGAAGGGCACAGACTGTGAAAAAAATAACTTTTAATCTTTGTGCTCATGCCACCTACACCGTGGGTTCCTGACAGGGGCGTGGGCTGCATCTTCTATGAGATGGCCGCAGGCAGGCCCCTGTTTCCCGGATCTACGGTGGACGACGAGTTGCACCTCATCTTCAGGCTTCTGGGTGAGTACTCATTGCCCCCTAGTGGCAGGTCTCTTCAGTAGTAGCACATTTTGCTGGATTTTGGTAAAATAGCACGTTTATGATGACATTTTTTTTAATTTCATTTCTTTAAATCAGTTGAATTATGAAAAGTCAGCAGTTCAGATTCAACTTTTTATTAAGTGTAGTATTTTGTTGTCAGTATATCCATATTTAAGATGATACAGGGGTGTATTATGTTTGTTCATTTTCTCATTATGATACATTCCTCAATATCTTCAAATATAATACTGTTAAATGTGCACAAATAATGAATTCTTGCATTTTTAAAAACTTTTTTAATTAAAAAAATGTTTTGATTAAGCCCATTTAAAAAAATGCAAAAAAGTATTTAATTCCTTAATGTTTAATGCACTTATGCTTTTGTAAATTGTATTATTAAACTAATTATTTCAACCAAATCACTGTGCATTTAATTCCATATGAATAAATGTACATAAACAATTCCATCACATTTGAAATTATTATTTTGGGTTAATTTAACAAATAAAAATATACATTTAATATTGATATTTAAATGTATTAATTATACACTGCTGCCTATAATTGGCTGGGATAGACTCCAGCACCACTTCCGAGGATACGTGGCTCTTATAATGAATGAATATTTTAATTTTTTATCAAGTCTACTCCAAACTTATGAGTTCCATGTATAGAGAGTAATATAAATATTTTTTCCAAGCACTTTTAAGGACACCAATAGCTCAATAAATTCAGAAAATATAATCTGTGTCTCTTCTTTCAGGCACCCCCACCGAGGACAACTGGCCTGGGATCTCTTCTATGGAGGAGTTCAAGTCCCACAAATTCCCAAAGTACAAAACCCAGGCGCTCATCAACCATGCACCCAGGTCAGCTTTCATTTTTTACCATTCAGCAGATGTATTAATGCTGCTTTAGTTCCAGATTGTAAATTCAAACCACTTATACCGACTTTGATCAACTATGTTTTGGGAAAAAAAAGTTTGGCCTCGTTAGTGTAGTGAGGACTACACTCGACAAAAGCAAGAAACAAATTGCTCTCTTGGGTAAATTAGGCTACAAGAGGTAGAAGAAGAGGCTACTTAAGGGTCAAGGCCGTATGAGTGGTGTTTACTGTAGATGAATGTGTGTGCGCCCTACTTCCCGTAAGGAAATCCTGTGGAACAGTTGACTGTGTTTCCTTCCTGAGGCCAGCCAACCAGCATCTATGACTCACTTTGCCTTTCCTCGGCGTTTTCTCTTTTCTCCCTTATCCGCAGACTGGACCCGGATGGCGTCGACCTGCTGATGTCCTTCCTCAAAGTGAGGCTCTCTCTCGCCGTCATCGCCCAGAAATCTCATGTGCCGTGAAATGCCGCTTGACCCGATTTTTTTTTTGTTGTTGTTTTTTTTTGTGGTGTGGCTGGGCGTAACAGTACGAGTCTAGAAAGAGACTGTCTGCAGATGAAGCCACGGGGCAGCCGTACTTTGGGAGCCTGGGGCCTCGCGTGCGCACACTGCCAGAGAGTGAGTAAGAAGATGGCAACCTAGCCAAGTAGACTTGGCAGGAAGCCTTACAAAATGGGTGTCCAATTTTTTTTTTCCTTTTGAGGGCCGCTTTCAGAAAAAAATGAACCAACTGGAAATCCTTCCACTTTCATTAGCTAAAGAGAAGATCAGAATTGGCTGGAAAATGTCTGATTTTTGACGTGTTTTTAAGAAGCATCAACTTATTGGTTGCTATTGACAGTGATACACGTGCAATTTATTTCTCCTGGGAAGGTTGGCAGTGATTGCCGTCAATGGCAGTAATAAGAGCGGTCCCAGGGGAAATGGATTTAATGTCTAGTATAATATTATGTCTGTCAATGGCATGGAATGAGTTGAGGGCTACCTGCAACAAAACAATCCTGAATTATTTTAAGATTTTGTCAAATATATAGTAATCATTTTCCTCACCCATACACACACGCTAACTCTGACCTATCCCATTCTCTGTTAGACATCTCCATATTCACGTTGAAGGAGGTCCAGCTGCAAAGAGACCCCGGTTTCAGGAACTCTTCATACCCAGAGTCAGGTATTGCCCAAATCTATTTGATTGGTTCATCAAGCCATGATATTGTTGAGAATATTTTAAGACATTTCAGCAGCCAAGTCTTGGAGATGTATCCACAAGGGGGCATAAATTCCTTATACAAACAGCTAATGTTTATCCAAAAAGAAACAATTTCATGTTGAAATGTTTGGTAAGCCTAAACTTACCCACCTAGAGTACCTGAATATGACAATAAAAGATGCATATTGAACCAATCACAGTTCAAGGGTTAGGTTTTAAAATTTACTGGATTTATTTTGCCATTTTAGTTTGAATTATTTGTTTTAGTGTAGGTTTTTTTTCTTAGTTGAGTATTTTAACTATAAATGAAGATAAATATTTTCATTTTAAATAGTTAGAGTTTTTATTCTTAGATTTATTTGACATTTAGTTTTAATTTCTTTTATTGTTTTTTTTTTTAACAGGTAACGGGAAGAGCCGAAGACAAAGCATGCTGTTTTAGATTCTTTGGACTGAATTTTTTGTAGGCTATTTTGGAAAGAATCTCATGATTTGTACAGTCTCACTGCTGGATTGCGGTGGAGAATCCTTTTCTTCATCATCCTCATCAGCAGTACAAACCACTTGGGTTGCTTGTCCAAAAGTGTGACTCCCATCCCCCCAAAACCCCCCCCCCCACCCCCCAACCCTCCACCCTTATTCAAGGTTTGGCCTCAATGTGGCACGACAGACATTTATATTCTATATTTATTAAGAAGAGAAAATTTGCTGCTAAAATCTGACTACTGTTTAGAATTCTAACTGGCTCCGTCACTTTAAAAAAAGAAAAAAAACATGCAATGTGTATAGATATTTTTTTTTTTTGAAGTGGTAACCATTTTGTTGTGATTTTCTTCATTTTTCATACATAGAGCTCTACCTTTAAACAAGACCTTTTCATTGCCTCTTGAAATTGTTTGCACTTTTCTTTTATACACCCTCCTCTGTAGGCCGGTGTTAACTGGCTTGCCGGCAAATCATTCCTCAGGTAAAGCGTGCAGGGAATTAAAACAAAGGTACACCTCCCGCAATGTTTTATTTTTATTTTTTATCATCTATGTAGCTTCTAGCCTTAACTCTTTAATTAGCCAACGTGTCCTCTCCTCTTTTACAAAGAAACGTTCAAATCTCTGCCCTTTGTTTTTACGCCAAATAACAATCTAACTAAAAAGATACTTATGGAGAAGTGCAGTTTAGCATTTACTGTATTACATCCAGTGGCGGGCCGTGAATTTCACAGGCATTAAGCCTTACTGTACTATGTCGTTTTTTAAGAAAAAAAGCCTTACTATACTATGTCGTTTTTTAAGAAAAAAAGCCTTACTATACTATGTCGTTTTTTAAGAAAAAAAAAGCCTTACTATAGTATGTCATTATTTAAGCAAAAAGCCTAACTATACTATGTCGTTTTAAAAAGACAAAAGTCTTACTGTACTATGTCATTTTTAAAGCAAAAAAGCCTTACTATACTGTCGTATTTAAGAAAAAAGCCTTACTATACTATGTCGTATTTAAGAAAAAAGCCTTACTATACTATGTCGTTTTTTAAGCAAAAAGCCTTACTATACTATGTCGTTTTTTAAGAAAAAAAAAGCCTTACTATAGTATGTCATTTTTTAAGCAAAAAGCCTAACTATACTATGTCGTTTTAAAAAGACAAAAGTCTTACTATACTATGTCATTTTTAAAGCAAAAAAGCCTTACTATACTATGTCGTATTTAAGAAAAAAGCCTTACTATACTATGTCGTTTTTTAAGAAAAAAAGCCTTACTATACTATGTCGTTTTTTAAGAAAAAAGCCTTACTATACTATGTCGTCTTTTAAGAAAAAAAGCCATATTATACTATGTCGTTTTTTAAGAAAAAAAAGCCATACTATACTATGTCGTTTTTTAAGAAGAAAAGCCTTACTATACTATGTCGTTTTTTAAGGAGAAAAAGCCGTACTATACTATGTCGTTTTTTTTAAAGAAAAAAAGCCTTACTATACTATGTCGTTTAAGAAAAAAAAGCCTTACTATACTATGTCATTTTTTGTGAAAAAAAGCCTTACTATACTATGTCATTTTTTGTGAAAAAAAGCCTTACTATACTAAGTCGTTTTTTAAGAAAAAAAGCCTTACTATACTATGTCGTTTTTTTAAGAAAAAAAGCCTTACTATACTATGTTGTTTTAAAAAGACAAAAGTCTTACTATACTATGTCATTTTTAAAGCAAAAAAGCATAATACCATAAAGTACTAAGTATGATTTGGGAGTGAAAAGAGTCAAAACAACAAATACTAGTGATTACTCTTGGAGTGTGATGGCCTAGTGGATAAGTCATCAGTTTACCACCTCTTTGGTCTTGGGTTCAAATCCTAGTGCTTGCAAAGATTTTCCCAATATTATTCAGGCAAATGAATGAGATAAAACTACAAGTACTACTGCTTTCTCTCACAGGGTGGTGGCCCAGTGGATAAGTCATCAGTCTTCCACCAATGGAGTCCAGGGTTCAAATCCAAGTGCAGGCAAAGATTTTCCCAATATTATTCAGTTAAAAGAATATGTTCTAATGCCTAAGTGTTTAAGTGTATAAGTCTTCAGTAGTGGCTGAAGCATTTTGTGAAAAAAATGACTAAGTGTTTCACCCCATTTCCTTGGATAAAACGTTTCAACACCCATGTATAAGTGGGGCACGAGTTGGTGTAGTGGGTTGCACACTCGCCTTTGCACCGAGAGAACGTGAGTTCGCTTCCCGGTGTCGGCGGTTCACTGACCAAGCAAGCGGTCGAGGGTCGGCCGAAGGCCGACCCGAGAACGCCTTTCGCACATACAGGTCCTTCAACTGTCTTCCGAACTGCCGAAGGCAGTTCGGAATATAACCTTTTGCTGAAAAGTATGACTAAGTGTTTAATATAAATTAAAAAGATTTTTCTTTCGTTTTCTTCTTATTCCATTTACTGACCTACATGGTGTAGTGATCAACCAAAGGGCGACAGCGGGAAGCGAACCCAGGTCTCCCGGACGGGAGTCCTGTGAACTAACCTCTGCGCCAACCAAGTGACTACACTTTTCTATGTAATCATTTGAGTGTCTTTCCAAGAAGTCCACAGAAATAACTAAGTGAAAAAGTGTCTCGACCGGGATTCGAACCCAGGTCTCCCAGGCGGGAGTCCTGTGAACTAACCTCTGCGCCAACCAAGTGACTACACTTTTCTATGTAATCATTTGAGTGTCTTTCCAAGAAGTCCACAGAAATAACTAAGTGAAAAAGTGTCTCGACCGGGATTCGAACCCAGGTCTCCCAGGCGGGAGTCCTGTGAACTAACCTCTGCGCCAACCAAGTGACTACACTTTTCTATGTAATCATTTGAGTGTCTTTCCAAGAAGTCCACAGAAATAACTAAGTGAAAAAGTGTCTCAACCGGGATTCGAACCCAGGTCTCCCAGACGGGAATCCTGTGAACTAACCTCTGCGCCAACCAAGTGACGACACTTTTCTTTGTAATCATTTGAGTGTCTTGACAAGAAGTTCACACAAACAACAAAGTGAAAATATGTCGCAGCCGGGATTTGAACCAAGGTCTCCCCAACGAGAGTCCAGGGAACTACCCTCTGCGCCAAACAAGTGACTACACTTTTCCTTGTAATCATTTGAATGTCTTGACAAGAAGTTCACACAAACAATTAAGTGAAAATATGTCGCAGCCGGGATTCGAATGCAGTTCTCCCCGTTCAAAGTCCAGTGAACAAACCTCTGCACCACCAAGTGGTTACAGTTTTTCCTTTGTGATCATTTGAGTTATTTTTTAAAAAGTATTTAACAGGTAAAGCTGTGTATGTATGTAAGTTAAATCAGAACATTTGTTTTCCTTCCACTCTGCAGGGTGCAGGAAGTCACAATGTTCAAGCATTCAATGCTTTGTTTATTGAAAATGGATGACATTCTTCACAATACAAAATTATACAGAATACACACTGTATACCACGCCCAGTATAAAAAAAGAGGAAGTACTAAAAAAAGGGGACTTCATTATTTTGAAAATCTTGTTTTCAAGAAGTTGGGATGGTAGAGAGGGAAGGCAATGACATAAAATTTAAGGCACAGCCGGTATCTGAGAAGCATAGTGCATATGTTACATAGAGGAAAAAAAGAGGTTATAAATCAGCCTCTCGCTAGCATCTAGCGATATGGCTTTTTAATTTTTTTTTTTTAAACCGGGTGCTTTCACCACTGACTGCAACCTCAAGCGAGCCAAGTGCAAAAACAAAGAAAGAAAAACATGAATGAGGTCAAAACTGTCTCACGAGAATGTTAACCAGGATGAAGAAGGGGGCAACATCCCTCTCGGGATCAAGATTTGTGTGTAGCGGAGGGTGAGGAGGATGAGGAAGGTGTTCCTTCCAGGCTTGGCAGTGGGATCGGCATGTGTCCGTTGATTAGGCTGGGGAACTGCGGAGGAAGAGAAAGGTGGGCCCACAGTTAGGAAGGGGGGAGGAGAAGGTGGGGTCGGGGGCGGAAGCTCTGTCAAAGGCTCGCTTTCCGGTGAGGAACCGCCGCATTGTCACGGAGAGAACTTCCTGTTATTTGTTCATTGTGCCTCTTCCTGTTCGTCTCTGTCACCCGAAGCCCCTACACCCCCCCCCCCCACTGTTTTGTCAAAAGGCCTTCTCTATAATCTAATACACTCTTCTTAATATTACATTTGCTTATTTCCAACAGCCTATTCTATTCATCTGATCCTCGCATCGCCATCCTAACTAAATCTGCCCAAAACACTGTATAATGTGACTGAAAAATGGTGTTTCATAACAAAAGAAATACAGAAAAGGCATTATTAGTTAGAGATAATTGGTTTGTTCATTAACTTTTCTGTTATTTTTGGGAAAAAATATTCTATATATTTTCATTCTGACAGCCAGTGTATCAAATTCATGGTAAATATTGCATTTTTTTGTTTTCAAATGCATCTGGTTTTGCAGAAAACACTCCACTTCTATTGATATGAATCTAAGTTAATAGGTGTATTCACTGCCATTGACAAGTACATAAATGTATTACCCTTAACTTGTTTGAACCTGGAAAACCCCTTTCAAATTTCCCTTAAGCTGGCCTTCCCCTTTAAGACAACAGCATTTTTTCTGTCATCTGATTGGCCAGTCATAGCAAAATTTTTCATAACAGAGTTTCACGATTCCATCTTTAATGATGATACATTTGATGTAAATAACAATTACCAGAATTACCTATATATGAGTGATCTCATTTTATTGGATATTATGTATTTAATGCCTCAGATCTTCAAGGAAAACTTTAGTACTATTACATTATATTTATTTTGCACTAGAATTGGTTTCAGAGACCAAATGATTGGTCGCCACGGACGAATCTGGTGCAGAGTGCGTCGTGCAAGTTGGTTTGCGTGCGTATATGTGACGAGCGAAGATCCGCTCTCAAAACCAGTTCACCCTGTTCAGGCTGGTTCGCTCCCCCGGGTTCAAACAGGAAGTATTCACAGGATTTCCTCTCCCGCACTACAGTGCTGAAACCGGACACCCGCCATTCCCCCACCCGCCGGACCTGCTCGCTAGGTCTGATTAGTCGCACAAGTGTGCTCGTCTGTTGCGGCAACATAAAAACATCTTAAAAATTCTTTTGTGATTGCTTTGCCTTTGACCTGCATGATCTGACAGTAATACTTTCATGTCAGCCAATTGAAATTCTCCTGTTCACTTGTAAATGTAGCTCAGTCTTTTTACTCCCCATATTAAATATACCACAAAATGCGACATGTGATATTACAATATTTTTCAAACCAAAACAAATTTGTCTGTTGTCAAATTTCCCCTTACTGAACTTGATAAATTGGAGTTTGGGCCCACCCCCTTTTAGTTTGTCATCCCTAGGAAAGATGGCGGCGCCCTGAACGAATAATAGCAGGCATAATGTGAGTGAGTTTTTCATATATTATGCAAGACCCTTTTTTTCTTGAATTTCATTCATAGATGTCAAAATTAATTTTCTTTAGCATTTTATCTGTTTATCTTCTCTTAGTTTTGGAATAAATGACCGTATAGGCCGCATTGTCTTGCATTATAGCGTTTCGTGACTTTAAAATTGAATGAGCATAAAGTAAACAGACCCAGTGGTCAATGTCATCGACTTTGTTTTCGGTTAGGCTTTGAGTGCAGGGGTGGGCAAACCGGTCCTCGAGGGCAGCTTTGGGTACAGGTTTTTTGTTCCAACCAATCAAGCATACACTTTGACCAATGAGATTTCTGCAGAAAACAAGATGCACCTAACTACAATCCACCCTTGGAGATTTTTAGAAATTGTAATACATAAATTGTTTGTGCCTTTTTTTTTTACAGTATTGGCAGACTAGGAGTAAAATACACTTGAGATGAATGCTTGGGCCAAGTCTAATAATGGAGTATGCTGGGATTGTAGATAGTTATATTGTGTATGATAAGTGCAGTACACATTCATTTTTGTGTGTACTTTTTCAGAAATAATCATCTGTTAACTAGGTACTGTAAACAACAGTACAATGTGAAGCATTTTCTGAATTCCACATGTACTTGTGGAAAATCTGCGCCGTCATTGTTGAGCTTTTTTTTAATCAAATCCATAGGGTAGCCTATTGTAATTATTTGTTACATTAAAAGGGTACATTTTGGTGCCTTTCTAAGATTAAATCTTCTTTTTTTACTCTATACTTCAACTCAAGCACAAGGTGTGAGTAGTAGTTTGCCTCACCTGGAACAAGGAGCCGTGGCCCTGCCGCCGGGCGGGGCTTAGAGGGGCCACGGGGCTGAGGCTGCTCCAGAAGTGAATGCCGGACAAGAGCGGACTGTGAGCCAGCAGCAGACCGGAGGGAGTCTGGAAAAAAGAGGGGAGGAGGAGGAGGAGAAGAAAGAGGGAGGCGTCAGAGAAATGGCTCCGAGGCCTTTCGGGGCTAATGCAAAACATGCTGAAAATGCAAAATGGAGCAGCTTTTTCGGCTTTTGGAAAAACAAACTGGCGGAGCAGGAAGGAAGTCTGCGGTTTCTCCTCTGCAATACAGGGGTGACGCTAGGGCGGGGGGTGTCTTGTTGTCGATGGAGAGGGGCATCCAGAGAGAAAACACATGAAATCAATTTCTCTTTCTGGGTCTTCTCCTCACCCCCAAACCCCCCGTGTCACCCCAGAGAAGCCAGCCAATGTTGCAGCTCCGCTGCCATTATTAATGGAATTATTGGAGCATATGGCATCACTTAAGTGCCTCTTGCCTCCTCGGCCCGCAGACATTTTTTGGCGCATGTTAACGTCTCTCTGTCTTTCTCGCCACCTCCGGCAAACACCGCCGCGTCACCGCCGAAGCGGTCCCAGATCGCGACAAATATTTATTTCGCAAATCCTCTGTTGACATGTGATTTAGGCAGCCGGATTGTTAAATAGTAAGTGGAAATTGTGGAGCCACAGCCCACTGGGTCCACAAAAAGATGTCACGAGACTAGTACTCTGATGGATCATGGATGTCCAATCAATGGCATACATTATGTTGCACTTCTCAGCTGCTGTTCGATTAAAATAATAAACCAATATCTTGGTGGTGCTTTTCCTGACTCATTCACTGTCATTGACAGTTGTGAACATCAAATTGAGTGGGAAAATTTCACTGGATTCTCACAATCTAAATAGATTGTCGATGGTAGCCCATGTGGTAATACTTTTTCTTTTCTTTTTTTTCTGATGATGAAAATGAAAGGATTTCAAATTGGCCCTTGCATCCTTTGATTTTTCCTAAAGTGGCCCCCAGCTGCATTATAAATGGCCTGTATTTCACAACCACTTCGGATTAGGGATGTCCTGATACTCACTTTTTGACTTCCGATTTTTCTTAAAATATGTTTTGCCAATACCACTCTAATGCCCATATTTTTAGACTTTTTTAGAATTTAATGCAAAAGATAGTAACCAGCCAAATGATAATGATGGCCTGAAAACTACCTTCCAACCAATACTCCAAAAATAATTACCATATCTACTCACACATAAGCCGCTTTTGTCGGATGATGACTGAATCGAGGGTACGGCTTATAAAGCTTGTATAGTCCACTGTATAAAAATCTAATCCAAACGCTTAGTTTATTATTATTATTTTAAATCGGTGAACTACTGTATCATAAACCAATCATATACCGCTGGCACTATTTATTCCCCAATCCTAAAACACAATAGAAGTATTTGTATATAGTAGACTATATGATGGATTCTAGATTCAGATGTTGGTAAGGACACCATTTTTTAAAGGTGGCGAAATCCTTGTTTTGTGGAATTTTACAGAATACCAGCTTCGTGTATAAAAAGAGTACTAGCATTAATTGAAAAGCTGCAATCAACAACCGAATTGCGGTAATGCTCAACTCTAAACATTTTGTTGCGTTTCCCCACCTGCGCTGTGAAGAAAGCGGGAGTCAGCGATCCGGACGGCAGCGCCGGACTGTTGAGTGCGATGGAGCCGATGTCGCTCCCCGCCAGCAGGAGGGAGGGGGCAGAAATGTCCAGAGCTTTGGGCTTTTTGCTTTTGGCCGGGATGCCGTCTCCTCGACTACAACTACTACTTGAGGAGGAAGAGGAGGAGCTTCTGCCGCCGCCTCCGCCGCCGCCGACCATCCTGCTCTCAGGACGGGAGTGCAAGGCTCGCTGCCTGTGCCCGGACGACAAGTTGAGGGGCTGGGCGCTCTGTTCCAAGAAGTCCCCCTCCTGGTCCTTGTCCTCATCTCCGTTGTCATGGAAACCATTCCGGCCCGCCTGCTGGATGGGGTAGCGGGGAGGCCGTTTGGGCGTCCCGTGTGAGGCGTAGGCCTCGACTTTGACGTCGTTGGCGCCAAAGCGAATGACGGAACGCGGCTCCTCCCGCAGCACCCGCAGCAGCTCGGGCTGGTTCTGGAGCGAAGCGATGCTAAAAGACGAGTACAGGCCCGAGCGGAGGTAGTCGTTGCGGCTCTGCTGCGCCCCCAGCGCGGCCGCTCGCGTCCTCCGCTGGGCCTCCTCGGCCTCTTCGTCCCCTTCCTCCATCTCCTCCTCATCCACATCCAGCTCGGAGACCTCGCCCTCCTGTGGGGGGAACCTCCCGGATGCCAAGCCCATCTCCACCATTTGCGGATCCATCTTGAGGATCTCGGGGAAGGAGACAAACTTGTAGACAAACTTTTGTCCGATCACCTTCTTGATGATGTTCTGCCGGGGAGAGTCAGAATGGCGTACAGTCAATTTGAATTTCCAAACACATCTATGAGCTACTCAACATAAACATCACCCAGCATCAAAAGAAGAAGATAGCAAAGGACTAGAGGACGTGGCGTTTACCTTATCGTAGTAGTATCGCAGGGCCCGGCTGAGTTTGTCGTAATTCATGTTGGTCTTGTTCTTACGTAGCCCCCACAGCTTGGCCACCTCCTCCGATTTGAGCAACTTGAACTCTCCGTCGGTGGACGTCCAGCAGATCAAGTGCTTGTGGCTTTGGTCCAGCAGCAGTTGCAGCAGGAACTGCCACAGAGTGATGGCGCTGTCCATAGCTGCATCACAAAAACAAATACCCCCATTAGACTAAAGCCAATTCAACACTTTAGCTGCTAGATTTAGCGACTTTTCTAAGTAGCAAACTGAGCCTCGTTGATCTCCAACTCTATCAAAAATATGCGAGCAAACGTTTGCCTTAAGAGTATTTGCAACAAGCAGCAATTTATCCACGATAAAATTCTACAACAAGCGACAAGTGAAATGATAAGAGACCGTCATTTGAATAAAAACCAACTCAAAACATGACAGAAAAAGCTTAGTAATGAAATTAGATCCCAATTTGTATTCCTTTCTCATATGCCTTAGCCCCGCCCACATAAAAAATCTCATAACAAAGATGGCACACCCAAAATGAGCTACAGATTTTTTTAACATGCTTTTCATAGGCACGCTAGTATTCTCCAGTTTCCGTCTTTCCATTCTGTCAAGAAAGCTCAGCACTAGGAAGCTCGAAATGATCAATGTTTGGTGTGATGTCACAACCAGAATTGCTGAAAAAAAGTGGGCATTCCCACATGCATTGTTGCGGGTTGAATAGAATATAACATTGCAAAAGAAAAGCTTAATTTGAGTACAAAATGTGTCTTCTGCAAATAACATGACATCATTTTATATTATTTTTTTTGGACATGGTTACCATTTCACCTTTGAGGAAGGCCTCTTATTCATCGAAAGACGCGATCCGATCGAGTTTGTTCCGAGTGCACATTCCACTACGAAAGGAATAACCCACTGCCGAGCTCGTCACACTTCCTGTGGAGCGAAAGCGAGCCAGGTTGAACCGCAAGCATACTTCTGGCTTGAGCTGTCGTCCCTTCTCGTGCGTGAGTTTTTCCCTCTTCTCCTTCTACTGCCTGCACTCGCGTGTGCTCATCATAGTATTCCCAAACTAAATTTAGTGCTTCCGGAGACAGAAGTGGGCTTGCAACAATCATTAAAAAGACATTCAGTTTGATTTGAGCACTTCTTTGGGGGTCCATAATTCCAATTCATTTTCAGGGGAAATTTAAATTCAATTTCTGATTGATTTCAGCAGTCAAACCCTAATTATGTAGAAGAACATGATCACATTCAGGTTTGAATGCTATCTTAATTATACACACGAAGATTTGAGTCACAAATGGTGGTAATAAGTCACAATAAGCTGTGAATAAATACAGACAAAAAGCTTTCAACTGATTATTGACACTCCCAGATGACTTCTTGTCAAAGTGACCTCAAACGAAGTAACTTCCTCATGTTTTTTTTAAGCAAAACAATTTAAAGTTTGTTTTATGAAAGGTGTTTGTCTAGCTTCATGCTGATGCACAATAACAAAAAAGAATGGCATCAGCCAATGAAACTTGAATCAATTTTAGAATCATAATATGAATCTATTTTTAGGTTATTTGTAAACAAACAGAGGTAACACATGGAGACAGTGTGCAACACTACTTAGTCACTGGCACATCTTTATCTTCTGCAAATTATATGACAAATTGCGCATTGAAGCTTAAGAGGCTCAACATGCAAGAAAGTATTACGTATTATATTGTAGAATATATACAAGTATTATACAGATACTTAAAAAAGTTACTGCTTTGAAACAAAATGAAGGTCCTCAAATCAGTTCATTGTTGTGTCAGAATATTCGGCTTTTATATCAGGTATTAATAATATACCAAAAGTAATGCAGTGAACAATATTTTTAGTTCTTTATAATTGTTATTAATTGAATTTTGCACAAATATTTCACAGTGCGGCAGCTCAGCACTACTTTTGACCACACGGAGCTCCAAAATGACCTTCTTTGTACGAAAACGCCGCAAAAGGCTGCATTTTGAAACTCTTGTTATAATTGGCGGACTTCCTGTATAACAAAATGAATCAACTGGATAACTACTGGAATTTTCCAGGAACAATTTCCCGCTCGGAACACAATGACCACAGTGGCTTTGTTGTCCCTTAGCTTTCCTGTCACGCCTGTTTATTGGTGACAGGTGAGTGCTGCTTAGTAACATGTAACAAGGAGGGAGGTGATGTCCGGGGTAGAGGGAGGCAGCGGTGTTCGGAACCCGTTTCCGACGCACGCCATCCGCTGACTTTGGGATGTGCCATGTGAAACTACAAAGCTGTCAAAGTCAGGACTTCCTGCCATTCTGCTACCAAGGACAAATAGCCCAGCGGAAGAGATCCCACAGCAGGAGAGCGCTTCCTTAACGCCGCCACCATACATTTCCCACTGGTGGCAAGATCCTCATCATCACCCTTCATCCATCAATGCTTATGGCATGCAGGGACCACAGCACAGGATGTAAGAATGGGAGGGGAAAAAACAGAGCCAAATACATGTGTTCACCTGCTAGGATGTGGTCATTTTTTTTTAGTTTTGTATAATATGAGCTTTCACAAATTTAGAAAGCGTTACTGTAGTACCACTTGGTGCCACAATATGCCTGCAGCACTCTACTGGAAGTGATTAATTGTACTGTATTTAAGAGTAGTGGCAGAGAAGGACCCAAACATGTTTGCTCTACACAGATTAATTAGGGAATATTTATATAAATACTATTAAGTGTTGTTCAATGTGTTCTCTCTTCTAAATTCTCTCCCATTGATACGCATTGATTAGCAACAGTGAAATAATGTTCTCAAAAGAATTCAGACTTTCTTTTACTTTCAAAGTGGTGAAATAAAAAAATAAATGCTCACATTTTCATGTATTTTTACTTTTAAATTCTGAGTATGGCTCTCAAGCAATAATGTTTGAAAATATGAATTGTTTATGGCTCTCTTCGTCAAAAAGGTTCCCAACCCCTGAACTAAAGGTAGGGTTCGGTGAATGGGCATATAAAACTGATGGTGTTCGGTAGCTCGGAAAAGGTTAAGAACCACTGTTTTAGAGTTTGCCAACATGGGTCAACTTTTGCTATTACCTGATTACTATGTGACTGGCCGCCTGAGTGACGGCCACTCTCCCCGAGCATTCTTGCTCAGGGCCTTCAGGATGCTCGGAGCTGCCGTGTCCCCGCCGGGCTCACAAAGCCGGCCAGTGTGTTGGCCCAACGGAAACTCTTAATGAGATTAGTAGACGGCGTGCTGCAGACATTACTTGGTCGGTTGTGACCACATCTCGCCCGCTTCCTGTTCGTACAGCCATGGAAAAAAAGTCCATGCTGTGATTTCCTCAGCCATTCATCTCCCCCCGTTGTTGCTGTTGGACTTATTTTGAAAGCCTCAAGGCTCCTATCTTAAACCACTGTCGTTGCGTTAATGCAGGTGTAATGAAACTTTTCTTGGGCGGGGATTTTTCTGGGATTTTTCGAGGATTTTTGTCATTTCTATTAGATTACATCAAATTGGATTTTTTGGCTCTTTAGTAATCGGCTTTTTACAGTTTATGGTGAAGTTCTAATATCAATCATAGTGTTTGGGTTCAGTTGCACACAAGAGTCAATGCACTTTTTGTTTTGATCTTAAATTGACCTATAATTGGATTTTAGCAGAACTTTATATAAATCTTAGTTTTGAAAAAAAAGAGGCGTTTTGTGACTTCCTGCACTTGAGTGGATCAAAATTTGATTTGAGGAAGTGGAGATATTTGCTGGTCTTCGAGGATAATTACGTTTTTTTTTATAAAAAGTGGAAAAAGTTGAAAGATGACGCGTTTTTGGAAGAAAAAAAAGATAAGTTTAACTTTTTTAGAAACTAATTGAAACGTGAAGGGGTAAATTTAAGGATGTTTCATACTAAAGAAAATCTAAATTCAGTAGTTTGATCTACACGAGGCCAACGATAATCACGATTAAGACGATTAGTCTGTAAAACACAAGAAGTTTTTTTCCCAGTCTTCATTTTTTCCCCCTCGGAAGTACACCGGAAGATAATAGCCAAGTTCCCATTCGGATCGACAAAACGTTAACTTGAAAATGTTTTGGACCAAAAAACAATGGCGAAAATGCAACAAAGTTGTAGAAAAAGTAGAGTTTACCTGCGATCACTTCCGTGGCCTTTCTTCGCTGCCGAGGAACTTTTAGCGTGCCGCCGCCGCCGGAGAGATGGCTTGTTTTTCCATGCTTGCAAGCTCCACGGCTTGTGCTCGGTCTGAAATCGGATCCTGGACTTTTTCTTTCCGCGAGCAGGAAGTCGGAGCAAGCAGACGCAGAGCCGGCGGCTCACTTCCTCTCGCCGACGATTCCCCAGGCGCTCTGCCGTCTGTGTAAACACACTTTTCCTCCCCTCCTCTTCGCCTGTGCCTGCCCGCTGATGACGGACGCCAGTCGGCACACATGGCCAGCGAGACAGAAAGGGAGTGAATGAAAAAAACGACAGCCCCTGAAGTGACATCATCGGGACGGTGGCCGTCATGGCGCCTTCAGGACATTTTCGTCAATCTGAATCTCCCCAATTAAAAGTTTCCCTACGCCACGATGATTGTTGATTTAAGATATCTAAGATATACAATATCTTTCTAAAAACATACACACTAGTATTTGAGTTATGATTTATATATTTGACGTAATACCTGAGTCCACTGCAACGAAGAATGGTCCAAAGGCCGTCGTGATGCATTCAGGAGGGCCTCGGCAATCGCACCATTTTATGTAGTTGAACTGTTCTTTGTAACTCATTTGCAGGGATTCCCAGCCAATTCAGAGCAAATGTTTTGGACGTCTTCCACTGTCAATTACTATATATTTTTTACTTGGACATTTTAACTTTATCTGATCTAAGTCATATGTAACTTTACAATATTATTAATACGTAGTCAGAAGTTACCCCAAAACAAACTCAGCACTTGCTTATGACGCCTTTAACCACTAGAGAACGCCCAAGTACAATTTTGTAGTGCAGTGGTCAAAACCTTTTAACATGTTGAAATCAAAGTAGGAACCTGTAGAATATCATTTTTTTACTTAATAAATGCATGCATATCCAACATAATCCAACGTGATGAATTGAGCTATCTCACTTGTGATCTCCTTTGCCTGTTCCACTAAATATGTTGCAGTTGTGTAAATATAAATATATTGCATCCTTATACCTCTACTTTATTACAATACAATAATTGACGGGGATATACGTCCAAACTCATTCCCTGTCAGACCCCAGTCAAGTTGGATTACACAGCTATGACTTAATACGATTTTTCCCCTCTGAAAGCAAAATATTATACCCTCTTTGCTTTATGCATGTGTTTGTTATATCACCAAAGCAAAGTGGATTGCGGTCACTATGTCCCAACATCCGTACGGTGACCGAGTAACCTCTCGTTAGGGTCAATTCGCGGTACCTCTGAGGCGTGGCCCGTGTAAACCGCGTCTGATTGGTCCCCAT
This sequence comes from Stigmatopora nigra, assembly GCF_051989575.1. Lineage (NCBI taxonomy): Eukaryota > Metazoa > Chordata > Actinopteri > Syngnathiformes > Syngnathidae > Stigmatopora > Stigmatopora nigra. Next base: position 877,058 of record NC_135529.1, read on the forward strand.
CCGCTCTCTGGACAGCACCTTTTTGGAGGAGCGCAATCCTCCCCAAAGTCAGTACCGCCATGCCTCGGTTTACCGTCCACATCCGAGATGAATGGCTATGCGTTTCGTGCCGGGACAGCTCGTCCACCATCCGCTGGCTCGGCCAAGAAGCGCTCAAACGCTACATGAAGAATAAGCCGGACAATGGGGGCATCCAGACCCTTAAGGAGACCCGTTTTGTGGTGCGCAGGTGTCAAGGGCTCGGTTTGCTGGACGCAGACGACACCATTGATGATGTCCTGGAGGATAACGACTTTGTCGAACTAGGTAAGAAAAGAGAATGAATTCCAATCAGTCTTTGCAGGAGCTAATCGATTTACGACGGGGTTACTTTTCCTAACGGGCTGTGTGTACGTAAGTCGGATCATAAAGGTGAGCAGGGGTATAAAGCAAAATTAGTAGTCTTATAAAATACTTTCTTAAAATACTTCCCTGTACATTCTTTGCAACTCTAAATCGCCAAATTCTGTGTTAAAATTAAAATTTTATCAAATCAGTGCCTGTCAAAACTTTTTTTCACCACACTCCTGACCAATATTAAAATACAATAGCAACAAACCTTGAAAATACTAGTATGTAAAACACTTCCAGGGCGCAAATATTACATTGAATATCATTTTTGTATACAGTATATACTTAAGTATACCACGAAATGCCATTTTATTATCATTATTTTATTTAGAAATGTAATGTACTCCTGTATAATACACAGCTTTGATTTATGAGAAGGTGCAGTAGTATAGTTAAACATTAGAAATTATGATGAAGGAAAAATAGTTAATTGACTGATGACATCAGTGTGTGTTGTTGGAACTGAGGTCATCCTGTATTGGCCACTCATTGAAATAGATTTTTTTTAATTAAATGAACCCTTTGCCCTAAAAAATGTCAACGCTTGATACAATTAAGATTGCTAGTTGAGGATTTGGTAATATTTTATATTACTGAATCTTTACCATTAAATGTTGTCTTTTTCAACAGACACAGCAGTTTCCATAACAGTTAACAGTAATTGAAGTCAAACATGTATTTGTCTGTTTTGAATAATGTATATTGTTTGCGTATGGAAGATGTGTATAAAAAAAACATAAAAAATCTATACACCTTTCCTTATTCAAATTCTACATTTAAAACAACAACAACAAACTTTTCCTCATGAACTGTATATCATGATGATATTTTCTTTCATTAATATTGGATGAATTTTGTATCCCGCCTACAATACGTGAGCAAAAATCTGTTCTACTTGCAGCCATCGAAGGAGACACAAAGTGTCCCGACTTCATCCCATGTGAGCCTGGAGTTTCCAATATGTATCCATTTCAATAAAAGTATCAAGTACATATATAGTATTATCATGAAGTTAATGGCATGTGAAAACTCTCAATGTTTATCCTTACATGTATAATGCCAACAAAATAGAACAGCAGCATACAGGGAAGCTGGAGATGTAAGTCTTTTGCATTTTCAACATTCAGCCTATCCATTTATCTGTTGCCTATCCAATGCATTCTTTATTCTTTCTCATTCAGGTTATTTGTTTGGACGGCAACAGCCTGACATCAACAGACCTGGTCAACTTGGGCAGAGGCCTTTACAAGATAACAGTCAGTAACAATCAAACACGCTTGCTTGTCAGTACTGATCATTGACTTGCGTTTGTTCTGTGTTCCGCCTGACATTCCAGCTGACCCCAGAGGCCGAGAGAAAGGTTGTGCAATCCAGAGAGCTTTTGGACACCATCGTCAAGGAAAATAAAGGTACTGTAGGTCACGTCAATTCCGGAAATACAAAGGATGAATGATATTGTGTCCAACACAAACAAATCAATTGCGTTGGTTGTCTTTTACAGTCGTTTACGGGATCACGACTGGTTTCGGCAAATTCGCCCGAACTGTCATTCCAGTCAGCAAACTCAAGTAAATACACATTTCTCTTGAAAATGTTAATGTTTGACGATGAAAACCGACTGTTCAAAGCTGTTTTCGTGTTGCATAGAGAACTGCAGGAAAACTTGATCCGCTCACATTCAGCAGGTAAAAACACAACTACACACATGGTTGATTACATTTATACATTTTTAAATAATATTTTTGGCATTATTTATTTGTAGAATGTCTTGATATGTTTCGAAAATGATTGTCTTTATTTCATTTTGATGATATATACTGTACATATAGTATGGATAGGGGTTTTATCGTATTTGTGGAACTTTACAGCAAGATATGGCATTATATGACATAAATCTAAATGGTAGAGAACAAGTTCAAGGCTGTTGTTGCATTTCCCACTACTTTTGAACATGGAAACTGTGCCAAATAGAGCAATTAATTACTTTATTCATTCTTTAGTTATCTGAAACACAAACGGACAAAGAGACATACAAGTACAAGTGATATATTAAAATGAAGAAAGAGGCTAACTTCATAGATTTGCCTCTCATCTAAAAGTAGTGCGACTGTTGTTTGTATGTCCGTTAGGGTAGTTTTTATTTAGCCTAGAATTAAAATGTCTGTGTTTTGTACAGGTGTGGGAAACCCACTGAGTCCAGAGAGGACCCGCATGCTACTGGCTCTTAGAATTAACGTTCTGGCCAAAGGGCACAGTGGCATTTCTTTGGAGACCCTTCATGCCATGATCCAGGCCTTCAACGGTAAGAGGCGACAATTTCATAACACAACTGATTGTGTGTGTGTGTGTGTGTGTGTGTGTGTGTGTGTGTGGCCATCATATTCAATAAAAGCTACAAGTAATTTATTGTTAATCCTTATGTAAAAATCCCTTAAAATGTTTTGGTGTCTACATTGGGGGGAAAAGTGGACACAAGCTTTGCTGTTTGGCTGGAGAGGTAATTGATACATTATTTTATGAATTAATTGATGATGAATCAAAATTAAAAACAGGGTATTATTTGATAAATGAAGTTGGATTGCTCATTGTCAAGGCCACATCTCATTTTGTTTCTAGAAAAACTCCTGGTTTGGAGACTCATAAGTCAGTGTAGCACTATTTGATTTTGTCTGACTAGTTATTGTCACGTTGCAGCCTCCTGTCTTTCGTTCGTCCCCGAGAAGGGCACGGTTGGTGCTAGCGGAGACCTGGCCCCACTCTCACATTTGGCCCTCGGGCTGATGGGCGAGGGTAAAATGTGGTCACCTAAGAGTGGATGGGCCGACGCCAAATACGTAAGATAAGCTCTCACGGCTGCCGACTGGCCGACTGGCTTGCTCGCAGATGGATGCAAGGTCCAACAGGAAAACATATTTGTGTTTGACGACCCTTGACCATAACGCCCCCCTTCCTTTCATCTGTGATTAGGTCCTGGAAGCCCACGGGCTGAAGCCAATTTCGCTGAAGCCCAAAGAGGTAATGTTGACAAAAAACAACAACAATTTGCTGTCATATTTGCTCAAACAAGAAGGGTATCCTGTGCTCCATTGCATCACACATACCAGCTATGAGATTCAACTACTAAACTGTGTGAAGTCCATAAAAAAGAACAACATGTAATAAACAACTCTAGTGGGTAATATGGAGCTACAGCACAGACAAACATTTATTGTCATGGCTGCAGAGTCTTCCTGACTACAAGACAAGGTCTAGTTGTTGTGTAGCAAAGATTGGGCAATCTGGTTTCTTGGACTTTTCACCTAATACAAAGTTTAATAAATCAAAGATGTCATCCACCATTCCAAAAGTTTTGAACAATAGCAAAAATGATTGAGTGGCATTTGCCTTGATTTCCGGGAGCATTATCACCTTGTTTGGATCTCCTATTTGTATCAAATTTGATAGTAAACCATTTACAAACATAAATGTGTGGGCAAATGGAGAGTTCATATTACCATCTAGTCACCACTGAGGAATACATTACCTGAATCACGACCAGTTAAGGCCTAGTTGGTGTCATACTTAGTGTCAATAGTAGTTAGTTTATCTGATGAAGCCTATATTGTAAATGACAAATACTTAGATTTAAAAACAAGCTCCATTGAATGACTTAATTACAATATTCTATCACATTGCCTGATGTTTTGTCTCATTCTGGCAGGGATTGGCTCTGATCAACGGCACCCAGATGATCACCTCGCTTGGGGCGGAGGCTGTGGAACGAGCTCAGGCCATTGCCCGCCAGGCGGATATCATTGCCGCGCTCACTCTGGAGGTGCTGAAGGGAACCACTAAGGCCTTTGACAGTGGTAAACAGAAATGAGCAATTTTAGAGCATCTCTCTGGAGAAAATAGGACAATTTCAAGGTTGCGTTTCTTTGCAATATCCAGACATCCACGCTTTGAGGCCCCACCCAGGACAAATAGAGGTGGCACAACGTTTCCGGTCTTTGCTGGATTCGGATCACCATCCATCCCAGATCGCAGGTGGGTGAAAGGTGGAGCCAAATGCAAGTGGATTAGACACATCCTTTTTGTTGAAGGGATTAAGATCCATTCCCAACTGCAAGAAGTGAAAGTATTTTTGTTGTTGTGTTCAGAGAGTCACCGTTTTTGCGACAGAGTCCAGGATGCCTACACCATGCGTTGCTGTCCTCAGGTAATGTGCAAATCACACATTTACAGTTGACTTCACCAAGTTGCATGTTGATTATTGTTTTGTTTTAACTCCCCTACAGTTGATCTAAATGAGTTGGCATGTATTCATTAACCTGATTCATGTTCTCGTTCTGCTTCAAGGTCCACGGCATTGCCAATGATACAATTCAATTTGTCCTGAACATCATCAACACAGAAATTAATAGTGCCACTGACAACCCTGTATCCTCCATTGTACTAGAAATGTCCATTATTGTATTTTCTTGGCAGGGTAAGGGTTAACTCAAGTCCTTCGTCAGCCAGTTTTATATTGGTGGTACACTTAGTCAAAGATTAAATCAATTGGGTATGCGAACCACCAACATTTTTTACATTAATGTCCTTGGTTTATGACAAAGTTCTTTTCCTGTGGCGGCAACATAGCCTGAACCTTTTTGGCCCAACTGACTTTGGATTTAAGGCATCTGAAGTAATTATCATTATCCACACTATAGTTATCTTTTCCTATTGTTCATACAAGATGGTGTTTGCTGAAAGAGGTGAGACTATTTCAGGGGGGAATTTTCACGGAGAGTACCCAGCAAAGGTAGGTCAAACACAACTAACTAACAACTTCAAACTGTTGTTTTGTCCTTCTCTCAACTGTTATCTTCCTTTCAGGCATTAGACTTTTTAGCCATTGCTGTGCACGAACTGGCCTCGATCAGCGAGAGGAGGATCGAAAGGTTGTGCAACCCTTCTCTTAGTGAGCTTCCGGCTTTTTTGGTCAACGATGGGGGCCTCAACTCGGGCTTCATGATCGCTCACTGCACTGCTGCTGCGTTGGGTGAGCCTCCCGTGTTATCCCCCCTGTTAACTATACCCTCCTAACTAATCTTCTGTGTACAGTTTCAGAGAATAAAGTTTTGTGCCATCCATCTTCTGTCGACTCCTTGTCCACCAGCGCTGCTACAGAGGACCACGTGTCCATGGGGGGCTGGGCTGCAAGGAAGGCCTTGAGAGTAGTAGAGCATGTGGAGCAAGGTTAGGAAACATCTCTTTTTAATTGCGCAGTACCTACTGGGCAGTACTAGGCGTTAACATACCAGCATTGGTTGTTATAGTAGCTTTTTTCCATTTTCTAGATTAATTTTCTGTCCTATGCAATCTTTACTGTCAATTTACTGAAACTTGTACTTTGTCATATCTTCTACGGGATGCATGAGAGCATTCTTTGCCAAGGACTGCCAGTTTTACTTGTAGTTTGATTGGTGAAGATTCGTAAACCAGGGGAAAAAGTGCAATTGATGTTCTTCGAGTTAAAAAAAATGTGTGGAAAATACAATAAGACCGAAAGAAACAGAAATTACAGAGAGTTGACACTGCACTAACAGGCTAAAAAACAAAAGTGGCATTAAAGTTGACCTTCTTGGTTGATTTGTGTCATCTGAAATTGTTTGTATCGGTGCTCAGTTCTAGCTATTGAGCTGTTGGCGGCCTGCCAGGGAATTGAGTTCCTCCGCCCGCTCCGTACCACCACACCATTGGAGAAGGTCTATGACCTGGTGCGCAGTGTAGTCAAGTAAGTCAAACACATGAGGGCCAAGGTACAGAAATCGTTACGCTCCAGTGGAAAAGAGGTACATGATGGTTAATAGTTATCTATTGTCCCACTTTTGCAGGCCGTGGATTAAAGATAGATTCATGTCTCCGGACATCGAGGCGGTGCATCGTCTCCTGCTCGACCAGAAGGCAAGTGTACAAAGTTTAATTTATCTCCACACATCAGAAAAGTGAGAAAGACTCATTTTTCAGTCTTTTTTTGTTTTTAAACATATTTTTTAACCTAGGTCTGGACCGTGGCCAAACCCTACATTGAGAAATATCAGACTGAGTACATCCCTGAGTCTCGTCCAGTCTCCCCAACTGCCTTTTCTCTGGAGTCGCCTCCTTCACCAAGAAAACGCTGTCGCCATGACTGAAGCCACAAAGTCAAAATGAGGAATGCCTATGTTTAGTATACGTATACATACATACATATATACTGATAATAGGTGTCAGCATAGTATAGATATGCTTAATTGGTAATTATTGAATTTTGGAAAAGGTATCTTATTTGCATTAGTACTGCCTCAAAACTACCTCAGCCATTGTACTTAACTGCAATGCAGTCCATCTGAAATAATCACAATATGTTGAATTATGACATAGATAGTAAGATAACTATAATATCTTTTATTGTATGTTATTAATTCCTTTAAGCATTAATTTTTTCATGTGTAGTATCTAGTTGAAATTTACATATTTAGCACTTACTTTTGAACTTTCAGTCAGCACCTGCTTCTACGCAGGCTTCAAAACTGTCATAAGCACTCACCAAAATTTATGACCTAAACGCAGATATTTGTTCCATGAAATTGTATCAATTTATTCACAACTGTCAATTGTCTTCATTACGTAACGTCTTGGCTTCCCTGCTTCTGGTGTGTATGTTAGATTTTGTTTGTTGTTGTGACAATATGCAATTTAGTAATTAAAAAAAGTGAAAGCATTTCATGCCAGTTTGTGGGTCATTAAAATGGATACACATAAATATAATTAATAGTTTTGTAGCTACTAAATAAAGGACTGACTCTTGGCTACTACTTCATTAAGAAAGTAATTGAATTGAAAATTGAATGGTTTTATTGTCATTATACCTATATGAGATTTAAATTTTTTACCACGTAGTGAACAAATAAATAAACAAAAAATAAAAAACAAACCTTGTGTTTATTTGTTACAATAACAGTGATAAAGAACGTCACCTAAAAATGTTATAGGAAAAAATTTCCTTCGAGCCGGATTTGAACCAGCGACCTAAGGATTTCTATGCAGAACCACTACAGTCCTCCGCTCTACCAACTGAGCTATCGAAGGGATACATGACGGCCGACGGAAACTGTATAAATATCATACAATGCTATCAACCTACAGCGTTGAATAATTTTTTAAAATTACAATACTGGCCAAACGTTTTTGTCGTTCCTTAACAATAAAAGTGGTTTCTTGACGCCATTTACGCGACCCTTCAATGTTTTATGTACTATGTATATGAGGCTGATGATATCATGCACGTTAAAAGCCAACTGGCACGGAGTCATCAATCGTCGGCCATTTTGGGTCAGAATCCATTCGCAAAATAGTGAACGCAGTAGTACACTTTGGAAATAGCTAGAGTAAATTGTTCATTTTTGAAATAGATTCATTATACTGATGCAATGTCATCAGAAGAACCCCAAAATATCAGCAAACGTCAGTACAATATGATATACACTCGCCTTAAAATCAAACAAACAAAAACATGACTTCACAGAAGCGCATATTATTGGAATGAAATACATCTATGAGCACTTCACCCAATAAATTACGATATGAGGATTTTATACGCTACATGTAACAAGAATTGGACAATTAAGCCATCATACCATGTGCCAGGTTAGTCTTAATCTCGACAAACAGACAAGCAGGTGTTGGTGATACTTCATATGACACACTTTGATTATATGTGTGTACGTAATTTGCTTGCCTGGAATGTTTCTGCTGTTAAAAATGGCTGCAATATTGGGGATAGTTCCAGTGGCTGGTGGGCTGCTTGATGGAGGAGGGTGGATTGTCCATCATATCCTTTTACAGTCTGGAAATAAGTTGAACAGCAGTTGTGGAACAATCTGTCATCTCTTCAAGCCGCTACTGTAGGAAGTCTGCAGGCTTTGAACTGACTCAATAGAGCAGGGGTAGAGAATCCATGGCTCATGAGCCACATGTGGCTCTTTTGATGTGTGCATGTGGCTCTGAGCGAAAAATATGGAAACCAGTGGTGAGAGACCACCAATAGGAACATCACGCCGGCACTGTAGCATTGATTTTTCTTCATTAGATTCTTCAGCATCTAACCTAAAATTTTGCGTACCGAAGAGATTTCAGGTTACGAGACACAAAATCTGTGTAACGTCATGTCCACATAAAATATTGAGCATCAAGTAAACAATATGCCTTACTGATTGATATGCGTACTGAAGCTTAGTGGAATTTGTGTTGTGTAACAGAACAGATGAAGCTTTAAGGCAAATGGAGCTTGTTTTTGATGTTTGTTGCTCTTCCCCTGCTTGCAGAATGCCTTTGAGACTCTCTTATTATTAAATATCCTTCCTGCAGGAATGTGGCGATGGGAAAACATGCGAGGGATTTCCACAAGCGTGACGAAGACCACAAGCTTGCCTCAATAAGCCTTGGAGAATGTGAATGCATGCACAGAGCCGACTTGGTTAAACGGCAGAGGTTGTCGCTGAGAGCTGAGTGGCAGTTGTGGAGGAATGTCCTGATCCGACTGGACCGTGGGAGGCCTTGGGGAAGAAATGCGGGAATGCAACCGTCTCCTGTGACCTGCTACTACACAAGCGTTTAAAGGTAAAACCGGGAAAGGTGTACATTTCTCGAGGCTTGTGAATTACATTATTGTTCTGGACCCAAAATATACCTATGTAGTCAAAATATATACAATGTATCTGTAAATTGTTACCTCGCATTTATATTGAGTAGTTGATTTCTACAATTCTATTTTTATGTGTTTAATATTTAAGAAGTAAACTGATTTTTAGGGAAAAATGTGATGGATCAATAATTCAATGTGCAAAAATTACAAACTGAATACATACCTGGAACTCAATTCCAATTAAGATACATGAACGTGTTCGCCAATCATCTTAAATACTGGCTATTAGACGGACATCATTGTGATCACATCGCTGTCTAAGACTGCTGCGTGTGTGTGTGTGTGTGTGTGTGTGTGTGTGTGTGTGTGTGTGTGTGTGTGTGTGTGTGTGTGTGGTACATGTCATCGTTTATCTTCAACCTACACAAGAGATTAAAGATAGAAATTAGCCTTCGGCTACAATCTTACATATATATGTTCATTAACATGAATATAAATGTGTTCATTAATATGTGCTGTCGCTTATTAAATAAATTAAACTCAAACTCTAGTGTCAAAAGTACTATATTGACTCAGGACTTTAAAGCTCAACTCATTTTTACTTAGTTTGTGTGTGTGTGTGTGTGTGTGTGTGTGTGTGTGTGTGTGTGTGTGTGTGTGTGTGTGTGTGTGTGTGTGTGTGTGTGTGTGTGTGTGTGTGTGTGTGTGTGTGTGTGTGTGTGTGTGTGTATATGTTCCAATTGTGATTGTAAGGCCTTGAAGAAGGTCATCTGTTTTCCTATGTTGTGTCTTTCTCCAAGTTGCTCTTTTAGGGTCAAATACTTGAACTGGTGCTGAGAGGATATAAATAGTACTGTACAACCAGCTGGGAGAATAATCACTGTCACTGTTCATTTTTTTATACAATACATTATTACTATCTCCGTCATCACACAGATGTGCAGTTCAGTACATCTGCCAGAAATAACACAATACATAGCTTCTTTTTAAAGGTCTTACTTGAGCAATTGGGCTGGGAAAGGAAAAGCACTGGGCGGTTCCAACATCCTTATATTGCCTGATGTCAATGGAGCGTCCACTGCACTGCACGCTTGAGGAAACATGTCACTGGTGTCTAGGTTTTTTTTTTTTTTTTTGAGGGGGGGAGAACTCTTCAAAAAGCTTTCAGACTGAAAAAACATCCATAATTCAAGCATGTTTGATTGTTGTTGTTTTTTTTTCTTTCTTTCTTCAACCCACAGATAATTTAGTACCTCACAATGCCACTGTGGACTCATCTCATCCTTTTCACTCTTTTTGGATCATCTCTCCTCAACGGTAAGTTTGATGTGCAGCTATTAACAAATAAGTGCCTTATTTTCAGAATACAGCCTTAAATCGGGTGGGTTAAGCTCCACTGCCTTTGTGAGGATATTTGGAATGGAAAATGAATGAATGAATGAATGAATGAAAAACCCCAGCTGTCTTCCCCTCCCTGATTAAAACTCTTGCCCTGAAGATCTAAATGCAGACGACCGCTGTATGAGGAGAGCCTGCAAACCACGCATGGGCAACCTGGCAAAGGGCAGAGTGGTGACCAGTCAAACAGAGTGCGGTGCCAACTCATCAGACCCATTTTGCATCTTTAACCATGCATTGGCAGTTCCCCGCCGTCGCCGGCCGAGAAAATTTTGCTCAACGCCACCTGCATGCGGCAAGTGCAACGCATCCATCACTGGTCAGGCACACCCTGCATCGGCCATGAGCGACTCATCATTCACCACCTGGTGGCAGTCAGCCGCGGGCGTGGACGAGGAGATGCTGAGTCTTGACCTGGAGACAGAATTCGTCTTCACGGAGATTGTCCTGGTGTTCCGCTCCCCACGACCCGCTGCCATGGTGCTGGAGCGCTCTCAGGACCGTGGGCGCACGTGGAACACCCTCAAATATTACGCACGTGAGTGCGTTGAGGCATTTGGATTTTCAGAGGAGTCGCTTGCTGGAACAACGTGCACGTCCAAATATTCGGGAGCGTTTCCTTGCACCGGAGGAGAGGTGAGCAATTGAGCAAAAGCTAAAGTAGCAAAGTACACTATTTTATCAAATGTTCCAGTGCCATTGACAGCAATGAATGTGCAAAGCCACTTGAAATGGACCTTCCAGTCAAAATGGAGTAGAGCCATCAAAGGCAGAAAATGAGTTAAAACCAGTCTTCCAACCCAATACAATTTATACTGATGCAATTCATAGTCCAAAAATTCCAGTTTTTACTTCAGCAAACATATCGGTAGTAGTTTCTACTCCTCAATACCCTTTGGTGTCCCTAGCATCACCTATAATAAACATGTTGACTGTTTGAATACTGATTCTTCCTTTTTATCGTTTTTCAGGTGATTTATCGGGCCGTGCAAAACTGGAACTCTGTGGACCCATTAGGCCCAGCAGCAAAGGAAGAACTTGTGTTCACCAACCTTCGGGTCCGGCTGTTGCGGCGCCAACAGTGTCCCTGCCAGGCCCAACAGCCAGGAGCAGCCCTGCTGCCCACCGACCATTATGCCATTTCCCACCTGGTTATTAAAGGCAGCTGCCTGTGCAACGGACATGCTGATCAATGCATGCCAGTCAAGGGCCTCAGGCTGAGCCAGCAGCAAACTGTGGACATGGTGAGACTGGATTTATTGACCGTTTCATGAACTGCTGTGGTGGGCTGGACATTTAGTGCCTGAGCCTTCATTGGGACTTGATTTTGCAAGCAAAACTCCCTCAACTCACTTAACTGCTTCTAAAAATATGAAGCTATACTTTTGTTTCTTGTTTCCTCCTACCAGGTTCATGGGAAGTGTGTATGCAGACACAACACAGCCGGTGACCACTGCGAGCGCTGTGCACCGCTATATAACCAACAACCCTGGCGGGCCGCCACTGGCATCAAGGGAACGCCACATCAGTGCCAAAGTGAGGGAGTTTTTCAAATAATTTACTTACTGTATTCTACAGTGAAGAGCTGTTCATTCACATCATCTAGATCAGTTTACAGCATTTGTAAATGTTTTTTTGGGGGGGTTAGTAACTCAACTTTAAACACAAAATATACAGCCTAATCGAAGTGAGCATTATAGTTAAACAGACGTTAACGAAAATACAGAAGTTAAAAATTGAAGTCAGGTTCTTAATAATATGTAAACATCCCCAAAAAGGATTTAAAAAAATAGCTATACTTTCTTGTGTCATAGTTTCTTTATAATGAAATATTTTTTTTTAAATCTTGGCAAAACAAAGCACTGATTGTAAAGGCCCTGGGCAAATTATGGATTGATTTAAGCAACACAGTTTAATTGGAAAATGAAGTAAGTTTAGTTGGCTGATTTCCTTTTGCATGAATATATACATCCTCCAAAGTGTGACTCCTTCATTGTTTGCTTGTTCACTCAGAATGTAAATGTAATGGCCACGCCAAGAGCTGTCACTTTCACCGTAGACTGTGGTTAGCATCGGGTCGGCGGAATGGAGGCGTGTGCGATGACTGCCGTCACAACACGGTGGGGCGACACTGCCAGAACTGTAAAAAGGGTTTCTTCAGGGATCCCAGCCGTCCCAAAACAGCAAAGGATTCCTGCAAACGTAAGACACCCAATTGCTTTTTTCACCACAATATAGCCCCCCAAGGAGTATGGCATGTCAGTTTTTAGTAATTCACAAACTGGAAAATGATGGTAATGCCAGATTTAAATGTTTAAAAATAAATAAATATATGTATATATATAAAAGTCTAACATTTTCCCAAAGTGGACGGGGGGCCTAATCAGTCAGTTTAAATTCAAGATTCAGTAGATGTTGCTGTATGACGATGACAGCTTGGAAAAACGTATAAAATGCCAAATCAAATCAGATCAAAACCCTTTTTTTTCATCATACTCAACTGCGAATAACGAAATTGGTGGCAAAAACATATAAGTTGACAGGTATGCCCATATGATAGATGTTGTTCTGCTCACCCATTGGTATTGTTAACAAGAATGATCTACTTGAATAAGACACTTCATATATAGCTGTTGTTGTTTTGGAACTGTGACTGCTGTTGTTGGAAACAGCAAAGGAATTTCCCAAGTGCTTGCCATCAGATTGTTTCCATTCTTCCCCTCTGCATCATTAGGAATGCTGCAATATTTTCACAAAGAAGAAAAGTAATTCCCAAATTATCCAATAATCTATCACCACATATATTTTAGCCCCATTTCCCCAGGACATATTTAACCAAATAACTAACAAACTAAATGTATTGGGACCAGAATAATAGCAAAGCAATGCCACAAGATGGTGCCAAAGCACAAATGATTCCACTTTTTTTCTGTTTCAAAAAGCATAGTACAGTGTTAACACACAACTTAATTTCTTCTCCAGCCTGTTCATGCCACGGTGTTGGCTCTGTCTTCACGGGGGGCTTGTCTCTGTGTGACCCTGCCAATGGTCAGTGCCCATGTAAACCAGGTGTGGGTGGCAGCCATTGTGACCGCTGCGCAGTGGGACACTGGGGGCTTCATCAATATGGCTGCAAGCCATGTGACTGCCCAGCACAGTGTGACCATTACACCGGTGACTGCATTGGCGGGTGAGTGAGCCAGGATAGAGGGGTAGAAAATCTCGATTTAAGTAAAAAAAAGTTATTTTATTGGTGCCTTGAAATACAAGAATAATTCAGTCTTAACATCCTATATATGTACATATATTTATATATATATATATCTAATGTATATATATATATATATATATATCTAATGTATATATATATATATATATATATATATATATATATATATATATATATATATATATATATATATATATATATATATATATATATATATATATATATATATATATATATATATATATATATATATATATATATATATATATATATATATATATATATATATATAATTTATTTTTATATATTTATTTATATTTATATTATATTTTACTTATTAATGAAAAACAAACAGTAATTCACCCTGGTTTAGGGCCCAAGTAGTACTATAGTTTTTTTTTTTAAGAGTATTTTATTTATTGCCATTATTTGCAATAGATGCCCAATTTATTTGAACTGGGAAGACTGGCTATGGATGCTCAGTGAAATGCATGGCCCACTACTCTCGGCACTAGACGTCTAATCCATCCTGTCTGGGAGGGTCGAATGAACGTCTGTTCTTTCTCGTGCTGTCAATAGCAGCCAATGAGTCAGTAGAAAAAAAACTAAGACAGCTGTGGCACAATTAGTAGAGTGAGTCGACTAATGACCCAAGGATTTAACTGCAAGGTGTCAAAGTGTCCTTGGACAAGGAAAAGATCCTAAATTACTCCCAGTGTGCACGGCAACGCCTTCTCATCTGTAGCAACACAAAATCCGGTATAAAACTGCAATGGATTAATATGATTTCAACATACGTAATTTAGAATAAGATTAGTATGGTCACTGAATATTTTTTTATATGCCACAACTGTTTTCATTGGGGAAAAAAAACACGTTTCAAAGACCCCTTTTTTATAACAGTAGAATTAGATTTGTTTAAAAATAATGCATTTACTCTGAAGAATGAACAAATACATTGTTATTTTGCGGTACTACTGCTGTCACAGCCTTATGGTGCATTGTAGAAGCTTACACAGCTCCTTACTGGTTTCTACTTGTGCGGCACAGCTCACAGGTGCAAGCCACAGGGCAACTCAAGGACAGTCAAGAAGATTCCGCACACTTCAGGCCAGAGGAGCTTTTCTCTGCACTGCATCATTCTGGTGAGCCATCTTGTACACTTTGTTTTAACAAGAATACATACTAAATATTGGCTCATCATTAGCCAATATCAGCAAAATGAATACATTCCAATTGACACTGAATACTAGAACCACCAAGAGACTTACATCCCACTAGTGTAGTAAAATAGCTAATCCCATTTCCATATTTCCACCTTGGGTTGCAAGTTTTATTGCCAGCGGTTCACAGACGGTACAAGTTTTACACTTAAATGTATGTGCCCACTTTTGTATGATACTTTGAATCTGTGGAAATGTCATTGTCTTCTAACTTGTTCTTTTCTTCTAGAGAAATGCAAATGTGTCGAAATGACCCTAAGCAACCCCAAACTCTTTTGTGCAGCTGAATATGACTACGGTATGTCTGAATAGAATAAGAATTATCAAATAAATACCCTAGGTCAAAAGTTTTTACTTTTTTTTAATGAATATCAAAAAGTCTCAAAAGGTTTTCCTTACATTTTGCTTGTCAGTGAAGTATAAATTAGGCTTCATGTTTATTACTAAGGTTGTCATCAGTGCTTTACAAGTGCCTCTAATGACATATTTTTTAGTTGTAGCTAAATTATTGCTAAACTTTGGTGATGCAGTGTCACCAACGACTTTGCACAAGCAATTGGGGATTCACACTCTGGCTCAAGGAGACTTCAACACGGTCACAAGCCTTCTGCTTTCATCCATCACTTGACTCAAAGACTTTTAGAAGACACTTCAAAAAAGTTCACATGCCTCATTCATTGTGCTCTTTGTGCTCACAAGCTTTGTACTCTTATCTGATATGCACACCATATCTTTAACTTCACAAAACTACTATAAATTTGCAGAATTCAATCTTAAAACTTTGCAAAATGCCCAAAAGTGTTCTACAAAGATATTTATACCAATCTGAACATAGTTCACATTTATTAATTGCTTGTTCTGTTCTCTTCATCATATTTTATGGTGCCAGTATTGGTGGGGAAGGTGATGTCAGCTCGTGATAAAGGCTCACATGCCGAAGTGGAGATTAAGGTGAAGAAGCTTTTATACCAAAAGCCTCATGTGAAGATCCAAAGAGGAATGATCACACTTCATCCAGAACTCTGGACCACACGAGGATGTACTTGTCCCATCCTTAATCCAGGTCAGATACGGTACAATTTCTTGACATGAGCTTTCCAAGCAGTGGTTATTTTGTGTGCGGATTGCCTAAATCTGTTACCAGATTTTTTTTTCTCCATGCTCGGTTTATGCTATTATTCACTGTGTAAACTTTTCGGCTTTATATAGATTAAATCAGTCAACTGACTGTCATGAAAATATCGAAACATTTCTAACGGCATTGTTGGAAACTGTCATGGAATTTGTCTATGGTATGCACCATTGCAATCAGTAAGGACTGATATATGATTTTTGTACAGGCTCGGAGTACCTGGTGGCAGGCCATAAAGTCTGGCGGAATGGCCGACTGGTTGTGAACGGTAAGAGTCACGTTTCACCGTGGGTGTCCAGTTTGAGTCGCAAGATCATCCACATGGTCCAGAGAGATTGCATACAGTGGTAGGACGCGGCCACACATTTTCCAAAGTAGCAAATAAACCAAAGTGAAAGTGGGGAGGGGAAAAAACAGGCGGGTTGTCATTTATCGTCTGGAGCCTTCAAGTCAAATTTAAAAGTGATGACATTTATTTTTTTCTTTAAGTCATCCTATTTTTGGAGAAGACATTTGTTGCAGGCAAAATGATCATCCTTTTTTGATAGAAGGACACTGTTACCAAAGAATCCAAATGAAACCAAAGATGGTAGTAGTTGGGGGTCAAAAGTGGACTTGGTACATTCAAATGTTGTTTTGATCATTTGACAACCAATGTTTGACAATATTTGTTATACTTGATTTTAGTTAGTAATTAGATGCTGATTACTACACAAGTCAATGCTTTTTTTCTTGTGAATGTTTTCAGAGTTGTTCCATATAATACTTAATCAATTCATTATCTACGGTATAACACTTATGCTATGTTTATTAGAATGTTCATTAATACGTATATGGATAATGTGGCTATGTTAAATTCTCACCCTAATCAAAGATTTCAACCTTTCACAGCATTTCAATACATTTTGTTTTGG
Source organism: Stigmatopora nigra (assembly GCF_051989575.1). Classification (NCBI taxonomy): domain Eukaryota; kingdom Metazoa; phylum Chordata; class Actinopteri; order Syngnathiformes; family Syngnathidae; genus Stigmatopora; species Stigmatopora nigra. Next base: position 893,994 of record NC_135529.1, read on the forward strand.
AAAATAGTAGCCTATTTAAAATGTTTCAACTTTTTTTTATATTTAGAAATTTACCACATAAGGAGTAAAATATTTCATTTATATTTTGAAAAATATTACTTACAGCTGAGATGCAGGCCAAATTTTCCATTTCAACAAATTTAATTTTTTTCCATAAGAAACCCATTTTAAAATAAAAAAAGGAAAATAGAATGGCAAGACAGGTTAAACATTGGAAACTATTATTTTTATTTATAATTATTGTGTCGTATGAGTGTTGTATTAATACTGGATGAGTCCATATGCCCTTTGTTTCATTTGAAGAAAAGCAAAATTAAGACACCATGATCTAATATCATAGTTTAAGTTTGCCATGTATTATAGATCATAAGGATATATAAAATGACAATAAAAATGCCTAAAACATTTATAGCTATTACCCTTTTTAATGTGTTCAAATCCTTAATTATGTTTCTTGATAATTCTAGTTGACTGCATTGAGTAGATGACAGAAAAATGCTGATGTCACCAAAAGTCAGGGCTAAGATTTCTTGTGGATGAGTTGAAAATCTAATTTATTAAATAAATAATTACCATTGCTAATATAGTTGAGGTCAATGGTCAGCACTAAATATTTGTTATGGTCCTTTGGAAATTAGAATAGCATGGCACCATACATTTGCAGGTAGCAGTTCAACCAGGAGAAAGGCTGTCTATTGCAAATGAACAAATACAAAATTGTATTTGATTGTTTTTTGTATATTTCTATTTGCCCTTTAGAATTTTGCATCGGACAGATATGTCTTTTAAATATAGGTAGTTACTTCTAAGCAGAGAAAGCTCATCAAGGCAAATATAGAGGTATGTAAAATAAATGTGTTCTCTCAGTTAGTAGTCATAGCCCCGACTCACAACCTCCTTGCAGGTGGGCCTGAGAAGAATAGTGTGTTCATACTGCGCTGTGTAACTGCCCTTGATGTCGCAAAGGGGCGGGTAGGCATCCACGATGCCCAGATCGCACAGGTTCTTCAGTGCTAGCAGGTACTTGCTCTCTCCCAAACGGTCCAGCCAGCGACGACAGAACGCCAGCGTGCTGAAACTTTCATTTATCACGTTCAGTAGGTGCTTGGCCCTCGGAAGCCTGCAGTAGTGTCAAATTGGAGTCTTATTTAGAATACATTTGTTTCAGTTTTTGTCTTTAAGACCGTTCACTTATTCATCTTTCGTACTGCAGGTCGTTGCAAAGGCTGCAGGGATTTATTGGAGCCTATCCCAGGATTTTAGGATGGCATGTCTCTTGGAGACCGCATCATTGTGGACCATAGGTACTGACATTTTTTAAAGAATACTTTGTAGTTATGAAATTTTCCAAGCAGACTACATTTTTGAAAGACTTTGTTCAGAACTTCTAACTTAGTGGGAGCCATTCGTGGTGATAGACAATTCATTTGAACTAGGATTGGACTTCTAGAGTGAGCCCTTTCCTATAAAATGAATTGCAAATCTATCAGCATGAATGACATTCAATGAGTTCAGCTGAGGCAACAAACGGTTTTAACGTGAGTTTGAAGTCAGACCTTATTGGCACATGTCCCACGTTGAAATTTTTCATGTAATGCGAGCAGTCCATGTCATCGTAGACTGCACCACGTCCCGTGCTGCCGAAAGTCTCAATGGCATACGCTTCACCTTCCTGGAAATTAATGTGGAAAAAGAAAAACATCAGGAATGTAGCGTAGTTGTCATGGATAAGCTCCAACACCCCCCGTAACCCTTGTGAGGGTAAGCGCTATGAAAAATGAATGAAGAACAGTGTTTCCCCACACTGCCTTGCTCACTAATCCATGCCACAAGCCATAACTGATGGATCTGGCAGGAAATCTCCAATAAATTCATTCATTCATGGATTCATTCATTAGTTCGTTTTTTCAAGGAGATGGAGAACCATGCACACTCACACCCATACCTAGGATCAATCTAGAGTGTCCAATCAGCCTACCATGCATTTTTTTGGGGAATATGGGGGGGACACCGGAGTACCTGGAGGAAACCCATGCAGGCCTGGGGAGAACATGCAAACTCCAGACAGGTGGACCGACCTGGAGTTGAACCCAGGTCCCCAGTGCTGTGAGGCCGACACGTTAACCGCCGAGCTGCCCCAATAAATTGAATAAATTTAATATTAGTATTGGTGTTGGAGGGCGGTCCGGTTGAGAGAGTGGTTAAAATGAAATGGTTGAAATGAAAAAGGTGGTTTGTTCATGTGTGTCAGCAGGCAAACGTTGTTTGCATGCGCTGATAACACCGACTTTGCTAATCAAACTTTTTGCAGCTCTGCGGCACACCCAAGCACCGGAGACTATGTTACAAAAGCGCTCACTCTGTATTTGAGCAGGACAGATACTTGTGTCAAAATATGATTGTACTTTGTCGTCACTTAATACGTACAAGAATGTTTAATGGTACACAGTACCACAGAATATGAGGATATTGAAAATAGTAAAAACATCTGTATCTTATGTGCATATTATATTTTTTTTATTCTACATAATTTTGAAAAACTGATAAGATATTATACATAATATTTTGCACCAGTTCAGACACGCAATTAAATATTGTTTACGAAGGTAAAATAGATCTCAACAGAGAACGGAATCAATCAATCCATCAATCAAATAGTAAAAATACCTGAAAATCTACTTCACCACATTAACAAAAAGTACTATTCGATCCAGGTTACTTTTTACAGACCACCGTACAAACATACACACACGCGCGCACACACACACACACACACACACACACACACACACACACACACACACACACACACACACACACACACACACACACACACACACACACACACACACACACATATAATTAGCTAAATAGGCCCGATCCAAAGCTGCCACATCAGCAGGCCCGTTGTATAGTAGAGTGCAGTACTGCACACACTTTTGGAAGGAAAGGTTGACGCTGCAGTTTGCCAATTAAAACCATTTGTGTCGAGAAAAAGTGACCTCCAGTAGCTACACTGCAGTGAGGAGTTACACAAGGACCTTGGTCCTCGTCCCTCTCCTCGTTCTCACTCTGGCAGCTCACGGAACAAGGGCCCGTCACTCCAACACGTGTCGGCAGCTCATGCAGCAGCTAATTTAATTCCATTAAAGGCTTAATTAAAGTGCTGATGAGGGCGAGAGAGAAGCTGTTAGGGCACCCAAATGAAAAATGGCCTTGCATTGTGTTTCAACCTCAACTTGCCGTTATTCTTCCAATTCGACCCACGTTTCATGAAGACACCAGGATTTTGTATGAGTACCACCAAACACATTTGAACTTACTTCCATCCTTGTGGCCTCTCCTCCTTTAACAATGGGAACTGTTTTCCCTGAGTGTATCCTGTACTGTCCAATAGAATGACCATTGAGGTTTCGGATCGGCTTCACTGCAACACAATACGGCTAATGAGCACAAATTGGAGGCGTCAGCGTATCAATGTAAGGGATAAAGACCTGCTTGGTCATCACCTTGGTAAGTTTTGCCATCTATGTCCACTTCGTAGGACTCCATGACCTCCTGAATCGTCTCACCGACATCGCACAGCCGCACGTCGATACCTGCGCACTGGAAGACACGGATCACAAGTACAAGCGGGGGAAACTGAGGCGAGGTCAGAGATTTTGATTCTTGCTTAATGGACAATGCGGCAAAAAAAGTCCACAAAGTCAGAATTAGCAACAAGTTGTGAAATTTGACCCGTTTATGCACTTACATTCAATTAGAAGTCTGAAACTGGGGTATAAGGTATTGTTAAATACCGTATTTTCACGACTAACCCCTAACCCTAACCCTTATTCAAAATAGACAGTGCGCCTTATAATCCAGTGCGCCTTATATATGGAAAAAAACAGAAAACCAAAAACGAAAAACCACCACTGTCGGAGATTAAAAAAACAAACGCCTGAACTGAAACAATACTTAGTTTACAAAAACGTCCATCATATAGCTCCTCTCCCACTGCAAGATTTTATACAAAAAAAATCCAAAACATCAACAATGGCTGGCTCTAGAGGTGACTGTGTAGTGAGTGCTTCGTACCTGTAAGTTAATAGCAATTGCCGTATTTTCACGACTATAAGGCGCATTTAAAAGTCTTAAATTTTCTCCAAAATAGACAGTGCACCTTATAATACAGTGCGCCTTATAATACAGTGCGCCTTATAATACAGTGCGCCTTTCTATATGGAACAATGTCATTCATTGAGGGTGCGCCTTATAATGCGGTGCGCCTTATAGTCGTGAAATTTAGGGACGTTTGTTTATATTGTTCAATACTCATGTTAGGTGTTGACATTTCCTATAACAATTGACCGCTTAGTGAAGTCAAGATCATCAATGAAATGTTAAAATCCATTAATACCTGTCACACAAAGCAAAACGCAAGGAATAAAAATGTCAACATCATTTTTCCTGTCTTGGCCTTTTGAGGCCATGTCACACTCCACTTGTCTCAAGGAGACACATACCTTGATTCCGGTGTTTGTTGCATCTTTCACAGCTTCAAGCAATCCATCATACTTTGGATTAAAAGTGACGGTGAAGGCACAGTCAATTATTCGACCTGAAAGGAATGTAAACAACAACATCACATTTAATAACCTTTTTCTCAGAAACAAACAACAGGTTAGCTACATAGAAAACTTTCTACACCCATGTGATAAACATTTTAAAATGCCAATTTCAGTGTTTCTTATTTTTTCTAGGGAGAATTGCAAGGAAAATTTTCAGATAGATACATTTGACCAGTTGAGCCTTGCTTACCATTAATGTGAGTTCCAAAATCAATTTTACAGACGTCGTTGTAGCGCAGTATTGTGGGGTCTCCAGCATTTGGGGTGTAATGGGCGGCACAGTGATTGATAGAGCAGCCAGTGGGGAAAGCTAGACCAGCATGCAGTCCATTCTCCTTTATGAGTCTCCTGGAGCAATCTTCCAGTTTCTCACTGGCAAATAACAAACAGGCAGTTAGCCTTTTGGCCTGTATTACTCTAAAATATCAGTTTTTTTATTGGATATCTGAAGTCCAGTTGAGGAATTGCGACTCCATCCAAGATAGGTTTTGTAAAACTGGTGCTATTCTGGTCCTGTTGTGGCCAATGTAATATGTAACGGCTTGTCCAATGCTCACCAGATGTCAATCATGGTCATGCCTGGTTTGACCCAGCTCCTCACGTAGGAGCGAACCTGGCGGTGAGCCTCGGCTGCCTGTCTAAAGTCACTCCACATCTCCTCGTTGGCCAAGTCAAGCACTCGTTTCTCCTCGTTGGACGTCCGCCACGCCGCACTGCGCCTGACAATGGGACCCATGACATTTTAGGGACACCTACACCCTCGCAGTAAGTAACATGTCATCTATTAAATGAGCACAAATCTGTAAGGACACAGACGGCGGTCACACACCCGTCTTTTGAAGGCGGATATTCACACTCCTCTCCCTTGGGAAAGTCTCCATTGGGATAAAGTTGGCAAATGGGGATTGTAGGGGGGTCAGTCTGTCCCTTAACTGTGCCCAAACAGAAAAAGTAAAGGAAACACTCTTATATATATATATATATATATATATATATATATATATATATATATATATATATATATATATATATATATATATATATATATTAAAGATAGTAAAATAGTTAGATGTATTCACCTGCTCTCTTTTTTTTCTTTTTCTTTTTCTTTTTGAGAGTCAAGGTGTCTCCATCGTCGCCATCTGCCAAAAGCACCAATATATTAGATTTAGTAACTTACTTCACCTTAGTTTTCGTATGTGTTGAGATAACTAAGTGGACTTACCTTCTTCCTGATCCTCATCATCACGCTCTTCTTTGTCCTCCAGTGTTGTCTTCTCCAGATGTTGTGTGACTTCAGCTACTCCTTCAATTTTGTCGTCATCCCGCTCGGAATTGTTTGATCCCACAGCTGCGGAGTCACATATCTCAACACCTTGAGGGGTAAATAACACTTTTCAGCATCCACTTTCCCTTGTGAAAAGATTCAAACAAACACTTATTACTGGTGTGAGGTTTCAATACAAACTTTTTGGTGCATCCATTGCAGTTTTTCCTAGTGAGTTTTCAAAAGACACTTTTATTTTTAATTTCAAGTGGAGATTTCAAAACTGCAAAATGTCATTGTCTGCAACTTTTCCAAAATATTCCCACACTACAGTAATACAGTCAATAATCATAGAGTTTTACTCTGTGCCATCAATATCTACTACCCATCCACACGCCCTATCTGCAGCTTTGTACCCTTGTCCACATATGTTGCAGTTCAACACAGGCATGGACACACACACACACACAGGTACTTTGAGTGGATAATTTGTAGTATCAAGAAATTGCCTCCAGTAAGAAGTTGGCAGGGCGTGCGCATAATTTCCATAGCAAAGGAGTCAATATCATCAAGGTCATCCATCCACTACTGTATATACAGTATAGTATGTATATGGTACAGTGCGCACATTGAGACAGTTATGCATGTTCAAAAACTTTATTATTTTACTTTCAAGGCTGCATTGTGTTTAACTAAATGCTATCTTCACATTTTCAAAGTGCCACTATGGTACAGTCGTCTTATATTAGTTACAAGTGCTGTATACTTGAACCCTGTTCATTTTCCAAAAGACTCTTGTTTGGTCTCAGTCTTGGTTGTGACTTTCAAAAGTCTTGATTTTAATCCCAGTGATTCCTGATTTCCGGCCAATCAAGGTTAAGGCCTTGTTGCTATGATGTTGTTGGATAAAATAGTTTTCTGTCATTGTAACAATTACATTAATTTGTTTTCCATACCACGCAAGGGTTGCCTAAGCCTATCCAAGCGGACTTCTGGCGAAAGGTTTACTACACCCAAGACTGGTCGCCAGTCAGATGTAGGCCGCACAGAGAAACAGACAACCATTCAGACGCCCAATCATACCACCATCAAGCAAGAATCGATTCTACCCGCAGCAAAGTCAGGTGAGTGAATCCCTACGTCATTAAGTGGCTGTAACAAGTACAACAAAATTATAATACAATCCAGGGAGTTAATTGTGAACATAAAAATAGCCGATAAATAAAAACATAAACAAATCACTAACTTTAAATATACTCAATGTCACAATTTCAACGTTCATCTCACAAGAATTCAAAGTGGTAATAGCAGTCAGATAAAAACAGTTTTTTAAATTATTATTTCATTTTTAAATTATGTCTTCTTAGCCACAGTTGGAGGGTTCAATTCCGAGGTGAGTCCCCGCCGTGTAGTTTGCATGTTCTCTGCGGGCTTGCATGGGTTTTCTCCCGGTACCCCAGTTTCCCTCCACGTTCCAAAAACATGCATAATAGGCTGGTTGAACACTCTAAATTGCCCTTAGGTATGAATGTGAGCATGAATGTTTGTCCATTTCCTTGTGCCCTGCGATTGGCTGGCCACCAATTCAAGTTGTCCCCTGGCTGGGATAGGCTCTAGCCCCCCTTGCGAGCCTTGTGAGGATATGCACTTCAGAAATTAATGAATAATCATAGATACCTTATACATTATCCTAATAGTAATGAATTCTACAGTGAATATGTACTCAAATTTAACAAGTTTTCACTGTGTCATTAATCTCCCTTTGAATGCTACTTCCCTCTCGCACCTGCAAACAAAATGTGTGAAGAAGTTCATCCTCACCTGGTGCTGATGACTTATTATTCTTACGCCTTTTCCTTTTCTTCCTCTTCAAATCATCGGCCACGTCCTCGTCCAGCAGCTCCATGCTCACGAGTTGAAACAAGGCTATGAGAAATGAAGAGAGGAAGTGTGTTGTGTCGCAGAGAGAGAAAGAGAGAGAAAGGGAGGAGGGTAAGAGAAAGAGAGAGAGTAGTAAAAGTACATGCAACATTGAGAGTCCTACAGAAAACCAAATATTATATCATAGCATAGTATCTGTTGGTCAAATCTGGTGGTTCTTCAACTATTTGCTGTCTGACAAATGTAAAGGTCAAATTCATTTATAACCCGTTCTTTCTTTTTTTACGACTTCATTTTTTTATCCTTACAGGGCGCAAATTGAACTCATTGACTGCCAATGATCAACTTATAAAATCAGCATTCATGGCCGGGTAGAAATCTGCAAGTGTCTTTCAGACTGTCAATGCCAAATAATTAGTTAAATAATATGAAAAACACGACCTCAGAGTTACTTGACCCTGTAATTAGTGTCCATTTCTGTTGTTATTCATTGTAATTTTACATTCATCTTTTGTTAACAATTTACAAATGTATTTATAAGTATCCAAAAATCAACTTGATGGTGTGGTGGTTCACCCGCCTGATTTCGATGAGGGCAAGCGTGGGATCAATTCCCGCTTGTTGGTGGTGTGATTGTGAGTGCGATTGATTGTCTGCCTACATGTATGTATGTCTAACTGGCGTCCAGTTTAGGTTTGTCTCCCTTTCGCCTCCTGTTAGATGGGGTAGGCTCCAGCACCCCCAATTGCAGGACATAAGGAGACATGGCTGGTTGTTTATCTCCTGCCCTGTGCTTGGCTGGCCACCAAATCAGGTTGTTGTCCCCCGTCTGTGGCCTGCAGGCAGCCGGGATAAGCTCCAGCACCCCCCGCGATCCCAATGAAGATGAAGCGGTTCAGAAAATGAGATGAGAAGAAATGAGCATTTCCATGTTACTATACATCTTAATGATCCGAATTCATGAAGCTTTTTTTTGTTCTTAGATCGCACACTTGCCAAAGTCAGTCAGTCACACTACTATTAATAATTTCGCGACTACAGCTATTCACCAATAAAATTCTCGCCATGGTTTGTTTATTATTTTTTTGGTGGATCTGGGCTATAGTGAGATTTCTCTTGGTTGTGTTTTGGTAGTCGTTGGGAGAGAAACTTGCTGTGACGACAGCCGCTTTGTGTCACTTGGTGACGCAAGTGACGCGAAAGGACTCCACTCGTGAGCGAAGCCGTCGTAATGGTCAAAGCTCGAGTCAATTCTTCCCTCCACATGAATTCGTTGACGCTGCTGACCCCCAACCCCATATATTTCTTCGACCAGGTGGGCTTCCCTCTCTGGAAACAATCGAGTTTCTCGGTGTTTTTCCTGATCATTTGTTTTCTCTCTTGGTAGCCTGCACCAATACGAAGTAAAAAGGGCAAAGTTGTGAATTTGGTTAAACCCAAAGAGGAGAGGAAGGAAAAAAGGTATGTCAAGTCATGTGTATAATTTTAATCTATGTCTGTTAATGAACTTGAACTATTTTTTTTGCATCGGAAGTTCACAGTCGTGCATGTTCTGAATCGCCTCTCATGGATCGTGGGGGTGCTGGAGCATATCCCAGCTGACTATGGGCACCAGGCGAGGGGCATCCTGAATTGGCGGTCAGCCAATCGCAGGGCTAAAAGAAAGCCCAGGGAAAACCCACAAAAACCAGTGGAGAACATGCAAACTACACAGGAAGACTGATTTGGGATTGAAAATATATATTGTTACAAATTATATTATTTTATTATGTTTTTTTCCAATTATAAATACATTTATAATTGAATAAAATGGTCAGCATAAGGTAATGATATATAATATGCACATTGATTACAGCCCCAGGTAAAAGTGCAGTTTTTTGTTTTTGTTTTTACTTGGAATTCAAGTAATTTCATGTCTTCGGTAACAATATATCTCCAATTCATTTAAACTGGAAAGACTGGCTATGAGATGTCTCGATTGTTATTATTCGTTCATACTAATAAATCACCTGCAGTATTTTTTGACTAAACAAGCGACCTAATCAAGAACTCAAAATTAAAACATTCTTTTATAAAATATCAATATAATCAATTTTAAATCTCTTATTTCATTACCCAATTGGATGAAAGCTGGTGGCATTGAAACCCTTCACCAGGAAAAGTATCTTTTAAATTATTAAGTTTTTTTTCTACGTTTTGTTTTTGTGTTATTTCACAGGTCAGAAAATGGCAAACTGTTAAAGATCCTGAAAAAGGCCAAAACCGAGGAACTCCCAGACATATTGACAGGCGTAAAGGAAGAAAAATGCGAAGATGACTCAGCAGAAGATGAAAATGAAGACCCATTGGCTATCCATAAGCGGGCAGCCCCTCGCCTGCTGAATGAGTTGGGTCGCCTACTGTACCGGACCAGGGGCGCCGCTTTGCAAGCGGCCGACATCTTCAACTACTCGGCGGACACAGCGCTCAAGTTGTCTGCTAAAGATGCTGCACGATTCAATGCAGCAAGGAGGAGAAAGGCACAGAAGAAAACCACTAAAACTATTCAAGACGAATTTGGTAAGGCCTGCCACACACTCGGAACGACCATTGTCCAATCAGCCTAGTATGCATGGCTTTGGAATGTGGGAGGAAACCGGAGTCCCCGGAGAAAACCCACAGAGGCCCTGGGAGAACATGCAAATTCCACACAGATGGGCAGCCCTGGATTTGAACCTTGGACTCCCACTGTGAAGCCGATGCGCTAACCACTCAGTCGCCAGGCCGTCCGCATTATTATTATTATTACTATTATTATTAAATATAGGGGGGCCCAGTAGTGGGAGTGGTTAACGTGTCAGCCTCACAGCTCTTGGGTCCTGGGTTCAAATCCAGGTCTTGTCCATCTGTGTGGAGTTTGCATGTTCTCTCTGAGCCTGCATGGGTTTCCTCCGGGTGCTCCGGCTTGCTCCCACATTCCAAAGACATGCATAGTAGGCTGATTGGAAAATCTAAATTTCCCCTAGGTATGGATAGGTATGGATGTGAGTGTGAATAGCTGTCCGTCTCCTTGTGCCCTGCGATTGGCTGGCCATCAATTCAGTGTGTCCCCCTCTGGCCCGGAGTTAGCTGGGATAGGCTCCAGCATCCCCTAAGGCCCTAATTATGATAAAGCGGTTCAGAAAATGACATATTATTATTATTATATATATTATTACCTTAGTCTTTGCAGATCTCCTCAGACATATGTGACAGGTGGGACAAAGATAACAGGACAACTGAGCAGGAAAATAAAAATGTCCTCCCAAAAGATAAAATATGTCAATATATAAAATTTGGAACTACACGTTTACTTGCATCATTGTTAATCTGAAAGACTGCATTATTGACATTGTTTAATGCAAACCTTAATTTGTCTTTGGTTTGTTTAGATATTGAAGATGATCTCAATGAAGTGTCTGGTAAGTCCTTACTGCACATTGAATCGGTTTTAATACGTTAACACATTTTATCACATTCATATGCGATGTGGATAGTTCAACAACCAGACTATTTAGTATTGTGAAATACTTACCATACTGTTATCATATGCAGGGAATGTGAGTTTTTCAACACCCTGAAATAAAACGTTTTAGTACAAACTTGCTCATGTAATGTCGGAGTTGAAATATCTACACTTTTTCTGTTTCCAAATTTTTATGAGGTTAAAAAGGTATTAAGAAAAATAATCTTATGGTTAATTTGTCTATGTTGCTCTTCTGTTGAATCCTATTCCTTCCATAAAGCTCTCAGCCCCACAGATGAGAACATGATAAGCAATCAAGATCCAGGTGGGTGACCAGTAATCACCGCCATTAGACATAGAATTATTAGGCCTTGTTTCATTATTACCGTTTTCATGTTTTCAGAATGGCTTGCTATGCCAGTTCAAGCCTTGGAGGAGGATACGCCTCCTCCTCGGAGTGTGTGCCAGTGGGTGTTAGAGAGACTCAAGGCCAGCAAAACTCCAAAGTGAGCCATGTCAATATCTCGTCTTCACAATATACAGTTGTATGTTTACTTATGAAATCAATATGTTGCAAAAGTAGTTTTGTAACTTGGGATTTTTTTTATAAGTAGTAGAGGCTTATTTTACATTGAATCAATATAATTTGTTCTAACCCTTTTAAAAATGATAAAAGTATACCAATTTAGTTTGAAATATGATGAACAAGATGATTTGTATTAAGTGATTAAAATGAGAAAGACACAGATAAGTTCCAATGATGTGGAATTGCGAGTGGCAGCTCAGTAAACATACTTGAACGACAAAGAAATCGTCAAATCTGTTAGGTTTTCACTCATTTATTTTGGCACTGAAAGATCACAACGCAGCTACTGTCCATTGTAGCTGACGCCAATAACAACACTGGTCCAAACAAAACCAAAACCGAAAGCATTACGTGTATTTCTTCCACACAAGTCGCTCTTTCTAGTCATCAATCATAAACATCATGCTTCCATCTGTCAGCTTAAAACCACGAGTGATGGATCAAGTGCCAAGTACTCCCATCCTCCGCCACTACGTCGATCCAAAGGTGGGGATAAAGTCCAAGAGTGTGTTATGCGAGCCTTCAACTTTCAACGAGGAAGGGACTCCTCAGCGGATACCTCCGCTCAAGAAATTACATTGCAGAATCACCAACGGAACCTCCTTCGTATAGTATCCTTTACAATGGCTATTTTCAAGGTAGCTCAGCGGCTGTCATGGTGTTCATCTGTTTGCACCTTGATGCCGTGCCCTCAGCTACCCGTCAGGCAACATGGCTGTATGTCACAGCCCCTCAGGTCTTCCGACAGGAGGCTTCTACACCAACGTGTTCACTGACAGCCACACTCCCGGCATCCTGGCTACTGTCACCATGTATGGCGATGGTTCTGCCTCGCACCCTGTCAGGTGGGTTAACACTCTTATTTTGGTAATGTGGCTGCTTTATACAATATGTTAAAATGATACTCCTTCAGCTCTGCGGTGACAGCCTTGTGGGACCAACATGGGGGACTAATGTGCGACTGGGAAGGCAAGCTCAAAAAGGAGTGGAGCTGGAAACCAGGCGAAGAACCACCTGAAAAAGTTCTCGTCAAGGTGAACCATAAATGTTAAAATTATTGTATTAGGGTCTATTTGGTCACATTGTGTTCCAAAACCATTATTTTTCGAGTGAATTCAGAATATCTGATTGCACCTTACAAACTCCATCAGGCAAGAACCTCTGTTACCGCTGCTCATAACGTACTAAACAAAATGTTTTATTATATGTAGTATTTTTTGCATGTTCACTAATGTGATTTGCCTGTATGAATACTGTAAGAATTTTATTTTATTTAGTTATGAATAATGGTTGCATATAAATGAATATTGTTCTATTTCCACTTGATACCCAAGTGCTTCCAAACTGAATTGAATCATAATAGAACCATTATCGTTAAAGTGTTTTTTTTTCGATTGAAAAATATGCTGAAAGTATCAATGTCGTGAATCATTTCATACCAAAGAAGGTCGATCCCATTGATTTTATTTAGAACCAGTTATGAATTCACATCAAGCCTGAAGTATTTATTTGACCTATTATATGCTACGTAAAGTCATAACTTCTGTGTGTGTTGCAGCTGTCTAAGGGCATCTCACTACGGCTTCTCAGTGGTACGTCAGCTCTTCTGTGTTTCAAGTCTGATGACAACAAAGTTCAGATCCCACTCTCAGCAGTCCCATACTCAGCAAAGGAAGTGGTAAGACTGATAACATTGATGATAAAGCTTATGCATATTTGTTGAGTAAATAGAAGTAAAAGTGAATGGACTATAATGCGCCTCACAGCTCTGGGGTCTTGGGTTCAAATCCAGGTCATGTCCATCTGTGTGGAGTTTGCATGTTCTCCTCGGGCCTGTGTGGGTTTCCTCCAGATTGTCATATTTAATATATAGCAGAGCCCACATGTGATGACTGTCAAAAATAAGGTTTAATTTATTGGATGCTACCAATCAGGATTAAAATCCATTTAGACATGCCATCCTGCCATGTTCCCCCACAGGAGCCTGACCAGATTGTACCAGAGACAGAGGGAACAGTGTTTGCACGCTGGAGGAAAGGATGTTTGGTGGTGGGCGAAATAACCAACCTACGGCTGAAAGTGCGAGATCTCATGGACGCTTGGCTGAAATATTACCGCACTGCCACTGGTAGCTGTTTCATACTGCTTTTTTTTATCTACAGTAAACACCGGAAATATGTTCTTGACCTTAATGAAATACCTAAATTCAAGAAACACTTTACAAAGTATCCTTCAAGATGTTTTGATTATCATTTATGATAAAAGATGATCCTCAACACTTGGAGGAAATCAACAATAGACTAAAGAGGACAACTTTCTTAGAGTTCCTAATGTTTTCTTAATTGTTTCAATCAGTTTATTTTGCAGACCCTGCTAAAATTACAACTAAACATTGCAAAACCGAAAGCGTTGCTAATGTAACAAACGTTAAAGTGCAAAACCCAAAAAAGTGTGCTAGATTAATATAAAAATTAAAACAACATAAACAGCACAACAGAGATTGGCAGACCACAGGGTGTTTATTGTATAAATTAGCAAGTGCAACAAAAATAAACACACAGCAATAAGAAGCATTTAAATATAATTTAATTTATTTAAATACAATCTCTTCTATAATCTATAATCGCTCATGGTAAAGTGTTATTTATTGGTGTGTTTGCTCACATGCAGGTATCAAGCGAGGTGAGAAGAAGAAGTCCATGTCTATGAAGGGAAAACACAAAAAACGGTCTAAAAAGTCTGAACCAGAACGGGCTAGCACCAAGCTGGGTAAGAACAAAGAGAAAGGACAGGAGAAACAAGAGCCACCAGCAAAGAAATCAAATCGGGAAGCTCCAACTAAGCAGAGGTAACATGTCAATGTTTAGTAGCAATAAGACACTTAAAATCAAACATACGCATATAATGTTAACAAATACATCTAACTTTGTTTAGTTGTCACTAAAGAAGATGAACGCATTCTGAATGTTTCAGGGGACCTACAAAGAATAACAAGGAGCACAGTATGATACAAATCGGACCTCTACGCATCCATGGGAACATCAAACAGGAGTAAGAGACCTGCATGTGTTGGGTGTCATTTAGCCAATATTCACTCACCATTTTATATTGCCGTTGACCATAACTAATTAACTGATCAACTATGAATTGTTTCTCAGATTATTCAAATCAATATCAAAAATCAAAACAACAAATCAAACAAGATTTTAAAAATGTATTTTATCATTTCGGGACCTCTTTTAATTTAGAAATTGTCTAAATCCAGGAATAAATATCAACATTTTTGGTGAATTTACACAAATGACCGAACAAACTAGAAACCCAATTGTCATTCATGGAAGAAATAATTGTCATTTACAACTGTTGCACATATGCCATAAAAATGAAGTTGAATACTAAAACAGTAGCTCTCAGTGCCAAATATTGGTGAACGATTATGTAATTGTTGCTAATCTGGTTTATAGGAGTTATTAAATTATACCAAAAACAATGAAATACATGTTATATAATAAACAATATGCTAAATATAGTTTTGTCTTATCTATAAATAAAATAAAAGTGACAGCCAATTTCCAAAACAAACATGCATTTATTACATAAAAATGGCTACAAAGTGAGTACAAATTGAAAGAATGACACCCAACACATCCTCATAAGTTGATTGACTGTTTTTCGTCAACATTCTGACCCTCTCGCTAGGTTAGTGGTCCTTCCAGACCATCCCAACTCACGTCTGATCAGCCTTCCTCGTTTCCCCGTGCACTCGCAAATGGTCCCCTCCGTGCCTCTCACTGTGTGCCCCCTGCTGCTCCGGGCATCCCAGCTCAAGCAGCTTAGAGAGAATGCACCCAAGAGATGCTGCTGCAGCACAGCACAGATGCCCGTTCTGCTAGACATAGAGTACGACGCCTTCATCACAGGTCAGCCGCAGTACAGCCAACAGATTCTGGTTGTGGTCGTCACCCTACCTATCAAACCGAGCGTCAACCTGGAGCAGGATGCCATCCAGCAACTTTATCGCAGGAGCAACCGGAAGAGAACCATGCCCTGTACTCAGGTGACAAAAGGGGTGAAAGAACTCCAGAGATTTATCCTTTTATAATGCCCTCCAAAATGTGCTGAGCACATCTAGTCAACTTCAAAAAGATCATCTAATGAGGCAAAATTAACATGCACAATAATAATGGGTTTGTTGTTCTAATGTTTTCAAGGGTGAAAAGCGAATAAATAGTATAATACCTTTTGTTTGCTGTTTTGCTAGGCGACATTTAGATTTTATATGTGCTTAGTAAGGTTAGTAAATAAGGCTTAGTATCTATAAAAGTACAGAAATTGGAACTTTTCAACTATCGGTATAAAAACATTAGTAGAAATGGCGAGGACGAGACAAAATACATTATTTAATCTAAAAAAAATAAACGTATAGTAATTTGTTAAAAAGATTTAATAATAAAATACAAATCCCCTTAACAGACACTATTATGTTGATTTTTTTTTCCAGTAAGGAGGCCATTATAAAGACCACCAATGTACATTAACTTGTCAGTTTTTTTCTTTTTTTTTTTTTACATTGGACAACTTGTTTGCACTTTCAGTGTCAGATGGACTCATTTCGCCTGGTGAGGTATGAAGTGTCCACCGGGGCGTTGGGCTGTCCAGTTAACAACATCCTGTTGCAGCATCGGCACAATGTCGCAGCTGGCATGATCCTGGTTAGTACTAAATATGCCCAGCTGTCTCAACATTAACTTTTAGTTTGACATCTGAGCAACATTTTGTCATCTGATTGGTTGTTTACCCTCATTTACTAAATCAAAATTTTCCTTGACATCAGTCTGTGCAATTTAGAGCCACTTAACCATGTAATATTTCAAACTATTGCCCTTGGGGGCTGAGCTAAGACATAGCACAATTGCCAGTATCACAAAAGCTAATAAAGTGTTGTGTGATACACGATATTTTGGTATTTTAGCCAATGTTGTCAATACCAATGTTTTTTTGTTGTTGTTTTTTTTGTAGGTAGTTATCACGTTCAGCTGCTTGAACACAAAAGTAGAGTGTCTTTATGGACACATTAACAATACTTTTCAATGAAATGAACCTATTATCTTTTTTTTATTTCATCTGATCCATGCGTCATGCTCTATACATTATGTCAACATTTATTATGGAATATATAAAGAGAAAATATAGATTTAGTTGCCGAACTGATATTTTTCATATTTTAATATGATAACAATCAATTTAAAGTTATTTAAAAGCATGAAGCATGGAAATACATTCAAGTTATCATGTTAAGATGTGATGTTGAACTTTTTTTTTCTTAACGTAGCAGCATTACACTTCTCTACTTACATTATCTAATGAAATCCTATCTAATCTGTTAGATGTACATCCGAGGGCGGCTGATGTTTTTGGGCTACGTGTCCAATGGTCGCACATTCTCGGTGTTGGACCTTCAAAAGCAAATCTCCAGAACGAGGGAAGACTACAGGATGGGGGTGAGCCTCCCTCCCGATTACAAATTCAGGTAGGACTGCACCACTTTTGCAATTTGAAGATGAATATCTTGATGTAATTCTTCATACTTTGCAGCGAGAGTGCAAAGGTCAGCGCGAGTTCCTCTGATGCCTCAGACGCAAATAACGTGGAAGGATCAACACATAGGCTAAATAATGACATCACATTGACTCACATACCAGACAAAGACTATGCCACCGAAACATGAGACTAAACCAAAGGTGCAAATATTTAATTTTTAAGCTGTTTTTGGTGGGAATTTTTTTTTCCAAAGATAGTTACATTTATTTTACAAAAAAAGCAAACAAAATAAAAACAATAAGATGGGAACAAAATAAGAACAGCTGTAGTATTAGGAAATATTTTTGAACTTCTTTGTGGAATAACCATACAATGTATTCTTTTGCTACTATATGTCATCCAATCAAATACTTTTGTTTAAATCATGTGTAGTAGTACAGTGACAGATTTTTTTTAAAAAGTTTTTATTCTTATTGTGTATGATGTTGTGATAAATCAAATACAATCTGCATGCAATAGAAACATACACTAATATCAAGGAAAACTTCAATGCAGCATTTAAAATTGTTTATTGTTGTTTCTATTGTTTTTTCAAATTCCTATTTTTAAAGTTGTTGTTTTTATGGGGAAATGAACAGAATAAAAATGATTGCATGTTACAACTACTTTGTTTTTGATTGGATTGGATAACTTTATTCATCCCGTATTGAGGTAGAGGTCTGCATTTTATAACAACACCTTCACAAGAGGGGACAAAAACATGAATACAAAATGGGATGACTCATTGAGTTGTAGTAGGCGTGAACAGAAACCCAGACTTCAAGGTTGATCAAATGATTGATTAGCATTTGTTTTATTTTCTGTTCGCTATCAAATTGCCAGATATTTAACAATTGCAACTTAGCAAAAGCGCCACAACTTTTTCCTGTGGGATTTTAGTTGGACTTCCTCACCCATATTCCAAGTATGTCATGGAAATGCATCAGTTCATTGAAATCATCATTTTCAATGTTTTTAATAAGGATGATGAAACAAACTAAGATTATGAAATTATCTGATACATTTTAAAATGTCCGTATTTACAATACAAACAAATAAGGTCATATAGCAATTTTGAAAAGCATGTAATGTATTTTCTTAATTTAGAAGCAATCTAAATGTCTAAATGTCCAAATCAAAATCAATACCTTGCAGGCTCCTATTCAGTTTTCACTCAAAAATATATTTTTTCCCAAATTTCCACTTTTTAACAGAAAGTCATCATTTCCTATTAAAATATTAAATATTTCTGCTTTCCATTCCTTTTTTGTGACATTCACATCATTCTAACTTCAATATACATATACTACTAAGATTATAAAATAATCTTGTGAATAAGACTGCATGTTTTTTTCTATTTAAAGCCACTGTACTTACAATACAAACAAATGAATTAATATAAGAACTTTGAAAATCATGTAATTTTTCACCTCTAATCAACTTGCATACATTTTTATTTACAAGGCAAAAAAATTAAGTCGCTTTAATGAAGTCACCAGGACTCACAATGAATGTTTTGGTCGTCATTTGGCGCCCCCTAAATGTTGTTACTGTTCCTGCAAGCAGGAAGCTTAGTTAATGCTCAAATCCACTTCAGTCACTCACTTGCTTAGTTAAGACGAAGGAGCGTGTTTATTTGTTTGTTGTTGTCACATTTTTATTTACTTGACCACATTCAAGCAAAAATGTCCACAGTGGACATCTGATGTTAACTTGACGTATTGGAAGTTTGGAGCAGGACATGAAGAAGGACGATTTTTGTGGAGAATTTGACGGACTGACGCGATGATGAAGTCTGGTACGAGAGAACTCAATTATTATTTTATCGGCAAACGTTTTGTAATTTATGGGATATGAAAATGTCTTGCTGTTGTCATGTTTGTTCGTACAGTTTTTTGTTTAGTGTTGATCATTGAAACGTTCCATCTAGTCACTGGTGTCAAACTCAAATTGCGTGGATAATGTGTTTATCACAAGTAAAACCAGATGAATTCAAGTATTTAACAAGTATTTGTTTTAAAATTATGACATTTTTATGAGAGTAAATGTGTGAATATGCGATATATACTTAAGAGGCAGATTACAGTTAAATACAACTGAACTGCAGTTATGAATATACTTCATAATAGCAAATACTACTGTATTAGATAAAAAGATTTTTAAAATGTGTATTATGGAATTGCAGGGTATAAATATTGTAAATTATATTTCCAATGAAAGTAATTCTACAGTAAGTACACGTTGGGATGTGGCAATCAGATTAGATTAGATATTACTTTAAATGCATAATTTCAATAATTAATTTATGAAACATTTCCTGCAAATTGATATTTTTTTTATTCATGATTGATTTAGTAATCACAGTTGTGTTTACTTACTACTATTACTTACTACGTACTACTACCAAGTTTGTATACATGTTAACCCCTGATCTTAGAGTATCATTGTTGAGCAGTTTCAGGTTTTAAACATCATCGTTACTACTATTTACTTCTGAAAGGTTATGCATAAAAGCTCTCTTTTACGTGTTTTTCCACTAGTTTTACTTGTTGCACTAGTTTGCATGAAACCCCTCCAACCTCTCTGACACAACCCTCCCCCCAATAATTCCCCCAACTCCCATCCTCAACCTTCGGACATGGACCACTAGATGGATTACTTATATATGGGGTTATACGGCAAAGCCTACCAGAACATCCCCCATGGGGCATTTTAAAGTATAGGTTCGGATCAGTGATTCCAAAGCAGCTTTCAAGAGTTAAAACAGCGAGCCCCTACCCTCATGTCCCACTGGGGAACATCTGGCATCCATCGGTAAATGGATTGAATATGCAATTTTGGATATTCTGGTTGGCATGTCTGATTTGATTTTACAGTGCAATTTCAAAAATCCAATGAAATCCCTTTGGATTGGCACGTTTCACCAATTGGGAACTGGATCAAATTTTCACGATCCTAAAACCTTAAACTGTTAAGATATTGAGTGTTTCATATGGTGAGATATGTCACAAAAGCATAGCATATTAGCATCCAAGTCACTGTTCTGTGAGTTTTCTTTTCACAGAAAACTTGAGCTATAAGTCCTACCAAGCTACTACTAAGAATGAGTACATCGTTACGATATTATACTCACCTATCTAAGTCAAATCTTTTAGACTAGTGGTCTCAAACTGATTCCACAAACGAAGTTAATGGGTGTAAATTTTCTTTCAAACCAAAGAAGAGGACCTCTTCTCAAAAATCTGGTGTCTTACACGTGTAATCAGGTCATTCCAGTCATTGTTTCAGCAGAAACCTAATTGGCTATTCTGTCTAATCCTTTGGAGTGAAAACCCTCACTTTGAGACTCCAGTTTTACAGCCACCGAATAAAATGAGATTTTTCAGTGGAGCTTTCAAGATTGTTGCTGTGTAAACACTCACATTATGTAGAGGATTTGGACTCTTATCAGTCGCTCTCATACAAACACATTTTTAATGGGTAGTTAAAATGGTAAAAAAGTACAAATATTTTAGTGAGGGCTCGTCTGCTGTTATCAATGTAGCTATTTTACAGTATCTCTGTAACACAAGCTTGTAATGAAGCCTGAGGAATGAGGAACAGAGATCACGTTCATTCATCTTTGGAAAATGCGGTACTTGTAGCGTCAGTACAAGGACATCTGATTAAAAAAAGACTTAGAAAAAGAGGTCATCATTACAACGTAATCCAACAGAACTCCAAAAATATGCTCTGTCCATCAAACTATTGTTGCTACTCGTGAGGCTTATCTCCCCAAAATGTGCATTAGGTTGCAAATGTTATTACCCTTAGAGCATCGAGCATGCCTATTATTTAATGAATCTCTTCCCGTATCTCCTCAGGGACGAACAAGCCACCTCTAGCCCCTAAACCCAAGATATCCCAGCTCCAGCCGGCATCTCCTTTGACACCTGGAAAATATGCCCCGTCTCACCAGTCCTCTGGCCGCCCATACGGAGTGAAACCGATGCTAGCACCAAAACCCAACCCCTCCAAGTTGAACTCCAAACCAATTGCCTCAAAGGTCCTTCCAAGTAAAATCACGACAACCCCACACATGGTTGGCTGCCTCAACGCCCAAAATGGAATACAGAATGACAGTAAAAAGCCAAACTGGGATTATATTATTCCTATTTGTCTATGTAGCCAAAAAGACTGCCGCTGCATTCGTGACGATCACATTGACAAAGTAGAGAAAGACTTTAAAGCTTTGCCCATTGTGAAGACTGAGCACAATGGAAAGAGCATGTCTCCAGAAAGAAAGACGGACAATCCCAAAAGACAAGTCATACTTACTGCTAATGCCCACCTCCCAAACCATAACCCCCCTTGTGAGTCGTCACATGATTTAGAAAAGTATCTCAACAATAATTTAAATACCTCTAGTCCTCAGATTAAAGTGAGACCACTTCCTTTTAGAACTGTGAACAATAAATCGAACGTGAGACAGATTCCCTGGGATAATACCAGGCAAGTTCCAGATGAAGACTCTAATCCTTCTGAACAAAAACAACAACCAGCAACCCCTGGTAAACCTGTCCCTATCCCGGTGCCCCGCAGACCCAAAAACATTTCTCTGGCCTGCCAGGAAAAAGCTGAGGAGGAGAGACAGGAGATCACTATCCAGGAAGGGCGAAAAATGAAAGTGTCATTTGAAGGGAAAGACAGTGCATCCTCATCTGTCATTGCGACTGCTAGTGAAAACACACCATCGTCATCATCTGCCACAAAACCAGCCGCTACGCCCAGGAAAATGCCTTATCTTTCTGCACCTGAAAATTCACCAACTCCTACTCAGTCAATGCTCCTAAACAATGTGGAAGAAGAAGACCTGGGTTTGGACACCAACGCCTATGATATGGAGCTATCTGTTGATAAGGACGAGGAGGTGGACATAGAAAGGGAAGGAAGTCGTAATCAGGTGGCCGCTAATAAAGCCCAGACAGATTCAAATTTTCACTCCAACAATCCAGGCAATCACTATGAAGCAGTCACGCTAATTCCAAAGAAGCCTCTAGGAAACAACAGCTCAATGGCATGGATGAAGAAGACGGAATCCCCTGATGTCAAAGAACAACTGAAATCAGGAATTGATTTGAAAAATCGAAAAACTGTTGAGGGTGTTATGTCTTCGCCTCCAGAAAAGACAACAACAACAACATATGAGCGTACATCAACGGCATCTTTGGACAAACAGAAGGCCAGGTCTTTCTCTGGTGCAGATTTGGCCCGATCTGAAGGAAGGAGGAGCTCTTTCAGAAAGCTGCTGGATCTAAAGTTGTCCGTCATGATGCTGCATAAGCTTAAGGCTAAAGGATCCCAGACCCTAGAGTCCAATGAGCATGACATACCCCATGATCTCCAATGTGCTCTCGCAGTGGAACGCAAGTATTCTTGCCCTCTGGTTGGAAGGGAACAAAGCGTAGACGATGGGGATGCAAACTATGAGAACATTTGCTACTATGAAGAGATATCAGACTACGAGAACATCTATTTTGGCGGCTCAGAAGGTTCTAGTGTCACCTGGCAGAGTTTGTACAATGACGATGGTATTTATGAAGAACCAGAGTCATATTTGGCCCCAGATAAAAACACTGACTATGACAGGTATGTGAACTTTTTTTTAATTTTTTGTCTTCGCCACTTGCTCATTTTTTGTGTGAAAAACATTAACTGTAAATCTTTGAGTTATGATGGAGTTCTCTTTCAATGGATGGTAGTAGATGGTATTCAAATGGATGTAGTGGTAGTTATAATGAATATTGATAAAACAGTTCTTGGCCCCCAACATTTTTTGGACCATCAAGTCCGTAGAAATTAATTTTTTTTACATTTTAAATTCCAGACAGTTTCAGTTACATGCCATTTTTCGGAAGACCTCTAGTATCCATCGGAAATATTTCAACTTTTCACTGGCTGCACTTACATGAAATTGTATTAATTCATTTCCTGCAGTCCGTCAGTCATTTATTTGTTCACAACATATTGGTATAACAAATATGTATGCGTGGGTGTATGGGGATGCCATTTACTCTATGCAGGTATTTTACTGTACCTCAGCAATCTTTTGATTGGTACGTCAGTGCCTAACTGGCTAACACATACAACTTCTGTAACCTCTTCCCAAACTTTCCAGGTCACATAAACATGACAAGTTATATATCACATGATATTTTAGACCAATTATTTATTTATTTTTTTATTTTAACCAGGGACAAAATTTGAAACACTGTTGAGGCTTTGTAAATTCAAGGCTAAATGGTATGGAGTTCATAAGATTGCCCCTTAATTTGTGAAGCATGTTGACACTCTTCAGTCGCAGGTTCCTGTTTGGGGAGTTTGGCACGTTTGCCTTTCTGTTGTTAATGCTTTCTAGGCGTGCTCAATGAAGTCATTTGAAATTTGAATCACATCCCTTTTTTTGAAAACCAAATGTGTTTGTAAGATAAAAGAATAGATGAACTTTACTGTATGCTGGACAGATGCCAGAGCATTGGATATTTGCAGTTTGCAGGGCTGTCAAATTGTATGTATTCAGAATTGTGAATGTGTGATTTTCACATATTTTTTAACTTAAGCAAATATTAATAATAATATTTTTTTTTCTCCAGTGCTGAATTTTAGTAGCAAGCAGAGGACACGGGAGTGGCTCCCGCTTGAGAGTTTCAGCATGCATTTTTATGAACATTTAAAAAAATTAAATAAAAAAAAAAACAACTAAGTGAAGTTGCGATAATCCAGGGAAGACTACAATAATTTGGATGCTATTTTTACTTGAAACAGGAGTGAGGAAATAATAATTGATAAAATATAATTTCTTTCCATTAATTACAATGAAAAAAATATGATTAAAAAGCTTGTGGCTACAGAAATAGTCAATATTGTGTCTCGTTGCCTAATTGTGCAGTTGGGCAAAATATAATTTTACTTTAATTCTGGCTAAAACAATGACATGTCATAAAGGTACAGTGTTTCTCAGGTTTTTTTAATAACTTCTCCCTCTTTGCTGCACTAATAACAAATGATCCAAAGTCAGTTAGGCTAAAAGGAGCAGGATTATGTCGTACAACTGTACACTGTCTCTTGCGGCTTATCATAGTTTAGCTTAGCATGCCACAACTTCAAAGTGCTTCACAATCACATGCTACAAAACACGTTGAGCAGCTCACAAACACAAATGAGTCATAGCTGTTGTCAACATAGCGGGTGTGTGCGTGAGCAGCTCATTTTTGCGATATTTGATTTATTTGCTTTCGGTCCTTTTTCTGTGGTCAACCTACTACTGGACATTGGAGAATATATGCAGTTTTCCTCAAATCACAAATATTTTCCTATTCGTGTATTGCATTGTACATTAGATTCCAGTTTGCCAATTTAAAACACATCAAACTAACATCTACATCTTTTAAGTAAATAAAAACACACATTTGGACTCAGTTGTAAAAATAAGAGGATGTCAAACTGTGTCTAATTTTTTTTACACATTTTGGTGAGTATAAGTGAACTTGGTGAACACAGGCTTTATTTGTATGACACAGCTGATGCTTCCCCTTCGGTTTATTATTACTCTGAATTGTTTTTTTTTCCAGTTGTGTTTAGGAATCTGCAGGAAATGTTAAAATGCAGCTGCAGACATCAAGCTGTTTGCTGAACATACTGTTTGGGTTATTAAAAACATGACCTCCATTCCATAAATAACATCCTCCCTCTTTTTCCACACAGATGTGTCATCACATTAGCGCTGACAACTCACTTTGTGCTTTGGTTATTTTGCTTTGAACAGAAGTTCTATCGATGACAAAGCAGACGATGGTGCTTCAGACGATGAATTCACGCTACCATTTTCAGACGTGGAAGCCGAAGACGACAGCTCCGTCTCAAGTAAAGGAGACCATGAGCTGCCAGAGGAAAGTATGGTGAGGAAATCAAATTATACAGATGTTGCTGAACTTGGCATACAAGTTCAGCAACATCTGAAAAAAAGATACAACCATTTTTTTTGCTAAACATGGTTGCGCCCCTCAATTAGTTATAAATGTTAATTGAACGCAAATTAATATAATGAGCCTCTTTACTGCCATGCACAATTAACCTATACAGCTATACATTTAATGTATAGCTGTACAGGTTAGTGTCAAAATAAGTGTAACCTGGTAGACTGTTTAATGTTACACCGTTTGCTACCTAATTGTCATATTTTAGACATATTCTTCATTTTAATAGACACAATCAAGTATTTTTTTTAAACGAGTAACCTCTTTTTTGTTTTCTTGATCTTATTTTAGATGCAAAGTGGCCCTGGAATGACCAAGATCCATCACATTGCTACTGAAATTATGACCTCTGAGAAAGTGTAAGACATTTTATCTTTCAAAGCTTTTAACCCCCATTACTCAGTCCTTCATAAGTAGGGATGCCACAATATTGCAATATTGTGCTATAAAAATGCCTCAATAGTTTGGTGCTTTTGCTGCGGTACAAAAAAATAAACAATGAGCTATTACGTCTACAATAAACTAAGGGGTGTGCATTTATTTTTATCTTCTATACATGCTATATTTATAATATTTTGCTTTTATGGTTGTCTCTAGGTTTGTTGATGTCCTGAAGCTGCTTCATATTGTAAGTATATGCGACAATTTAGCTATAATGTTTTCCCTGCTGCATTTTTAATTGCAACTGTATAACACTTGCAGTTATCTACTGTGTTGACACTTGACTACACAAACACATAAATACACACTGTAATGATAGGGTGTTGAAGCGACTCTCACCTTTGAATACATCAGACTGGTTGAACAAATTCAATGCTCGCCTTATTATCTCAAAGATGCTGCGTATACTGAAAAAAGGACTAAAGGACATCTACAGTAAACCCTTACATGCAGGTTTTTCAGCTGATGACCTCTCAAAGGTTAACAAAGGCAGTTGATGATAAAGTGGCTTAAGCTTGAAGATAATTTAACCTTGAAGTCATGCCCTGACTAGGCTGATTCATTTATATGTACAGCCTAATTAAATCTGGAATAGCAGATGCCCAAAGTGACAAATATTTCTTTGGAAACAGATGGCAAAAGATTTGCATATAATACTGTCTTATGCCACAATGCACAGTACAGTAAGCAGTGAACCTACTAAAATAACTTTAATTCATTCATTTTTTAACTCCACTGTGTTTAAAAAAAAAAAAATCATATGAGCAGATGTCACTGCAGCCCACAGACAGGAAGTGTTTGTCACTTAAACTGGATGAATTGAGTCTGTTGATGACACACAGTCATGCTAAGTTAGAAAGAATGTCAATGCTGTTTGTTCAGGCAGTATATAAATATATGATATTGAAGTAGAATATGAAAAAAAGATCTATTCCAACATATTTGTTGATACAATAGGATATTTTAGTAGTTTATCTTGGTCTCTTTAGCAAGTGCTTGTTTAAGAATTTTTCCATGGGTGTCAAGATTACGTCATGCATTTTATTTTATTTTTTTTTAAATATCTCATCCATTCTTTGTCAGATTTTCTTACACACAAAATGTAGCTCTGTTATGATTTTGGTTATATTTCCGACTATGTGATTTACGATTTTAATTTTAATTACTTTTGTAAGTAAGCTGATTTGCAAACAGGTAGATTTGAACTGGGTGACGTCCCCCATGCCTTGTTATGCAAGTACCTGCCTACTTTGTACATCCTACACCGGGGGGGGGGGGGGGGGGGGGGGGGAAACTCACTTTTTTTACTCGAAGATCTACTTTTCAATGAGCCAGCCTCCCGCTATATACTTTGTTGTTAAGGTTAGAATTCATGGATGGGCAAAGTGATGCTGGTGGGCTGCTGTGTCTAGGTTCAGCTTTTTGTTCCACAAACACTTTAACACATGGGGGTTGTGCTGAAACTAGACTGACTGCAATCCACTCATTACAGTTATAATATATACGACATTTGTTGAAAGGTATCACACATGACTTCCTGCAAGGGTGTTCAAATTTTTTTGCTCCAAGATTGACTTTTTAAGGAGTTAACCTTCCAAGCCACTGAAAAAGCTCAGCAATTATTTTTGTAAATATACCTCGCATTAGACTCTATCAACATGGAGCGGCGGTGAAAATCCACTCCCGATTCATGCTAAAGCATCTGTGCGAACATGCCAAATTTATAAAAGCCTTTTATAAAAAGGGGCGGGATCAAAATCTTATTGTCGTGCGATCTACCAATAGTACTTTTGCAATCTACCGGCAGATCGCGATCTACGTAATTGGCAACCCTGTCCTACACTTACACTTATTATGAGAGTAGGTAATGCAAACACATTCTTGAAGTGCAAAGCTCCTGAGGTTAGCCAAACTTAGATGATTTTATAAATGGCTTTAACTTATGCATGGAGAGATATCTTCAACCATTTAGTAATTGGCATTTTATCATATTCAGGCCGATTACATGAAGATTGATCACAAACACCAGGGATTGTGTGCATTTTCTGGTTCTTGGAGTCTTACAAATACGATATAAAATTGAAAGAACTACATGTCTTAAGGGTTATAAATACAATAACAATAATGGAGAGTCACCTTCAACAGTGATTTTTTTTTTTGTGGACTATAGGACTTCCGGGAAGCCGTGAATAAAGCATCTCTTCAAAACAGCAAACCTGTGATTGAAGAGCGTCTGCTCAACCAGATTCTGTATTATCTTCCGCAACTCTATGAACTCAACCAGGATTTGCTTCAGGAGCTGCAGAATCGACTATCAAAATGGTAACATTCGTCTTAAAGTGTTTTTCAATGGTTTTATGGGTATTGGGCAGTTGCTGGCCATGGGTTAATTATTTGGGCCTTCAACTTGGATTTGACGACTACAAAGCCGTCAGCATCCCATTATGTTGATTTGATTGCAATAGAAGATGGCACTAATGCACTATTAAAATAGTTACCCAACTGCTGAACAAAAAAAGTAAGTACAAGAGCTGACAACATCTGTATTATATATGGTTTGAGATACAACCAATAGCTGTGGAATAAAATGAACTCTTATTTTAGAAAGCCATTATATTTAGCTTGTGGCATGACCAAAATATGAATAAAAAAAATAAATACATCATACCCATCTTAAACACAGATCAATAAATATATATTACTTGGTCCAGAATGCTACAGCATGTTTTCACTAGTCAAGGTTGGCTGATCCACATAGATGGCTAACACAACTTTATACTTTCAACTTTTAAAATTCAGATGTTAAAGCTGTTTTTTGTCCTTAACTCTAAAACAAGTGATGACTCGCTGCAAAAGTTGAAGATATTTACAAAAGGAAAATAACAACATCCAGACAATGAATCTGGAATCAGACGCGGTCAGTTTATCATTCCAATGGTATTCCGGTATTCATCCAATTGTTAGTGATTAGAGTTAAGTCAAAAGAGTTATTACAGTCACTACCACAACTAGTATCTATCTTATCTTTTTCTTTTAATCCTTGTAAAGCCATTTGTTCTTGCTTGAATGTTTCTTTTGCCTCATTAGATTGTATATTTCTTCATTAAAAAAGTATTTTTTTGTATGAACAGGGATGAAAACAAGCAGTTGGCTGATATCTTCTTGAAAAAAGGTCCTTATCTGAAGATGTACTCAACATACATCCGGGAGTTTGACAAGAATGTGGCTCTACTGGAAGAGCAGAGCAAAAAGAATCCACTCTTTGGTGCCGTCGTGAAAGAATTTGAGGTAACGGAGCGCTTTATTTTTATTTCCTGCGTGTTTAAGTCACTGAATTATAGATTACAAGAGAAGGAATCAACTTCTACATTATATGCCTCAATCATATTAACTTCATAGTGAACGTGTACTATATTCATCCTGAAATTTCTCCCCTATGGCAGATTTTGTGTAAGATTCTTGTTCATTATATTCACCCCAAATGTCATATTTGCGTTCTAGGCTGATCCACGTTGTGCCAACTTGGCTCTGAAGCATTACCTCCTGAAGCCTATTCAAAGGATTCCTCAGTACCAGCTTCTCCTTAGAGGTGGATAAGATGCTTCATTATTGTCACTGTACTGCCCTCTAGTGCAAACATGCGCTTTCATTCATGTAAATATAATTTAAAAGATGCCAACAAACCATTTTCAATGTTTTTTATGTATATTTCGAAGGACCATGGTCATATCATAAAGTCTAAACATATCAAAATAAATACAATTTGTAGTATGTTTTTCCTCATAGATAATGTTATTTTTTCTTCACTTTCTGTCCTTTTCCCTTTTGAACAACAAAAAAAAGCCCCACAAAGATAGTTAAAAAGGTAACAAAAGTTAGAAAGAAGAGGTTTTCTGACATCACCAAAGAATTAATCCACCTTTTTTAGAGCCCTCCCCCAATACATAGTTCTGTAACACAATAATATTTGCAGCAAAAGTATAATGGGATTTTTGTACTCAAATCAGATTAAGTAGAACAACATTACCTTTGTAACCTGAAAATCGTTTTGCACAAGTCGTACTGTATTTATCTGGTCTGAAAATGTCAAGAATGTTTGTTGGCGTCACTCTTGCGTAACATCATTATTTGAACACCAACTGACATTTTTTTTTTGCAAATGGGATTAAAACGCAAGATTACGTAGGAGGAATTTACTACACAGTGGCATGCTCTTAATAGTTTTCAAACCTGATCAACTAATCTGTTTGTTTTCCAGACTATTTAAAAAACTTGTCCAAAGACTCAGCTGATTACAAAGACACACAAGGTAAATAAAGAGTCACATTAAATTGTTTTTAAATGGAATTACTGATATTAATGCTGGTATTTTGTCCATTCAGATGCTCTTGCTATCATGAAGGACGTCGTTAGTCATGCCAATGACATCATGAAGCAAGGGGTATGGATAAATTTGACTTTTTTTAATAGAATGGAAATGTAGTGGTTCCTCGAGATACATGATGTTGTTCCTCCAATTTGGGGGGAAATAGAACAAGGGAATTGAATTCATTTTGAATGATAAATATAGTTGCAGATGAGCGTATAGTAAGAGAGTAAACTTACAAAACTATTTAACTTTATCACTTTAACACTGCAAACACGTGGTTGATTGTAATGTCTTGTTTCTCTGGTTTTCACACAAGGACAATTTCCAGAAGCTGATTCGGGTTCAGTGTAGTCTGAATGGTCATCATGAGATCGTCCAGCCTGGAAGAGTGAGTTAGTTTGGCACTTGTGACAAAATACAAGCATCCTTATGGAGGATTTTGCATGACACATGATAAAAATAACTTTGTTTTCTGATAGGTATTCCTGAAGGAGGGTATCCTCAATAAACTGTCCAGGAAAGTCATGCAGCCCAGGATGTTCTTCCTGGTACACTTGACTTTTATCTTTTAACTTCCTTGATTGCAATAATTAGGAATATATTTACAACATAAAATTGTAAATATATCACAATGCATTTACTATGTACACATTACCAGG
This sequence comes from Stigmatopora nigra, assembly GCF_051989575.1. NCBI lineage: Eukaryota > Metazoa > Chordata > Actinopteri > Syngnathiformes > Syngnathidae > Stigmatopora > Stigmatopora nigra. The sequence goes on from NC_135529.1 coordinate 924,889, forward strand.
TACTAGAGTCAATCATTTCTGTCAGGTTAAATCATGTCATGTTCTACTTCAGTTTAACGACACTTTGCTGTACACCAGTCCTGTTCAGTCGGGCCAGTACAAGCTGAATAACATGTTGTCCTTAGCTGGGATGAAGGTGAGAATCTCCTTTCTAGGTGCAATGCACTGTAATATTTTTATTTGCACTGACAATATTTTATTGATGACAAAACAGGTGAGCAAACCAAGTCAAGAGGCCTACCAGAATGAGTTCTTTATTGAGAGCATAGAGCGCTCATTCATTCTATCTGCAAGGTAATGATTGTCTCTTTTTTCATTTACTGTTATTTAAGTTATGGTTGGTAATTATTTTTATTCATTCATACATCCCCCTTTTTTTCTTTTAAATTTCAATAAAGTTCGGCTTCAGAGAGAGATGAATGGCTCGAAGACATTTCAACAGCTATAAGTAATTACACCAAGAAAAAGATAACTTTCATATCTGGAAAGACCCACGATGAGGTAACTAAACCAAAACAAAAACCAAAGATAATCTTGCTCATCAATAAAGAATTTTTGGCACTAAATCTAAAGCATTCAAACCACAATATAATTGAACCTTAACACCAGCTAAGGATTTTTTTTATGAAATTGTGGTTTTTGGCTTTGTGTTACGTGTCAAAATTTTAGGTATGCACACACTTTAGATGCAACACTATTTAAATTAAGTAAAAATAAAAATAAAAAATGCTCTGGTAGTATCCTAGCATGGGGACAAGACAAACTTTCATTTTCACTTTATGAGGGTGCACTTAATGTAATGAATTGATATTTATATTTTTTTCTGTTTCTTTTTAATTAGTTTCAACTGAGCGATTGTGCTAATGGTGCCTCTTTGGGTACCAAAGCCCCCATTTGGATCCCAGACCCACGTGCTACCATGTGCATGATTTGTACATGTGAGTTCACTCTGACTTGGAGGCGACACCACTGTCGGGCCTGTGGCAAGGTGGGGCACTGCTTTAATTTCACTTTACATGCCAGCGCCTGCCTGTTAGCCTAGTAACTGAGTTTAAAACAAATTCTAATAGGAATAACTTCCAGTCAGAGTTGTCTTTTTTGCTAAATCCTATAAACAAGAATTTACAGTACCACATGAGGAGTAAACATTTTTTTGTGTCTATTAGGTTGTGTGCCAGTCATGTTCCTCCAACAAGCAAACCCTTGAGTACCTCAAAAACCACTTAGCAAGAGTGTGTGACCAGTGTTACTTTATACTCCGAGAGCAGAAAAGTAGGTATCTCACAATTTCCTCGCCTCATGTCTTGTACATTTGCAAATAATTCTTCTTACTTTTTGCCAGATGAGGAAGATGTCTCAGCTGCTGCACTTCCCAAAGCCACCTTTCCATTCTCTCGCAAACAAAAGCGGGTACTACCAGCTGCTCTCAAAGAGGTGATCCCAATCATTATCCTTCTTTTTTTTCCCGGTTTGATCTCTTCATGTCGTGCATTTGACTTTGGCAGGTGTCCGCCAGTACACACAACCCCTCCATGAGTGGATATTTGCAGAGGTCAAAAGGCAAGAAGAAGCAGGGAAAGCGTTTGTGGTTTGTCATCAAAGATAAGGTTCTGTACACCTATGCTGCCAGTGAGGTAGGCAATGCTTCAAGAGTGCACTGTACTGGATTTACATCAGCGGATGAGCAATTCTTTTTATTTATTGATGTTGACAAATGAACATTACAACCGAAAAACTAAAATAATATCAAAAAAACAAAATTAAATCCAATGTTCTGCCCATTGTTTGCATCGTTACTGTTGCAAACATGGAGTCCTAAAATATATCTTTGCAATCATTCTTTCTAATCAATAACTGAATTTTATCCATATTAATTAAGTTAAAAAAAAAGAAGTGACCACATCAGATGACTTCATATGAAGTGTCGGAAATTCAGGAATAGAATTGCGGTATGAAAACACAGATTTTATAAAGCAGTTCATCTCGCTTGCTCCAACTTTACTGCTGGCAATGTAACATTACTTTGAGAAAAGGAAAACTTGAGCTAATTTAGGCTTTAGGCTACTAAGTAAAAATTGGAATAATTGGCATTTTGTCCGCCTAGGCTACTTAGTTAAAATTTTAATAATTGGCACATTTATTCATTCATCTTCCTTACTAAGCATCCTTGTAAGGGTTGTGGGAGTTCCCCATTGGACGCTAATGGAAATTGGCATTAAATGTAAAAATATAATCCTTCATTGAGTGGGAGTTTCAACAGTGAAACATGATTTGGTGGTGCTTAACGGTCCAAAAGCCTCTGTCAATAAATTGGTCCTGCTGTTTTAAATCCAGATGATGTACATTATTACAAATCCTTCATCAGGATTTGATTAGTAATACCCAACAAATTTGTTTCTATCGTGCAAGGATGTCGCCGCTTTGGAGAGTCAACCACTCTTAGGATTTGTCCCAAAAGTTGATTCAACCCAAAAGTTACAGTTCAAGCTCTACCACAAAAATACACTGTACTACAATTTTAAAGCAGATGACGTCCAGACAGCTCAGAGGTAAAGTATGAAAGTTAAAGCTGATATTGCAATGATTCTCAAAATGTGGTAGTACTTTAGTACTTTAACTTAAATGTCCTGTTAACAGGTGGATTGACACTTTCCGAGAATCATCTGTACTTTAGTATCTGGAACTGACTATGATGTTGACATTTCATCTGGACTGCAAAGATTTACCCCATTGTTCCATTTTTTTTCCCCATCAGAAGACAACACATTTATTCTTTTAAAATAAAACATTATTTTCACATTTTTTTTCCTTTGCTGAAGTTACCTCTTGTGAGCGTTGCTCATTAATATTATTATTTTTAAGGCAACAGGAATATGTATGTGGTGTATTTTATGACCACCAGTAGGGATTTAATGTTATCCTTTTTATAATAGTATTTGTGATTACAAGCACTTTTGTCTAGAATTCATTGTTGACTTTTGGTTTAGTTGCATTTACAAAAAATGTAAATGTCTGTGCAATGTTGTACACTACCTTTCTTTGGTGGATTTTATGAATCCTAAATTATAGTTGTTTTTTTTAAATAGACAATGTGAAGGTGTGTACATTTCCCTTCACAAATACTTGTATCAGTAGTGGAAACACTTATCTAACTAAAATGCATATAAATTGTGGTGAAAATGGTCCCTGAAATAAACAAATTTGACACATGACAAAAATTTCCTTCGAGCCGGATTTGAACCAGCGACCTAAGGATTTCAGCAATGTGCCTCTACAGTCCTCCGCTCTACCAACTGAGCTATCGAAGGCGTACTGGCGCAGTCGAAGTTTAACTATACATAGGCGGAAGAGAAGCTGGCAAAATTCGACGCCTTTCCTGCTCCGTTGCCATCAAAGCGCATGCGTCCCTTTAGTGGGGGGGAAGGGGTCACGAACTCTGACCCTCTCATAAAACTGGCCAAAATACAATTTGTAAGGAAATTAAAGGATATAAAATACGTAGTGACTTGTGCATAGGTGAGGAAAAAGACACTTGTCTACGCGCCGAGGGCCAGCGTCGCTGTTTACCGAGAATCAAAGGGAGGAAGCGCTAGTAACCGCCGGGCGCCATTGGCTTCCTACTAGCAATCGGCTAAAAGCTCGCTTGTGAGCACAACGGAAAGTAAGTAGATATGTCTTATAAATTAGCTCCTAGTACTTTAAATGTATCTAATAATGTTCGTAAAGGTATCGCCTTTGTTTTATTCTCCATCCCGCGTGTTCGATCCTTGATAGCTGCACCAAGTAGCTGACGTTAGCTCGAACGCATACGATTGCAAACTATTCTGCAAGTAGGCAATCGGCACGAGACATTCGAAAGTAGGGATATTTATGCTCCTATACTGAGGTTTTATGTTGTATTTCTAAATGCTTTTAATGTAAAATGTGTCCGTCCTTTCCATGGTCGCTGCGTTTCCGCCCCGCTCGTACGGGCCTCTTAGCATACTTTAACCCTTCAATTTTGACCTTTCACCGACAGGAAAAGAAATACCTTTATCTTCCGTATCGATTCCCTTAAGGGGTGCAATTTAGAATTAAATAACCTGACGTTCCGGCCACGATCGTTAGTTGTTTATTAGTCCAAACGTCAGGAAAACAACCATATATCTTTATAAACGAAAATGAGATCCATTCATAAAGGACGAGGACTCTCTTTCTCCCCCAAAATAAAGTGGAGCACAATTAAAATACAGTACAATGTTTACATCAAAGATGCCAGTTTATGTGAAAGCATACATAGAGACTGTGCAGGTACAATCACAAAATTCGGAATAATCTTATCATCTATCCAGCGGAAAGCGCGATCGATAAGAACCAAATATAATTTTCATAATGAAAGTACATTTCACTGCAGGGAAAACAGAAAAAAACCTCTTCAACTCGTAGTTGAAAACCATGAACAAAGCACATAGTTTAGCTTTGACATCACAGACGTTTTTTTTTCTTAACACTCAATTAAATATCACCACAATATGACAACCTAGTACTTTAGGACACTCATTATTTGTTTATAATAAATCGCTGCTGGAGTCCATCCTTATAAGCAAAGCAAGCATGCATACATTGTGAAGTGTTGAATATACCAGTGATTTTCCATGTCCTTAATATCCTTTTGATATATTATCAGCTATTCATAGTTTTTTTTCCTTTAGTTGAAAGTAAAACTTGTGTTCAAATGTGTCTGAAATTAATGTGGATTTGCACGGAGTTAGGGGTCAAAATGGAGTCCCTCTTTCAAGCCAACATTATAAAATGCATTATAGCTGTTTTGGTAGTCTGTGTATTATCAATTGTTTATATAATAGCAATTTGATAGTGTAGGTATGACATGTTGTGAAAATCCACTCCTAAGGTCTTAATTGTTTCCACATTAGGTGTATATTATACCTGATGGCCCACTGAGGTGTAGTGGAGTGGGAAATTGATGTGAGCAGCTCGAGTATGGATGGGCAGAATCAGAGGATACAGTTTGTGTCGGCAGATAACACCATGTCAATGGGACGAATTCAGGTAATCTCTATTTATTTATTTACGTATGTTCCTTGGCTGACCTTCTACACTTCCAATTTTATTTTAATATTTCCTCCCAGATTGTAACTGATCCACAGACTGGCCAAAAGCTTCAAATTGTTACCTCTGTTGAGCCTGCGTCTCATGGCAAGCAACAATTTATCCTAGCCAATGCAGAGTATTCCTCTTCCAGTGGCAAAGTGATCCTAGCCAAGCAGGAGGGCTCACCCAACAAAGTCATTCTCACCACTTCAGACAGTTCTGGTGTTAACCAGCTGCTCTTTGCCTCTCCTGATCTGTCTGGTCAGCAGATTCAGGTTTGATCCCCATTGTTCCTCGTTTACATTCTGCAAATATTGAGGATTTTCAGTAACGGAAAGAGCTCAGCGTTCGAATCTCACCTCTGACTCAATGCTGTAGAAGCGTTCTAAGTCAGGATTCTTGAGCTCTAAATGCCTCCATATTGGAAAAACTGACATAATTTCCCTGAAGTGATTAAATCAAGATGGATTTAAAAAATCCTGGTTTTACAGTATTAAGATTTGTGCGGATTTAGACACACCTTTAGTATTGTATTAGATTGTGTCTCACCCTGCTTGCCAATATTGAACTCTTCTAAGAGAGATCCATGGCAATTCATTGGGAAGAGAACTCTGTCCTTTTTCTTTTCAGACCGCTAATACACAACACACTAAGAACAAAAACAAGGGCAGCATTGAGGTGGTGTAAACATAAATCTACTCGGCTTTAAAAAAAACACCTCACCTCTTATGTGGAGAACCTTGAGTTATGCAATCATCTAAATCTCAAGAGCAAAAACAGTCACCAAGGATTGCAGTAAAAGTATGTTTTCAAGATTAGTGTATGGAGGGGGTAGATCAATATACTACCCATTTTTTCACCTATTAATAATAATAAGGATTTAGCCTCAAATTGTTTCAGGGTGTTGAATGACCTTATTCTCTTGCTTCTTGTCAGTTTGTAACCGAGGACCAGTCTCTTGCCAAGCCCATTGTCGAGTATTGTGTTGTCTGCGGAGACAAGGCTTCAGGTGAGAATTGACTTTAATTTGTTTTAGCTCTATCTTTCTAGTGACATACATCTCGCTGATGTCTTTCCCTCTGCCGTAACCTTGTTTTTGATTCCTGTCTCAGGACGCCATTATGGCGCAATCAGCTGCGAGGGCTGCAAAGGTTTCTTCAAACGCAGCATCAGAAAGAACCTTTTGTACACATGCAGGCTCTCCGGCGAGTGTGCTATTAACAAGATGCACCGGAATCGCTGCCAGTACTGTCGACTACAGCGCTGCATTGCTGTGGGCATGAAACAGGATTGTATGACAATTCATACATTTTGTATTACTGTGTACTGTGTCTGCTCATTTTAGCAATCACAGACGTGTACTGTTATGTTGCAGCTGTACAGTGTGAGAGGAAACCGATGGATACGCCCAACCGGGAGAAACCTGTCAACTGTGCTGCCTCCACAGAGAAGATCTACATCCGCAAGAACCTTTGCAGTCCACTGGCTGCCACGCCCACCTTTGTGTGCGATAAAGAGACGTCCAGGTGAGAGAGTAAATTTATTGCTTTTGTACATCCATCCGATTACTTTTACTGAACTAATTATCGTGATACTTGTTGGCTATCCAATATGGACCAGTATCCATATTTTTTTAAAGAGAGCCCACCATTAATTGCAAACATTTTGCCTGTGGTCAGTGTGGTGTAATTTCCACCTCCCACCCAAAGTCAGTGCTGCATGTCCAGGTGTCATTATTTAAATGAATGTGATTTGTGATGAAATACACGTCTATACAAAACAGGTCTACACATTTGCTGGAGTCAAGCATGTTGCTCAATATCCAGCACCCATTTACGAAGCTGGAAAATACCATCTTGATCCCTGCATCACCAGAAAAGGTAACTCTTTCATTCCCATTGCAAATATCATGTTGGAGCTGTAGTATAAAAGGTGTATTTTTGAGAACAATAATACTAAATTCAAATCCTGTCTAGTGAATGTTAAAGCAATAAATCGGTTATTATTCTTGGATACCCTTTGTTCATTTATGCCAGTGTCTCTTTCAGCATGAAGACCCTTCTCAAAGTGACCTTGGCACTCTGGCCAATGTGGTGACCTCACTCGCCCACCTCAACAAGGCGAGAGACGCCATTGACTGTGCAGGCGAGCTGGTCGGCGTCGAAACACTCAGCAACGGTGACAGCTCCATGACGGACATGCAGGACGATGAGCAAAGTGATATAACCAGGTGAGCGTGTGTTAAGACAAGGAAAGAAGTTCTCAGTTATTTGGTAATCGCGCAAACTCAGAGTGATATGATTTCTAGCAGGACCTTGTGTTCTTGTTCCTATTAGACTTAATGAAATAAGCAGACAATGGGACTGGAATCAGAAATTTAGAACTATATTTGAGTTCCCACTGAGAGCTCATTCACTCCCATTTACCCATCACTTTCAAAATGCATAAACAATTATACCACCATATAACTACTATCTTCAGCCCCTTGAAAAATAGATGTGATCAGTTAAAAGCCACCATACTTTTTTTCCTATTTCTTGCATTAATTCTCATTAATTTACGTTCATTTCCATAGTATGTTTTCAATTAATTAATTTTTTCATCCTGCATGTTGTTCAGAGCCTTTGATACTCTGGCCAAAGTGTTGCACTCTGGCGACGGCTCCTCACCGACCAACCTGGAGGCCACTATGCAACTGATGTCAGGTGACCAGTCGGGCCCAGTGTTGGAGCTCGAAGGCCTGTTGCTCTCGGATAGCCATATTCCATTCAAAGTAAGCAGCCAGCAAAATGACAGTGTGCACGCTCCTCTTTCCTAATAGATTAAACACATTTTTCTTCGTACAGCTTATGATGCCTGTACCTGTGCCAGAGTATCTCAATGTCAACTATATCTGCGAGTCAGCCTCGCGCCTTCTTTTTCTCTCAATGCATTGGGCACGCTCCATACCTGCCTTCCAAGCATTGAGGTAAGTAGCCTGCTGTCCCTTTTTAAAAATTTTCATAACTGCACTAACCTGACATGTTTTTGCAGCGGTCAAGAAGACAATGACATCAACTTAATGAAAGCCTGTTGGAACGAGCTGTTTGCGTTGGGTCTAGCCCAATGTTCCAATGTTATGAACGTTGGAACCATCTTAAGTGCCATCATCAGCCATCTACAGACGAGCTTGCAGGAAGGTAAGCATACTTTAGTACCTTGAGTTAAAAAGTAGCTAAACTATGAATTTGTGCAAGGCGCTACATGTTTATTTACTCATTGTCTCCAACAGAGAAGCTCTCCCAAGACCGGGTGAAACTGGTGATGGAGCACATCTGGCGATTGCAGGAGTTCTGTAACAGCATGACTAAGCTGTGTCCCGATGCTTACGAATATGCCTTCCTCAAAGCCATTGTTCTCTTCAGTCCTGGTACATCTTGTCAAAACATTTAAACAAATAACCCAAGACTATGAGGCTAAATATAAACACTTATTTACTCTCCATGGTTTTTTTCCATTTACTTCTTCTTCAGATCATCCTGGTATAGACAATATTCTGCAAATAGAGAGGTTCCAGGAGAAGGCTTACATGGAGCTGCAGGACTATGTAACGAGGACGTATCCAGAAGATACATACCGGTTGGTATTGCATATTTTTATATAGTCTGAATGTGTTTGGGAAATTGGAATGTAATACACATTAGGGAGACCATATTTATAAAAAATATATTTATATATTTTTTAAAAAAAGTATATTAACCCCTCTTAAAATCCTTTTATTACATTTGAATCTGGTCAAGCTTAAAATTTTCCTGGGCACTTTTTAAAATTCTCACTGTAGGAAAAATGGGCAATAATCTGTTACTGTCATTAGTTTCTCAACTTTAGAAACTAATGGCAGTAATAGATCATCTCTTCAAATTATAAATCTAAAGCAAAGTCGCTCGCTCCATTCAGTGGACGCGTTTACCGAGTGGTTAGATTTACAGCAGCCTAAAAGCACGGTTACTACAGTAATACCACATTTATTGCCCTTAACAGGTTCCCAGACCTGCCGGAATAGGTGAATATTCTTGATGTGGGGCCAGTGTTTTTCTGGTGTTTTTTTAATATAATTTTGACTTTTAAAACCAACCCCTTTACTATTATTTAACTCCCAAGGGTTGATACCTCCCTCTGGTGGCCAGTGACATAATCTTCAATTGTGACTTGCCTCCTTTTGGCCTATTTCATATGGTACTGAAAACGCACGGAACTACTGTATCGTATCCGATATTGGGACCAAATTTGATACTCCAAAAATAGACATCTCGGATCAAGATATCACTACTGTGTATTGATGAGGAACATACAAAGATGTCACAGAACATATTGTTGTACTTTGCAGTTTGTCCAAGCTGCTTCTGCGACTTCCTGCCCTGCGTCTGATCAGTGCTGCCGTCACCGAGGAGCTCTTTTTCGCCGGCCTGATTGGCAATGTACAGATCGACAGCATCATCCCATACATCCTCAAAATGGACTCTACCGACTACAACAGCCAGTCGCTCACTGGGGTTTGACCCTCTTAAGCCTACCCTATTGCCTCTTTAGCTTTTAGAAATACTGGACTATTTCAGACAGTGTCCGGCCACTGCGTGGTCACGACGTCATCTATTTATGGAAACTTTTTAAGGTGCGTCAGCAGAGAAGACTCTATGAAGTTAAAAGTGGGACGGGTATAGAAGCGGGCCAAAATGTGCACAATCAGAACCCAACAACTGTTGCTCAAGTAGAGTGTGCATTTTACTGTACATAAATTATCAATTTATGCTTCATCGCCTTAAGGCATTTCAGCAAAAGTGTTGAGAAAAATGATCATGAGAGACGCATCTACTACACACCACTCGCAAAAAGTTTAGGCTATTTGCTCTTGGTTGAAATTTCGATCATGAATGTTTCATTACTTTTTGTTATACACAAGATGTGTTTGAACTTGCACTTCTTTACCTATCTTCGACTTTTTCAGTTTGTGTCATCAGCTGCAAGGCTCAAAACAGGAGTGTTGTCAGCAGTTTTCCCCAAAGATGCTGGATGAGTGAGTGAAAGAAAATCTAGGTAAATTTCGTTTTGGTTCATCTTAAAATTTTAATCCAAGATCCCCAAACTTTTTGTGAGTAGTGGACAATCATGCTGTGTTTTTTTTTAATGATAATTTACTGAAAATGTCCTTAAGACTTCATTTGTGACTCTTGTTGAAGGTAATAACCTTTTTTTTTTTTTTTTTTAATTGTTATCATTGTGAATTTGTTTGCCCATCCAAAGGATAGGACCAAGAGTGCGGTCACTGTGTGTAAATAGAACTGTGCAGTGAGTTTGTCAAGGAGAATTCAGGGGAAGGGCACTCTCGAATGATCATGTACTGTCTTCGGGACAAAAAAAAATCTATTATGGTCTTGTCATTTGGAAATTAAAACAAGTCTCCATTGTATTTTCCGACTGTAAATTTGATGGTATCTATTTACCACAAGAACTATCAACTAAGGGTGGTTGAGTCTGAAACCCTACTGTAAATGAATTATATTCTAATCTCACAAACTGTTCAAAGGGCATCATAAATGACTTAATAGATCAGTAGGGAATGTGATGCTTACCAAAGGCCTGCCAGACGGCGTGACAAATAGATATTTGAGGTATGTTATCACCATATGGTCTGACAGTAAAATACAAAGGATCCAGCAAGAGAGAAATGAAAAAAAAAGGAATCTCCAAAGTTAAAAACGGAATTATCCCCTAAAAATTGACAAATCTATCAAAAAGTCCACCGTGGAAGAATCTGACTTAATTAGCATTGACTCTGGTGTTCTGTAAAAGTACCAGCTAATTTGATATTTCAAAAGGTCAACCAACTAAAACTCATTTTGAAGATCAATAATTACACACTACAATCCAGTAAACCCTGAAGATGTCGCAGTTGAATTGTCAATGCAGTCTTGATTGTGCTGTTTTTGTCTCATGTGACTATAGGGATGTCTTGTCATGTGGTGTGAGGCCCTGCTAACTCTTCTTTCCTTCCCTACATTGACTTCTTAATCTGTTATTGTGAGCACCAAAGCCTGAAAAGAGGACACTAAATCTGAAACTGAAATGAATGAATGAAACTCAAATGAGCTCCAAAATAGACATTCAGCCAGTGGAGATAGAATGCCAGTTTTATACCTTCTCTACACTTTATAGCTTATGGTATACTCTTATAATTACCATAAGAAAAACAACTATTTTTGAACAAGTGAGGTATAATGTGGGTGTAAAAGTATTCATACCCTCTTACATGTGAGGATCCTACTGGGTTCAGCATTAAACATCAAACTAAAATTTCAGTAAACTACTATGGGGCCTTTGTTTAATACCAAAATGAAATTCAGCTATTCTGCAAGGCACTACATCATCTGTAATGTGCTATCTTGCAGCAATCCACTCAAGAGACTCTCATTGGCTCTCATGAAACGTGTCTGGGTAAATCACAGGCCAAACTAATTGCAAAGACAAAAAAATGGACGAAAGTTTAGTGCAAGTGTGGTGATGTAACGTGTGGGTTTGTACGCAGAGCCCTTCTCGGTGGATTAGCTCGTTCCATTAAGGCTCAATGTAGACCACAGAGCCAGGTGCAACGTTCCCACGCTCTCGCCGGGATTTGGGATTCATTGCGCAAAAGGGATTGCAAAACGGCCACAAAAGCTTCATTAGCAAGGAGACATAAGACTGTTCATGTAAGCGCTCTTATGTAATGTTCTGAGTGTGGAATGGAATATTATGCCTAATCTGTGTTTTACATCTACAGGTAAAATTACATTTTAAACAAAAAGGGTGCTGGAGCCTATCCCAGTCAACTATAGACACTAGGTGGGGGACACCCTGAATTGGTGGCCAGCCAATCGCTGGGCACAAGGAACCCCAATGAATATTGATTGACTAAATAGTTATTGCATTACCAAGTGTGTTCTTTTTTCCCAGTGTTTAATTTTGGATGGTTAAACATGTCTGGTCACATTGACCTGGAACATTTCTGAAGTATCAAAGGTCAATTACCATGAAGCTTTGTGTGTTATTTCATATCATGATTACATGATTGGTAATTATGTGATGTCCAGCACCCCTACAACCCTTGTGAGGATAAGCGATATTAATGGCCTTATTTGAAAATTACATGAAAATTTAATTAGTTAAGCAATGAATGTCTACAGGAACAACATCAAGTAGTTGCTTTTTTTAACCACCTACTTACTGCCCATAGTTGGCTTGGATAGACTCCAGCACCCCCCGCAACCTATGGGAGAATAAGTGGTACAGAAAGGGGGGAAAAAGTTGTTTCACGTGCATGTGTTTTGTCAATGACCAAATGTTTGTGTTTGTTATTCATTTTAAATAATTTTCTCATCCTTTTTCTCAGGGTAGCCCGGAAACTGAGTGGTTAGAGTGTCGACCTTACAGTGGGAGACCTGGGTTCAAATCCAGGTCTATCCGCCTGCGTGGAGTTTGCATGTTCCCCTCGGGCCTGTGTGGGTTTTCTTCGAGTACTCCGGTTTCCTCCCACATTCCAAAGACATGCATGATAGGCTGATTGTAAACTTTAAATTGCCCCTAGGTATGAGTGTGAGCCTCAATGGTTGTCTGTCTTGTCTGGGTGTCCCCCACCTCTGGCCTGAAGCCAGTTGGGATAGTCTCCAGCACCTCTTGCAACCCTAGTGAGGATAAAGTGTTTCAGAGAATGATTCTTTTGTGTGTTTCTCACAAATTTCATACAAAACGGTTATACTTAGATCATTATTAAAGGGTTTTGTTGGTGGTATTGGTACAGATAGATCAGGGGTGGTCAAACCGGTCCTCGAGGGTCACTTTGGGTGCTGTTTTTTGTTCCAACCGATCCAAAACAAACTGTTTAACCAATGAGGTTTCTGCCGAACCAAAAATCACATGACTTCAATCCACTGATTGCACTTCTAAGGTACACCTGAATCAAATAATCAGGAACGGTATGAAGCTACTGGACAGCTTGCCGATGAGTTGATCATTTTATTCAGGTGTGGTAGAGGAGGGAGATATGGAAAACAGACTGGATAGGGGCTCTAGAGGACCGGACTTAGGCACCCCTGCGACAGATGAAGGCTTTTACATTGAAATGCATCTGTACTTATGAAAAAAACAAGTTGCAAAACCAATCTATTTCGTAAGTAGAGGTACCAATGTACTGAACATTTTCTGGTGTGGCAGCGAAACGCTTCCGTAGTGACACAATCTAATGTAAAATGACTCATGATGAGCACGACTCAATGTACTGCTGATTGTTTTGAAAGAGTTAAGTACGCGAAAACACGCGCACGCGCGCGCGCGCACACACGCGCTAACACACGCACGCGCGCGCACACACACGCGCTAACGCACGCACACACAAAGGCGGGGTTTGTTGCACAGAGTTCTTCTACGTACAAGTGATCTGAACGAGAATGTGCGTTGGAGAGAGTACCCTCGTAGAGAAAAAGAATCACACAAACATGGTCACTAACATTGGTAATTTCCTATTAAATTGAAGTTTTCCAGGATTAATATGCCCAGCGCCAGTGTGTCCGTGCGGAGTTTATCCGAAGTGGAGAAACACCTCAGTAGCCGGATGGTGAGTTCATGTTTACTCTCTAACATATGTTTTGTTGAACCTTAATGTCGTCCTACTTTAACTTATTGTGCGTAAATACAAGAACGACAACAATCGGGTTGCGGGTGTGTTCACTTTATGGGCGAAATTGATCATTTGACAGAATGTAGCCAGTTACTGGAGTGATTTACTCAACTGTGCATTTAGACTATTCGATTTGAGGTTTAATCAAGTGGCTTTAAGGAAATAGTCAATAAAATACTTTCTATTTTTTCTCTTCTTTTATATAATTACGTTTGATGCGAGATCACTTCAGATTGTTTTCAAAGGGAGTCTTGGTCTTTAAAGTGCAACATCAGCTTCTTTGTCACAAGATAAAAGTATCCTTATGTCTGAGATGTTATCATAGGAAATGTAATTAAGGAAAGGATTAAAGTGAACGTTTTGTAATTCCTTAAGACTCATTCTATAGATTGTTTTATTTAATAGTAGATTATATAGAATTTTAGATGAATGAAAATAATTGTTACTATTATTTTGAGTTGGGAAAAATGTATCATTTGCAAGAAAAAATACCTGATTTTGTTTATTTCTTTAGTTGAAATTTAGGTTTTAAATCATCAAAGACTGGATTGTCAAAATAACAACCTTATCATATTTGTATCATTCACTAAAATGAAAGTTGTACTGTTCTTTGTGTGTTGTTTACGAATGCTTATCAATTGTTTATACAGTGCAAATTTAATAGATTAAATAAGGAAGATTTAACCTTAATTTTGACGTCTAAATTATGTACGCACATGTTTGGTGGCTTTATATTTTACAAAAGAATATTCTAGGGAAATACAGAGCTAAAAGATATCTTGAGTTGTTAAATTTACTTGAAATTTGTAAATATTTGGTAGTTTGATTTAATTTATTTCTTAATTTATCAATGAATTGAACTAAGGTAGATATTTCATCTGTTGTTTAGCCTTTTAGAATAAATAAATAAGGGAAACAGGCAAAATATAAAAAACAGCTGACGGTATAATGCAGTACAGATTCTGACCCTTCCCCCATTTACAGGACTATACTGTACAATTTATGAATACCACATGGTGCATTATTAGGAGGACTTTTTCAGTCACTGCCCAATAAATGCCATACAGTGCAGGAACGCGTCATTAAAAAAACTTGTCTTGTTTTCCTCCCAAATAAGTATTTCTCCGAAGTTGTTCCTTCCAACTAAAATTAATTGTGCAGCACAAATGTGCAAATTAGTTCCATTTTCAAAGCCCATCTGTCCGCTTGATCGTCTCCCAGAGGCACATTCGCCCTGACATGACCTTTTATAATGATGCTAACATCACATAAAAGACGTGTTCATATTTAAGTATGTCATCAGCAACTTTTTCTTTTATGCTGCAGTCATCATTGAATATATCAAAGAGACAGTTTTGTCTGCAGGAGGAAAGCCACCTGCGTATTCATCATTATTTCCAGAATGTAAGTGGTAATGAGATGTTTGAGAATCTATGTATAATATGGCCGACAGAGTTGGGTCTGTATATGGATGTCGCTTATGTCTGGTAAGCTCAAAACATGCAGTAAATGCAGCAAAGATAAAGATGCTCCACACGCTCGCAAAGCCTTGCTGGTCTGAAATGTTCGATTGATTGATTTATTTGTAGAGGGACAGCACGTATAAATGAACATATTGATATTTATGTTCATGTTTCCTTCCTTCGTCTTATTGGGAACTGAATTCATGCTCCCTGCCTGGAATTCTTGCCAGTCTTCTAAAAAGATTCCCTGTTGCTCTGTCTCTGCCTGTTCCCATTTCTCAGTGGGAGACAACTGGCCACAGGGAATACCAACAAGCATGACGGCAGGGCTCTAAGCCCTTTGAGTTTCTGTTCTTTGCTCGAAGAGAGCTGGTTTGTTCGATCTCGGCAAGGGAAACTCCAGCCAGGATGTTTCCCCAGCTCTGCAGTTTTTATCCGTTTTATTCAAATGAGTTCAAATGCTTCCGATTGTGTTTTCTTGTTTTTTATATGGAAATATGCCAGGGTGGATTCTTGCCAGGAAAACATGTACTTCCAGGCATGCATATTCTCTATGGCCTATTCTCTTAGTGGCTTGTGGGTGAGATGATGTTAAAGAGAGAATTCGATAAACACAGGGTAGACGGGTCGCCACACAATCATTGGGCATATGGACAAACAAGCATTCACAATTGCATTGAGACGATAGACAAATGATATGCTTGGAAAATCCTTTCAGTCATTCATAATCTGTACTGCACATCATCACAAGACTTGTGGGTTTTGTCTTCTTTCTCTTTGGCCTACGGCATTGATGTTCATGATTTCCTCTTTTTGTCAGGCTATCTCAGATGGGCTCGGGCCAGAAAAGCCAACAGAATTCCCCAGTGTTGTGGATTGCTTTCAGCTGGCATTTGTAGATAAAGTGATTAACACGGTTGACTAACAATGTTTTTCTGAAGTGTTGCTGAGCCCACGTGGCAATATTGTCTAAACAATGATGCTGGTTGTGTGGTACTTTTTTTGATGATGCTAAGAGAAAAGTCCTGGCAGTCTTTTAAATAGATGAATAAAAAAATATATATATATATCCTTACGTCACGCAGTTGTGCACAAAAGAAAGGTATCTATCGCTCCATCTTTACTTGTGAACAACCAACCATAATTCAACATTGATTTGCAATTAGCCAAACATGTTAATTTTCTATTCTAGCGTTCCTCAACTCAACATTTTTTGCACATGTTATATCCATAATATATATATATATTTAGCCAAAATTTGTAATGTTTCTCAATTGAATATAATGGAACAGGGTTTGGTATTTATTGTACTCCGTTTTTATGTATTTGATGGAACATCCTATCTAAACTGGAATGACAATCTGTCAGATGTTTTAGCTGGCAATGGCTGCAAACAAGCCACCTCCCCAACGTCTCACTGGGTCAGATAATTGAGTTATGTGAGGAACCCTGCCTTTGTTTTGATAGTTTCTCCAAATGTTGAATTTACAAACAGGCCGCTTTAAATGTGCATTCCAGGCATTCTCTAGCACTTTGACTTCATTTCCCTGGACTATCCTGATGCTCATTTGCTTTCTTTCATGTTCTGCGCTACATTGCATCATTGCTTTGAAATCATTCATGCCTTTTGTCAATAGTCAGTGATGCAAGAGGCAGTGGGGCATAATATAAAAAAAAATGCATAGCCACACAAAAATCAAGAAAATATGGTAGGAAAATAAGCTACATAAGGCCACGTGGCATAAAAATGATCAGGCCATCTGCACACATTAGAAGCTTAATGTGTCACCAAAGCCAGTTTGATTGACATGACATCACATTGAAACAGAAGTTTAATTGGACAAAATATGTCTATGCACATTTACTGAGAACAGTGTAGCTAGCACAATGCAGTAGGCCCTTCATAAATGGGTCATGGTTGCAGTCGACAGACGCCGAGGGCTATGTAGGGCAGCGTGGGGGCACTGTCGGGGGGGTCCATGTTGGACCCCCTGCCCCCCCAAGTACTGGCCCTGTACAGCCAGATAGTGGACAGGGCCTCTGTTTGCCTTCTGTTTTGGTTTGTCTTACCCTACTGACATACTGACACAGATTGGGGAGTTACCTTTTGAAATGGATGTGGCGTTAAAGTAAACATTCAATGGGACACATGGTCAATTGGCCCTTAGAACATAGTGGAGTTGATACCTGCTTTCATCTCTAGAACAGTTTTTTTAAGGTGGAGAAGCTTCCTTAAAACATGCTGTAGTGTATGAATGAGGGAATTGAAGTAGGTCTTTGTATTGTTGGGAAACTGAAGCTTGTCCTTGGGCTGCCTTCCAACTCTGAAATACTTCATATGTGTTTAAGGTCAAAGGCAGCATGCAGCCTCAACGCCTAAAGCACTGATAACTCAGACTGATAAAAGCAAGCTTAACAAAAGATCACACTCTCTGGTGTTGTCTGATGATCGATTGCAGTTGGGGCATTAAAATGTGTGGGAGACCCTGAGGTGTGGATGGATGGGGTTGCCTTGACACTACTTTGCAGTGCAAACAATGGAAGAATTCTTTGAGCAGCTCTTGGCTATAATTCCGTACAGATCCGTGCTCATGTACTGTACGCTACTATGAAATTGATTTTCTAGGAAGAAAAAAACAGCATCCTTTAAATTAATTAGTCTTCTTTTTAGTACTCATCCTGGCCGACTGCTTAAGATCAAGTGAGTCTCTGTGAATGGAGCTTACTGACTAAATGAATTAGCCACACAGAGAGGGAAGACAATATCCTCCCGCATCTGTCCCGAAGAGCTGGCCTACTTTTCATACTTCTGCTTATAACATCATATGTAACCATTCCCCAGGCGTGTTTGCGGTATGACCGAAAGGGGGGTTGAGGATTAAGACGTTTTTGGGGAAGGCGGGAGACGGCAGAAGGGGATGAAAATGGAGGAGGTGAAGAAGCAGATGGTAGCGAGAGCCTGGCGATTGCAGCATTTTCAAAATGAACAGCAGCAGGCTGAAATGGTTTGGTTAACAAGTGTTCTTGGAAAATTCACCAAAATGTGCTCTAAGGCCAGGAGGAATGACTAACATGATCGCAATTCGATAAGATGGGAAAGAAGAGAAGTTCCAGAAGGCGCTGAGTGAATGGGACGTGGGATAAATGGTGCAAAATGTAAAGCATACATACAATAAATGAGAACACTTGCAAAAGCAGAGGAACTAAAATGACTTTACATACAGTAATTACACAATCACACCTGTTCATAGGGCTGTTCCTAAAATGTACTGAGTATGTTGCACTGCGAAGGGAATATTCATTCAAATCAGAGGCCTGGTTTTTGCACTCTACAATAGCCAAACTTGATAAACTTGTTCCAAGGAAGGAATGCAGTGAAGAAGCTGGTTTCGCCATTAATGTCTGCACTCAGGCACTTTCTGCTCACTCAAATAAGCGCATATATACTTCTTTATCTGAAACATAGTTGAGATCATAAACGAGATTTGAGTCTCAGTGCCTTGGGGGATTCCAGCCTCTCATCTATCCCACGCGCCTCCACCTTTCTCCTTCTGTGGTGTGTTGTCCTTGCTCAACACAAGGCCCTTTTTGTAGCTCAGCACACTGGGAAAAAAGGCACACTTTGTCACCATCCACCTCCGTCCGCAGCTAAGCTTCGTCATGTGGACTGACATCATCGAGACGGAAGGACGCCACGGCCAATCAGTGGCCGCCTGCTTAATGCCTGCAGGCAAGAACTTATTTTTTTGTCAAACCTGTTTGGTCTCAAGAGGATCCCGGCCGGTTTCTTAACCTAAAAATGACCCAGTGAAATCACATGGAGGCATTGTTTATTCATTTGAGAGGAAAACTATTAAAAAAAATAATATCGCTCATCTTCATCGTGTATAAAGGACAACATAGTCATCTAATTTTAAGGAAGTGGAATTCCATTTGCTTTAAATATAGAAAATTTAAGCCTCCTGCTTTTCTTTTTTTGATAGTTTCAATTGTTCATTCCAATATTTTAAATCATGAGGTTAATTTGTTCAATGACTTTGATCGTAAGACTATACACAACTAACTGAATTTAGTTTTCTTTTATACACTCCACTATTGTAACACTAGTGTGCGTCTTTACCGTCACACTTTGGTAACACCCCGACCAGAGGGACGCACTGAACCTAACTACTACATTCTCTCCACAGCTTTTCTCAGCTTGTGCTCCACCTTTCATAGCATTCACAGTAGGACATGCTTAGTGGGATTAAGCCTATCGTGTTTCACTTCCTTAAGATTTGTCTGAGTGTTCAGTTAACGTGTTTGTTCATCAACAGCACAAATGTCTGGTAAAGGGATTTCAAAACTAGCATTGACATGGCTGACCTACATTAGATGTGTATGGGCCACTTGTTTCACATATTAATAGGCGTTATCTGAAATTCGTCACTCACGTGTCGTATTATAAGCAAACAGGATTTGATCCTAATCCAGACAGTTGTGTCCAATAAGAGCATTACATACTCGCGCAGATGGACGTTTGGAGAGGGGAGTATCTAATTCATGCAGTCTATGAAAAAGGACGAACAGGCCTGAATAGAACTAATTGAGCTTAACCCCAAAAAAACCCTAAAAACAGGGCAATGGGATATTTTATATCTACTTGCATATATGTTGGAGCTTTCCAGTTGATTGAAATTGTAATGTAAGATGCAAAAAATGTGCTCAGAAGACATCTTGCATGGATGAACATGGTTGTGTAGTATTATTGTCAGAAATAATGATTTTCTATGGAGCAAATATATACGGTTTAACAGTTGATTCTGGAAAAAAAGCCAGGAACAAACTTTTTTTTGGGCGTGAAAGAAGTGAGTTTACTCTAGGCTGTTCTAAGTCTCTGAACATATTCCTTTCATTGCAGGACCGGAGTGCCGAGGGCAGCTTTCTTAGCCTTCAAGCAACCATGCGTCGGGGTTCCTCAGAGAACAATCTGGATCTGGACCTGAACGATGTTGTTCCTTCTCCCTCTCTGGCCTTTGGAATCCAACGCAGCCGCTCCTGTTTGGACAACCTCCAACAGAAGATCCTTAAAGTGACCGAGCAGTTGAAGATTGAACAAACAGCGCGGGATGAGAACGTGGCCGAGTATTTGAAGCTGGTGAACAGTGCAGACAAGCAGCAGGTGGGCCGCATCAAGCAAGTGTTTGAGAAGAAGAACCAGAAATCGGCGCAAAACATCGCCCAAATGCAGAAGAAGCTTGAGCAATACCACCGCAAGATGAAGGATAGCGAACTCCAGCACACCCCGTCGCCTCAACCGTCCAGTGGCAAGCATAGCACAATCCCCAGAGAGTCCCGCAGGGAGCTTTTGAGGGATATGACTGGCAGCGGTCGGCACCCGACCATGGACAAGATCAAAACCATCGGCCCCGGCGTCTCCCTTTCGCCCCCTTTCTTCTTCAGCAAACCCAGAGAGTTTGCCAATCTCATCAGGAACCGATTTGGTAGCGCTGACAACATAGCCCAGATGAAGACCTCAATGGAGGCGTCCATCCCTCTCCCCGACGAGACGGTGGCGAAGACTCTGAGTAGTAGCACCTCACTAGTGGGAAAACCCAAGTATCCCAGTGATGACGAATGTTCCTTGGAGAGCGTTTCCAATTCAGCGGACAGTAATGGACTCGCAGCTCAGGGCCAGCAGGTGGGAGTTGAATCGCACAGTGGCTTGGCAATGAGTATGGAGGAGGCCAGGGTTATTAAAGATGCACAAAACCAACTGGAGGAAGACATGGAAGAGATAAAGGCCCAGTTCCAGAAGGAGTACGCCGTCATCAACCAAACTCTGCAGGAGGAGCGTTACAGGTCGGTTGCATAATCAATCACTTGTCCTATCTTAATCTCATCAAACACTACATTCATCTCATTTAGTGAGTCTTCAATGAGGTCCTATAATGCTAAAAAATGGAGCACCTGACTTCAACCAACCGATTACAACTGGATTGGTGAAAAGGTTCCATCTTTTTTTGCTTGGAATGGAATCCAGCAGCCACTGTGGCTTTTTGTGAAATAGTTTAAAGACGCTTACCATAGCACTTTTGGTTTCTACTGTATGTTTCCCTACCTTAAGGTCATTTTAGTTGAACTTTATTAACTAGTGATTGTCTTTCTTTACAAAAATTTAATTATAAAGTTATAATTTTCAAATTTGAATACCCTAATCTCTACATTTTTACATAAAAAGGTCAGAATGATTTAATTCCGTTGCCAAATATTTCTGGCACAGGTTGCATTGTTTTGATAGCATTATGTCTGTCTTGATGTGCACCTTTATGTGACGCAATAGCTCACGTTTCAGGTATGCACGTTTGGAGGACCAATTGAATGATCTGACTGAACTTCACCAACATGAGATGACGGACCTGAAACAAGAACTTGGCAGCATCGAGGAGCGGGTTGCCTATCAGGCTCACGAGAGAGCCCGAGATATTCAGGTAGCTGGATAATATTCAACCAAATTACGGACATTATTATACTTTTTTTTCAAGAAACTTACATTTTGACTTTATTTTCATTAATAGAAACATTCACAATAATACCTTCATTTTTTTAGTAGTCAAACTTCTGGATCAATCGTCTATTTTCTTCTTATAGTATTTTGACTTTATTGCTGCAAACCTCAGTGTTTTTGTTCTTTCAATAGCTAAACAGTTTTGTATTTTCATTTTATTTTGATTTTTTTAATAGAGAATTTTCATTGTAACAACTGACTACAGGCAAAAAAGGGAACATTTTCCAGTTAACTATGGCTATAACTAGTTATTATCGTATTTTTACGACTATGAGGCGCACTTAAAAGTCTGAAATTTTCTCCAAAATAGACAAGGCACCTTATAATCCAGTTTGCTTTATATTTGGGAAAACAATTAAAATGTTTCATTCTTTGAGAGTGCGCCTTATAATGGAGTGCGCCTTATAGTCGTGAAAATACGGTACTCGTTTTATTTATGATTAAACTGATAGTGAATTATTTTTGGATCTCGCACTATTTCCATTGCTCATATTGCGTGAGCAATCTGGATTTCCTCTTCCATGAATTGAGAGACCCTTTTAATCCAGCATTCATTTTCTGCTTGCCAGGAAGCTCTGGAGTCATGTCAGACACGTGTGTCCAAACTGGAGTTCCAGCAACAGCAGCAGCAGCAAACCGTGCAGCTGGAGAGGGGTGACGCCCGCGTTCTTCTGGGTCGTAGCATCAACATCATGCTGGCCATCATCACCGTCATCCTCGTGTGTGTCTCTACCGCTGCCAAGTTTGCCGCCCCGCTCATGAGGAGCCGCCAGCATGTGGTGGCCACCTTTCTGGGCGTCTTCTTCCTCACGGTATTTTGGAAAAACTGGGAGCGCTTGCAGTACGCCATAGACAGAATGCTGGTGCCAGTGTAGCGGCGATCAGCTGTCAGACAATTGGTTGTACAATTGTCTACATGGTAGTCTTATTAGATTCCGCCTGAAATGAAATGAATTTATTTCTTCGGTGTGAATAAGTTTACCTACCGATCTCATTAACCTTAATCATTCTATTTACAGAATATTACCCAGTGAATCCCTGTAAATTGAAACCTCGACACGTGAACTCTTTAAATTAATTTTTTAAAATTAGAATTAGTTGTTTGTACACATTAAAATGATGAAAAAATACTTTGAAATTGTTCGGTAGCGCACACTCGTAGTCGAGTAAGGGCTCATTTTTGTAAGATAATTTTAAAAAGAAATTTTGCAATCTTCAACTTATCAGAGGCCAAAATGTCAAAATATAAAACCAACATTTTTAAATTCACGTCTATTTCCTACGAGTTAAAATATTTTATTTCTAAATGAATATGAAATGAAAGGTTTTGCACAATGCATATGAAAGTAAAATGAAAAATAAAAGCTGAAAAACATGTCGAATTAAAGTTGAACAACACTGAACTTAACTATACTTAGCAGCATTTTATTCTTTGACCATGACATAGCCAAAAAAAAAGACATAATATTGTACACATTATTAACCTAATGAAAACATATGGACCAAAATGAATGGGGGGAAAACTCAAATTGGTGTTTATAATGAATAAACTTGCACAAGACAGACTCAACCTGGCCCCACAGCCTTGAAGGAATATGGAAGTAAGGCGTTATAGCTACAACGTGAAACTACCAGCGATTAGTGGACAAATCCTAACACTTGAAGAACTTCCTTATGTAAACTCACTCATGGGACAAAAGATTAGTTACATACAAGTACTGTAGCTCCAACAGAATATACTCTCATCACTGGAGCTCTCTTTCCTAAGGCATTACGAACCACTCGTAATGATGAAATAATCATTTTATGGAATATTTATATTTAACAATGGTGAAAGACACTTAATTGTTCTTCATGTGTTACAAAACAGGATATTACATCAAATTGGTCTGTTTAAAAAAAAATAGGGAAAAATTGTTGATCATTGACTTTTAATGTAATTTTCATTGGGTGCTAATGATTGTGTCTAATTTTAGACTAATTAGCTGTGAATGATGATGGTAAAAATGAATTGATTTAGCATTATATTCTTTACAAACAATAGTGTACCAGTACACATACAAGTCATTGATGAAGTTTCCAGTGAGTGTTTCCTCCTTTGTAAAAGTTACATGTTTAAAAAAGACTAACTCTGCGTGAACGACAAAAGAACAATGTAATGTATTTAACCAGACAACACTAGTGGGAGGTTATTAGTTCAAATCTTAGGTTGTGTTGCGGGAATGTGCATTACTCGTCTCTAGGTACTCCCACATTCCCAAACATGATCATCCATTGGTGTGAATTTGAACGTGTACTTGTTGTTTTTTTGCATGTGTGATTGACTAGCGACCAGTCCAACTTGACCGCTGTGAAAAGAATTTGCTGTCTTTTAATGTTGAACCCTTTTGTTTTTCAGTGCAATATAAGGCAAGCAAAATAGTATGGGATATCTGGCATTGGGATGAAGACAATTTTTCGGTCAAAAATGCATTTTAGGTTCATCATAAGATTCCAAAGCTTATTTGCTTTGAACTTTTTACACATCGCGCCTTCTTTCCCCTCCTTAAAGCACTGTTTTTTTTTTTTGTTTAAATGTTACTTATGGTGGATGAGGTGCTTAAGGCCCCTTCATAGCTCTGATGAGACCATATTTGTCTCTCCAGGGTTAGAACATCGATCCAATACCCAATGCACCCTCCCGTTTGTACTACCCAAATAGCCGGCCTACAAAAAGCACACCGAGCACAGTGGCTTAGTTTCTATTTTATGAATTATAGGTGAGGGGTTATAATATGATACATTGTGTTTTTTGAGCTGGCCAAGCTATTTTGCCAACATTTCCTTTCACACATTTAAAAAAAACTGTTTACTTTCCATTATTATGTGCTCTAACTCCTGTTTACTTTTAAATGTGTCTTGGTCTACTGACTGAAACCTTAAATTTTGCCTTCAGAGACCCACACTTGGTGGTTCTTAATATTAGGTACACCTCTATAGCATTTAATGCAAGAATTTAATGAAAAATGTTTTTCTGGTTTTGATTGATACTGCCATAAGAAGGATGACTGCCAATCAAAAGAAAATCCTGCATATTTTGTATCTGCAATCTGTTACTGGTGTACCAAATAGAATGCCGCAGATAGTGGACAATAATGATTTATTTACATGACCTTTTCACCTTTGGTGCAATGTGACCAATCATATGTTTTTTTGTGGATTTAATGTGCCTTTGTCTTATAGTGATTGTTAATTTAAAACAACTTTTTAATCAGCTTTTTGTATAATTTTTAATTAATTGTTACATCTTATGAAATTAAATACTTGAACAAATACGTGTAAAATATATAGCAGTGGTTTTTCCTTAGTTGTTTCTATATATTTGTAGTCAAGACCTTCTAATAATGACAAAGAAAAGTGTGGCCACTTTGTGGCATAGAGGTTTGTTCTCCTGACTGCTGTGTGGGCAACTGGGGTTCGAATTCCGGTCCGGAAACATTTTCCCTAAGTTGTTTCTTTCTATTTGTTTGACTGATCACTACACTATGTAGTTCAGTAAATGGAATGGGGAAAAAAAAGAAAAACTATTTTATTTTAAACTAAACACTTTGTCATTTTAATCTTCAAATGAAGACCAAGAAAAGTGTGGCCAAATTGTGGCCTAGTGGTTAACTCACCCGTCTCTAGTCTGGTTAGCCTTGGTTCAAGTCCCGATTGGGACACTTTTTCACTTAATTGTTTCCGTGGACTTATTGTCAAGACACAAATGATTACTAAGGAAAATGTAGCCACTTGGTGGCACAGAGGTTAGTGCACTGGACTCCCACCTGGGAAATCTGGGTTCGCTTCCCGCTGTCGTCCTTTGGTTGATCACTACACCATATAGGTCAGTAAATGGAATAAGAAGAAAAAATAAGAAAAATCTTTTTAATTTATATTAAACACTTAGTCATACTTTTCAGTAAAAGGTTTTATTCCGAACTGCCGAAGGCAAAAAGCCTTACTATACTATGTCGTTTTTTTTGAAGAAAAAAGCCTTACTATACTCTGTCGTTTTTTTGAAGAAAAAAGCCTTACTATACTATGTCGCTTTTTTTAAGAAAAAAGCCTTACTATACTATGTCGCTTTTTGAAGAAAAAAGCCTTACAATACTATGTCGTTTTTTTGAAGAAAAAAGCCTTACTGTACTAAGTCATTTTTTTAAAAGGAAAAAGCCTTACTATACTATACTTTGGCCAAATGAATCCTAATTGAAAAAGCATATCCAAGTATGTAAACCTAGAAGTCAAAAACAAGCACTGTAGTGCATGTCACCACAATGTTCATAATGTGCAATATTGTATCTTAAAGTATTAAAGCCCAACCAAAAAGTATTTACAGCCCCCCACAGACTAATGCACCTTATTATGAAAACAATATATATATTTTTTTTACTTAAGTATTCAAGCCCAACCAAGAGGTATTTAGAGCCCCCGCCCCCTGATTAATGCACGTTACTATGAAACCATGCATTTCTGTGTCTTTTTGAAATAGGCGTGGCCGAGGCGTGGGTGATGTCAGAGCTCAAATAACCGACGCAATTCTCCAAAATGGCCGATGGGCCGGAGGCTAGGCCGGTGTGTACTGCTGTGCTGCTCAGAATTGACGATTTCCCGAAGGAAGACTCGATAAACTTCTTCCATGACAATGCAGCGAGTTCGGTACTATGTCTTTTGGGGATTTCGTAGCCCCTTTTCTCATTTTCAGTGTGCGTTTTGACGGGAGCGTGCTTCATTGTGTGATGTAGCTCCACGCAGATGTTAGCACAAATGTTTGCTAGCAAACATTTGTGTTAGCTTCTGCGTGGGGTTACATCACGCCAATGAAGCACGCTCCCGTCAAAAAGCACTAACACAAATGTTTGCTAGCGGGTTAGCCAACCTGCTAGCAAACATTGTGCAGTTTAGCGAACTTGATGGCAAACATTTGTGTTTGCTAGCAGGTTAGCCTACTTGCTGGCAAACATTTGTTTGCTACATTGCGTTACTTACAGCTCTTTATGTCTAAAAAGAAATCCTTCCATTGTGTTTCAGTCCCTCAACGATCACAGACTGCTGGGAAACATCAAGAATGTGGATAAAAGGAGCAGCTTGTCGACGCCATAATGAGCTGTTGGTCAGTAAAGTGAGTCATTTTTTATAGTTTCTATTTTAGCTATACATTATTTTTAAATACTTTCGGTTTTCACTATCAGTAGAGTAATTAAACTTCAGTGTTGAGTATTCAAGTTTTTGTGCAATTGGCTTATTTTATTAGGATACATTAATGGGTAAAAAAGACTTATTTATTATACTATGTCGTTAGAATAAAATACTAAAGAATTACTATTCAGTCATTTTTAAAGAAAAAAGATCTCCAAGAAGGCTTTGTGCAATTGGCTTGTAATTTTTGTTGGGATACATTCTAATTTTGAATGAAAACACAGTAACTGGCTTAGTTTATTTTATCTTTTTTAATAGCAACACAAATGCCTTCAGTGCAGGTGTAAGGAGTAAATGGTACACTTATAGAATATGTACCTTTTCCCTTCACTTTCTTAAAGACCTCTTAATTTGAAATGTAGTCTCGACAAAATATTCAACAATAATGTGGGGTTCATTTTGACTAGTTTAAATAGCCATTTTGTTTTCCCTCAGTATAAAGAGGGAAAATGTAAATTTGGGATATTTAAAAAAAGTGCTGGGTGTTATGCCAAAACTCATTTTCAAAATAAAATGGCTCTGATTCAGGTAAAACCTTACTTTTGAATGTTTATTTGACCTGACTTTGTGTACTAACCCCCCTTTTTTCAATTTTCGAATCTTCTCCACCAGGGGGTGGAGAAGATTCGATTTTTTACGATGTCTAATATTGCCTTTTGGCGTTTCATAGAAAAAAGCTAAATGTAGGAGTTAGTTGTCAAATTTTGATGTTCGGCGCTAGTCTGTACTTTAATCTATTGTGTCTTCACTCTTTTGGTTTCCTGCCTATGTTGAGATTGGTTCTGCAAAACCAAAAAAACAATTCTAAGGTCTTACCCTTTTATTTTGGGGAAAAATTCAGAGATTTGTTCTCCCTGAGCATATCTAAGAGTTTTTTCAAAATAAAAGGTAAGGCCTTGTGAATTTTTTTTTATTTTTCAGAATTCCACCCAAGGGGGACCAAGTTTCATGCCTGAGTCTATCTGAGGTTTTTTTTTTCAAAATAAAAGGTGAGCTTTTCCCAGTGTTTTTATTTAACTCTGTACTGACTTCTTTTTTTTCCCCAGAATCCACCAGGTTTTTGCCTATGAACAGATAGCCTCAGGAACCCCCATGAAGTTTTTCAAAATAAAAGGTAGGCCCTTCTCAGTTTTTTTAACTGTGTACTAACCCCCTCCCCCTTTTTTCAGAATTCCACCAGGGGGTGGAGGAGATTCGATTTTTTACGATGCTGGAGCACCAGTCTATGAAGTTTTTCAAAATAAAAGGTAGGCCCTTCTCATTGTTTATTTAACTAACTGTGTACTAACCCCCTCCCCCTTTTTTCAGAATTCCACCAGGGGGTGGAGGAGATTCGATTTTTTACAATGCTGGAGCACCAACGGGAACCAGGCTATGAAGTTTTTCAAAATAAAAGGTAGGCCCTTCTCATTTTTTCAACTAACTGTGTACTAACCCCCCTTTTTTCAATTTTCGAATCTTCTCCACCAGAGGGTGGAGAAGATTCGATTTTTTACGATGCTGTAACACCAGCGGGAACCTATCTACAAACTTTTTCAAAATAAAAGCTGATTTCCTGTTTTCCAGATTTCCTGCTGGTGACTAGAGGAATTACTTCATTTTATTTAAGTTTTTCAAAATAAAAGCTTTGAAATGTAAACATGTGTTGTTCTTATCTAACAAAAAATGCAAGTCACAATCAAAGTTCAAAAAATTTATTCACAAGTAAACATTTGAAGTTCAGCATACTTAAGAAAACATTTGTTGATTAACAAAAAACTGCAAGACACTTAGAAAAAAAAAATGATGGATAAACACTTAGTAAAAAAGGGGGATAAACACTTAGTAAAAAAAATGATGGAAAAAAAGGGGGATAAACACTTAGTAAAAAAATGATGGGGGATAAACACTTAGGAAAAAAAGGGGGATAAACACTTAGTGGAAAAAATGATGGAAAAAAAAGGGGGATAAACACTTAGTAAAAAAAATGATGGAAAAAAAGGGGGATAAACACTTAGTAAAAAAAATGATGGAAAAAAAGGGGGATAAACACTTAGTAAAAAAAATGATGGAAAAAAAAGGGGGATAAACACTTAGTAAAAAAATGATGGAAAAAAAGGGGGATAAACACTTAGTAAAAAAAATGATGGAAAAAAAAGGGGGATAAACACTTAGTAAAAAAAATGATGGAAAAAAAAGGGGGATAAACACTTAGTAAAAAATGATGGATAAACACTTAGTAAAAAATAATGATGGAAAAGAGGGGGATAAACACTTAGTAAAAAAAAGGGGGATAAACACTTAGGAGAAAAAATACAATAAAAAACTGGGGGAATAAATACCTGGAAGAAATAAGATAGAAAAATTGGGCAATAAACACTGAAGAAAAAATAAAATAGAGAATCTGGGGGTATAAACTGAAGAAAAAATAAAATTGAAAAATTGGGGGAAAAATACTTTGAAGAAAAAAATGGACGACTAATCACTTAGAAAATAAATAAAAAGTAAAAACACTGAAACTTCCTGCTCCAGCATTTAATGAGATCCTTCTTACCTTAAATATCTAGTATAAGAGCTGTGGAAATAAATGGCCAGTGAAACATCACCATGATCAACTAGGCAGGCTTTTATTTCATTTGGATTTTCACAAGTACAGAGACACCACCATAAGAGACATCTTCAAGTGGGCAATTGCCAGGAACATCTCGCAGGCCTGTTGCATGCAAAAAAAAAAAGCAAGTTAGATTATATAGAGACTGGTGAAAATTTGCACACAAAAAAAGCATAAGTTAACATACATAGAGCCTGGAATTTCAACAGATGGGCTTAGTTTTTTTTCTTTTAGTTTTATCTCGATGTTAAACAGGGAAAACTTGATTTAACCAAGCCATTTGGGAGTTGCCAAACAATTACAGGATAGAGAAATCCTACAAGAAATTTAATCAACGAGCAAGATAAAGAATAAGTTAATGCGTGCTAAGTGCTATTTTCCCCTTCCCAGACAAGGAATTTCAACAGATGGGCTGTTTCTTTTTTCTTTTAGTTTTATCTCGATGTTAAACAGGGAAAACTTGATTTAACCAAGCCATTTGGGAGTTGCCAAACAATTACAGGATAGAGAAATCCTACAAGAAATTTAATCAACGAGCAAGATAAAGAATAAGTTATGCGTGCTAAGTGCTATTTTCCCCTTCCCAGACAAGCCGATTAAATATATAGACTGACGTTAGCAGCTAGGAGAAAAATAGCTAAACAGTTTTAAAATAAAATCATTACATTACATGCAACACAACAGGAACCAAGTCGTGCTTCTGGATCACATCCTAGAGTGAGCATCTACCCAGCAAACTGTCGGTTGATGTCTCGGCGTTGTTTGATTAAGTTTAAAGTCTTGTTACACGACTCAATAATGGGGAGAAAACGGACAACATGCTAGTTAGCATTAGCGTCTTCGTGACGCTAATGCTAACTAGTCACAGGCGGTTGGGAAAAGAAGCCCAGACTTAAACTGTCGACGGTGTGTTGGACCTGGCATCAAATTAACAGATTTGTTGGCGTTTTGGGCTCAATTGATTCCTGAAAAATCTCCCGATAGCGTGATAAAAAACGTACTTATTCCTTACCTGGCCGGCGTGCTCCCTCGACCGTCAGCACAGGGAGAGGTTTCCGAAAGGAATGGTTACTGCGCATGTGCATAATTATCCCATCTACGTCAGGCGTAACCACGCCTATATTGTCCGGACATATTGAATGTCCTCCCAACTCAACGTCCATGTTTTGAAGATGACGTAATATAGTCGCCGTTTTTGTGGTCTTGACGCTATAAAACAAGTGTGTGTTAGTATACAAATTGGACCAAATATTGAGTGACATTTTTACTTAGTATTTTACATCAACTCACCTTTATTCCAGGCCAACTGACTCCATTACAAGTTGAACATTTGAAACACGGTCAATTTTGCAAGAGAAAATACTTACTATACAAAGTAAAGTAAGGCTTTTATTAGCAAAATTGACCATGTATAGTATACTTAGTCATTTTTGCAAAAAATAAAAACCCTGAGTGTTGCATTGTATAACGTCCAAAGACATAAACAACAGATGGGTATTCTTTAAGATGTTTCGTTTTGAGCCCATATTCACAACACTGTATTTTCCACAATTATTTCCAAAACAGTATTTTTTGTCATCTTCTTGGCCACCAGGTGGCGCCTGCGCTTCTGCGCCGCTTTCTTGTTCTTCTGCTCCTGCTGACTCTCCTAAGAGGTGGCCACACTTAACATTGTCATTTTTGGAAAGTCTTGACTTTACACAGTTGTTTTTATTTAGGGGAAAATTATTACCAACTGGGATTTGAACCCTTTCTGGCCACATGGCAGGCCATATAGCCACTAACAAAAAATATACCACTGTAAGTCACCTTGAATTACGTCATCCCAACGGTCTTTATTCTGCTCATGCCCACCAGAGAACGCACGTGAAGCAAAATTCTCGTCTGGAGCCCTCAGGTTGTTTAACATCTAAAGTAGTAATTTACCTGACAACGTAGTTTAAGACACACCCAATTTACATCCCTTTTCATTATTTGATTGCATGGAATGTGCAAAATACCCTCAAGTCCCGTCATTTATTTAGGACATGTGATGCACCGCTGTATGCCTTACTATACATGCTTTTTTTTATTTATTTAAAAAGCCTTAAAATACCTGGTAATTCTTTTTGTTAAATATGCCTTACTATATATGGACATTATATTAAAAAAGCCTCACTAAACAGGGTCATTAAAAAAACTTATTGTACATTGTTTTTTATTTTAATTTTAAAAAAGCCTTATATTACATGGTCTTTTTATATTTAAAAAAGCCTTAATATAAATGGTCATACAAAAGCTTTACTATATATGGTAATTTAAAATCTATACTATACACCGCCATTTTTTTCATATTAAAGCCTTGGTATATATGGTCTACTATTTTCACATATAAAAGCTTTTCTATACATTAGCATTAAAATAAAAGCTTTACTATACATGGTCATATTTTTAAACAAATTAAACACCTTACAATTCATAATCTTTCCTTTTTTTCCACAGAAAAAGCCTTAATACAAAGTCATTTTTGAACAAAAAGAGCCCTACAATACATGGCCATTCTTTTGCTACAAAAAATATATATTTGTGCTAATTTCTCCTTTTGAAATCTGCACAAATGGATGCATTGATAGATAAGTTAACTGGATATCTGCATTCATCATGCCAGTTTTACACCAGCTGAAGAGCATTCCACACATACTCACACCCACATATGTCACTAACTGTGTCTGTGGGAGGGAGAATCGGCCATATTTTGTGAATTTGTGAAGCTGCTAAGATCTCTTGGAATAGTGGATGAGGGACCAACGAAAACAGAGTGGTGCAATTCTGTTGAATCAGAGCAATGAAATAATGGGAATATTAAAAGTTAGAAATAATGATTCATTGGTACATACGTATATTTTTAAGGTACCTTGAAATGCAAATGAAATAAGTGCCTTGAGATGACAAAATAATGTAAAATGGGATATGCCAGCAAACAGAGAGCAGGGCGCTGAGAACACTGAGCTGCCAACAGGTCTCACCCTTCCTATATGTACGATGTCATATATAATGTGTTGCAGTGTTTTCCAATTTCACACAGCTTGAGATGAGCACTTCTTTACGACTGATGAGAGCACTCATCTTTTCACTCCATGGCTCACCAAGCACCTCCTTCTGTTCAGCGGTCATTTTAATGAACTGCAAATTATCCCAGGACATCGTCAAGTCTCTTGAGGACCTCCATAAAACATGGTTCGCAAGGCCATCTCACAGGCGTGGAAGGCACCCAATCAGGGTCTACAGCCCCTTGAAGAGTGTGGTGATATTACCGTTCGCAAACTAGTTTTAAATGCGTGTTTGGGTACTTTATGAAATGTTACTATGGAAATGTAACTGAGTGTCACAATAAAAACTTGGTGCTGCATCTAAAATAAATCCAAGCCTTATGAGAGAGTTTGTGACTTTGTGTGTTCATTTATTATTATTATTGTTATTACTCCAGGATACATGGAAGTCCACATTTAGACCTGCATGACTTTATGTAATTGTAGCACTACACTGTGTCACAACATGCTAATTAGCAGACCTTAAAGCTACTGGAGGAGATGTAGTGACATAAACAATACTATGTTTGCATGTCTTGCTACTCCACCTGTTGTCAAGGTGCAGTTTCATGAAATAAATAGAATATTTTGAATTTGTGTTAGTATGTCAATAATGTTTTGCAATATATGTCGGCCTTAAGCTATTGCACTTTGTTGACAGTGTATGGAATGTGTATGCAAGCTGGTAGAGCCAGACAAAAGTCACAAAAACATGGTTAAACATGCCACCTGAACACATTAGTCAGGATTTAAACCCAATGACTGCAAGGCAAACCTGAAGAACTTTGCAGAATAAATGTCAAGTGGTAAACCATACTACATATTACCTTTTTTTTTAAAGATCCAAATTCAAAGGCACCTCTGAGTACTTTCAGTTGCTAGGCAACCACAGTGCAATTCAAGATGCTGGGTATCAAAGGCTGGCTGCCTGGCAATAAAGTGGAAGGTGGCCTGACTCACTGCCTTTTCCTGTTTGGAGCTTGCATTACATGGCCAATGGAGGCTCATAATACAAGGAGGTGACCACTGGCTGCTCCTTAAATTCATGATTCCTTTGATGCTCATGAGGCAACCACTGGTATAGTGCTGCACAGCCATGTTTTAAATCAACATATCCAGGAGATATAAAAAGGCTATACACCTCTGTTCAAACGCCAGATTTAAGTGTTGCAACCTAAACCAATTGAATATTATTTGGACCTTTTGGCTATGTGAGAGGGGGTAAACAGACCTCAGATTTAATGTTGTCGCAGAGTATAACGTGACGACAACACAAATCCCTTCTATGAAATTAAGTCGCAGTGAAGTAACAGGAAGGTCGTTTGGCGTGGATCTGCCTTCTACAGGCTGACTGAGGGAGGGTAAGTAAGAAGACAGTGAGAGGTAAGTGATCCATCGTATTCTCGTTGGCATCGGTGAGGCAACTTGCAGTGGCCAGATTGATGGCGCTCAAGGAGGCGGAGAGCTAACAAGTATGAATATGTCATTAATGGGTCTTTCCTGGGAAGACGAACTTGTGGAGAAGCACTATACAATTTTATCATACGCTGCTGAGGGTATGATGACTTCTAGGCTTTTTGTCAAGTCAATGATGACGACAATGCCTATGTCTGATTTTCATTTTTCATTTCATTATAAGGCAGGGGTCGGGAACCTTTTTGATGAAGAGAGACACAAACAATTCATATTTTCCAATGTTATTCCTTGTGAGCCATACTATGAATTTAAAAGTCAAAATACATACACATGTAAACTAGTGTCTTCATTTTTTGGGGTAATTTCACCCCTTTTAAAGTGTGGGGGGAAATAAATATTTTTTAAAAAGATTCTTATGCTGCTGCCAATCAATGAGGATGCATTCCAGAAGAGTCTCCTGCAAAAAAAAGAAAAGACGATTAAAGCAGTTCTAGATGTAAGATCTCATTTCTGTCACCAGCAGTTTCCATATTTTACCACACAGGTTAGCAAAGAGCCAGATGCACTCATCAAAAGAGCCACATGTGGCTCACAAGCCTTAGGTTCCCTACCCTTGGTAAGGTATTCAAATATTCACAGACTCAGTGCCTGGATATGTTCCAAACAAACCACATCAAAGTGTTATTTACTTACTAATTAATACATTTCATTGATGTCTTTGAACAATATATAAATAAGTAAGGTTGCTATTTCAGTTGCATGAGTACAAAAAAGTCTTCCGGCTTGCAGTGTGGAGCAAAAAATGAATACAGTTGCCTTGTTTCAAACTTTTTTGAGGAATAGAGAATGTTATATTTCCCGAGTATAAGAAAAGTACACAAAAATGGTCAGTATTTGGTTTTTGAGTGGGGAACTGTCACAAACTCATGACATTTCATTTTTTCAGTCCTCTTTTGTGTCGGTTATTCTCACAAGAGTTGCCAAAATGCTGAAAGCTATTCCAAGCTATATAGGCAGGAGCTGGGCTACACCCTAAACTTTTTGCCAGCCAATTCCAGGCCACATTAAATGGTAAATGTACTTTTAGAAGAGTAAAAACTATGGACACAAAAGATATTCATATCACAAGGTCTTCCCATTCTTCTTCCTTTGCATCAACCAGGATCATATTTATAAATGATATTCTTTTCATGCTGCAAGATCAAATTTTCTAAAAGTTGCATGGTTGTTTTCAAAGAAAGACAGTCATACACAATGAGAAAAGTCCCAAGGACATTTGTGGAATTCCACACTTAATGGCAGTTCAAGATACAGATGTTTAACTTAAATCATGTTCAAACACACCAAAGCATCCACAATGACTGTTCTCGTTTGACAGATCCTTTGTGTTTGTAGAACACGCAAAGGACAAAAAATAAAAATCACACATTGCAATTTTCACATGCGTTTGTGCTCCACATGCAACATTCCTGCGGCCGACGCAGACGAACCGACTTTGGGCGTCACGCATGTGACTGACAATTTGGACAAAACAAAGACGCTAGTATGAGACGAGTGGAGGGGTGGGCCTTTCTATGACCTCACTCGCTCGTGTAGATGACTTCATTGCGTTGGTGCTCAAGAAATAAGTCTGTTGACATTGAAGATGACTCCACAATTAAATTGTCAAAATATACATAGTACGTGTATTTTTTTTATATACTATAGTAAAAATATAACTGCAGAATAAAGATGGTTTAAATTTTAGTAAAATGATAAAATTTTTGGAATATTTTATCATTTTACTATGATACTGCTTTATTTTGGTGAGGAAAATGTTGCAATTAATTGTAAAAGAAGGAATATGTAACGTTACTATACAATAAACACCACTAAAAAGCTGTATTTTTTTTTAAGAGTCAACTTCAAATCATTTTATGCCCATAAAAAAGGGAATACAATTACTTTCAAATTTAGTTTAACCAATATTTATTTGAATACTCATCTCATACTCTGAACCGCTTTATCCTCACTAGGGATGTGGGGGTGCTTGAGCCTATTCCAGCTGACTTAGGGCCAAAGGTTGCAGGACACCCTGAATTGGTGGCTAGCCAGTCACAGGGCACAAGGAGACAAACAACCATTCACGCTCACACTCATACCTAGGGGCAATTTAAAGTGTCCAATCAGCCTACCATGCATGTTATTGGAATGTGGGAGGAAACCAGAGTACCCGGAGAAAACCCATGGGAGAACATGCAAAGTCCACACAGATGGACCGACCTGGATTTGAACTCAGGTTCCCCACTGTGAGGCTGAGGCTTTACCACTGGAACCTTCAAATATTATTTGAATAGACTACAAAAATACACATCTTTTAAAACCTAATCCTGTGGATGTTAGATGAACAAAATTGCAATCACAACCCAGTCTAAAACTTGTGAGTGTGGGTCTGTGTGTGTGTGTGTGTGTGTGTGTGTGTGAGGGTGTGTGTGTGTGTGTGTGTGTGTCATATTTTGTCTTCAACCTAAACAAGGGAATAAAGATGAAAATTAGGCCTCGGCTACAATGTTACATATATATATGTTCATTAACATGATTCCTTAATATGTGGTGTCCCTTATTAAATAAATCAAACTTATTCTCAAACATATGCTTGGATATGAAAGTATAGTTACTTAAATAATCCAAACTCTGTAATTGCACTCAATATGCAGAAAGTTTTCATATGTTCATAAACCAGCTTGGTGATAGAATATAAATGAATTTAAATACATACTTTTACCTCGACCTTGACCATTTTTGACTCAGGTACAAACTTACAAAAAACATTTCCTTTCATGCATCGTGCAATGACTGTACTTTTTGTGTTTGTGTGCGAGAGAGAGCAAAGCATTTCCTGTTCTATGACAGCGCGCTGATACGAATATCCTCTTGACAAGGCCAATGAGGTCCTTCAAGCGCAAAACGCTCCTCCAACTACTCACACTCCAACGCCATCGCCTCTCTGTGCTGACATCTTTTTTTTTTTTGGCCTTTCATAGCAACACCCCTCACATTTCTCCCTCCTGACGTACTTGGAGAGCAGCTTCCAGATGTCAACATGAACAGTGTCAGAAAGGTGAAAATGCAAGCAGAAAGAGAATAAGTTCAGACTACATAACTGAAGGTTGCTCATATGTCTTAACTATGAATACACAGAGAAAGAAGGAAAGCCCCTTGCTAAATGACCATTATGTATGTATATATTACCAGTTGTGGCAGCTTGTGCTCTGGAAGTCATTAGTATAGTTGAAAGGGGGCTTGCAGGTTGGGGGCCCAGGGAAACATGCCAGGAAGTCAAAGCTGGGGAAATCAAACATGGGGACAGATGTAAGGAGTCAATATATATATATATATTTATATTTTTTGTAGTGTTGCTCAAGCATCTTGCTACAGGATACACAGTGCTTTCTAGATCGATGGGATGTGTTGTTTTGGATTTTGCACGTGGGTGGCTTTTCTACAGCAGCCAGGCCAAAAACATTATAAAAAGGAAAATGATAACACTTAAACCCGTGAACATTTGGGCTGACTCAAAAACATGCTTGTGGGAGCAGCAACTTTTTTAGGTATGAGCACAACACAGTTTTGCAGAAGCCTAATTATATAATAGTTCACCTTCCCTGCAGTAAACCATTATTAATATATATAAGAAAATATCATACACAAAAAAACAAGAATGAAATGACTTTTTTTAAAGTACACCGATTTTACAACTAATTTCACAATCAATAATTTATGAAAATTGAATTGAACTTGTTGTTAGACAACATTCAAACTACACTAGATAATAATCATTCTCACTTCAGGTTTCTTTCTGTTCTTATTAAACCCATAAAACTAATTTTTCACCTAAATTAAGAAAAAATATTTTCAAATTATACTTTGAACAATATCATTTTTTCCAAAAACCAATATTTCTGACGTATTTACTTAAAATAAGTAACACTCCAATTTAAGTTGAAATAAATATGATTGGTACATTTAATCTGAAGCTGTTTTTAATTTTAAAACACAAAAGAACTGCTGGCAATGATATTGTCGACAAAACCTGTGAGATTATCGAAGTAGGTTTTTAAAAATCCTCATGCATGGGAAAGTTTTTTTTTCTAAATATTTCCATGGAAATGCAAAAATATGTGATTTGAGGCTTAAAATAAATAATTGAAGCTTGTTAAAAAGACCAAATTTCCTTAATTTGTTACTTACAATAGCTATGTTTATATAAAACAACATACAATATATCTGTATATTAACATAAAGTAAATAAGTATAAATACAACTCACACAAAAGGGTTTTCCATAACATTGTGATGCCAATGTCACAGAGCCTTGAGTTAAATACATAAACGCTAAAGACTAAATATATAAACACATTTATCTTTATATTCCGTGAAGTAATATAAAGAAGTAAATACAACTCACACAAAAAGGGGTTTTCCACTGTGTGTCAAAGCCAATGTCACTGCACATTGTCCTCAATAGGAGACCAGTTAAATTTCACAAGACACAATTCCCGCGATATAATCCATCCCATAGGGGCTAATTATTTAACCCAAACGGAAACTGTCTTTGTAAGCTTACCCCTGTATGCTTTAATGATGAAAATGATATATCTTCCGAGTGGTTCCGGTTGAAGAAAAGACAGAAGCTAACTAACATTACAACTAGAGCATGCCTATTTACACTTTGGCCAGCTGCCACCATTCACAGGAAATGGGCATATTTGCTTTGTTAAATCTAATATGGTCAGAATTATTTGGGTCAACTGTGTTTTTTTGTATACTCCTATGAAGAAATCATCAGAAAGAATGTAGTCAGTCTATGCCTTTGAGTATTGTTATATACTCTGGTTTAATTACACTCCTGATCAGTTTGTGCTAAATCAATAGTTGTTCAAAATTTGGAATAATCATAATTTTAAGACAAGTGCACACATAGCCATACAGTGGCGGTCAAGTACAATTTTTTTTCTTATCCTTGAATTCAATATGTAACCCTCCCCTCCCCGCCACCCTGCAGCACATGACGAAATAAAATTAAAACAACCATTTATGTCATCAATTCCACCCAAAATATTATATTACGTAGCTGTCATTTGTTGGGATCCTTGAGAAATTGTACATTTGCTCACAGTAACACCCAGTTAACATCAACATTTTATTTTTTTTGATGTATTTTCCTGTCAATTCCCCGATCACAACTATCCCCTTATTGCGAGGGGTCTCAAAAACACCCTAAAAAAACAATCAGATTTGCACGTTCAACATTAAAACTTGAAACCTAACATGATATCCTTCAACTTTCTGGTTGTGGCAAATTGCATCTGAATCTAATCACCACAGACATTGATCTGTAAAACATACTACTTTGTCACAATAGAAACCAGGTGGTAAAAATAGGAACCAGAACATAAGCAATGAGAGAGTGAGAGTGAGCAAGAGAGAAAGAGAGAGAGAGAGCAGGAAGAAGGAGCCTGCCTGCCTTCTGGAAGCAGCATCATCTTTGGCTCTCCGCTCAGCTCCTCCCCTCATCCCCTTTGGCGTCGCTCCCACGCTCCC
Organism: Stigmatopora nigra; assembly: GCF_051989575.1. Taxonomy (NCBI): domain Eukaryota; kingdom Metazoa; phylum Chordata; class Actinopteri; order Syngnathiformes; family Syngnathidae; genus Stigmatopora; species Stigmatopora nigra. Next base: position 964,555 of record NC_135529.1, read on the forward strand.
CTGATCCTCCCCATTTCTCTTGTGGTGCAGTCTGTACGTACGAGTGTGTGAGATGAGAGGGTGTGTGTCACTCTGTGTATGCGTACATGCGAGTACTTGATGCTCAGCGCCTCGTATTTTCTCCCTCTCTCTCTACCTCGCTCTCTCTCCTTCGTTGCAGCTGTGGTGGGTGTGCGGTGTCTGTGACCCTCTCTGTCGCCCACATACTCTCTGGTTTGTACGTTTTCGCCTCCGCTGCAGGAGGCGATGGACGGATTGCGTTTACCTCCGCTCATCGAGGAGGCTTTGGACTCTACAGGTCTGTGCTCTACCTATTCGTCATTCTTCCCGAGAGTGTGTGTGTGTGTTTTGCTATGATGTTATGCTGGTGGCTATTTTTAGCAGGGAAGTGAAGGATGGATAGATGGATGGGTGCATAGGGATTGAGGAGGAGGAGGTCAGGTGGTTAGGAGGAGGGGAGATTAAAATGAGAGCTCATCTGTAACAGACTAGTAGACAGACTGGCGGGCACGTGGAGATGATCTTGATGGAGATGACCCACTGACAGGTAATGGATGAGAGAGATGAGGTTTTTTGGGGGTCTTATTGTGGCCTGTTTGAAAGCTAATGGTCATGTTTTTGTAGCTGTTTGTTGGTTACTTAGTTGAATAGGAACTGAACTTGCTCAAGTCAATGAAGAATTGGGGAGAAAGTCGAGATTGTGTTGATCTTTTTTGAAATATTGTCATATTTAGGTCCTTATTTTAGCTGTTTGTGTGATACTAGCTGGTTTGCATAAAAGCTATATGGTTGATTTTATTAGAAACATTGGCAGAATGAAGGTCAAGGGACAATACATGCAAAAGCAGTGCTAATATGATGATTGTTTGACTAATGCTGTTGTATTAGTGTTGCCATTTTTCTTTTGGGTGGTTTTAGAGTACTATGACTATACTTAATTTATTTAGTTGCACATTTCTGGATTGTAAGAAGTAAAGGTATACAAAGAAAAGACAAAAAGCAGTGTGAATATGTCTAACTTGAAGTCAACATTGCACAATTTCTTCTCTTACTTTTTTTATTGTTTATTCAGTCTTTTTCTGGTTTTCTTGTGAAGCAGTAAATTACATTGGTGGTGAAACTGACCTTTCTGGAAAGAATTGTGAAAAGTATCTATGCTAAAAAAAGCAGTAAAGATCTGGTGAACATTTGGCAAACAGTGCAGCGCTGTTTTTGTTCTACATTTTTGTTGTTGTTTTTTTTTAAAAGCAGGATTACATAAAACCACATCGCAGAGGGGCAGAATTTAACTTTCTGGGGAGGAAGGGTCAAATTGTAATGAAGTATTGGTTAAAAAGGATTGTATTAAATATGTATTACTTTTAATTAATTTTCTTAGTCTTTTTTCTAGCACGACTCTCCAAAAATATAATAATGCAAGCAAATATATAATAATGTAATACTAATAATCCTAACAAGCATGCTGTTCAACTTTGGACCTAGTTTGTATGGTTGTTTGTACCTACATAATATTAACAGCTTTAAAATTCGGACTGCAAATAATATCTGAATACTGTTCAGCAGTTTACTGGTTTAGCAAGGTTACATAAAAACAGAAAAAGTTTGTATTCTTTAATTGTTCGAGTGTTCTTACAATAGGTAGATTAAAATGCTTGTGCAAGAAGTGAGTTTGTGTGCGTGCATGAAAAAGATCAATTGATAACTTGAGAATGTCTGTGCTGTTATTTTGAGTGATGTGAATGAGGAAGTGGGTTCTTGTTCTATTTTTGATTGACATGCAGGAGGAGGACTCTGTCTGTGGAGGGTGTGTTTACTAGGAGGATGTTTATGAGTGCATGTAGAGGGTCTGGGGGGAAAGAAAAACATAGGTCAATAACCTTGTAAGCAGTGTCAAATATGCAGTTTCCTCTTTCTGTGTTTGTCAGTGCCCAAAAAAGAATGATCACAAATATGTAATAGGATTTTATCTTTCATAACCACTGGATTAATGGTTTTTAATTGCTCTTTTTATAGCAGCGAAGAGAAATTCTTTGCTTCTAACATGCTTCGTCTTGTTTACTCCAGTGTGTCTCTTTTCTTTGCCTAAGTTTAACAGAATATATTATTAATAAAAAGCTTTATGGAAGTATGTTTAAATGTATGATAAGGATGGACGAGGTGTGACTAAAAGGAATGTACATGCGCTTCTGTGTACTGTGTTTAGAAACTCGACATTCCAATTGAAGACATTCCAAAGGCAGGACAGAAGTGGGTCTTGTTTTCTTAATTTGCAGTGGTGTTTTTCTATGCAAAAAAATGAGGGTGTAGCGTAAATCATTCACATAAAAGGAGATAAAAGGAAAATTTAAGCACTCTTGCCTCATGTGATTTCTTTCAATAATTATTCGTAAGTACATTAAAGGAGGGGGTTTGTTTCATTTACGACCAAAATCCAGATGGTTGTCTCTTTCCAAAAGTCTAATATTCCATTACAAGAAGGCATTTCTTTTGCACAGTGTCCGTTTAATCAGATTTTAGCCTTCATGTATTTCTGTGTCAATCTAATCTACTAAATTCACTTCCTGCCTTTGCGCAAAAAGCACAAGAGAAACAGCTACAGCTCCTGTTGTAATTTAAACAATGTTAGCAAACGGACTGTTTCTTGAACAAATTAGATTCTTTTTAAGAACCCCAACTGTGGTCTGCATTATTTAATTAAGTTTTGTCATCTTTATAAATAAATGTTTCAATGTTTTTCAGGATTATATACATTAAGCAGAAAAGGAAATGTGCGTTTTGTTGAAAATTTTTGATACAGAGTTGTATAATTTGCTTATTGATTCAAAATCCATCTGATACGATGGCTACGTGTGTTTTTAGTGGACATAAACAGTAAGTGGCTGTAGTGTCTCTCCCAACCACTAGTTAGCAGCACCCAGCTGCTGTACTTTGCAGTCTACCGAAAGAATTGTGCAGAAATGTAGAAATCACGCTTGAACTAAAGCTGGTTTGTACTAAAAAAACGTGATACAAACTGCACTGCCAGATAGAGGCAATAATAAAATTTCCAGTATTCAACGTATTCTACCTCAATATATTTAGGGATTTAAAGTGAAAAAAGCAGTGAATCTCCACAAGTCAAAACAGAGTATAACCGCAAAAGCAAGGAATAGTGTAGGTGTGGGTAAAATTTGCCCTAGGACTATAACGCAGGTTTCATCCTCACGATAAATGGTGTTTCACTGTCCTATACTAAATACAGCACCGTCTGGTGGACACAGTTTGCTGTTGCAGTACTGTTGCCAAGTGTGGATTTGCAAGCTGTTTGTTGTACAATATACCAGCAACATATTGCACCTCCTACGTGCATTAGCAGTGGCTCCCTACTATCCCACTCGACATCTCTCCACAGTGCCTACACACACAAACACACACGCATGAAAACAAACTCAAAACAACCTTTTCTCCTACCTAAGCCCACATATTGCACTCCCGGCCTCCTCTATCCTCGCACTTCTCTCTAGTGTGGTACACCTAAAAGCACTGCTAGCCCTTACAGGATGCACTGGCAGAATTTTTCATGGGTCTCCGAGATTTATTAACAGTAACAGAGTTGGCTCTGCGAACCTTGAGCCACAAAAACCCGTAAAAACATTCACAGAAGCAAAATTCTCATGGAGGGAGCACTAATGAAAACAAACATTTCAGGGGCCCTTGAAGCACCCTTGTTTTTTTGTATTGGCCTTGCCAGTGGGAAATTGTGCATTTGGTAGTAATTGATCCATCTCGCAATACCACTATAACGGTGTAATAATAATCGAATCCATTTCTGATTAAAATCACAATACAGCAAGAAAGTACTTCATGTACTTTATGTCACCAGAAGCAATGCTGAAGTAATATTCATCTATTAACCTGCACAAACATTACACAAAACATCAGATGTTATGATGATTAACCTTCTAACAGCTGGTGTCCAGAAATGTGGACATCACATTTTTGGTTGTCACAAGACTACAATGTTAATTTTTGGAATACTACGTCCACTTATGATGTGGACATCATTTTTCCTCAGAAACTACATCATGTAAAAAGATTTACGCTTTGTTTTTATACTCATCAGGGCCCAATTAGCCTAAATATCAAAGTGAAAATAGAAATGTATAACTTGCAAGAGTCTGGGTCGTGAGATTAAATATGTTTTGTTTGGAATTGACCAATTTTCATCTGAAGAACAAATCAGATGACACAAAAATGCTGACATCGTTGAGGGCCTGCTAGGGCAAATGAGGAATTTGATTAGGAGAAGATACTGCTTGCATTATACTTTAAATTACATGGGTGAGCAAAAGTCCAGGGCAGATAAGAATGCTGTTGTAACAACACAAAGGCTAAAACCGGATTGCCACTGACCAAAAAAAAAAAAACAACAACAACAAAAAAACAAGTAGAAATGTACAGTATTCCATAATTGAGATTCCAAACGACATTTTTTCCATGACCACTTGCATTTCAAAACATCTTTCCCCATCTTTAACCTAATCTAAAATTTAAAAATAGCACAATAATATTTTAAGGAAAATAGACTAATGACAATTAAATATATGTATACATTAGATTTTCAGAAAATATCAGACCATTGGTCCCCCCAAAATAGGATATATAGGTTAATTTTCAAACAATAACTCATGAATATGCGAGAGTGCACTTCATCAACAAAACTAACTACTGTGTAAAAAACTAACACCACAATATAATTAACCAATAAACACCCTCCCATGTGCTCTTTTCCCCTGTGAATTTTTCCTTCACATGTAGCTTGTTTTGGCCTTGGGTGATGTAAATAGCTTGAAAAAAAAAAGATTGGTGTCAGGTGGGAGGCACTGATTTGCAATCAAACGGATTACCGCCACATCCTTTGTTCTCTTACTTTGTTACGCTTCTATTCATATCATCTCGATAAAATAGCGTGTCAGAAGCATGGCTGCACACTGCAAATGCATGTTTATGCCTATGACCCATTTTGTGTTTACTTCCCCTCTTCCCAACAATAATAAGCGCCTCTCAACAGGGTGAAATTCCACCTGCCTCAAATTACATGCACGCCATCGAGGCAGCCAATTAAATAACTCATATTTTACAAGAATTGCAACAATTGGCACTTCTGTGCAACAACTTCATTCTCTTGATATAACAATCCCAGTCCTCCTGTTTTTTTTTGCTCTCATAATATATCCCCCTTTACCCTCCCTTAAAGGAATACTGCGTAATACATGTTTGCCATTGCAGCTCCAACGCTAGTGAGCTGGCTTCAAAGATGCACTGTGCATTATGCAAGACCTCCTACACGAGGAATACTCATTAGAATACTTGGCTGGGTATCAAACAAGGCTTCACACAGAATGGGCTTTTCATAGGGATTGGTCGTTCGTTTTGAATGGTACCCCATCCAACATCTCCTTTGTATCCCTAAAAATAAGCTGTATACACACACACCTGATGGTTTTCTTAAAACCATTCAAAAACCATTGCCAAAATGTCCCCTGAAGCTGCATTCGTTGTACACATCAGAAACAGCTCAATTGACATATCAACAGGTACACATGCAGCAGCTAATGACACCAAACGCAACTGTGCCTATACAAAGATAATTTTTCTCACTATATCTATTGCTAAAGGTTTGCCATAATGTTGCAGCATACTGACAGTAATTGGGAGAGGTTAGAGGTAAGTTGTGTAAGTGTAGCCATTAAAGGGGGAGTGGTCATTTTTTAAATACAATGGTATCTTTACATATGGGTGTACAATGTGAAGTTTTGAAGTTAATGTATGAGCCTGGGCAATTTTTAAATTGGTAAAATAAGCTAACATATTTGTTACAAGTAAGGTTCAGATATGCTGCCACTTGCAAATGGACCAATGGAAGAGCTGAGAGAAAGGGCCTTAGGATTTAAGAAATCTAATCCGTTGTCTGATTTCAACTTGTCTTATCTGGTAATGACCAGTGCCATTCACCTAATACTGGACTGAAACTCATGCAGGAACAATTTTCTTCAGAGTATTTTTCTACAGTTATTGGGGTGTATTTATTCATAAATGGCAAAAGTATTTTTCTACAGTTATTGGGGTGTATTTATTCATTAATGGCAAAAGTATTTTTCTACAGTTATGGGGTTGTATTTATTCATTAATGGCAAAAGTATTTTTCTCCATTTATTGGGGTGTATTTATTCATTAATGGTAAAAGTATTTTCTACAGTTATTGGGGTGTATTTATTCATTAATGGCAAATTGCTGTTTAGTGTGAAATTGTCACAACAGAGAGCCCAGTGTGTGGGAGTGTATCAATCTAATGTGTTGATTTATCAATGCATGTGGGGTAAAGTTTGTACGACATTTTCTTTGGTGGTTTTTACTCTCTTTTACTGTTAAATGTTGATCTTGTTAACACTAGAGTTTATTATGAATTGAGATTTTTACTGCTTTTGTTTTGAATTACCATGCAGGATTAACCTGTACATCAGGGCTATCTAAACTTTTCCAGTGTCTCAATTTTAGTTCCAACTGATCTAATACGGACCGTTTAACCAATAAGATTTCTTCTGAAACACTACAGTTAACTGAATATACACTATTTAAGACAGCAAATCAGCCAAAATGTATTCAATTTATCAATAAAAAAACTGCACCCACACCATACATAGTTTGACATGAATTCAGTTAACACAAAATAGATTCACTGATTTAAAATTCCATTGTCACTAAAGCAAAAAAGGCCACAACACAGCTTTTTAAAATCTCCCCTAATGTACAAATTTAATCTCAGGCAAGTCAACATAGAATGCTGCATGTCGGATGCCCACTAAAGTGTGCCATTGACTGCATTGGCAATGTGTTAAATGCTAAATCTGGATTACACAAGAATGTTACGTGGATGGACACAGTAACTCGGCTGCAAGCTTTCTTTCCGCTCATCATCTTCTGCTACTACTGAACCAGGCGGGACTTTCCAAACTGCCCATGATTGTGTCCAATTTGATCACGAGGCCTGTAGTGAAGCCAAGAGAGATGCTATGCAAGAAACTAAATCAATTGTAGGCTCCAAATTCAGATTTAGGTTGTAAATGTAGGTCAGTACTTTCCCCTGTGTTTAGTAGTAGTGGAAGTATTTCAGTTTTGATAAAGCCAAGATGTTGATAGTTGAGTCGAATATGTAATCACAATTGATATTTTAGTTCTCTCTAACTTGCTCAGTCAAACAAATCAGGACACTCCCTTAACCATTTACTTTTCGACACCCTAAGTTTCTTGCAGACAGTTGGAAAAGAATGTTAAACTCTTAAATCAATACAGTCAAAACAATTTCTGACACACACCCTATACCAAAGGTCGGGAACTTTTTTTGACCAAGAGAGCCATAAACAATTCATATTTTCAAACATTTCTTAAGCCATACTCAGAATTTAAAAAGTCAAAATACATGAAAATGTGAGCATTTATTATTCATCTCACCACTCTGAAAGTCAAAAAAATCTGAATTCTTTTGAGAATTTTTTTTCACTGTTGCTAATCAATGAGTATCAATGAGACGATGCATTCAGAGGATTCTAATGAAGAAAAATGATTTTAAAAAAGGCGCTAGAGATAGTTTCGGTGCCACAGTGACGCTCCCATTGGTGTGTCCAGGACCAGCGGGTCCCATATTATACCACACAGGTTTGCGGAGAGCCACATATGGCTTCCGAGCCATAGGTTCCCTACCCCTGCCCTACACAGTTAGTAACATTACAGTAGAACCTTGGTAATCATTTGCCCAGTATTATATAGTGACGTTGTGCTTTGTCATGGCTTTTTTTTGGGTGAAATTGTCCCAGTTTTGATAAATCATGATACATTCCCAAAAAAAAACACTGCTTGGCCAATTATTTTTCAGAATTGATGCACCATGTTGTGCTGTCACTGAGGTTCCATGTTTTAATGCCAAAAGAAGATTGCCAATTAATCAAATTTAAACTTCATCTGAGATTTCTGAGAGGAAAAGTTGATCGATTAGTTATTAAAGCAATTGTAGCTGCATCTTAAAGCCTTGATATCCATGCAAAATTCAGAAGCTCACATGTCATTCAAAAGTTATTTCCTCCTTTCTTTTAAAAGGCATTGCAACTCATTACAACATCAAAAAATCATAAAACAGCCTGGTGCATTGTTTAAATGAACTTGCGTCGGCAATTATAAGGAAAGATGTGAAGTCAGAGTGATACCTAATTGTGATGGAAATTGTTACATTTTGCAAAAGAGGCAGGCTAGCGGGAGGCACTGAGGGAGGGGGTGACACAGAGGTAGAGAAATAATTAAGGCAAGGAAGACAAGAATCCCATGAGCTCAGATTAAATCTGTGGGACTCACTTTTAATTAGGAGCATCTTTGGTTAATCCTCCCATCAGTCGCCTGCTGCAGTCGACCGTTGTCATACGTTTGCATCTGCACGGCAACTAGGTAGAGATAATGGCGATTTGCACTTTTTGGGGGACAAAAGGAGCTGAATGACAAATTAAAAGGAGGGAGGGAAATGAACCAGAATCATTCATACATACAATTTGCAATTCAATTGCCACATATGCCCTTGCTCACTCTGTGTTTGAGAATCATAATATTCTATGCATAAATTTAATCACATAATCCTTATTTTAGAGCATTTTGGGAGATTTTCAAGACTCAGATTGTGTTTTAGGAAAACATGTGTATTTACAAATATATGTTCATTAATATGTACCGTCCCTTAATTAAATACATCAAATTCAACCTCAAAACTGAATCTACCAAGAGTTGACTTGACCTCTACAAGCAAAAAAGAAAAGGTTTTGTCAACCTTGACATTTTTAGGTGGCAATGAGATCAGCAAATCATGACAATTATAGCAAAACACACGTGCAGGGGTTGGGGAAGTAGCTCACTTTTTACTTGAACCACAAGGGATCCGTGGTCCATGCAGAACTGTGTAAACTCACCATATTGTGCAGGGAAATCCAGGTCTCCAATATCTGTTGGAAGACATCTTTTTAGAGTTGACAGGTGTCCAAAAATTTCCACAAAGGGTCCAGCAGAAGCAGGTTTTCCAAGCTACTAGTGAAAAGGACATTTTCCACTCTTCCATTCTCCACCAATTCGTTTTCTTGCAACTGTGATCAGCTGATTGCAGTCAGGTGCAGCTTGTTTCAGCAGAAACCTGAATGGTCAAATTGTGCATGCTGTTTCAGTTAGAATGAAATTCTGCATGCACTTTGAGGAATTGGTTTGATACCTGTAATGTAAATAGACCAAAGATAAGTCCCCCTGGGAAACTTAAACAGGAATTTAACTGAAGTCACAACTAATAGAAAGAAATTATTTCAATTAGATGTGAAAAGAGGCCTGTTTTCATGGACTTGTGCTTCCTGACACAAAGAACTCACCAAAAACAGCTTTTCCCTTTTAGAGGCAATCTTGTTTTTAGTGCAATTTTCACCGATGCGTAGAGAAACAACACTCTTTACTGTCATGCTCTTGTTTGACTGGAAAACACGCCTTGGTTGGCTTTAGTCTTGAGCACGCAACAGCTGTGTGTGATGTCATTTATTGGCGAGTCTCCAGAATATCAGGATGTGCAAACCTTTTTTCTTCTTTTGCTTTAATACTTCATTAGATTTTCCAAGCAGACAGATGGTTCATCATATTAAAAAATGATTCATAAAACAAACCAAAATCACAAATTTGTTTTAATATGTTAATATTTCTAATTGACTTGTTTAAAACTCTTCAAGCCATTAGTGCATTTCGCCAAATTAATATAAAATTGATAATCGTATGGTTTCTCATCATGAATTCATAATAGTCAACAATTTAATTATAAAATGTGTTAAATATAATGATTTTTTTTACATTTCTGATAAAACTGTATAGATTACATCACAGTTAGATGCTCAATTAATCAATCATTTAAATACAAATCTGTCAATATGTAAGATTATTATCATATAGAATTATAGATTTCATTTTTATTGAATTAGGTAACTATGATTTAAAACTTAATGCAATTATTTTTGGAAAATACAATATATACAATTATTTAACATCCATGTACATTAACCAAATTCAACACTTAATTATTGTCAATAATAAGAGAAAATCCATTTCATAAATTAATGCATTTAAAATATTTGAGTTTATTAATATCATAAAATACCTACATTTTACAGTATTTTAACAAATGTGATTTAAAAAAAATCTTCCATTTTTTTTCAATTGTTAATATATTTATTTTAAAAACTGAATTATTTAAATGTATCAGTGAATAAAAAATGACTACTAATGACTTGATTATGATCCCACTGTTAGACTGTGTTCAGCATTTAATTATATCTGGAGTGAAAACGAGGAAACGACTTGTGCGAGGTGGATTTGTCACAACTATTATGAATATTAACATACTACATTGCTATGTGGTGAGTCAGAGTGATGACTTCAGCATACCCCATTTACCCCTCCACTCTACATTATGATAGCTCTCTCCTGTCACCTGCTGGATTAAAAGGTTGAGACAGGATGCAGCTTTGTAGACTGCAGCAAAAACATATTTTGCAGTGGTACAAATACTTACTGCTTGAGTCCTTATTTTTCTAATTACTTTTTTTCCACAGAACGTTCTGTGCATCATGAAAAATCTGCCAATGTAATAAGCAATGCGAGGTGACCCGGCCGCTCGAGTGGTTAGCATGTCGGCCTCACAGCTTTGGAGCCCTAGGTTCAAATCCAGGGCGGTCCACCTGTGTGGACTTTGCATGTTCTCCCCCATGTATTAGTGTATCCATGAATGGTGGTCTGCCTCGTGCACTGCAATCATCATTGGGATGTCCCCTGCCTTAGGCCCAAAGTCAGCTGCAATAAGCTCCAGCACCCCCGCGATCCTAATTACAATAAAGCAGTTCAGAGAATGAATGAATGCAATTTTGTTTTTCAGGATGGTCAGAGTCAGTACTTTTTTTTGCATTCTTTTTATCCCAATACAAAGCAATCTGTAATCCTACATATTCATACAGCTTATGCCCACAAGGGTCGCGGCGGGTGCTGGAGCCTATCCCAGCTAACTCTGGGCATGAGGCAGGGGGCACCCTGAATTAGTGGGCTCCCAGTCACAGGGCATACGTAGACAAAGGACAACCATTCACGCTCACACTCATACCTAGAATTCAACCAGCCTGCCCTGTAAGTTTTGGGGATGTATGAGGAAACCGGGGTACCCGGAGAAAACCCACACAGATCCGAGGAGAGCATGCAAACTCCACAAAGTAAGGACCGACCTGGGATCGAACCCTCGACCCCAGAACTGTGAGGCCGACATGCTACATATTCTTTAAGTACACTAAAATGTGTACTTTTACCCTCTCTGCTTCTATATAAAGTGTATTTACCATCAGTCCAAAATGTCTTTCCTGTACTTTGCCTTGACGTCTTTCTCGGCTCCATTCTGTCAACCATCCCAGCTGCAGCCATGATGAAAAGGCAGCAATACTTTGAATATTCAAATCAGGGCCTCTGTTTCTACACAAAAAGAGGATTCAAAGACGCTTTTATCACAAGAGGGTGCAATTGATCCAGAAGACAATGGCAGGCCTCGCTTTTAAAGTAGAGATGGAATGAAAGAGTTGGTGAGAGCAGGCTTTGTCACCTCCTCCATCAGATGCTTACCGATCACTTTCATGTCTCCTTCAGATGATCTGAGCGAGCTCAAAGCAGACAGTAGTCCCCCCGAGGAGCACATCAGCGCCAAAGAGAGGGGCGTGCTGGACCAGGACGACGAGAAGCAAGAGATGGAGTGCGAGAGAGCTCACAAGGACGAAGATGGGGAGGACGAGGAGGACAAAAAGGAGCTGAGCGAGGAGCAGGAGCTGGAGGAGCTCAGGGCTCAGGTCCTGCAATTGCTTCTGGAGCTAGAGGACGCCAGAGAGACGTCCAGTAAGCATCAGGAGAGCTTCTTGGAGCTGCAAGGTAAGATCCACATGAGTTTTTTGGGGGACTGACCCAATGGGGGCGCTGTTCATCTTTCTTTAACATTGTCTGCTCAGAGAAGCAACCACCTTAGTTCACAATCACTTATTGGAGAGTTTGCAGAATCCTTAATGAAATATGTTGCCAATTGCCCTGAAAATGAAGTACTTTTGAAGTACATAAATTAGATTATAAGGTACTTTAATATTTACATTGTGGATGCCTTTGAAACGGAAATGTCTAAATTTCCTCCAAATTTCCATTATGTGCCTAAATGAAATTTATTATAGTATTTGATAATATATAACTTTAATATATTTAATATATATTTTACTGCAGTTGTATTTTCAACACTGGTTAGGAATACTGGTGTTATGAAAAACTATAAGATTGTCGACTTAGAATAGACTTAAAGTAAAAAAAATAGAAATCCATATATAAACAGTCTAGCTGTTTTACTTCACTAAACAGATACATGTATTTACAAAATTCATTACTGTCATAACTTGTCTTTCTAGAGTTTACTTCACATAATAAATGTTTTATGAAAATTGTGACAACAAAAATGTTATAGTACCATGCAAACACTTAAAGCCATCAATTCATGCAGATTTGAATTTAAGTTAAATGTTTTCATACTATAAAAACACAAATAATAACTAATCTTGATAATAAACAACCCACCCAAGTTGTGTAGAGGTTAACTCACCAGAATATCATGAACTTCTCCAAAAGTATCCAACAAGTGTCACCACTGAAGTTTTCTGCAAAAGATTTAAAAATGTATGTCAAATCCCAAATAATTTATGTCGAGCAATAATTCATAACTCTGCAGCTCAAGGAGCAACTCTAATAATAATAACATAAGAAAATACCTCCAGGACAGTGCTGTTTTGTGTGATATTCATTTTGTAGCCTACAGTTTGAGAGTGGTGCGCCACTATTATTCTTGTTTAAGAACGTCATTGCTCTCCTATTAAAAGCAACTTGACCGTCTCAGCTTGCACTGCAGCTTCCTTAAACAAACTGATACATGTCATCTATATATTGGCTTTGATGTCATCTTTTTACAGTTATAGAAAGGCCTTCTGGGTAATGACCTGCAGTCGTTTCAGAGGTGTGTGTGCGTCATGCCAACAGACATGGCTGTTTGTGTGTATGTGTGGCGGCAGCGCATTTTTGGAACAACTGTGTACGCACAAGAGAAGCTTCCAGGCTTCCCGCTGGGGCGCCTCAGCTGTTTCTCCATGCCAACTGTTGGGGTTCCTCAGGGAACATTGTCAGCGAATGACATAAGGTGGATGGGGGGGATGGAGGTAGTGGTTATCCCGGCTACGGTGGCAGTGTTTCAGGGTGCCAATGATGCGTCACTTACTCACATGGGCTGCGTGACATGAGCTTAACATAAATGACAATGATATAATTGAAATTAAGTTGGGATTTCTCCTCCTCTGAGGATTTGCAAAATTTTCCCTGTTGCGCAAAATGCTGTGCATGTCATATCATTCTGGCTGAATTTTGTACTCATTAATAGACTTTAAAAAACACTAAAAATTGTCAATCAAATATGATCAAGTGGAGTGAAAAAGGATTTTTGGAGTCAAATGTCATCTATGTGGGGGAACACTTGACAGAATGTAACAGATGGAAAATTAGATGGGATTTTGGGGCCATCGCATAAACAATAAAAGTCAAAAGAAAACCCATTAGTGGGGGTCTCGTTCCTCTAGCTCAGGGGTCGGGAACATTTTTGACGAAGAGAGCCACAAACAATTCATATTTTCCAATGTTATTCCTTGTGAGCCATACTACGAATTTAAAAGTCAAAATACATACATGTAAACGAGTGTATTTTCATTTTTTTCCTAGTAATTTTTTTTAAAGTGGAAAAAAAATATTTTTTAAAAGATTCTTATGATATTGCCAATCAATGAGGAAGCGTTCCAGAAGAGTCTACTGCAAAAAAATGACGATTAAAGCAGTTCTAGATGTAATATCTCATTTCTGTCACCAACGATTTTCATATTTTATCTCACAGGTTAGCAAAGAGCCAGATCCACTCATCAAAAGAGCCACATTTGGCTCCCGAGCCATAGGTTCCCTACCTCTGCTCTTGCTAAAGACATGTGTAGTACTATGTGGCTTTGACGATTTCAATTATTTTGTGTCCAAAAGGAGATATGTTGATTCCCAACCTAAAAAAAAGAATGGCATACCTTGTTTTAAGCTCCTGTAATCCACATACATACACTTGCTCACACAAAGCCTGAAAAGTTGTTTTTGCCCCTTAGTTCTGCTTCAAGGACAAACAGCTTATCGAATTGTCATCTTTCAGTCCGCCTGCTGAATTGACACGTTTCTCTTATCTCTTTTCCCATTTCCTACATCTCCCTCCCTTTCCATTTCCCCTCCTCTTCTTTTCCTCCATAGGGCTGTTGGAGGATGAGCGCCTGGCCTGCGCGCATCAGGCTGAAGCCTTCACTCGACAGATCCAGAATCTGCAAGGTAGAATATTACAAAAACTCATTTAAATTAACACATTTCTGCTAGAAAAAAACATCACATTTACTGGCTTTAATATACAAATGTTAATTTCTGAATCTTATTATCAGAATGTAGTAAGGTTATGATCAAAAGTAAAAAATGTACGAGATAAGAAACACTTTCAGCCCCTTATTGTCAGCTGTGATATATTCAAGCACCCCCACATCGCCTTTGGCAAAGAAAATGAATGGATGTTTTGAAATATTGCATCTGGAGAGTCTTTTAATTCACAGTTGAAATAGTGAGACACAATTACATTACATAATCTTGTTTTTCTCCATTTTTATACTTTGTTATTTACTGTCAGGTTCAATCATTCATTTTCTATACCGCCCATCCTCGAAAGGGTTGCGGGGGTTGCTGGAGCTTAACCCAGCTGTCTTGGGGGGCTATTTACTGTTAGGTGAAAAAAATAATACTGTAATACAAGGTTTTTGGTGCAGTGATGCCCTTAGCTTCTGAACATAATCTAGTCTTCTAAATTCCAAATATAGTTATTTAGCACATTACTTTTTAAAATATTCTAATAAAGCAACTATGTCACCCCTCAGTAAATTCTTGACGTAAATGTTCCCACAATGAGGAAATAATTCATAAGCACAATGTCAGGAGACCCATTGGTTGGACTGAATGTAGAGTGGATTGCTTTTCAGGACTTGACTGAACTAGCACACTGGGGGAAAAACAATTGATGACCTAATTTTAGTACGATGTGTTTGAACACTACAAGAGAACATTTAGGATAGACTAAATGGACTATGAGGGATAAACAATGTATGCAGTGGGAAGCCGCATCTGCTACAATTCAAGAGAAATGATGTCAGTCATTGCATTTTATTGTGGTCGTTGTCTCTTCAAGTAGAAACCACACACACATACACACGCACAACAATTTGAAGTGTTCAATCAGCCTGCCATGCATATTTATTTTCCTTTTTTTTAAGGATGCATGCAGTGTTTGAAAACAAAGTAAACTATTTAATTTTGTTTACATTTTTAAAGACTCATTTAAAGCAGTAAATTGTTTTTTTTTGTTTATTTATACTATTTGTTGACTTTTTTATAGTTGTTTTACCAGTTGTTTTACCATAGTTGTTAGTATGCATGTGCATTGACAAACATCTGGAAACCAATTCAGGGTGTACCCTGCTAAATACACTAGTATCTGAAGGATAGTTGCATTGTCGGCAGTGTATTGTATTATAATATAGTATATATGTATTCAGGCTATTAGAGAATTAGGGAGTATAATAGTATTGTAAGAAAAAGTAGTATATGATTAGTATTTTTTCATTTTCTATGTTGTTTACCCATATGGGGCTTAAGGGTGTCAGACTCGGGTTGATTCGCAGGCCGCGTTAACGTCGACTCGATGTCATGGAGGCCGGACCATTTTAGATATAATATTTAGATTTTTTTTAATAAATGGATTAAAAAAACTGGATCAAAAGCCCTGAATATTTGTTTCTTTAAAGAGCTAAAACAATGTTTATTTTATCTTTTTTTTT
Source organism: Stigmatopora nigra (assembly GCF_051989575.1). Lineage (NCBI taxonomy): Eukaryota > Metazoa > Chordata > Actinopteri > Syngnathiformes > Syngnathidae > Stigmatopora > Stigmatopora nigra. The sequence goes on from NC_135529.1 coordinate 980,610, forward strand.
AAATATATTTTTAAATTTTACGAAATGATTTTGAACTAAAAACACAAAGAATTGATTAAAAAATTACAATTATTGATTTAAAACGGGGAAATTTAATATACATCTATACTCTATACTTTAATTTGATCCTAAAACAGAAAGTCGACACTTGTGATTTACTTTCCTGGCCCAACACAAAATGATGCGGCGGGCCAGATTTAGCCCCCGACCCGCCACTTTGACACATGGTTTAAGGGTATCAGCTCTTGAATTTCTTTGTGCAAATGAAGTGAAAATGCTGGCAAGTCCTGATTTTTGTGCTAGAGTAGAATTTTCTGCATGACCATTGATTGGACATACAGGTCGGTGCCACTCTGGCCATTGTAATGAAGCAGAGTAAGAGTTTGTGAAAGTGTGCTTGGTGGAATGACAATTGAGAATATTGAAGGAACTGTACAGGGAAAATGAACCAAGTGCAAATTTTTGAGTACATTGGGATGAATATTTTACTCACCTGTGATCTTTCCTTGCCTGCAGCCCAGTTGCGTTCAGTGCAGGAGGAGATGGAGAGCTTGGAGGAGGAGAAAGAAAGCGAGCTAGCCGAGGCCCAAGAGGAGTTGCGTATGGCCCAGGAGGAAGTACTCCTCCTCCAGCAGGCCGCCGAGGAGGCTGCGGCAGAACGAGAAAATGACATCGCCTCCCTGCAGGAGGAATTGTGTAGGCGCAGGGCTGAGCTGCAACGCCTCAGCGAGGAGACGCAGGTGGGAAGGTGTTTTTTAATCTATAATGAGGATGAGTCATAATTTGATTACATACTGATCATCCACATTTCATTTTCTCCATTGAGTACTATTAAAGTTTTTGATGACAGGGTTTTTGTCATCTTACCATTTTACGATCAAGTAGACGTATTTATGGCGCTTTAGATTCATACCTATGTCCTTGTTTTTAAATTAATTGTGTTAGCTTCATCAATAATTATACTTTAATATAATTATATAACAATACAGGTGGACATCTGATTCAATTATATATATTTAATTAAATTGGCATCTCTGATGTTTTACTTGCATACTACTCTTAATGCTCACATTTATAATAATATCCCAGAATAACCCCAACAAGTTGATATAATGCATTAATTGTTTTTTCTTGGATAGAAAATCTTTTCGACGGCTGCCGTTTTAAAAGCTGAATATAAATTCACTTTGACTTAAAGTCTAATAGTTGAAAAAACATCACATATAACGCAGTGTTTCTAATGGTAATGTTGTGTTTTGTTTTACATGTGTAGAGGATATTATTACTTTGTGCATAGATGTTAAGTCTGATAATAGCGATGTATAATTTATGCTTATTTGGTTTTATACACAGGAGTACGATCTGGAAATCACTACTCTGAGGGCCGAGATCAGCATGAAGAGTCAGCGCAGGGAGGCTGAAAGGAAGGAAGGTGAGGACCTGACTACTAAAGAGGCCTTTTGGAACAAAGGCACATAAGAGCGCTTTCCGGCATACAATTAGAGTAAATTATAGTGCTGAAAGTTTCCAATCAGATACAGCCATCCACACCTAGCGGCATATTGAGGAGTCTTATCTTTTTTTTGGTACGCACTCTAAATCTTGAACAGTGAGAGAGTGCTCCAAATTCAATACAATTTAAACTGAGTTTGGGCAATAACGAGGAAAGGTGGAAGACTAAGCTTTGGAAAACGGGCGGGATTTGTTGTTTGTAGGCGGAACCACCTGTCCCTGACACAATAATAAGGTTTTTTCACATTCTCCTTAACAGCCACAATTTTTTTGGGATACCTTGTCTCTACCTGGCTTAAAGTTAAAGTAGTCTACTCACTGACTTGTGCTTACTTTGAAAAAGTACTGCAGAGCACATGAATTTTGTAAGGGAAATCTTCTCAGAAAAATATTACTTCCACCCACTCACTTGCTTCTCATTCTAATTTTCATTTTTCTATGGCAGAGCTTAAATTTCTTTTCTTTCGAATAGTGGGGCCCCACGGTATTCTTCTTTTTCCTCATCAAATATGTCACTTGAGAGAAAAAAGCTGTGCTCAGTCGACATGTATGGTTCTAAACTGAATAATTTTCCTGTCTATAATACTTTTTTAAAAAGTCCAAAGCTTTAGTTACGCTACTGACAAAACTACACATCAAGAAAACTCTAATGCACCTTTCAAAGTGCAGAAGAACCTCTTGCAGTCAGGATGCTAGCATCAGCCAGTCAAGCCCATAAATCATTTATGCCTTTAAATAAGTATTACCACTGTGATTATGGTGTCAAGGGAGCAGTGTGCGCAATTAGGATAGCAGACTCATTAAGTCAGGGGGGGATGGGAAGGTTGCGGGTGGTGGGGATATGTGATTATATCACTTGATGTCACCGCTGGGCTCCAAGCTGGGTCTCTGGGAATATACTTCATGTTGTTTAATCACAGCAGGCTTCACCCCTAGAGTATTTATGACTGCACAGAAAGAATAATGGGAATAAAGAAGCACAGTTTCAATTCCTTTAGATATCAAAGTGGGTGTAACAAAACTAACAACTTTTTCCAAATATGAGTAATCATTCAACGACTTTCTTTTCTATGATTAATAGTGGATATGAATGCAACTGAACTCTAAAACAGGCAGGACTGTGACTGATACTGAACATTGAAAACGTTGAAATTGCGTGGTTTAATTTAGACTTGAATTCTGCTATCTTAATATACTATTAAAATAATGGAATTGGCTTGAAACTAAAGTTAGCTCCATTCTGCACGATGTTTATTTTTTTAAAACTCAGATTTACCTCTGTAGTCGCACATTTTGCAAGAATATGGAATTTGGAGATCCTAGTTATACTACGTTAGTCGCAAGTACAGATTCTTTATCCCCAGATGACTTTGTTGCTTACAGAATTAACTCAAAAATTCTATAGATTTTACTCTATTTTTAAAAGCAATCTAAGATAATGTAATACTGTACACATTTAAAAAACATTTGCTCTTTCTTCTAAGGACCTGGTAATTGATTAATGGCATATTGGCTCTTTTAGATTTTCAGGCAGAATCCAATTTAAATTGGCATGCTGATTCTAAAATTAAATTATTTTTTTTAAGAACCACCATTTCTTTTCCTGTACAACTTACCCACTTACTCCTATCTATCAAAGTATTACTGTTTTAAAGTAAAAATTAAAAACAGTCATAAATGATAAAAAGCTATGTCAGCTAATGTTAAAAAAGGAAAATATGACATCTTGCTTTTATACATATTAGACGAATGATTTCTCAACACTGAAAGCCTGTACTCTGAAAGCTGGCACAAGTTAGCATCCACTACAAATAAATCCCTCAAATCTATGGAAGCATCTTGCATATTATTGACCACTGCTTATCTTGGGTCAGAGAGTCATAGAAAAACTCACTGCAAAAAAAAATATGACGCTGCTCAAACTCTAATAACAAACATTACATCCCTTAACCTGGTCCTATCCAGGCAATGTGGACGTGCTTAAGGAGGAGTGTCAGACCTTGCGGGAGGAGTGCCAAGCCCTAAAGGAGGACAACCAGCGTCTCTCAGACCGGCTGCAGCTGCTTCAAAGACAGAGGACATGGTGAGAGGTCATTCGTCAGCTGTGCTTAGTGGATCAGCTGACAGGGATACCTTTTAGAATAGTAGGGCAAAAACACCAACCACCTGTTGGAGGGCTCCAGTGTTGTAGTAATATGAAACGTAGCATTGGCAGCATGTGCATTTGCTACCTGGGGGCTTCAAGGAGGGGCCTTAATCCACCTCCTAATAGTAGCATTATCAAGTCATATTGAAATAAAACATCTGAAAATGCAAAGACAAGAGAGCATAAAGCAAGATTAGTACTACATAACATACATTTTGACTTTAAAGATCAGGGGCATAATACATTGATGTGCCAACACAATAGATCCTAAATCTTATAGAGCAGAAAAACATTCAACCAAAGTGGAAACCAGGCTATATTCTATAAAAAGAAACTGCACCTTTTGTCCCTCGCTGTCAGGCATAGCATCAGATCAGGTCAATTAAAAATTATATGTATTTCCCAAAGGACAAACTAGGTAAACCTTCAATAATAAGATGTTGATATACTGTTATGTTACTGTACCTTTAGACAATTTGGGAATATCCAGATGTTGAAATATGTCTTGACATCATCACGTGGGAATAACTTGGAAGATTTTGAAATGACTGGTAATTAGTAATGTTTAAGGTAAATTGAGATCCACGTGTATGTTTATCTAATCTCATCCATTCAAATGTAAGCATTTTTTAAAACATTTTTAACATAATAGGTTACGTGAATGTATTTGAAGGCACATCTGGTTCCTTCTGTAACATATGAACCCCAAGAATTTGACCATGATATCAGTTAGATTATTGTGGACTTTCCTAAATTTGGTTCATCCTTGGGTGCAACTTCCAAAACTTAACCTTTAACTTGTGACTACATAGTGGACATTGATTTTTGTGCATATTACAGTAGTCTCTTTACCATTTCTCCTTTTGGTTTTCCTCGCAGTTCCAGTGTCTACTTATCCCTGAAGGAGGAAGATACAGGCACAGAGGGCAGCAAGGGCAAGGAGATGGTGACAGCCACTGACGATGTCATGACCGAGAGTTACATGACTATGGCCCAGTCAGACAATTCCCGGCTCGTGGATGCCTCCATCCAAAAGAACATCTCCTTTGACGGCAAGCCAGTGACACCCACAGGCTGGAATGGCGGCATCGGGGAGATCTTCTCGCTCAGGGAGCAGCTGAAAGAGGCAGAGGAGAAGGCGACGCAGGTTCAGAGAGAGGTGAGGAGATATTTTGGCCTGAGTGTGTGTTTTATGCCACTGTCATGGAGAACTTACTAGCAAACTGAACAAAACATCAACACTCAGGTCATTTTAAAAATACTAAAACAGTAGGAAATGTCATAAAATTGATAAGGATCTACTTTGTGTCTTATATCTGAATGAAATTGTTTAGGATAACTTGAAGAGAAATATAACAATAATAAAGGTCAACCCATTTTATTTTCTGTGAAAAACAACTAATGTTATATTGTTATTATTTCTACATTTTTTCCATACACATAAATGGGTTCATATATCATGAGTTGGCTGCTTCATTACATTTTTGTTGTGTTTTTTGCAGTGTAATGGGCTAAAGCAAGAGCTCCAAGAGTTGCAGGAGCTATATGACAGCAGTCAGAGAGAGAGAAACGAGTTGGAGGAGGAACTTCAGCGCTGCAAAGCCGAGGTGGAGAAGTTGTCTGGGGGTGCTCAGGTGAGTAAGCTTACTAATTGTCCAATATAATAAATAAGGGGTCGGGAACCTATGGCTTACCAGCCCTATATGACTCTTGATGGGTGCCTATGGCCCTGCACTTACCTGCAAGCTAACAATGCAGTGTAACAATGTACTTTAAAAGTGTCGAAATGATGAAAAATGCACAAATTCTTGCGTATTTTTAAGTTAATAAAATATGGGTCTCAGGGAATTACATTTAAAAATAGGAATTGTTTATGGCACTTAGTAAAAAAAACAAAAAACAATGTATCTCTACCTTTAAAGGACAAGGCAGGTAAAGTAAATTACATTGGTACCTTGGTTTAGTTGCATTCTTACTTTCTTGTTTTATTTAACCTATTGAAGCTATCCAAAATTTGAATTGCCTACAAGCAAGCTTCATATATTGCATGACTTGAATGGAGTGAAAACTATTTAATTGGTTCATTAGATAGATACATAATTAAAATCTCAGATTACAATGTGCCACGACAAAACAGCTTCAACAAACTAACCATAATAACACGTGCCTCAAAAACAGAAATACTTCAAGTACTACAGTGTATACAGTACTGTAATGTACACTACTCTAAAAGCGCTCGTTTAAAAACCATTATTATCATTATATTCTTATATTTTACTTAATATAATTTTTAAAAATAGAATATAATACATTTTTCTTTATTTAAAATGCTTTCAGAAAATGTTTTTAAGTGGAATTATAGAAATAAGAAGAATGTAGCAACTCATTTGGCATAAAATCATGTAAGATAAATGTTTGTGTATGTTTTTTAGGAATGTTAGAATATACTAACTTTAAATGAAGTGTTTTATCTATTAAGTTACGCGTTTCTGTTTTCTCTTGTTTCACAATGAATATATGCATACCCTGTGGACTAACACAAATGACAATACACCTCCTGTTTCTCCTGTCTTTTGTTCGTCTCTCATGGTGTGGTGATGTACAACATGTTTCTAACTGGATTACATTACGTGTTTTTATCCGATTGGTGTGGAGCCCACCAACAATACCACCCACCTCTGTGTTTGTCCTTTTAATCTCTATGAGACAGCAGAGCTCTAAAAAAAGTGCTGCTCTAAAACATTACACCTCCAAGAGAATCATACTCTGTTAAGGGCAGGAATGTCTTTTGTGCCTCGCCAAGGCTCATGTCGGCCTTAAATATTGTTCAACTGGAACAAAGGGACTCAATACATTATATGATTATTCCTTGTGGTGTTAATTAACTGGGTTTTCCACCCTAAACCATTACTAATAATAAACTGAGTGATATTTCCACACCATTTAGTGTTTAGCTCCTCAAACATTAGGCTTACAATCAAAACAGCTCCTCTCATTCCCTTTAAATATGTTGTACAAGTCAGACATTGACTTCTTGGCCAGTATTAGAACTGAAAGAATTTGGAATTCATTTAAAATGTTGCCATCCATGTTCTTGAAGTGTCCAAATTAGATATTTTTCTCAGCGGTCAGTAAACTTGCCACAGCAAGAGGGGTTAACTTCTTCTAGAGGGCAACATGAATTGTATTCGATCAAATTGCTGTTACCAATGAGTCCCCCGACATAAACACCTGATCACCTTTTGATACAGAACATACCTCATGAGTGAGACAAAGTGTGAGTCAGGTCTTAAGCATCTATTTCAAAGCTCATGTCATTAATCAGGCAAGTCAAGGAAAATTCTTACTAATGGCAAGCAAGTCATTACGGAAGTTGAGAAGGTCACATGTCAAGTCCTAAAGCTTGCTCATATGATTGATATTCGCGTGTTAGTCAGTTTTTGCCCATTATTAGGATGTCGCATGAAGTTAGTTATTAGAAAATAGTTACAACCGCACCCACTTAAAAGTGCCATTGGATTGGATTGGATTGGATTGGATGACACACTATGTTGAAATGACAGATTATGTCGTAAATGGAAATTAATATTAAGGACATTTTACCCATGCAAAACTTAATTCCCTAAGTTAATTGACCACTGATATTTTTCCACTTGATCTCAATAGGATTCAGTGGATGATTGAAAAGAATCAAACAGTTAGGCTGCTGTTTTGTCTTCGACATCTGTGACGAGACGTCTGTGTGTTGTGTCAAACTGTCTACCCGTGCCTGTCTCTGCTGCTGTCCTTATTCTCTGATTGTCCATGACCGTTCAGCCAAGGGAGGACCTTTCAAACATCATCATCAGCATCATCATAATCAATCCATTAACTACACGCTTGACCAAAGAGAAGGGGACAATTAGAGAGAAATAATCAGTTGCAAGTACCATGGAAAAGGCCTTTTCCATGAATGCCCACGCAATGATATGATGGAACATTTGTTTTCCATCTAAATTTTGTTGCAGTTTCTTCACACATCCGCTTCCTTATTTAATCTTATGCCATTATTTTCTAATGTGATAATAATAATAATAATTAAAAAAAATGTATTTTTATTCCTATTTCTTAATCATTCAAGTGATATCTCCAACACTTGGCAGAATATCTTATTTAAATAAAATATAGCTAACTGTAATTTTACAACAAACGTAACAGCAAAAAAATTAAAATAGTTAATAATGCACTCTGGAAAAAACAGCAATCATGCGTTATACCTCTCTACCTTTTCCGAACATGACACTCAAATAAACAATCCCTCCAGCTTCACCCACCTCCTGCACATTTCAGATTATGTTTCACATGGAAATCATGGAATTTGTGTGTTCTTGTGGTTGACACAGTCACACCTATCTATGTGCCTTATGATTTGCATCCTTCCATTCATGTGTTCGTACATTCACCCTTGCCATCCCCATGGTCCCTGTGTTTCTTTTATTCCCTCTTCAGAGATTCATCCATCCGTCTGAGCACCCTGTTCTCTCCATCCCCTTCATAGGAATGATTGTAATAGTGGCTGTGGTCTGGTGCTGGTTGTCGGAGTTGGCGTCCCAGAGAGCAAGGTATGAGCGGAGCTTATCTCCATGTAAACAGTCACGTGCACCGAGCCATGCAGTTTTTCCTTTGACTAAGATGACACGATATAAAATTTCATGTCTATGTAAATTGGATTTCTAGTGAATTAGTTAGATGAAGAAAACATCAGATCATAGATTTGTGCTTTGATGTATCTGATCTCAACTCAACTAGAGGGCAAAAAACTTCAAATTAGACCAGTGTAAGGGTCGTCAACTACAGTCAAATCACATCAAGCAGCAGTTTGCCAAATAGTGAATAATTGCACAAAAAAAGGGGATTTGACCCATTGTGTACTAAAGGGACAAGATAATAGTATAGTGTAGTAGTACAAGGGTGGCCTTTCACGACTCTGTTTTCTGGGCATTGAAATCTAACTGCAAAAAACGACTACACAAGAATAGACCATAATAATCCTGCCAGATAATGTCAACATGCTTCTGCTACAGGCATTAGAGAATCAATGTCACTTTTGGCATTCAAGAAAATCGACCCAGATACTCAGGCTCGTTAATGTAAACAAGCTTCCACTACGGGATTTAGAAAATTATATGACAAAAAATCATATGTTGCAAGGTCATGCTTACACCACATGATTTTCTGGGCATTGGCATCTGATAGCATAAAAGACTCAACGAGAATAGTCCCAGATTGTGCATCAGATAATGTCAACATGCCTCCACTATAGGATTTAGAAAAATCAAAGACACTTTTGGCATTCAAGAAAAATCAACCCAGATACCCAGGCCAGTTAATGTAAACATGCTTCCACTACAGGATTTAGAAAATTATATGCACTCAGCTATTTGTGTCAGATGATGTCAAACATGCAAATAATATGCACTTTTGGCAAATAGACAAGTTACTGATTTCAATCCCCATCAAATCATGTGTTGCAAGGTTTTCTGGGCATTGCAATCTGATTGCATGAAAGACTCAACAGGAATGGTCCCAGATTGTGCAGCAGATAATGCAAACAGGCCTCCACTATAGGATTTAGAAAATCTGGCGTGATTCTTGCTAAAACATATAATATGAAACGATAAGAATAGAAAGTGCGCAGTCTGTTTAAGGCAAAATTATCATCCTTGAAAAATTCTCTATAGTTTCAATCCCTGCCCAATATTGTATTCATATTTTCTCATAAAGATCCGTGGTGCGCCAACTGTCCAGTGGTTTGTTTAAATGGAAGTTTATAGTCCAGCTAATCGTGAATTTTAAAGTAATAAATTACAACATCCTATTTACTCCTCAGCATTCCTGTCTGTAGAAAAAAAATCATTTACGATTACAAGATCATTTGTTTTTTGTTCAAAGCGGGATTCTTTAAACCATTTCTTTTTCCTACTAAAAAGCCATTAATAAAGTGATAGATTTTGTGAAACTTCAACGGATTAATGGAATTTCTATTTATTCACGCTAGACTACCATGAATTATTAATCGTATCTTTGGAGTCCAGAGAGCTGATTCGTGATTCCACTGTCCTGAGATATGAAATGTGACTCAATTAAGAGAGTATGTCAAAGCACCCTTGTCTATATTTTGCTGTCCCTGCATGGCTAGATGACACTGAAAGTAAGAAAAATGTACTTTTGCTTAGTACATAAGGATTTACTTGAGGTAGGGGCATCTGAATGGAAAATTTTATGCACGCAGAACGGAGGAACGGATGGGCAGTTTGTCAAAGCACAGCACGATCAGTTTCATCTTTTTAAAGTATCGACCCAAATCATATTAAATTTTATGCTTAACAGTAAACAGAAATTTGGCATTTATGTCGAGTTTGCATTGAAAAAAGTAAATATCATCATATGGACAATATATAATTTTCATTTGAAATGACAGTAATACCAATAATGCAAGGCACACAACATTTGAGCAGCATTTTAAGGCTTTAAATTAAGTATTGCATAATGTATTGTTAATTCTTAAGCAGTTTACCAGAGAGAAACATTTGTATATTTATACGAGTTATTGTTGAGGTAACAAAGTGAGATAAATATGGGATAAATATGGCAACAAATAAGGTCAACGAATTGGTTACCGACGCAACAGGAGCAGCAGATCTCATGAATACGATGTTACTAACTATGTGAGGCTATTTAAATACCTGCTATGTTGTTTTTTTTATTATTCATTACCTAGGGTACTGCCAGGAAGTTAATTAAGATATAAAAAAAGTGTGATGCACTGAATGCACAATTGGTGAACTGCGATTAGACGTGGGTTTACTGCATTTAACATTTTTGTTGTTGTTGTTGAGTGTTAAGCTTTTATTTTGTTTTACTACATCCTCCCTCGTGTGTTCCTTCAGGGGAGTGAGGTAGGTTGGAACTCTATCCTGACGGTCACCGCAGCTGCTGCCATGCTGCTGATGATGACTGGCTTGTTGAGGGCGCTCGTCCGATGTTGAGCATGCAGACGCGACGACCGCATTTGAAATAAAATAGCGAGATGTCGGCCAGATGTCAACATCCAACTGGAATCTTCGCAATACCATGGAGTCCCCCCCCCTTGTGTGCCGCCAAGGTACGACTCGTATGCGAAAAAGAATGAGGAGCGTCACCATGGCAACAGGTTGAGGACTTTGTCACTCCTCTTCTGTGAATAGTATTTCTCTTTTAGCCTTCGATGTGCACCCAGTAGATTAATTTAATTGTTATTTATTGATTATTTTGCTTCAGTATATTGTGTTTGTCAATAACATCTAATGCACTGAAATGTATATGTTCTTTAATTATAGCGGGGATGAGGTTTATGCCACATTTGGAAAAGTTTAAATGCACATGTAAAATATGTAAAATAGATCATTATTTGAATGAATTGAAATACCTATAATTTTTTCCAAGATGCTTTAGAGTGGTACTTAGACTATTGTGTGATTTATCAAGGTACAGAGTAAATTTCTTTGTTTCATATTGCCGCATATTAGTTATGAGAGAGCTGCAGCAACCTTGAGAAATTGAGAAAAAGAGTGGCGCAATAACAGACTTTAATGTCGTCATATGTGGGCAAGGAGAGGCAAAGTCACTATTGTAGGGTGCATTTTCTATAAATAGAAAGGCGCCAACATGGGAAAAATAATTAGAAATCACTGAATGACCAAAATGGCATGGAACTAACAACGTAATTTTCCGAACATACAATGCAATTGACTTGAACCCATTTTAACCCACTCTCCTCATTTGAGAACAGCACATATTTGTTATTTTACTTGATATAAAGGCGTTTTTCCATTGAAGGTAAATATTCTGAAAATTGTTGACTTGGGTTAAGATGCATGGACCAAATTTTACAAAGAATCTGTCTGTATTTGTTCCTATATAAGATGCACTGGACTATAAACTGTGGGTTTCCAGAATGTATTGAGGCTCAGGTAGCAGTTTATAGCTTGAAAATAATAGTCATTTGGCCAATCAAAATAAGAGCTAGAGCTCCTGATGTCAGTCATCATCACTACAAATATTACTTTGTGTCTGTGATGACCTTTAGATTACTTACACTGTAGGACTAGTATATTTACTGACAATATTCTTTCATTTTATCTTGCTATATTTTACAAGTCAGTTTGAATTTTTAATATCAAAAGGTTACAAAAAACCTGTGTTGTTTTTCTGTTGGCTGAAACGAAAGACTGACATTTCAATTAGGACAATTTCATTGTGCGTTTGAATGATGTCAAAGTAGCACTGTATTCAATGGATTTAATGAAATTAATGGTATTTTGGGCAGATAGGAAAGTACGATATTTATTAGTTTGTACATTAGTCATCGTAGTGATTTTTCTTTGGGTTTTATTTCGATGTAATGCATGACGTAGTGAGTGGGGAATAACAAATACGTATAACAGAAGTCTTGAAATTTTAACTCCACAATGGGCCTGGATTTAACAAGCCAATGGATTAAAAGAACTGGATAAAAATCCCTGAATATTCATTTTTTTCATAAATCTAAAACGATGTTTATTTTAAGCTTTTTTAATATATATATATTTTTTGATTTTACGAAATGATTTTTGAACTAAAATCAGAAAAAAATATAATTTATAATATACATGTAGATCTATCATTTTAATTTGATCCTAAAACAGAAAGTCAGCACTCATGATTTACTTCCCCGGGCCATACAAAATGATGCGGTGGGCCAGATTTGGCCCCCGGGCCACCACTTTGACATCTATGCTTTAAGGTCTTATTGTGCATATCATTTTTTTTGCCCCTGACACGCAATAAATGCTAAACACAGCAGCCTTTGTGAACCATGAATATGTACTTCTGTATAATTATGTTCTTTTTTTTTAAATTGTCCAACAATGAGTTATTATACTTGACTGGGCATATGTGGGTCTGTCCGAAGATAAACACCAGTCCCAGCTTTTGCCTCATTTTGGCTGAAGGCTCTTTCGCTTCCTCATTGGCATAATATTGTTTTTTTCACCTCCCACTCCTGCCAAAATAATTGTCACTTGATCAACGGCCCGAAAGACACCGTGGTGTCTCCGACGAATTCCCAGTCTTTTCTCAAGGGCACTCAACAGAATCTCAGCAACTTTTTTGTGGTCCGATGGAAGCTGTTAATGGCTTTTAAGACTTGTCTTACTTTGGGCTCTAATTTCATGCTTGATAAAACATTTGTGGTTAAGCGGCGTGTTATGTTGTCGTTAACAATTGTAATTATTGCTGGTACACAGGCAGAAGCCTGAATGTCTACATTTGCTTAGTTTATGGGCCAAAACAGAAAATAGAATGCTGCTTTATGTAGAGTAAATGTATTGAGTTTTAACATTACAAGAGTTTATCATTTTTCAAAGTCATTAAAGGCTTGATTATTGTCATATCAGACAATGGGTTTAGAGCAATATGAATAAATTATGTTAAAACATTATTAAAATTTTCACTCTATGGAAAGCTACGGTTTACATGTGTAATCTTTGATTTTTGTATTTATTTATTTTAGTTGTGTAACAAAAAAAAAGCATGCACAGTACTTTGGAAAGCAATTTGAACAATAACCAACATTCAATATCCATGATATCCATCTTAATCTCTTCATACTGGAAGACATTTTTCTCACCCTTAAAACCTCTTTTCTTACAAATAATATGATATTCTGTTAATATAGAAATTTGTGGTCTACTAGTTCACAATAAACATTGCAAGTAATCTACTTTACAGAAGTATTACGACTACTAGACTCCACTAGTAGCATGTGTCACACAGTAGTCGATTCCTGGGCCACATTAGTTGTTTCCCCACGACTATTATTATTTACAATTATTACGTTGTATACTGTGTCTAGTATGCAAGTCATATAGTAATGGAAGGCAGCAGTGGAAAAACACCTAGTGTACATGTACACACCCATGCAGAATAGTTACAAGAAAGTTAGTTGGTTTGTTGGTTGTCCGACTAACCCTCTCAATGGTATAACTAGTGAACATTAAGAATGTAGTAGAACATGGACTTGAATCATCTGAAGGTGGATATCGAGGATATGGAATCAAAGCTTCAACAGCTTTCCATACAAGATTACAATCAATATAATGTCAGGATGATGTCACTTTAGTAATATTCCATGTAAATAAGACCGGGATGGCACTATAACGGGGATTTCCTAAATTCCATTTTTACCTGCTTTGTAGAAAGTTCTATTTTAAAAAAAGAGCATTGTATATTTGATATAGTCCTATGTAAAATGTCTATATATGGTGACTTTGTTCCAAAGAGTAATTATAATAGTAATAATAATAAAAAACTATGTTTCTTGGTGGTGTTGTGTGATTGCATGTGTTCAACTGTTAATGCCAGCAATGTAATTCTACCATTTCTTGCCAGTTGACTTTTTCATGCACTTTTCATGTGTCTTCGTAAATGGGACAACATTGCAAAAAGGAAAAGAAAAATATGTTTTACTGTCTGTTGATGCAAACTGTTGACGAATAGCTCACAATTAAACTTGCCTTTGACTGCAATTGAATGAAAGAATGTTGTCTTTTTGGGGGCTTAGCTCTGAACAAAGTTGGAACTCATGGAAATGCTACACAAATATTGTAAAAACTAAATATGATTCTATTTTGGTGGTGGGGCTGGAGAATTCCATAAAATACAAATAACAAAAGAAATAATGAAAAAAAACCCTTCATTGATCATGCAAAAGCCATGGGAATAACTTAATTTATTTTGAGGGATTTAAAAAATATATATATGTATTGTGAAATTGCATAAACATTAAGAGTACTTGTGAGTGTTCCAGCCCAAACCTGCTTTGAATTGTGTTTACTATTTTGGGAAAAGTTGTAGCTATTTTGTTACCTTGAGGTCTATTTTCACTGTCAATGAGTTGAGAAAATAAAAATAACTTGCTGATCTCATGGTGTCCCATTATTATTATTTTTCTTCTTCTGGTAGGTGGCGAGGGGGTGTTATTCATGAATGTATGTGCAGAGTGTGAGCTGTTCCTGCCAGCATCATGTTGGGTGACGTGTCTTTCAGTAGAAATACTTTGAGTTATGGGATGTCGTGTATAGTAGAAATACATTGTGAGTTTACTTACTGTAAAGATGCAGTGAATAGAACTTTTTTAGGTTTTGTTTTCTGATTATACTTTTTTATTATACTATGTTAGTAGTTATTGTATAAATCTATATTTTCTAAACAAAGAATACTTCACTCGTTACATTAAGAAAATAAAATAAGAGGATGTCAACATGCTGCAAAAAAGACATACAATGTAGAGAGCGGGAATGTATAAGAGATAGATGAGTGATTTTTTTAAAATTGGGATTTAATAAGGGGGAAATGCCCATAGAGGAGACACTGTGATACAACAAATTGATTAAATGATTAAATGATTGATGGGAGGTGCATTTTTTAATGGCAGTTTACAAATTTGCAACTTCCTGGCATTCCCAAATTCGATCTCAAGTACAGTGTGAGTAATTTTGCATTTCAGTTTGAATGGATATTAATAACACCTACTGTGGGGGATTTGACATTATGACATAAGGTAGCAGAAATGAACCCCTTACTGCACCATCCGCACCCCCCAATCCATGCCAGTAAGCGGTGTATTTACTGTCACAAGTCAGCCTCGAGTATGTCGGAGAATATGGTAATAACACAAAAGTAGCAGGTGATATAATGGATATAGAGCTTCTCAAAGATGAGACGGGTTTAACTTTCAATTCGTTCCATGAAGGTGTAAATATCCCCACGGGAGTCTGAATGGAAGTCTGCCTCATACCCTTGAGAGTTATGGCTTAAGTCTTAAAGGTGGAAATGTGTCATTGTCGTCTATCTGGGTGCATCGCAACCTGCCCAGAATATTGATTTTTTTTTTCCAAGTGAGGGGAGGAATACAAACGAGATGTTCTGGTGCTAGTTGGTAAAATCATATTAATAGTTTGAAAAACTAACCTCTTTGAAAATTATCATAAAAATAAAACACAGGATTTCAAATGGTTCTTACAGATGTCCTAATTCATGAGGCAATTTTTTTTCAGTTTTTTGGCAGAATTGAACATGAAAACAATCAAACAAATGAAAAAACAAGCAAAAAACAAACATGCAAAATAACCCGATTGGTATCCGATTTTGAATTTCCAAAACCATTTCAAGATTCAAATTTCTGACGTGTAGAGCCACAAAGTGCTGTTTTCTAAATCCCTGGTAGCGTCTTAATTGTTATTTTGTGACACAACAACGGTAGTAGTACATTAATTATCCAGTTGAAAGTGTCCGAATTTGTGAGTGCTAACATTTTATGTCAATAATTCAATGTTCATTTGGTGAGTATGCACACAGGGGTCCAACTAAATGCTCATTTGGGATAACTACAAATTTGAGCACCTCCTAATATGAATTTATTCAAATGAATCATGCCTGTCTGGAATGCAAATGTATCCCAATTCACACAGTTAAACACTAAATTAATCGAATTCAAATCTTCCTCTGGCAGTGACCTTTTAAAAGAGAGAACTGAGTCATTGGTAGAGTGATGATATTCATCTTAAGCAGAACTCAAGGAAGGACATTCACATTTGTCTCCCCTAATATCTTTGTTCGAATTAGGAAATGCTAAATTGGAAAGCAGACGAGAGCGTGATACACTACTTTTTTGTTGTTGTGGCATATACATTAAACACTGACCTTTAATCAATGAACACATTTAAACCGAACTAAATAAATTTCTTAAAGTATTCCTGAGTTGTTATTCATACTCTCCCATCTTCAAGAAATGGGACACTATTGATTATTTTTTCCTGTTGTTTTTTGTCACTTACAATAGAATGTTTTATTGCCATTTTTATGACTTACAAGAGAATTTGAAACCTTTCTACTTAAAGGATGTTAAATAAAAATAATCAAAATCTTTAAATTAAACAGCAACATATGATGTGCCGTGAAACATCAATGACAATTGTACTACTACCTTGTATTTTTAAATTATGGATTCTTCACAACCATGTATCTGAACTACAAACAACCTGTTAAAAACCTTGAACAAATGTCTATAAAAACTGAGCTTTGTAAGCGCGTACATTTTTGTGGTAGTGAATCCAGAAGTGATCCAAATGAAGTGACCAGTAAGTGTATAGCTATGTGTGTGCTTCTTTTTTAAAGGCTTCTCTCACTTTCTTTTCTTAGCTCAGTTGTTCAGCCTCATGAGTGCTGGAAGTGACACACATTGTCAAGAATTACAAGCACACACACACGCATGCTTGTGCGCACATCCCCAGACACACAGTCTCCCAAATAGGAATAGCTAAAAATAAGCGGCATGCTTTGACTGGGCTCTGACCAATCAGGACCACCACCCCCCTCCCGATCCAGTAAACTGAGCCGGAGACCCCGGTCCCCTTTGGGATGAGCACATGGTGTATAATCGCAGGGCTCCAGAATGACGTGGTCTAGTGATGGGTGGTGGAGGGGCCTTTATAAAGCCACTTGTTGCCTCTCTGGACATTCAAGTTAAGCACTTTGAGAGACCAGCCGGGGACGCACATTCGCTCCCGAGGCCACACTGCACGATACAAGGAGCAACTTTAGCACAACTGTGGCAATTGCATCCAAGAGGCGGTGGAATTTGGACATCTATTCACAACTCTGTTTTCTTCACCAGTTGACTTATCTCAGTGCGCACTGTCCCAATAACCAGATAAACTTGTGGTGAAAATCCAACCAGGAGCGCCATGATGAGCAACAATTACAGCGAGGAGCCCCAGTACTACCAGTCCGCCGACTTTGTCGGGGAGGAGGACGAGGAGATGCCAGCAACAGAGAAGGACCTGGCGGAGGACGCGCCATGGAAGAAAATTCAGCAGAACACTTTCACCCGGTGGTGCAACGAGCACCTGAAGTGTGTCAATAAGAACATCAGTGACCTGCAGCGCGAATTCAGTGACGGCTTGAAGCTCATCTGGCTTCTGGAGGTGCTTAGCCAGAAGAAGATGTACAGAAAGTACCACAGCAGGCCTAACTTTCGCCAGATGAAGCTGGAGAATGTCTCCGTAGCACTGGAGTTCCTGGACCGGGAGCACATCAAACTGGTGTCCATTGGTAAGTCCCATAAACTGTGTGGATTTGTTTTAATACTGGAAGCTGAATTTACTGCAGTTCCAGTTAACAAGTACAGATTTGTGTAAATGGCACACAAAGATTTTGCCAAAATTGTTGTAAAGGTGAGGGAGGTCATCCTTTAAATACGAAAAGCGGGCGACACTCTAAACTGATCACCAGTCAGTTGTAGGACACACAGAGAGACAAACACTGCAAACACCCAAATACTTTGAAGTCGTTGAAATGTAAGTGTTAGTAAAAGAGATAAACTAACCACCATGATAACTGATTTCATTGTTAAAAATAACTGACATTTTGTCTTAGAGATCAAAAACTGGTCACTGCTAGGTTTCTGAGGCATGACAATTCACATTGTGGTTTTATCCATTTGCGTCTCATCCTCTCGATATCTACTTATGATTCAATTTTCATCACCACTTGCTGGGTGCTGGAGCCTTTCCCATGTGAGAAAGGGGAAATGGCAGACTGCACCCCGAATTGGTCACCAGACATTCATTCACACAGTCAAACAATTCATAGAAGCTCACAGAGCTGAAATATTGCTGCTCCTTACTACAATGAATTAAGTGGAGTCACACCGACTAAAAGTTGTTTGGCTCAAAAACAGTTTCTTTTTACTGAGTGAATCAGATTTTCAAATATTGTAAGATAATTAAAATTATTCATTTGATGAGGCACTGTGGCTGTAATGCAGAAGTTTTGCGAGAGAACATTTCTGAGCCTTAAGGTATGATGTACACTCACGTATTACCGATAGCTTGGTAAATTGTTATTTAACCTCTTTTATAGTTTAGGTATAGTGCTTTTTTATTGTTGATCGATGGCGAACGAAGAAAAATGACTGCACCATTCGGTGTCTGGAAAAAGGTTCAGGGAACTACTTCAGAGTCCAATAATGATCAGTACATTTCAAATTAATTTTAGTTTTGTGGGGTGTTAACTAGTGTGGCAATACTTTTTAAAGGTTATGTACACTTGTTGCAATTGTAGAATGTTTATCTGTTTAGCGATCTGTTTTCAACCAATCAGATTTAAAACTTGTCCTCCTGGTTTCCAAGTGCTTGCTTTTTCTGACATCATTTCTTTCATTATCTGAGTGATACATTTGTGTAAAACTCGTTACAGCCAATTTTACATTAACTCATTTAGTGTAAGTGCTTTTTTTATTGGGGTCAAACAGTCATTATAAGAGATAGATGTCGATTATAAATAATTGATCTAACCGTTTACTGTGTTTTTAAATACAGATATTTTCTGCTATTGACACTTGTTTTTGACACAAAGTCATCAAAAAAAGCACACAGCGGTGTTGGCACTAATCTTGAGTGAGACATGAGTGTCACTAAGGTCAGAGCAGTAGCAATAAACCCAAGTTTAGCTCACAAGTTTCCTCAACACTTTGCTTAGTCACAGGCTTTGCATTCACTGAAGTTATGCTAATGAGTGCACAATTTTGTATACTCATCGTGATGGGTCAACCTGGCCTTGATGCATTCTGCAAGCTCCTAGGCTGGACATAGATACCGACTGGCAAATGAATATACAGCCCCAAATGTCTAATAATGTACTATTTATAGCTTCAGCATTTTTGGGCCTTCAATAAAGGATTACTCTTTGTACAGCCATCAATACCACACATAACCACGTAACCATTGCACAACATTGTGACCTTGCTTTTATATCACAGTTCAAAGTAGGAGTGCGAGTGTGAATGGTTGTCCAATTCCTTGTGCCTTGCAATTGGCTGTGATTGGCTGACCACCAATTCAGGGTGTCCCTGCGATTGGCTGACCACCAATTCAGGGTGTCCCTGCCTTATGCCTTGAGTCAGCTGGGATAGGCTTGCTCTGACTGACTTAGCATAGGACAGAAAAATCCATTCATTGTTTTTCAGTACCACCTATCCTCACAACCATTGCAAGGTTTTCTGCGGCCGATCCCGGCCAACTATAACTGGCTAATTTGCAGGGCATGGAGAGAAAAATGCCCATGTATTTATTGATGTCATCTTCATGCATCTACTGGAGCTGTATGGCGAAAAGAAAAGCAGCACCATTGAGAGAATAGACAGTTAAAAATCAAGAAATCCAATTCGATGGACCAATTATTACAATTTAGATTCGCACTAAATGGATTTCCTACTTTCCGAGGCTTTAGTAGCTTGTTGGCTGCATGAGAACTGAATGCAGCATGGAAAATATCACCATAAACGCCTCGAGGTAGACAGACCTCACACAGTGCATCTCTGGTCATAAGTGAGCTCACGTTCATGTGTGTTAGAAGAACAAACAATCTGTTTGGCCTTTTGAGAAAAGCAAAAAAAATGTTAGACCTAACAGCTTGGGTATCTGCACACACTGTCAGAGGCAATAAAAAGCCACAAGCAGGCTTGGTGCACAAGTGTGCCCACAGTGTTTTATGGATGTCTCTTTGTGCTCACAGTTGGCTTGCCAAAGCCAGACTTGTCCTGGACAGACCTCCTTTGCCACACCTGACAGTGCCACTCAAAATGTGACCACTTCAGTGGCCTCAATTATCAACGCTGTGTAGACACAGAGCAAGGTCTGAAATATCCTTAGGCAACTTTCTTTTTATAATATAACAAAAACTTCCAGGTAAAAAAGTGTCAGGAACCCACCAAGGCTATCTATGCCCCAAAACAGCCATCAACATACTGCACAAAGTGCCACTTTGTTCTTGTCCATAGGCTATAAAGGTTAATTTTGGGCATAAAGTGAGCAGAATTTCTGAGCTGAGGGGTAATGTCTGACAAAATTATCAATCACATCTATACGCTGAAAAATGCAGGGATGCAGAGGGAGACTGAACACCAAGGTTAATTTTAAGAAGCTAAAATTATCATAGTTTCCCTGGGCCATATTATAGGTTAGGATGTCCAGGGAGACGCTATTTTTCAACATGTTCAACAACAGTGTGCTGGGCAAATGTTTTTTTTGGGCTTTTGTGTAAACCTTGATTATGATCCTTCGTCATTCTAGGACAAAAAGAATTACAAAAGCCCAGAATTAATCAACGTACAAAATCCATTTTTTTCAGGGGGTTATGGAGAAAAAGAAAAAGGGCAAACATCTGACTGAATTAACAAACAAACAAAAAAACTAAAAAAATTCAGAAGCAATTAAAAACTGATTAAATCAGACAAAAGAAATTGACAAAGATAAGCACTGTCAAATAATGAGTTTTCTGAGCTTTGCAAAAATATTTTGCTCATGGGGCAGAGTTTGTTATAGGGTACAATATCCTTCAACTTGCTTGCAAAATGACAGAAAATTATCTATGAAAAACGGAGCATGTCCTGTAGAAAGTTCTGCATATTAAACTAGGGATTAAAGACACCTGAAGTAAGCCATACTGCTATCCGGGTACCCATCAAGACAAAAGGGCTTCCCTTGGTATATCGTGGTTATGCACAAGTGTATACGATTCAATTTGCAAAGACAAAAAGTTGCATAATGACGCAGTAAACATTGACAATTGAATGGCATCTCCTAATAGAATAATATTTTTAGCAACCAAAAAAAATAGCTTCACCTAATCCCGCTAGAACAAAAAGGGATTAAAAAAATGCATGAGCTCCCTTGAGGCCCACAAACTGCTGACCACATGAAAAGTAGAGCACATCTTTGAGGTTAAGCGATGGCATCTTTAAATTAAAGCGTCTCATTCGGCAAACTTCCCCTTCAGGCAACTTTTAGGAAATGAAGTGTCTCGCTTTGCCGTCGATTCGGCCAATTTCCAAGTCTTTGATTTATCACACACTGGCGCTCCCAGTTTGGAAGGTAATTGAAATCCAAGCGGTATTTATGCAGGGAGAGATCCACTTGCACACATCCTCAGCTGTCACTGTCTTCAGTGTAGCATTGTGAGCACATGACAGATTGTTAGGGCTCTTCTGCCAGACAGCTGTCTGGAAGAAAAGGGCTGTAGTGGGAGGAGGGTTTGCTAGGGTGAGCTGCGGTGGAGACACATTAGATTGCTGTCCCCTCGGTAGTCAATCACGGTTGTTTATATACCTACTCAGAATAGCCTGGTCAGCTCTGCGCTCCAACACTGATAAAACATGCCCAGCGTAGCTCCTAAATCTTGCCTTAAGTCCTTGTTCACTGAAAACCAGTGGTGGAAAGTAACAGAGTACAAACACAAAAGATACGTATCTTTTTGCAAATCACTTAAAGGTGACTTTCATAAGATTTGTGGCTATTTTATCAGGTTTAAGAGGCAATGTTTACTGAAAATACTTTTAAGTCGGTCATTTTTGATTGCAAATGAAAAGAGAGGGATTCTCATTAAGATGCGGCTTATATTTAATAGTCACTTATATTTTGCTCTCATTGGGCGTTGATAAGATGGACTGTCAGAAGCAAGTATTCATGTTATAATGACTTCGCATGGATGCGTCATTTTGAAAGTGAACAAGCATACAGAGTGGCTGAAATAAGAGATTTCACTTGACACAAATGCATGTGTCATTGGCCACACCATTTATCAAATTCATAATCACACACAGTATTAAGTACTGAGTATTAAAATGAACAACACAGAACCATTAAGTTCTTAATCACAAATCTCCTAAAATAAAAATATTGTGTGAAAGAGCACTTTAAGAAAACCATGATAACCTTTGATAAAAATGTATTAACATTTCCAAGGTGCAAGCTATGGAAAATAATCTGCAAAAATGTGATTTTGAGTGTGCATGTTGAACTACATACATGAGAAAGTGATCTTCCCGTGCCGAGGTATAAGCCTATTACTGGACTATCTATTTTATAAATGCACAGTCTGTACTTTTACTTAACTAAAGAGTCTGAGCACTTCTGCCATCTCAGCTGAAGATGTGCAAAAACAGCTGTGTAAAAATCTACTGATGTTCTCTCACCGCAGATAGCAAAGCCATCGTTGATGGGAATCTAAAACTTATCCTGGGTCTCATCTGGACTCTCATCCTGCACTATTCTATATCCATGCCAATGTGGGATGACGAGGACGATGAAGAGACAAAGAAGATGACACCCAAACAGCGTCTGCTCGGTTGGATCCAGAACAAAGTGCCCCAGCTCCCCATCAACAACTTCAATCGTGACTGGAGGGATGGCAAAGCCCTTGGAGCTTTGGTGGACAATTGCGCTCCAGGTAAATATTCACTTGTACCATTTGTAGCAGCTGGCTCATTTAGTCCACCTTAAAAAAGTTGGTAACAACATCCAAATCGCCATGTCATTTGTTTATGATATTGCCCATTCATAAGTTAATTTGAAATTAAATTAATTAGACAGGACTGTTCACACTGTTTTTAGCAAGTGTTCAAATTGGATCTGGGCCTTTTCAAACTCGGCCGCATCGTTGACTCATCTGACAAGTTGCTGTGGCAACAAAGATGTACCGGAGGTCCGAAACCCATCTGATCTTGCCATTTAGTGTACTAGGTGTCTCTTAGTTTTCATCGTTGCTAGGAAGGCAAGGCCAAGCAGAGTCCATTAGGTCATTAGAAACTTTAACACCTTCCAGAAAGAACTTGCCATCTTATTATCTGTCACACACTTAAACGTCAGCCTGTGTCATCTGTCTTTAGAGAGCAGGTAGTTTCAGAGGGTTAGTCATGTCTATGTGATGTCTCAGCCAGCTGTCCTGCAATGACTGAATCTGTCATCAAATCTGAGGCTCAAGGTTCTCTCTTGCTCTGCTGTTGCTGCTATAACTATACCCCCAAATTTGGCCACCGTTCTTCCTTCTCATGCTTGGCAGGGCATCAATAAGAAAAAAAATCCCCGTGGTATATTGCAGAGACGTGTGTAGAAGCCACAGAAAAACAATCCACAGTCCTCTGGATGGGGGAAAGTATTCAAATATTGAGTTGTTTTATTTTATTATGATAGTTAATTTTCTGGACTGAACATTAGATAACAGGTATTTTCTGCTCCTGATTTTGCAATGTGTACCTTTGTACTTTAAGTCAATGAAAAGAGACGTGACTGTCCTTCTTCTAACCCTGACCGGCCTAAATCAGGAACACCCAAAAATGTATTACCACGTAGAGTATTTCCCGATACTTGCTTGTTTTCATTAATTACTATACCGTCAAACATAGTATTTAGGTAAAATGATTTAGTTGCACATCTCCGCATGCAACTTCGATTAGAGAACCTCTAAGTACAGCGTAAGTACTTTTGCCACCTCTGCTGATGACAAATTTTCCCTAGCCAACTGTTAGGAGTTCCCTTGCTGGTGTGAATTTTAGAAGCATAAATGGAGTTGAGTGCAAACCCTTATTTAACTGTGTTTACACATGGTGTGGGGAGACGCATCTCTAAGTGCTGCAATGCTGCCCATACAAGGTTGCGTTGTTTCATCAGCCTGACTTTCTTGCTGTATGACAGGAGACAACATGAAGCAGCTCTGTTTTGCGTTTGCACACCCCTATAAAAGAAAGCATCTTCAATCGTCTACGCTGAGATAAAATCAATTTTGAAAATAAAAAGGCTGGTGTAGGCCTGTTTTAGTGCACCCACTGGGTTTTTAGACAATTAAACGGACTCCTTGCTTTTACAATGCACTCTCTACAGCCTTGCCACTAAACTGTCTATAAATATCTTAATGTATTTAATTCAACTTCTGTTTAAATGTAAAATTTTACTTACTTAGTCTCCTTGGGACTGACTGTGATTTATTTATTAATTTTCTGTCAAATCAGAACTGTAGGCAGAATACAGGACGGGGTTCTAAATATTACTTTTGATTTGATTTCTAGTTTCAATTTAAATTTCTATCATAGGTATGCAAATAAATCTGCTAAAAAATGACAAAGCCTTATAATTGGTCATTTTAGTTTTTTTTATACCCGGACAAAAGCATCTTTGGTGCACAATCAAGATTTTTTTTTCTCTGTAGAAACCATATTTTTCTCTACTAACTATTATCCAACTACCTTCAATTTATGAGTATTTTCAATATGAAATTGATCTAGTATCCCTGCATTCATCACATTTCTATAGTATCTTGCATTGAACTTGAAGCCAGACACTCTCTATAATCAACACTAATCCAATTTAGTTATTAGCTGCCCAGAGCATGCTAGCCATAGCATGTTCCTCGCACTTGTTTGTTTTAAAGAGCCAACAGACAGCATGTAAGATGTTGGAGCTGAAGGTGCCATAGCAGTGCTAGCGCTGACCAAAGCAGAGTCTCATTATGCCATTAGCAGTGGAAGCAAACCTGCACACATTTGTGCACCAGGTTGATCTAATGGCTTGTTTGCATTGTGTTAGGTTTGTGTCCTGATTGGGCTGAGTGGGACCCCAACCAGCCAGTGGAAAATGCAAGAGAAGCCATGCAGCAGGCAGATGATTGGCTGGGTGTGCCTCAGGTGAGTTGAATATCAATAATAATCATCTAATTTTGCTGGGAATGGTTGGTGTAGCTAGACCAGTGTTTCCAAAACACTTAAATGTGGAAGTACCGAAATGTACTTAATTTCAACTAACTCGGAAATCAGTTCTGAGGATATATTAAAGGGATCACTGCCCAGCAAGAAGAAGTTGTTTTTCTTTACTTGCAAACTGTAGCATTAGGCTGAAGTCATGCAACTCTTAATATTGTCTTGCATATAACAGTTTTTTAAGTGTGAAACAGCATCCCTAAAAATGTTGAGGGAAATACAGAATAGCGTGATAACACTGCAAATCAGAGCAAGGTGAGACTATGCAGAAGGAAGGATAGAACAAATAAGATTGCTTTTTTATGCACTGCCGTTAGAAAACTAAGAACAAATTATCCCCTGTTAAAAGTTGGTCTCTGTTTAAAATGAAAGTTTTTACAAGCAGAAGATGCTTTATGGTGGCATCAAAGACTTTACAGTGTCAGAGATTTTTATTTTCGCTCTTTTAAAGACCTTTAAGCACCTCCCAAGCAGGCTCTGAAAGATTGATCTAATCTGCGTCGCTCAGAATAACGATGTAATCAGAGCAAGGTTGCATTCTTCCATTCCATCCCTTTTTAATGACCCTTGCTGTTCTCCGGTCCACTGTGCAGGTTGTTTAGTTGCACACTAGCTAATCACCACAAGGATAAGCGCTGGCCAGATAGCTCGAGGGTGGATGTCATGGCCCTGAGGGTTGGGAGTGGGGGGTGGACTAGATTCCATTGCGCTAGCGTTAAGGAGATGTGGGAGAGGTCTGGCTAAGTATAAATCCTCGTGGCTGACTTCTAGAAGGCAACAATCCTTAACCCTGCAGAACCAGGGTTAAATATATCTGGCTAGAGTCATTGCTCTGTGGCAGTGAATGATTGACAAAGTGTTAGAAGTAGGAGAGGAGTGAGTAGAGGTGCTAATAGATATGTTTATTTTCTGTCTAATCCCTATGCACTATGGTTATTAGGAAGGGGTCAGGCACTACTTTCTCCAAAGTATATCAAAGGTGCTGGGCTCAAATCTACTGTCCAATTTTGTACATATATTGTTGATGTGTTGTTTGCAATATAGGTGATTGCACCTGAGGAGATAGTGGATCCAGATGTGGATGAGCACTCTGTGATGACTTACCTGTCGCAGTTCCCCAAAGCCAAGCTGAAGCCAGGTGCTCCTCTCAAACCCAAACAGCTTTTTCCTCACAAGGCCAAAGCCTACGGACCAGGTGAGAAGTCAAGTCAAGATACATTCTTATTTACAAAAATGTCAACAAAAGTGTTACAAATGCCTACACTTGACAAAAAATGTGACATCTCCGTGCCTAAACACCCAAGAGGGCAGACATTGAGCCCATATTTTGAAAAATAGTAAACCTCGAGAAAAACCCCTCTAATGTGGGATCTTCCTTTCAGGCAGACCAGGATACTGCGGATGCTTTATAAATTATGGGAATTCATAAAAACCTCAGGTTTTTTTTTTGCCAAAGTACTAGTCTTTTTGGTATATGACATCAGAACAGTGTTGGGACAAGTACTTCTTTCGTGTACATTCCTGTTGTAAAAAAAGATGCATGAAAGGTGCTTTTGTTTTTTTTGCAGGTCTTGAGCCTCATGGTAACAAAGTCCTTCACCCTGCTGTATTCACTGTGGATACTAGTGAAGCAGGCAGTGGTGAGGTCCTAGTCTATGTGGAGGACCCCGAGGGACACAAAGAAGAGGTAAGTCTGTTATATAAAGCCAGGATATTTTTCAATGAATTCTGTCAATCATTTGTCTCTTTTTCTATAGGCCAAGGTGAAACCTAACAAGGAAAAAAACCGAACCTACACAGTAACTTATATTCCCAAAGTTGAAGGTCTTCACAAGGTTAGGAAAAAATAGCCTCCATTGTCCAATTAAGACCTCTCCAAATGATAAATTGTAAAAATTGTCTTTTATTATATCCCTTAAATGTCAGGTTAAGGTGTTATTTGCTGGTCAAGACATTGACAAGAGCCCTTACTCAGTGAATGTGGCAAAGGACATGGGTGACCCCAGTAAAGTGCATGCCAGGGGGCCCGGCCTAGAACGCACTGGGAATATTGCCAACAAACCCACTTATTTTGACATCTTCACAGCCGGTGAGAAAGCCTTTTAACTTTTTTGCAGAAAGAGAATAAGAGCATGAAAAGTATATTACAACTTTTATTACACGAAGTAATAGTGAGCGATATATGCCCATCAGGCATTCTTATGGTCATATTTTCTGTGAGTTGTGGTCTTCCATCCACTGAAAGCTTACAACAAACAACTGCCTGCACAGTCCAATGGAGACTAATATTCATCCCTGTCAACAAGGTGCTGGCAATGGCGACGTCAGCGTGGTCATTGTGGATCCTCAGGGTAAAAATGACACAGTGGAAATCATTTTGGAAAACAAAGGCGACAGTGTTTTCCGATGCACCTATCGCCCTGTGACTGAGGGTCCACACGCCATCCATGTCCTCTTTGGCGGCCAAGAGATCCCCAAAAGCCCATTCCCTGTCAACATTGCAGAAGGTGAGCAATGTGTTGCTTTTATTTCAGACAACGGTGCATCTCAACATGAGGAATACGTCAGGGTGATCCTTTCAACCCGGTTTTATTTCTTTAGGCCTTCAACATTAGACCATAACCCTTCTTATCTGTCATTTCTAGCACCTACTGTTGCTCCTCCCATAGGAGCACCATTGCAGATAATCCCTCAGTCAGTGCTCACTCCTCCTGGAACTAAGGGGGCCCCACCTAAAAAACCTGTTCGCCCAAGTTAGTATCTGGCCCACTGGGATAAGCCTTTGCTCAGCACTCAGCTCAAATGTCCCCTCTCTCCGCATCAAAAGAAATGTTCTCGATGTGGTCATGAGGAAGCTTTCACACTATTGGAGGTGCATGGTGCAGTGTAGTGCTTAGTCCAACTTTTTGTGGCCTGCCAGCTTGATAGATTAGATTCAAAGAAAGCACCGATGCAATGTTCATTTGTCCGTTTTGCCTATTTCTCTACTTTGTTCAACTTTCAACTGCCCTGTTTGCTGCTCGCCCCACGTATTTGCATCTGCCGGCATTCTGTCAGCGCATAGAAGCATTTACTGTATATCTGACGAACTGAATCTTTGTTGAAATTCTGCTTGGTATGTGTCTAAAACGTCAATGTGCAGTATGTAATTGTGAACCGCATCTTTTTCATTTACAGGACTTTTTTAATCTGTCTGGAATTCCAGTTGAATATTCTGCAACTAACATCTGTCTGCAATTCCAGTTGATTATTCTGCTACTAACACTGCTACCAACTGCAGGTTTTGCTGGATACCAAAATACTTTCTTACTCAATACTTGTTGGTATTCCTTCTAGCCATCAATCCAAATGCCTGCAGAGCTACGGGCAGAGGCCTTCAGCCTAAGGGCGTGAGAGTAAAGGAGGTTGCAGACTTCAAAGTTTTCACCAAAGGAGCTGGCAGCGGAACATTGAGCGTCACGGTCAAAGGGCCCAGTGAGTCAGACAGCTTTTTCATCTTTACTCCTCCTGATTTGGATTACTTCTCTCGTCCTAGCTTCTTGGCCAGGAAAATGCATACATGCATAGAATATATGTTGTCTTGACGAGGATCCATATTGTATTGTTTTTCCCAGCTGGAACGCAGGAACAAGTAAAAGTGCGAGACACAGGAAATGGCGTGTATGAATGCGAGTATTACCCTCTCAAGCCGGGTAAATATACAGTGGTTATCACATGGGGAGGTCAGCCCATCCCACGCAGGTAAAACTCAAAGGCTGCATTATGGCTATAGCAAGAAATGAAACAAAGGTAATAACGCCGAGATGCTTGTATAATTCATCTCTGCAGTCCATTTGAAGTGGAGGTGGGACCCGAAGCAGGTTTCCAGAAGGTGAGGGCCTGGGGTCCTGGTCTTAAGACAGGGATGGTGGGAAAATCTGCTGACTTTGTGGTAGAAGCCATCGGCACAGATGTTGGGACTTTGGGTAAGTCCAGACCAGACTCGAGACAACATTACCGCAAATTCTCATACATGACAGAAAACAAAAGACTAGACCCATTGATGAAAACATGCTCCAGAAAGAAAACCTTTTGGATATAGTTTAAAATGCTCCCCATATTCAACTGACTGAAAACGTTCTTCTAAAAGTATTCAACAGCCCCTGCTCAGACACTCTCACTATCAAAAATGGAGTGGTTACCATATATCATTGGATGTAGCGACAATTTCACCATTACATAAATTGGCTAATTGAAGTTATTCCCTCGTTTTTTGTGAAGGCTTCTCCATCGAAGGACCCTCTCAGGCTAAGATAGAGTGTGACGACAAAGGTGATGGCTCCTGCGATGTGCGCTATTGGCCCACTGAACCCGGCGACTATGCTGTCCATGTAATTTGTGATGACGAGGACATCAAGGACAGCCCCTTCATGGCTCATATTCTCCCTGCCGCCAATGACACTTTCCCAGAGAAGGTAACAAGTCCAGAATAACAAAGACATAAAAACAGAGATTGGTGTCTTTATCTGATACATCGAAATTTTTAGGTAAAAGCCTTTGGGCCGGGCCTGCAACCAACTGGCGTTACTGTGAACAAGCCAACCGAATTCACTATTGATGCCCGCATGGCTGGGAAGGGTCCACTCTCCATCTATGCCCAGGTATTTCAAAAGCATCATTTTCTATTACAAGACCCTGAAACATGGTATAAAAACATACTTTCCCCAATGACCCAATAAAGCTGCTTAAATATTTGACATTGAAGACTCGTATGGATTCACTGTAAACAGCTTGTGAGAAGGTTCGGGGTTGACTTGCTTTTGCATCCACTTAGGATGCCGAAGGGTGCACAATCAACATCAAAGTCAATGACAAAGGTGATGGAACATATCTGTGCACGTACACCCCCACCAAGCCTATTAAGCACACTATCATCATCGCCTGGAGTGGTGTAAATGTGCCCAACAGCCCCTTTAGGGTAAGATACATGCAGCTGCACTCAGACACTCAATACTTATAGACTTTAGGAAGTCAATGTTGGATACCTTTTCCATACTGTTTGAGCAATGGTACTTTTAGGTAGCAAAAAGTGATATGCTATCATCGACCTTAAATGTAAGGATGTATATTTTAATGTTACAGGAACTATCTAAAATTATTACCTTAAGTTATCAACAACTTCATTTTACCTAATTAAAACCTAATTTGACGTGATGAGGGAAACATACATCTAGATTTGTTGAATATCAAACATATCAAATATCTGCCTTACATATCATATATAGGTGTTTGCCTAAGAGTGTTTAACATTATGCTCTTCCATCTAGAAGTACTGCATGTGTGACGTCATGATTAAAAGGTCAATTAACAAAGACCTGGTCACCGCTCCCTGGTTGCTCAAGTACACTGTGAATTCATTAGGTGCAGGTCAAAGAGGGTTGTCATCCAGACAAGGTCAAGGTCTATGGACCCGGAGTGGAGAAGACGGGCCTCAAGGCTAACGAGCCAACATACTTCACTGTGGACTGCAGTGAGGCTGGTCAAGGTAAGCACGTATGAGAAAATGACAGTTAAAAAAATGACAGTTATAAGGAATTCAAGTACCAAGTCCCAATGAAAGGAGGTCTGTGAATTCTGAAAATAATTTGGTATAATTGTAACAAAAAAATGGAGTAAAAGCCTACTTGAAATATTCTTTTTAGCATTTTATTTATTCATAGACTCGAAATTTAGTTCATTTTTATTAAACTATTCTTCCTACTGTGCACTGCTAGGTGACATTAGCATAGGAATCAAGTGCGCCCCAGGGGTGGTTGGCCCTGCCGAGGCAGACATCGACTTTGACATCATCAAGAATGACAATGACACCTTTACTGTCAAGTACACTCCCCCGGGACCAGGTCGCTACACCATCATGGTGCTCTTTGCTGACCAGGTAAGATGAGGGTTGTTATGTAACATCACCTTTGAAAACAGCAAGCTTTTTTTTCTAAATATTAATGCATTTTCTCAATGCTCTCCTTGTCAGGAAATTCCCATCAGTCCATTCAAAGTCAAAGTTGATCCCTCTCACAATGCTGGAAAGGTGAGAGCTGAAGGCCCTGGACTCAACAAGACAGGTTTGTATTGTGGGAGAAACTAACATAACCAAGTACAAATATTTGAGTACACTGCACAAGTATGTTTATCAGGAACATTTATGAAATGTATAATTAACAGAGGCTTTATCTTCAAATTTCTTATCTGGTCAAAGTAGGCTAGTTGCAACTCATTATATTATAGATGTCTGCCGTTATGTTGTTTATATTATATCATAGGGCTAAGTAATTCCATAATAACTTGCAAATGAACTAGATATTCTTTCATGTGAACAAAAATGTAGTAATGTGGCAGTGGGACGTTCTTTAGCCTTGTACAAAAAAAATAGGTAACAGTTCAAGGCTATCACTACACAAATGAGCAGTATTTTATGTTCTAAATCATGCATATTTTCAGTAACTATCTTCAACCGTATAATAAATTCAGAAGCAGGGCTCTTAATTTACATGAAAGGGTTGAATTACAAGAACTACTCTTGCCACTTTGAGGTTTGGCAATTGAATCCACCCACATACTAACGGTACATCTGAGCAGCAATTGTTAAACAGAAGAAATATGCATGTGATCGCAGGTGTGGAGGTGGGCATGCCGACCCACTTTACAATCTACACAAAAGGAGCAGGCAAAGCCAAGCCAGAAGTGCGCTTCGCAGCCTCGGGCCCAGGAGAGGTCATCCGTGACTTTGAGATAATCGATAACCATGATTACTCCTACACAGTCAAATACACAGCTCTTCAACAGGTGCGCTAGTTTTTAAGTCCATTTGTGTTTGATTTTGGATGCAGACTTTGCTCACCATAATGATTTCCTCTTTTAGGGAAATATGGCAATCACAGTCACTTACGGATCAGATCCCATCCCCAAGAGTCCCTTCCATATCACAGTGGCTCCACAGCTGAATATTGGAAAAGTCAAAGTTGAGGGATTAGATACCAGTAAGTCCAATTTGCTATCTCTGAAATAACACAGATACTTGCTTTATGAGTGGAGTAATTTATTTTCTTGCTAATTTGCCTTCAAAATTCCATTCAATTTTACTGACAGAGCCCCAAATCTTAGCTTTCAAGTAAGAAAAAGGAAATAATTATACGTAAAGCTACGGAAATAAATTGATTTTAACTCCGGCAGACAGCTGAAAATGTTGTTTGACTTAAGAGGAAATTAATTAGAATCTTTCTGCACCCACGAGTTCTATTTAATTACCCAGATGTGCAGTGCCTATAGTATTTCTGGAGCCAGCATGTAACATCATTGAGCTTAGGTGCTGGTACATCACCTGGGGTTTGGCCGTATCAATTGCAAGGAAAAGTAACTAAGACACCTAAAAACTATGACTGGATTTGCAACCATGCAACATACTTGCGAAACAACTTCATTCATTATTTTCATACTATTTATCTTGCCTCCATTCATAATACCAATAGTATGGGTGATATCCCCGTAAAGTCACCTGACTGTGGTTTGGATCAAGATGACAATGTATTCTATGTACATAGTGACATCATTGTAGAAATAGGTTATCTTACACCTAAAGTCCAGTTGCAAATTGTATAAAGAGTAAAGTGCCACATTAAAGGGAAATGACATTTTTTGTTCCAGAAGTGGAAGTAGGACGGGACCAAGAATTCACAGTCAACACAAAGGGTGCCGGCGGGCAGGGCAATGTGGGCGTGAAAATGACCTCACCCACTGGCCGACCAATTCCATGCAAGCTGGAATCGGACAAAGCCAAAGGCCTTCACAACGTGAAGTACATCCCCCCGGAGGAGGGGCAGTACAAGGTGGAAGTCAGCTATGACGGAAACCCCGTCATGGGGAGCCCCTTTGGGTTGGAAGCTGTGATGCCTGCTGATCCCTCAAAGGTAAATGTTCATGAAAGTGCTCTTGAACCACTACAGTAAAGTTTGTTGAACACATAGAATGCGGTCCTCAGTAACCAAATAATACGTAATGGGCCCTCATGGAGCAATCATATGAATGTACTGGGAACCCATTAAAGTTTTCTTTAACACACTTTTTAAAGTATTCCTTGATGCCAAAAAGGAAAACTATCACATAGCGTTATGGTCTATGTTCTTTAAAACCCAAATTCAAATGAGGATTCTGTAGCAAGGCCAGGAGTAAATAAACTATAGGGAAGTTCATTAAATATAAAATATGAACTAATTTACTCATGCTTGACAAGATTTTTTTGTGTGTTTAGGTTCGAGCATTTGGCCCGGGACTTCAAGGTGGTATTGTAGGGAAACCAGCACCATTCACTATTGACACAAAGGGAGCGGGAGCAGGTGGACTAGGTCTGACAGTGGAGGGTCCTTGTGAGGCCAAAATTGAGTGCCAAGACAATGGCGATGGAACATGCTCAGTAGCCTACTTGCCCACCGAAGCTGGAGAGTACAACATAAACATTCTTTTCGCGGAGCAGCACATCCCAGGGTCGCCTTTCAAGGCAGCCGTGCGATCAGCCTTTGACCCCACCAAGGTCACGGCCAGTGGGCCAGGCCTGGAGAGGGCCAAGGCGGGTGAGGCCGCCACCTTCACTGTGGACTGCACACGAGCTGGCGATGCCGAACTTAGCATCGAAATTATCTCGGACACCGGAGCTAAGGCTGAGGTACACATCCAGAAAACGGCAGAGGGAACGTTCTGCGTCACATATATCCCACCATTCCATGGCGCACACACCATTACCATCAAATACGGAGGTCACATGATCCCCCAGTTCCCCAAGGTTCTGCAGGTGGACCCCTCTGTGGACACCAGCGGAGTGCATGTCTACGGGCCAGGAGTAGAGCCAAGAGGTAAAATACCATAATAAACAGTTGATGTATTTTGAAAGAGCAGAGCTAGATTGATTTACAAGCTCATCCACCTTCTCAAATATATATTCATTGGTAATAGGTGTGAAAGATGATTTTGAATCAATTTTTTTCCCTAAAATATCAAACCTGAACATCTAATACCATCAATCACTAATATCAAATGGCAATACCAGTACTGGGGTAGGTCGCAGTTGTGTAATATGGCAGCACTAGATAATATTAGTTCCTGGTATCTTCATGTTTGATTCTTTCCATCTCATTTTTTCCTGCTATCCTGTTGACTATTTGCAACCAAAACGTTTGATGGTTTGTTGAAAATTCCCCCGTATCTTAAATAGTTAAAGAGTTCTGCAACCCTTTAAAAAGACGATTTTTTTACTTTGAGTCAACTAAATTAAGTTTGGCCCATTTTTAAGGGGAGAATCGGCTTAATAATTCTGCACACTTTCATATAGAGTGATGATCTGAGATAGGCCACACCCTAATCCCATTACACAAATACACATCAACTGATATGCATGGCACCTAACAATATTTCTTTTTATAGTCCTCAGAGTTGTAAATTATACATAACACTATGATCTTGTAAAACTTTGCCTCTTGCCAAATACAGCAGTATTGTGTAGACTGGAATGTATACTCTGTTAGTGACAGGTTACCATTTAAGAGTGTAGCCCACCTTTCACCTCAGGTGCAACTCTAATGACACACATTAGAAAAAGGATGAAGTAATAAAAAGAAATAAAACAGCACGACTGATTAGATATTTGTTTTTGCTAGGGAATAAATCATTAGGCTAAATATAAAACATTCAGTGTTGCAGTGGATGGGCTTATAAAAAAATCAATAGCAGAAGGTTTTAGCTTTGACAAAGGGCTTCAATACCGAATGACAAACCATATTAAGGGAATGCTTTCTTCCCAGGAGTCCTAAGAGAAGTCACGACTCATTTTATCGTGGATGCCCGCACTCTAAACAAGGTTGGAGGAAAACACGTGAAGGCTCGCATTGTTAACCCCTCAGGCACCACCACAGATGGCCACATCACTGACAAGGCCGATGGCACCTACAGAGTGGAGTACACACCTTTTGAAGATGGTGAGAGCACAAGAACACAAATCATGGTTTATTACCATTTGCTCTTTTTTAAATGTTCGAAAATAGAAACGTGTCTGCCTATTTACCAACTGCCAATATTTCTCAAGCCTAAACATCACTCCATATTTTCGTCAAAACACATTAGTCCAAAGCTTCTTACTCTATTACACTCCACTATTCTGCCCCAGTGCTTTCCCAAGCTATAACAACAAGACACTTCGTTGTGGCCATACCAGAGTAGCCATGCAGCCATGCAGTCCAGCATAAAACATATTGCACGTTCATTTTTGTGCCAGCAAAAGGTTTTAGTGGACTAACTAGTCTTCCCAAGTATCACTTTTGGGCAGAAAGAGTCAGATGTGTTCTCACTTGTAAGCTATGCATGCAGAACTCTTTACAAGGCAGATACAATAGTTTACAATGATCCCAGGAAGACGGTTTTGTCCGACAATAATCCTAATATCTGATTTCATCAAACATAAAAAAATACAATTACAACCAAGAGTTGATTCAGTGCACTGCTGGGGTAAGCGAGAGTGGGGAAAAGTCAATGTGAGAGATTTGGGGAGGGGTATAAATACAGAATGATGCACTGCTTCAATGATGTGAGGGCCAGAGAGCAAGCAGCCAGGCAGGCTCTGAGTTATAAATAGTCTGCTCTGGAACAGAAGCTTTTAAACAGGCAGGTATGTGTGCCCAAGGCTCCTAGCGCACTTGCCATACAGTTGGAATACGATAAGGGTTATTAATAGTGATTTTTAACACCAAGCACAGAGATGATGCAGTAACAGAATAAAAAAAGATGCATGAAATTGTGAACATAAAGTACATTTGATTTTTTTAATTTCCTTTTCGATTGGTGTCCCTTAGTGAAAAGCTATGTTTTTCACGTTTTGTCTTATAAACATGACTAATTCAAAGGACTCGCGTACAGGCATGCATCTGATCGAGGTACTTTATGATGATGTACCTGCACCCAAGAGTCCCTTCCGAGTGTCGGTGATGGAAGGATGCGATCCCACCCGAGTAAGGGCATATGGACCTGGCCTAGAGGGAGGAATAACCAACAAGCCGAACTGCTTTACTGTGGAGACCAGGTATTGACAAAATCGATTGTTACTCAATTGTGTCACCTTTGGTAATGTCCAGAGTTCGAAGTCACCTCTCCCAACACTACTATGACTACCACCACCACATCGACTGCTACTAGTACTACTATTACTACTACTACTACTACTGCTACAAAATTATTTATAACTAACAGAGAAATATAATTTGTTATTTTAACATGCTGTGAATGCATATCATTGAATTGCAGAGGTCCAAATCAGGTCGGCACATTTTCTTTTGGTATATTTTTTTTAAATACATTTTACATTGAACTTTATTTCAACAGTTCTTATGACAGACTAATAAAACTGATATGATCATGACATTTCACCTGTCATAAAGATGAAAGACTGTTTATTGAAGGTGTCATTCAGTGTTTTTCAATAAATTATGTCACTTTTGATGCAGAGTTGACATTGTCTCAAAACTTTGGGTTAATGGATAAACATGTTTCAATGTTTTTAGGGGTGCTGGCACTGGAGGCTTGGGCCTAACCATTGAAGGCGCTTCTGAGGCCAAAATCTCATGCAAAGACAATAAAGATGGAAGCTGCAGTGTGGAGTATGTCCCCTTCACACCTGGCGACTATGACGTCAACATCAACTACGGTGGCCACCCTATCCCTGGTAGTCCCTTCAAGGTGCCAGTCAAGGACCCAGTTGACCCCAGCAAGGTCAAATGCTCAGGTCCTGGCTTGGGTTCAGGAGTGAGAGCACACATCCCTCAAACATTCACTGTGGACTGCACTAAGGCCGGACAGGCTGGGCTAGATGTCAAACTCTTTGGGCCAACAGGTAGTTAGGCATTTTTTAATGTGTTGTTTCATTATAATTTGGTCTGTAGAGTACATGCATCATGTAACACTTACGTATATGAAGGTACAATGGAACCAGTGGGGGTTAAAAACAACGGTGATGGAACCCACACAGTTCATTACACCCCAGCTCAAGATGGACCGTACACCGTGGCAGTCAAGTATGCAGAGCAGGAAGTCCCACATAGGTACATAGCCATGTCATGGTGTATATGACTAAATCGTAAATAACAATTTATTTTAAAATTAATTCACTTTTTTCCCGAAAGGCTTATTCTTAGAAGGGTAGTTGAGCCTATCCCAGCTAACTATAGCAAATTTCAGAAGCCAAAGGCATAGCCAAAACTTGGTGAAACATCATTGTTATGTAATGAGTACGGCATTGTGAACTTGGTATTATATGCTAAAAATTGAGTGAGAGTATTTGGTTTCCTTTGTTAAATCCCCTAAAAAAACATTTCCTTGATTATATGTGAAACAATGGCAGCCTAATTGTTAAACCTTCAAACAGTGAGTCTTTTATTATCAAGCAGGACTGGATTGATTTATCTTATCTGTGCTATCACAGCGCATTCAAAGTAATGTCTCAGCCTGGGCATGATGCCAGTAAGGTGCGAGCCAGTGGGCCAGGTCTGGACAGCAAAGGCGTATCAGCTAGCCTTCCTGTAGAGTTCACCATTGATGCCCGTGAGGCTGGCGAGGGGCTGCTCACTGTGCAAATTCTGGTCAGTCAACCTGATGGAGTAATGCGATGTCAAATATACTATACAGCTCAATTTCTTCAACTTCCCCATATAACCCGATATGTTCCATTGACAGGACCCCGAGGGCAAGCCAAAAAATGCAAGCATCCAAGACAACAGAGATGGCACCTACACCGTGTCCTACGTACCTGACTCTATCGGCCCATACACTATCACCATCAAATATGGAGGTGATGAGATTCCATACTCCCCCTACCGGATTCAGTCAAATCCCACTGGAGATGCCAGCAAGTGTCTCCTCACAGGTAAATCCATTAATTTCTCGTTACAATGCCATTTGAGAAAAGTTAATGATAATGGAATATGAATCCCAGACCCAAGCACATTGAAAATTCTTGGTATGTCAAACTTGTAGCCCTTTGCAACAATGAAAAGTAGCTCTCACTTTTGTCTGACCTCAAACAACTGCCGCCTTGACGTACACAGCACAACAACAAAAGCAAACAGAACATTCACCATTCTAAATTATGTTGCTCCAAACTACTCGTGTGTGGTACTACACAAGAGGCACACAACTTTGAATTCAGTTGCCCGTGCCTGCTCTAATGTAAGATAAACAAAAAAAAAAATCAAAAGATAAATGATGATATTGTTTGAGTGATTTATGTACACTTATCTTTTCTTTTGCAGTTTCCATAGGAGGACACGGTGTCTGTAAGTAATCTTTAATCTTAATCTATGGAATTGCAACAAAATCGTTAAAAAATAATGTCTCCAACCCATCCCTCTCTGCTGAATAGCGGGCCTTCAAAAGCTGCAGACCTCTGAGGATACTGTAATCACGGTGGACGCCAAAGCTGCTGGCAAGGGCAAGGTGACATGCAAGGTTTTGACACCGCAAGGGATGGAGCTAGACATGGATGTGGTGGAGAATCGCGACGGGACCTTTGACATTTATTACACTGCTCCTGAACCTGGCAAATACGTGATCACCATTCGATTTGGAGGACAGAATATACCCAAAAGCCCCTTTCATGTGGTGGTAGGTATACCAAATGTGAATTACCCCTCTTGACTAAGAATTACAATAAATGTGTGTAGTCCTTGTTTAAATTTTGTCTACCTTTGTGAAACCACATTGGTATTTAAATTGCTTGCTTTTAATTTTATTTCTGAAAAGATACAAAGAAAAAAATGCAATGGCCTCGAGTGCTTTACACTAACAATTAAACCATTACAGGACACAGAGAAAAATGTTTTAAAATAATTTATCATCGCTTGTCTTCTTTTTTCTTATGTATTTTTTGCATTTTCTTTGGGAAAATCATATTTCTTGTGTTCCTATAGGCCTCAAATGAACCAGTTGCTCCCCGCGACACAGTGGATCCTCTCTTCAGACCCGTCAACTTCCTTGTGCCTTTCACACCACAGCAAGGAGAAATATCAGGTACCATGTGCAAAAATAGAAAACCCTAATACATTCAAAGTAACATTCTAAACTAATTCTCTGTCACTCTTAGGCGAGGTCCGGATGCCTTCAGGCAAGACGGCCAGGCCGCATATCACAGATAACAAAGATGGCACTATCACTATCAAGTATCAACCAACCGAGAAAGGCCTGCATGAGATGGACATCAAATATGACGGCAACCACATCCCAGGTCCAGAAATATTCCTCATACTACATTACAATGCAGTTCTATAAGATACTATTTTGTTCTTTGACTTTGAAAATGGTTTTGCTTCCAAACAGTAGGTTTAGAAGAGAGCAAATATTAATCTATGTTTTTAACGGTTACTAATTAACAGTTAAACTTGAGAAAGCAATTTGTGTTGAGTGTTGTTTATAATAGTGTAAATGTTAAATCAATTGACACTGACCTTAAATGCTATGGAATTAAATTAATTGCATATCTTGAATTTGGCATAGTTTAATCCAGTCAAAATGTGCAAAATAGAAGACACTGATTATCTCTTCAATTGAGAACTTAAGTGTCAAAATTTAAGTTTGAGTAGACATAATACGGTACATATAAAATATCTTTCAAATTTGAGAAATTTACTTTGGTGTATTTACTAATTCACGAGTCTTTGAAAAATAGAATAAACAACTTAGAATTGAATTGTTAGTATGGTTTGAATTGATGAAAATTATGGAGGCGGTAAATATGTCCTTCAAAAAGATGCCCTAATTTGGTTCTTTTGTTATAGAAATAATTTCACTTCACCCAATATAAATTGGCATTCTTATGGTCAGGTTTATCCGTGATTTACTTAAACGGATTAGCATGAGATAAAAGAGCCGTTAATTAAGACATACCAGTAGTGTTAATTGTTCATGCATCAATTGTAACAAACAATTTCATGCCTTTGTTAACATGGCTACTGCCAGCAAACAATATTTCATAAAGGTATTTCTCATTAATCCAATTAACAAATGCAAATGTTAACACAATCATTTTTCTCATGACAGGAAGCCCTCTGCAGTTCTTTGTTGATGCTGTTAACAGTGGAGTAGTGTCAGCCTATGGTCCAGGCCTAAGTTATGGAATGGTCAACAAATCTGCCACATTTACTGTGGTCACCAAGAATGCAGGAGAAGGTAAAATACAACACATAAGAATCTAATATAAAGGCAGATCGACCACTTAATACCACAACTATCAACGCTAACCATAAAAGACAGCCCCAAACTGTGCCAGACAAATCAACAGGAGTTTTAAAAATATAAATTCATAGAGAGTTGGTTTTGTGTGTCAGGTGGTCTGTCCCTGGCAGTGGAGGGCCCATCTAAGGCAGAGATCACCTGCAAAGACAACAAAGACGGCACCTGCACTGTGTCCTACCTGCCCACGGCGCCTGGAGACTACAACATAATTGTCAAGTTTGACAACAAGCACATTCCTGGCAGTCCTTTTGTTGCCAAGATCACCGGTGAGGAAATGGCTCTCTTTTCCCTTTAGCTTTAAGTCAATTAACTAAAGAACAAAACACCTTTGTCTCACCAAGGGGATGACACAATTACCAGAACATCCCAGCTAAACGTGGGCACTGCTGCAGATGTATCGCTCAAGATAGCTGAAACTGACCTGAGCTCTCTCAGTGCCAGCATTAGAGCGCCCTCGGGCAACGAAGAACCCTGCTTGCTCAAGAGGTTGCCTAACAGACACCTTGGTGAGAAAACAGTCTATTTTAACTAGCAACCACATCTGCAATAACAGGCTTTAAAAAATAGGCCATACTCTGTCAATTGGGGCTGTGCTCACTAATTATTAAGGCAGAAAAAAGCTCATTTGTCCTGATCGTTTGCATGCTGTATATGTAACATCTTAATTTACCCCCCTTTGCCTTTTTCAGGTATCTCGTTTACCCCCAAGGAGGTGGGTGAACACGAAGTGAGCGTGAGAAAGAACGGCGTGCATGTGGCCAACAGCCCTTTCAAGATCATGGTTGGACAATCGGAGATCGGTGAGGCCAGTCGGGTTAAAGCCTTTGGCAAAGGTCTGGTGGAGGCACACACATTTGAGATGGCGGAATTCTTTGTCGACACTCGGAATGCTGGTACGATCCTTAAAAACTACGTCTGGCTCTTAACAAACACAGGACATTTCTAAAGTAACAAATTGATTATCTTTTCCTTGTAGGTTATGGTGGGCTGGCACTCTCTATTGAGGGACCAAGCAAAGTGGATATTAACTGTGAAGATATGGAGGACGGCACTTGCAGAGTAACCTATTGTCCCACAGAACCTGGAAATTACACCGTAAACATCAAATTTGCTGAAAAGCACATTCCAGGTTAGAAGCTAATTTAGAAGTGGCAGAAATGCTCACACTATTAATAACTATCCGATAAAAAAAGGATTTTGCGAAAGCTCGAATTACTGATTTCACTTCTAAAATAAATTAAAGAATAAAGAGTTTGTCTTTTGCAACTCTTTATCAGTTAAAAAATGTTCTTGAGCATTAAGAGAGATTAAAAAAAACCTATTGTTTGTTGCTTTCCGCCTCCTTTAGGAAGCCCATTCACAGTGAAGGTGACTGGTGAAGGAAGAATGAAGGAGAGCATAACCAGAAAGAGACAAGCATCTTCTATTGCTTCAGTGGGAAGCACCTGTGGACTCAACTTAAAGATTCCAGGTCAATACATAATAAATGTTCATTAATAACTATTGGCATCTTCTCACCAGGGTCAGTCTTTTAACTATGGTCATAACTTGACATCATTACAACGCAACAGATTGTTGCGAGAAGGGAAAAATGGGAATATTTCAGATATTCCAAGATAGAGCAAATGATGTTTCTCACAACCTTCTCCTTTGTTATAGGAAACTGGTTCCAGATGGTTTCTGCCCAGGAAAGGTTAACCCGATCATTTACCCGTAGCAGCCATACTTATACACGCACTGAGCGGACCGAGTTCAGCAAAACCCGTGGCGGGGAGACTAAGCGGGAGGTCCGAGTTGAGGAGAGCACCCAGGTGGGCGGAGGTGGAAGCCCTTTCAGAGATGTCTTTGGAGATTTCCTTGGCCGGGAG
Organism: Stigmatopora nigra; assembly: GCF_051989575.1. Taxonomy (NCBI): domain Eukaryota; kingdom Metazoa; phylum Chordata; class Actinopteri; order Syngnathiformes; family Syngnathidae; genus Stigmatopora; species Stigmatopora nigra. The sequence goes on from NC_135529.1 coordinate 1,023,079, forward strand.
AGCCTCAGCAGCTTTGCTGGCATAACGGCCAGACCTGAATGTGAGCTCGTTAAACTTGACACTATGCTATATTTCACTGCATTTATGTCATCCACTGTTGCCAAATCATCTGCATTTATGTTTCCCCTTTATGAATCGACCGCAGCAGCTGAGACGGGCTCGCAGGCCATGACGGCTCAAGTCACCAGCCCTGGAGGGAAGACGGTGGACGCTGACATCGTGGATGGAGGAAACAGCACCTACAGTGTGCGATTTATCCCCCATGAGATGGGAACGCACACTGTCAATGTTAAATACAGAGGCCAGCATGTCCCTGGGAGCCCCTTCCAATTTACTGTGGGGCCCATGGGAGAAGGCGGTCCGCACAAGGTCCGTGCAGGAGGCCCTGGTCTGGAGAGAGGCGTAGCTTCAGCACCTTGTAAATTGAATTTCTATTCCGTTAAATTTGGGCTCCAAAAGAACCCAGAATAGTCGATGAGGAGCCACATGGATTCGGCTGTTTTTTTTTTTAAATATATATTTTTATCTCCAGCTGAATTTAGCATCTGGACCAGAGAAGCCGGTGCCGGGGGACTGTCCATTGCCGTAGAGGGGCCGAGCAAAGCAGAAATCTCCTTTGAGGACAGGAAGGACGGTTCCTGCGGCGTCTCCTACGTTGTTAAAGAACCGGGTAAATAACTCGCAGGTTGCTTAGTTGTCTTTATTTTCATTTTCATCCAAGCGTATCCTGTCCCAGTTCGTCCGTCAATTTCTCAGTTGTTTTTTTTGTCTCCAGTTTATGTAGCGATGAAAACTAATAAGCCATCTGTTCCCTCAGGTGACTACGAGGTGTCAATTAAGTTCAACAACGAGCACATCCCTGACAGCCCATTCATCGTTCCCATCGCGACACTGTCAGATGAAGCCCGCAGGCTCACGTTCACAAGCCTGCAGGTGAGAACTTACACGCACCCACATGGAGAATTTTAATTTGTTGCCAAAAATAATCAAAACATTTCAGCAGTCACAGCGGCATGAGTGCTTGGAGACACTTTTTTTGCCCTTGACGTGTTGTTGAAGCAGAGACATGGGCTGAATATTATGAAACTGGCTATAAAGGTTGGGATTAACTGTCCCTTGCAAAGTTCATGCTGGGCTATGTGTGGACTCTAAGCTCGTCAATGGCTACAAGGACAACAATAACAAAACTTTATTTGGACGGTGGTCCTATTTAGCATTTCATTGACTACTCACACCAAGTTTGATATTGGACTTTCGGATAAAATTTCACAACATGAATGGGGCAATATAAGATTTTGAGAGGAAAATAAACTGATTAAAATCTTATACGGTCACACGATGTTCCAATTGCAGCTCCAAACAAAATTCGTAAGCCGCCTCATGGTGTAGATGTTCACTAGCCTGACTTTGGTGCGACCAACCGCGGGCTCGATTCCTGCTGCAGTCGGCCTTTCGCACAAAGACATCTGGGCTAGGCTCTAGCAACCCCCGCAACCCTTTCAATGAGGGGCGGTATGGAAGATGAATGAATAAAACAACACAATGAGTCAAGAATTTTTCAAAAATGGTTGCATGACAGAATAAAATATATATATATATATTTTTTTTTTCAAACGTTGGATTTGTTTCCATTTGAGGTTTGATGGCAATCAAGTCCTTTGGTCAGTGTGTTTGTATGATCTCATCGATTGAAAATGTGGAGAAATCTATTTTTCCACAAACATTTTTTCAATTTCCCTTAGCGTTTAAGGGATGTAGCAGACAACAATTCAGTAGCAGATGGTCTAAGCCACAGACCATATTGTGTTGTCTGCTATAGGGGAAAGTCTTTTTCCAATGCCTGAAATGTTTCACCCAAAAACAAAGACTAAGCTATGATTGGCCAAACTGCTCAAGGGTTCTCTAAGTTAAGGAAAGAAAAAAAAGATCATATACTTAACTAATCAATCAGTGTTTATTTATAATAGAGGATTTGAAATTAAATAAACCAAACACACTAATTTTCTAGTTTCTAGAAGTAGTCACAAACCATGTGTAGAGAACTGCAGTCTATCAAAATCAGGGAATATATACATCTATATATTCTCTTCACACTTGCTTTTTTATATGCATTCCCACTTTTTAAAGGCAGCCATATTTAAAATCCCACTTGCTTCATAGAGTCGAGGCAGGGGATGCCACTTCAGAGAATTTTCAGTCAGTAAAGGCAACTCGGGAAGTACAATATGCGAGCAGGACTTCAAATGTCAGGCAATCTCTCATGTCTGCTGCAGCCCGTCACTAGCCTGCAGGGCAAAAACACTAAACACCTCACTATAAACTCTGACCTTTCCTGCCTCGCATGCCCAAATGCTCCATCTATTCTGGTCCAGCCACAATGAATTACACACTCTGCGTCCTTGGAGGGCCACACACATATTATGATAACACTTTTACGTATCTTTTTTTAGGAGAAGGATCTGAAGGTAAACCAAGAAGCGTCGTTTATGGTGCAGCGCAATGGGACTCGCGGTGTAGTAGATGCCAAAGTCCACACCCCCTCCGGGTGTTCTGAGGAGTGTTATGTCACTGAGTTGGATGGCGGTAAGTATCTGACTTTAAAAGACTAGTTTGTCTTATTCACACAGCATGTTTGAATAACTGAATTAAAGATTTGCCTGGGTACTATTCACAAACCAAAATGATACATGATAAATACATGCTCGAAGTAAATTGGAACTTTGCATATCACCTAGTAGCTGAACTTGATTTATTGGCAAGATATTCTCCCTTATTAAAATAAAACACAAGAGTCTACTACTAAGTGTGAAGAGGAGCTTCAATTCGCACTTAATTGATATCAATTCATAAAGATAAAAATATAATTGACTCTCAACCTAGAGACTCGACATAGAAGTGAATTATGAGCTCTTACATTACATTGCTATCTTGAGTCTTCCTAGTGTATAAATCCACTATCCATTTCAGACCCTCTTGATGTTATGCATTTTGCTACTTTCAGACAAGACAGCCGTGCGCTTCATTCCACGGGAGAACGGCGTTCACTCCATAGACGTCAAATTCAATGGCTGCCACATTCCCGGGAGCCCTTTCAATGTGCGAGTGGGTGACCCAGGACTGATCGGAGATCCAGGCATGGTTACTGCGCATGGCCCTGGACTGCTGGGTGGAAATACAGGTGAATACAATTGCTACCATCGATTGGTTTACAAGTGTGCTGCTGGCAGGTCCTTTTGTCTGTGAATCATGAGCATCTTTTCTTGCTCCTTAAAGGTGTACCCTCCGAGTTTGTCGTCAACACATGCAATGCTGGGCCGGGGACACTGTCGGTGAACATAGATGGGCCTTCCAAAGTCAAGATGGACTGTTGCGAGTGCCCCGAGGGATATAAAGTTACATATATTCCCATGGCTCCTGGCAGTTATCTCATCACCATCAAATATGGTGGCCCACAGCACATTGTGGGAAGCCCCTTCAAAGCTAAAGTAATAGGTAAATAGATACCCTAATGATTCCAAGAAAAAAGTTTAGAATAGGTTGATGTCTTTTTATGGTTATTTAACTGACAAATGCTGTAATATAATGAAAGACTGAAAAGTGGGAGATGTTCCACAAAATTGTATGAATTATAGGAACAGAGAGAAAACGATTTGAAAATGTTATTTTCAAGAATTTGTGGTAAAATGATTTGTTTTGCTATACAGATGCATTGACCTGTAATAAATTTGATGACCCATCTCTGTTTCTCGCAGGCGCCAGACTGTCAGGTGGCCACAGTCTCCACGAGACGTCATCCGTCCTAGTGGAAACGGTCACCAAATCGTCCAAAGTGGGAGGCGGAGGCTTTAGCTCATCCACTACGGCCGCTTCGTCCAAGTTGACATCGGACGCTAGCAAGGTGGTCTGCCGCGGAATGGGCTTGACCAAGGCCATGGTGGGCCAGAAAAACAATTTCACAGTCGACTGCGGCAAAGCAGGTGAGGTCGCATGGGCTGATTTTGCACTCACATATCTAGCATTCATCATTTGATGAGTCGCTTAGATTGCCTGATTTGCTCCTGTGTGAGTGTTTTATGAAAACAGCTGTCTGCCCCAGATGGAAGTTTATTGCAAGCTCTCTACGTGATGTACATGTGGAGGCCATGAATGTAGCACACTGAGGGAGGGGATGATAAAACTCATAGGGTTTTCATTTACTATTACATAAATTTGGAAAATTTGTTCATACAACAAGTCATTCAGTTTGTTGGCATCTATTCGTGTACATTTGTTTTCTCATGAGTTGATTCCAAATAGCATGAGTAAACAACCTCTCGCTTCCTTTAAAAGTGAGCAAGCTTGACGAATGTCTGATCTACTTTGAACATCCTGTAATATAAATAATTTACATATAAACCAACATTTCCAAATTACTCAAATCACACGCAGAAAATGTCTGGCAAAAACGACACCGCATAAGGAAAAAAGTTAATGAGGACAATTTTGACATCCATTTTAAGTGGTGACTGTAATTCTTGAGAATGAGCCGAACTCTATCCTAACTGATTTTTGGAGAGATGTGTGCTACACACCAGACTGGTTAAGAACTTTTCAAATTAAAAACTATAAAAAAAATAGAACTATTTTTCCCCAGATAAAAATGGGAGTACATTTCATTATTATAATGTCCCAATTGGTAATGAGCCCATTCTAAAAAAGGAGTAATCAGAAAATAAATCATTGAATTACAAACCCTTAAAAATCAGTTTGTCTTATTCAATCTTAATATTGACCATCAGTCATCCCTGTTTTTGTCCACAGGCAGCAACATGCTTATGGTGGGCGTCCATGGACCACATGCTCCATGTGAGGAGGTATACGTGAAGCACATGGGCAACAAGCTCTACAACGTCACCTACACAATCAAGGACAAGGGTAGCTATACAGTCATCGTCAAATGGGGTGACGACAGTGTCCCCGGGAGCCCTTACAAAGTGTCCGCACCATAAAATCAAAGATCTCCTCGCCAATTTTCTATATCACCATCAGCCAACCCCATGCCCTCATCACCACTGTCATTTCGACGGACTCCACTTTGGACTGATAACAATTGACTGCACTAAAGCTTAAGGAGGCTTCAGTGGGAAATGTGTGTGTGTGTGTGTGTGCCAAATTGTGTGTTCAATCTCAGTCACTGATTTTACAAAGAAATATAAGCACGTCAAGGCTACAGTGTGGTTTATGATTGTGAGTTTTCTTTCTTTCTTTGCTAATTTGCGCAAGTGTTATACTGTATGTGAATGTTAATAGCCAACGTACTCCGCAACATTGACATGTGGCATACTTTGGTTTTTGTATGTTTTGAATGATTGCCTTTTTGTTATATTAACCTATTTTTGCAGACCCAATAAAGATTTAATGGATACACTTCTCCAAAGTGTCATACTTTGTATATTTCTTTTTAAATTGTTTATGATTTAGTGTGAGGATGAGATTGCAGATTAAAAACAAGCTCTGAACGCTTTCTCCTTACTTATTCTGCTCTAGTTATTGATTAAATTCACATCAAATCCATCTTCTTATCTGGCATATTCGAACCTTGGCCAGTTTCTTAAATCTTAATCGGATTTCTCTCGAAAACATTCCAAACCCAGTGGGAAATTTTGAATGTAGTAGTCGATTTTACAAATGTGTTGACTTATACATCTCAGTCCAATAGTGTTGTGAGCCCGTGCAATAAATTACCGCCACATTTTCCTGTAATTCCTTCCCATGTGGTCTGCTGACTGGCAATTCTCTCTTAATAACGGAAGCTCTCCTTTGAGAGTCTGAGCCCTTTCAAAAAGCTTTGGATAGCCCTTTTCGTATGGAAATTAGAACGTGACTATATGGCAGCGTGACTACTGTATTATGCGCTCTCATAATGGAAGCCTATTTGTCTAAACGCAATCACAAGATGGCAGCATAGTCAAACTGTCTTCCATATCAACATTGCAGATCCAAATCATCATTGTTGCCCAATGAAGATGAACTACATCCCCTTTGAAAACCTGAGCCCACATAGCGTAAAGAAAACAGAGGAGTCACCTTCTATTGTGCGCATAATTAATCCTGTCTACTGTGCAACGACACTGGAGGTTGTTTCCATTGTTGCACCTTCAGGGGGATGAAGGACCACAAACTGAAGTAGACCCAAAAATAAAACGTGGTAGGCATTTGGTATTGTTGCTTGCTGTGTGGAATCTTCCAAATGCTCACTAGGGTATCTGGAGGTCAGCAACGGAACACCGCCATACAACTTATCCTCACTAGGGTTACGAGAGCTGCTGGAGCATATCCCAGCAAACTATGGACCCAAGTGGAAGACACCCTAGATAGGTGGCCACCCAATCACAAGGCTTATGAAGATAGACAATCATTCATGCTCAAACTTATACCTAGAGGAAATTATGTTTGATCAACTAACCTACCATGCATGTATTTAGTATGTGGGAGGAAACCAGAGTACCTGGAAAAAACCCACCCAAGCCTGGGGAGAACATGCAAACTCCAGACAAGAAGGTCCGAACCTGGGGTTGAACCCCTGATGTCAGAGTTGTGTGGCCAACACACTAACCACCCATTCACCGGGGCACCCGTCTAATATTTTGTCCATTTAGATTTAAAACATTTAAAGTTAAGAAAAAAGTCACTGATGGTGTATTGGTGATTTTTCATGACTTTACTGCAGGATCAATTTCCACTCGGTGGCCGTGTGATTTAGGGTGCAAATGGTTGCCTGTCTAAAAGTGACTGGTGACATGTCTAGATGTTGTCCGCCTTTCGTCAAACATCAGCTGGGATGGACTCCAACTACAAGTAACCCTGACAAGGATTAGTTGATGGAAATGTTCAAATATGATTTAGGCAGCCATATAAAAATAAATAAGTCAGCTGTGTCTAGAAGCAAGCAAAAATTACCAAGTAAAATAGCTTCAAAAAGACATCCTGGGCATTTTCAACACATTTTCTCATAAACTTTATAAAATGACATCAAAGGTTAGAAGATAAAAAGTTCATGAAAATAAAAGGGCTTTTGGTGTTTGTATGTTGTAGTTCATACAGTGAATTCATGCATTCATTATTTGGATTTTTACTCCTTTTTAAATTGACAGACGATTATTGCACAGCAGCAATCTATTTTCCAGTGATGATTGAAGAATGAATAATTGTACCGTAGTACCATTCTTCACGTCAAGAGCAAAGGAGAGGAGCCTATAATTAGGTGCTAATTTTCTCCTCTTCCACTGTGACGTGACGCTGGGGGCCATTAAGAGGCAAGATGAGCAGTGGCGAGCAAACTGCTCTCAGGCCATCTGGCAAAATGACGTTGGGTCCAAAGCGCAACACACCCACGTCAGTCTATCCTTGCCCGACACCTGTGCGTCTGTCCAGAGCAACATCTTTACCAGGAGTCATTGCCAAGTGGATTAAAACGTTATGGAAGAATGCAGTAAGTGGGGGAGGGAGATGAGAAGAAGGGGATGTATATGGGGGGCAAAGAAAGGGGAAAACAGCGTAGGAGGAAGAGAGGGAGAAAGGTGGATTAGAGCAAGAATAGGATTAAAAGAACCCAGATGAAAGAATGGCTCTGAAAACAACCATTCTGAAATGTGGAAGGGTACAAACAAAAATAAAATATAGATTGCTCCACATGCCATGCCAGCATGCTAATGCAGCATGCAGTTGAATCCTGTGAGCAATGACATGTTGGTAAGTGCATGTTGTTGCAATGGGTTAGAGCGTTATTAACGGCACACCACGGGGGTTCCATGTTGGGGCTGATGGGGGTCGGCTGCATGAGGCTCAAACATTTCAGTCGACTGCTCTCGTGCACATGCACACGATTATGGTGTTAAGTGATAAAAAAAATGTCCTAAAATGTTTCTACAGACACAACTGCCAACTACTGTCTAATCCGAACTCCCTTTCATCTCACTTTACTTCCTTTTTCTCGCTTTCTTTCTCTCACGCTCTTATTTTGGTGTGGTTCATGTCGAATGTGTGAATGCATTCCGATTTGGAATTGGTGAAGTGACATTGTAAATTAATCGACACCAGATAAATGTAGGTACTTTTTTGTCACTCGTTCCCCATTTCACTAATTCCCACATAGGACACAATTGAGCCCAGCCCATCTAAAAACAGGCAGTAAGCAGGTTTCACCTTGATTTGGTTGCCAGTCAAAGATAGGGCACACTAACACATGCTCTTACTTGCTCCTTTTTCTTTAATCCCTTGTTAATTTCCACAACTGCCCTTTCGTATTCTATTCGCTTTCACTTTTCGCTCTTGATTTCTGTTTCTCTCCAAGGAGTCAAACCAACTGGCTTTACTGTTCCTTGCGATACAAAATTGTTCCATGACTACTCCTGGAACTCCAAATACACAAAACCATAAATAAAAAAGCATTGTAGACGAGTGTATGAATTTACCAGCATTAGTACTTGGTATAGACAGAAAGGTCAGTGTCTTGAATCCCATCTTTAGCCCATTATCCAACTACGCGTTTCACAAGCAACAATTCAAGCAAATTGCCTTTCATATTCCACAACTCAATGAACCATTCCAACATTGAAATTATGGAATCAATGCAGAAATCTGAAGATTTTTTGAATGTATCTACAACATTTGCAGACAAATATAAAAAAAAAAAACCCTTCTTGGTGTTTATCCCATTCATGTAATATTAATTGCAATCGACAAATTGCAACAATGAGTTAAAATTTCATAATTAAGAATCATTTCCACAAGTATATCTTTCAAATTTTGTAAACTGTTTGAAAAACAATTTCATATTGCCAAACTCATCCAAGTAATTTGGGAAAATATTGTTAATACTTGGTATTTTTTGATTATTTTTCTATAGTATTTTCTCCATCCTTCCACATTACTTGAGTGAGTCAAACCATACCAAGTCTCACATTCTTCAGCTCAACAATCCCATTAATTCCACAGCATTTCAATTTAGCGTGAGCTTTTCAGCATCCCAATACAATTTCTCCAAAAATTGGATTTTGTAGTTTCCATTATTTCGCTACTCTCTTTCCCCTGCTACGTGCTCGACTCTGACCTTTATTTATTAGTGTGGCGTCTCTCTTCAGGTTCTAATGGAAATCCCTAAAGAGAGTTTTACAAGATGCTGACCTCTCCAGGAGAAGCCAAGGAGAAAAAACCTCCCATGTAAGGCTGAGTAAGCCAGAAAACAAACAGCTAAACGAATATTTGTACAAGCAAATGGCTGCCTGTCTAGATTAATGAATGGACGTGTTGAAAAAATGAGAGGGGTGTTATGTGTTTGTGTGTGTGTGTGTGTTAAGGGGCTACTTTTGTTGCAATTCACCCATTTGTACGCCAATGGCAGCCCCAGGCCTTCTTTGTAATTGCTTCATGCATAGTTGATACAGCGCACAGTCAAGCAAATACACTAGATTTCCTCTGCATTTATGTCCACGAATGCACTAACATTTACAGGCCAACAGCGCAGTCTGGCATCCTTTAATGGATGAGTGCATGGTGTTGGCGAAAGCTCATCATTCACACACACACGGGGCCGATTGAAAGGTATCTTGCTTGGCCTGTGGCCGAATCACGATTATATTGTTTTATTCATATAGAACAAATATGAAATATTCATAAGAGTAGTGTTGTGAATGACTCCTTCTCTCCAAGTAGTTCATCTCACTTGCTTACAAATTTTGATTAAAGAATATCTGGCAAACAGTGGTGGAAAATTGGTTACTGTTGCATGCTGTGGGAAGAAAAACAACACACATGCAAATATAATAGATGGAAGAAGGTCCCAATGGAAAGCGGTAGCTTGTATGAGAATACTTAAAACATGGAGTTGGTTCAGCCTACTAGTACTTTATATGGATAAAACGCAATAGGACACACCTTGCAAGCTATAGACATTTCAATTAGGGGGAGGACAAGGTATCCTTATGACCTTCCCCCACACTGAATCTTTAATTCTTGATAGCACAAAAAGATTCTAACTTTCTGGGGAAAGTTAGAAGAAGGGCAACATTTTTTTTTCCATAGAAAAAAGAACACTGCTGTGATGCAGTGTTCAAAAAATGGTGAATGAATAATATATAATATACAGTTGCCTGTGAAGAATGGTCTATGTTTTGTTTTTGTGTTTTGTTAGAACAGCATTTGTTTTAAGGCTCATGACTATCGTGACATTTAAATTAGTTTCCGTGACAATGTCAATGGGATTTTATGGACGATGTTATTATTAAATTATGTTTTTATTGGAAAACTACGCTTATGATAAACATTTTTTGTATTGAAATATACAAAGTTTAGGCTTTTTCAGTTTTATATGAGGCTTTACATAAACACATTTCAGCAAGTATGCTTAATGTATTTTAGTATGTATTTTTGGTGTCCCAAACGTGATATTATATGAAAACCCACTTACTGACAGAAGAAGTGAGAAGAGACGCAACCTAAGACTTTGAGAATACTATGCTTTCATCACTTAATGTGTTTTTAAAAAAAGACACATTGGAACTGCACTAAAAAAGAAATTATGGTATAAATCTAATATGGATTTCCACTAATTGCACATAGATGGTGGACTTATTCTTCCGAATAAATGAAGGGTACACATTGCTCTTAATATAGATGCAATGATCTTTTGTTTGACCATTGTATTCTATGCTGGTCCTTTCAATGTTGTGCATCTAACTTTCAGGCCCTTTTGAAAGATGGATGAGTGGAAAGCAGATGGGACATAACAAATGTAGTATACTAAAAGGTTGACACAGCAGTTTTCACTGCAGGCGCACAAGCTCACTTAAACACCGGTACCCTTTCATGTGCACCCATACTTAAAAACACCTACACAAATAAGTACACCACACACCCCTGCCCACACTTATTTAAAAACAACTATACACAGTACATTTAAAAAATACAAATTAAACCCTGATACTTGAGCACACGAACACACACAAATGCTTATTTTGATACACTCAAACACATCCTCTGCATAGTAACAGGACAACAAAACTAAATAACCTACACTCAAAAATCACACTAACCCACTCACTCAAAGGACACTTGAAAATTCCAATTATTAAAAATTGCTAAAACACTTAATCTCATTCTTCTAACCAAATTCTTCATATGCTAAATCCATTTTTTCAGATCAAAACCTTTTCACCAGTCCATAAAACTGTGTTCAGGTGCTTTACACCCACTTTTAAAAACTCATTTGGTATTTTTGCTAAACTTTATAAACATTCTTAATCTCTAGTCACATTTCCCAGTTTTGCCAATGGGGCTTGCTTTAGAACAGAGGAAGGATTTTTAGATAACCAGTACAAAGCATCCGATTTTACATTCCAAAAATTTGGACTGTATGGCAGGACCTGGCTCAAAGTCACCCCAGGGGGGACTATACTGAAATTGATAGATTTAACTTGACCGAGCCACAAACTGCTGTCATTTTCTTTGTAAAATAAACCAAAATAAGAACAAAACACAGTTTAAAACACATTTCGCTATTAGCTAGAAAGTCAGTGTCCTTACCGGAAGTGATGTTCCAGTGCTTCGTGCGCTGCTTCCTCTTCCATTACGTTTTCCCAGCAATGGAGGGGGGACAAAATTCCAAATAGCCATAAATAAGCATCATGGCTGTGCTCTGAAAAGTAGAGTGTGGACAAAATAGATTTGTTTAGTATTTTTTTTTACAGTTGAAACATCAAAGTCAGAGCGGGAGCATTGGATATTGCACTTAGCCCTGAATAACGGTTCAGATGGGTCAAGGGGAAATGGCTGTATGGCTTACATACGATTTTGTCAGAATCTATAGAGGCAAGATCTAAAGCCAAACTTAAACAGAGGTAACCATTCTAATTTCCAAGTGTAAGGCGTTCTAGAGTGCTCGAGCCTGAACCTTTTGACTTCGGGTTCGTCAAGAAATGTACTCCTTGCGAATGAAGGTTCCTGAAAGGAACATTCAGTGGTATTAGGTGAAAAAACAAGGTCCTAAGACCAATAGTATTTTATGAGTATCAGCCCAGACCTTAAAATCTAACTGCAATTGAATCAGGAGCCAGTGAAAGTTGGTCAGTATAAGGTGGAATTAATTTGTTTTAATTTTATCGTCCGCGTCAGAGGTCTGCAGCATTCGGAGCTAATTGCAGGCTTTTAATTGTAGCTATGGGAACACCAGAAAGCACCACAGTACAATAGTCCAAACAACACATAGCAGGTTGTGAGAGTAAAGTTAGGTACTTTTGTAAATGCAGTTAGAAGTTAAAAATGTTTTTGAGATGAAAAGAAAATGGTTGAACTTTTAAAGCAATTGGAAAAACCATAAGCACTATAAACCTGTAGTACGTGTTATCTGCCCTAACCCAATATAGAATGAATCTAGTCTAGTATTTTCTACATCCAAAACTGGAATGCTTGATATAGTAATCAACAGCACTTAATTTTGCAAAGTAATATTATGGTAGAGTGATTTATTTATCGTATTTAACAAAATTGTGTTTTAGTTAGTGTCAAAACACAAAAGCTTTTCCAGTCATTCAGGCTTGTAGACTTGTATTCATGAAGAGTGACATAAAGTTAATGGCTGGGCTCCATGTAGTGAATGACTGGCAACTGTAGGCAGCAGGAATGACAAGCGAGACCCTTTCTGAGTGACCGAACGAGTCTGGATCCCGACCCCGTTGCAGAGCAGCGGGTGCATGTCTGGGGCCAAAGTCCCCATGTTGCCATCTTTAATTAGAGCCAATCCCTCTGCCCCTGTGCTCTGTGGCACTATGGTGGAGGAGGGTTGGAGCACTAATGGATGGCCCACCCGCAGCGTGCCTGTCCTTCATGTGCTGTGATAGCACTGGCCCACGCTCACGGTGAACTGCAGATTAGAGGCAAATCACACAACTTGTTTGTCCTCTACACGCCAGGGCAGGACTTTTCAAGGAGAGGCCCTGATGGATTGGCTCGGACCTGTGCGACAGATGGGCCGTCGTGTGACTGATGTCTGTGTAGTTGTCATGGTGATAGCACTGTGTTGTAGTGTTGGAAAAAATATATTAATAAGAACATAATGAAATAAATTACTTCTATAAAGATATTATTTACTTTATGTACATAACGGTAGTTTGTGTATGTGTGTGTGTTGGATGTGTCTTTAAGGGACTTGGCCTAGTCATGTGATCTGTCTGGTTTTGAGTTGTTCACTCGCTATATTCAGTACAGCATCTTTTTGTGAGTGTTCTCCTTTTGTGTTTCTTTGTTTAATGTGTCTCTCGGTTCAATAAAAGGCAAAGATCAACATGATTAGTGACAGTGTTTATCTATTAATAAATGGCAGAACACCAAATAATTTGCTCCAGTTTTTTTCCCCACTTTTCCCTGGAAGATAGCTTGTAATTTATATGTTGATTAGCGGCCCATGGCAAACAGCGGCCAAGTATTTGAAATAAATATTTTGGGCACCCAACAGCACCTTAAATTATTACTGACCTGGCATAAGAGTTTTTCGAGATGTTTACTCATCCTATTTTTTGCTTTGACTTTACTTTGCAGATGCCAACTAGAGGCAATCATTAAGTGCTGTTTAGTGGCATGTTGCTCAAATTCCTTTGCATCAAGCAGCAGCAGCAGCTTTGGAAAAGAGGCTTCCTTGGCTGGTGCATTTAACCTTGCACCATAGCAGGCATTAACATACTATTTGACTCAGTTTGCTGGTAATCAGAGAAATTCCTCTTATTCTCTTTAAAGAGCCCCATTTGTTTCATTGCTACAATGTCAAGGTGTTTCAGTTGTTTTTTTTCACCCCAATAAATTCAATTGCTGCATTGGAAAATGGTTAATACATCGTGTAGGAAATTGCTGCAACACGAATACTTGCAGGTGTAAGACTTTCCTTTTTTTGTCCGACCAAGCAGTGACCTGGGTGGATTGAGCACATAATAGGAAATATAACTACCAAGTTGTTGAAGAACTCAAAAAAACACTTCATAGGTTTCTTTTTGGAAGGGGGGGATTTAGGTGAAGATAGCATAGTCGTAATTACCTCAGTTTATTTGGCGCTGTGGATGCTCAATGAGCTATAAGCAAAGTTACTATGGTCCCATTGAGGTAATCGTTTCAAAAAGCTGCAAGTGCCTGGACCACTGATGGGGAAATTGGAAGGGGTGGTATCCTGTAATTTCTCACACCACTGAAGCGTGTCCTGTGTGGGGCCAGCGATTCGGGCTAGTTTGAAATCGAAGCATAATTTACTTTCCTCCCTGTTGGGAACCCAAGTCATTGCTTCTGACATGCTTTTAACACAAGATGTTATCCAGGACTTCCGTCAGCCCTTAGGACCTACCTGCTTTGTTAATTTTGTTTTTTTTAAATCTTTGCCACAAAAAATACTTAATTATTGTGCACAGATGTTTCTATCCCTGAACCACCATCTTGAAATTGCTGGACAGTAAGACATTTCATTGGATTCTCAGCACAGATGGTGTGTTAATATTTCCATAATGGAATTCAGAGCACATCCTACCAAAATTTCACTAATTGATCACAGCATTGGGTCTGGCTGAATGTATGTCCCTTGGGCTGCAGAAGGGGGCACAGAGTTCCCAAATATTTAAGCAGATCGATCTTTTGGAGGATAAATAATAGCTCAGCTCAACTGTTGGACCTGCATACGCTGGCACTAAGCAGCATGGGGAGAATTTGTAAGGTTGCCATGTGAGCTTTTTCCTGAGAAAACTATGATCATGGTTTATCCCCTGATTTGACAGATGACATCTAAAAAGTAAATTTTCCCTAGCAAACATCCAAAACTCACAGTGCCTGCATACAAGGGTGCAGTCAGGGATTTGGGGGCCAATGAAAAGAAATATTACTGAGCCTTGGCATTATAACCAGCAAAGATTTATTCACTCTGCTTACATAAACTTATGCATTCAAAGGATATCTTTGGCTGTCATTGCCCCAAACTTAAATATTTCCGAATTATAATGTTATCCAGGTGCTTTTTGAGACCCTTTCAGTGATAGAGAAATTTGGTGAACTGCTATTTTCGCTGCCAACATGTTATGTCCCATATAGTGTTGTTTTCTCAACCATTCCTTTCATCAAGTCAACATGATGAGCTATGACAAGCATTCCCTTTATTGACAAAAACGTGATGACAAGTGGGTATGGGTTTTTCTTGATGGCAAGAGCCTGGATGACAATTGTCAGCAGAAAGTGTCAGTGAAATGTGGAATGATTGGAAGAGTAAGTAAAACATGTAGTATGTATTCGATGTATGTGTGCTGCATAATAGAAGGCGCTTTTCCTGAACCAAGTGTCTTGATCAAGCGTAAATGGCACAACGGTGGAATGCAAGTTGAAAATAGGGAAAACGCGCTTCACTTGGGTTCAAGTGCTATGCCAAATGCTCATGGAGGGCTTGCTGTTTGTGGGTAAAATGCAGCAAATAGCCAGGGGCAAATGGGAAATATTTTTCTCAACGAGTAAAGAAATACAAAACGTTGCCATCTTAACGCCAAGACTGATATATATACACACACATACCATATTTTACGGGTTCAGTGTGACTTATAGTCTGAAAGGTATGTTTAATTCAATACATGCTGCCCCCCAAAAAAGCCACTAACACACCACCAAAAAAAGGCACACTCACTTTGATCAGAGCAGCCATCTTCTGCAGAATTGTTTTGATAAGCTTCTGTAATGTCACAACATTTATTCCCATCCAGTAATGCATGAATTTTTTAACTTCAACTTGCATTGATGATGGTAGAGTAAGAAAACTGCACAAAGCATTGTTCAGCACATTCTAAAGATTTTCAATAGGGTTAGAGATTGGACTCCAGAGCAATGAAAGAATATCATGTGGTTTGAGGAGTCCAGATTTACACTGTTTCAGAGTGATGGATGCAATAGGGTAAAAAAATAAGCAGATGAAGTGGTGTACCCATCATGCATAGTGCATATTGTGGGCTTACATTTCACGGTGGTTTGTGGTTCATAATAGAGATTCACTACAGTCAATAAGTGCATTTGCGCAGCTTGACACAAGGAATGTCACTTGAATGTAATGCATCATTTCTGCATCAGAAGGCCATGAGGTGTGCATTGATTAATACCCAACTCACAAGGACACACACACACACCGACGCCACATGCCTCGCTGACACTTGGTCTTCTTTCTGTGCACTCTCAGCCATCACTAATGACATGATGCTTACATTATTTAGATTCTGGAAACAACTTGCCTCATTTATTAAGACTCATATTGCATTCCCATGTAGGCCTACATTGAGGCCACATTAGTGCCATGCGGGTTTACGTCATCCTGTGTATTTAATCAAGCATGTTGTCTATAGTGTATGCGCGCACATGTGGTTGTGCGTAGATTTGCTGCAGGCTTCGCACGATACGTCCTATGTCATCAATGTGAAATATGCATTAGATATCGTGCATTGACGCTTGTGCAAGCAATTCATTACAGCCATCGTTACTGACGGTTGGGAAGATAATGAGAGAAATGACGGGACAACAGGATTATTGGGAGACACTGGAGGGCACATGAGCTGACAGCAATAACCATGCAGTTGACTGCAATAGTATTTTGCAGTTGCTTTGGCAACGACACGCTATCACGTGATTGGCGAGCTAGATAGGCTAATCTACCTGATTGGTCAAAGACGTATATGAATCATCTGACGGAGGGCGATAGGCTAAATGTACCGTAGACTGCGCGCCAGTCAGTTGCAACGCACACAAAGACAGACAAATATTCACACTGCCATTGTGTAGGAAATCGATCCCACGCTGCCCACACTTATTATTTCTATTTTAGGATTTAAGTATTGAGAAACTGTTTTAAAACAGTCAGCACTAATGAGGATGTTATTTTTTTTTTTCACGGCAGAAACTGATAATGCGGTCAGAACGACATTATACCACCAAAAAAAATACATTAATTAAGTCTACTTTCTCTATAATGAGCAAGTATAGTGGTACCATAGTACTATATTATCTCGAGCTGTGTTAATTACTGCAATCCTCTTCTATCTGGTCTTCATTAAAGTGTTTGAAAAAACTCTTAGTGATTTAAAATTACTGCAGAATTCAGCAGTGATTCGGCTCTACCAGAAAGAAAAGCACATTACACTGATTTAGTAGCCCTGCCTTTTCTGTTCGTGTGTTTCAGGTTCGAGTTCTTTCACTAATTCATTAAACCCTTCATGGTCTTGAGTCGTCTTATCTAGCGGTCCTTCTTCTACTATAAAACCCTTGAGATCTCAACTTCATCAGTACTGACCTTTTAGTTCTACCGGGAGTCAGATTAAAGACCAACTGCTAGATATCATACAGTCATTGTCTGTGGAACAGAATAATGGAAGAGCTCAGAGCTACAAAGGTTGTTGATATTGCGGCACGTTATTTGCCAGTGGATTTCCAAGCAGTCAAACCCTGAATTTAATATTGTTTTCTCTTATCATGTACAGTTTATAGTATGTATGCAGCAAAATCCACCTTTTTCATTCAATAATTTTCTGAACTGCATATCCTAACAAGGATCGTGGGGGTGCTGGAGCATATCCTTGCTAACTATGGGCACCTGGCGAGGGACAATCGCAGGACACAAGGATACGGACCACCATTCACGCTCACACTCATACAAAGGGGCAATTTAAAAAGTGTTCTGCATGTTTTTTGGGATGTGGGAAGAAATCAGAGTACACGGACAAAACCCACATAAGCCTGGGGAGAATAAGCAATAGGAATTGAAGGACACAAAGCCAACCGTTTTACTTTTATTTTGTTATGGCTAGTCTTTGTGTTCTGTGGTCTGTTTGTGGATTAAGAGAAATCTAATGATGGCTGTAGCCATCTGATTGTGTAGTGAGTCACTCGCCTGACTTTGGAGCGGGCAGGCGTGGGCTTGATTCCCTCTGGTGGTGGTATAATTGTGAGTGTGAGAAATGCCAGAAGAACAAGCTCCTTTAGAGTAGTATATATAGTTTTCATAAGGAACTTCAAAAGCAACGATATAATGAAATTATGACAAAACACATTTTACTATGGTCTTTGCAATATATAGGATGCAACAATATTGGCCTTGTCTGTTGTTGTAGCCATAAGCATATTCACCACGTGGTGGACATAAACTAAATTATCCACATATTGGATATGGGGAATAAGAAGGACGGCGCTGCCGAGTCAATTATATCCTCCAGTCAGGGAAAATCAAGTTAAAAGTAATCCCACTATTGGATTTACCAGGAGGTCTAAAACACATGATTGCCAACATTTTTCTTTGTTTACCGGATGTGTAAATCGCTATCTGCTCCTCGATAAATTATACATAATACGCACCGGTTATTTCGTTGCCTTGCAGTGGCCAAAGCAGTCGATAAAAACTGCTTTAAGCATCTGTGATAAATCAATGTCAGACTACAGATAAGAGGCCGTCATTTCTTTTTGTGCAACATACTCCTTTTTCTATCTTGTAGAGTCACAGATTATGAAACAGTGTAAAAAAAGGGCATAAATACAAGGTCCTGGGCCCAATTTTCATAGAGCAAGTAAATCTGACATTTTATGAACAGGCACAAGCCTGTGCTTTAAAGAGAGGGTAGAATGCATTGGTTTTGGGCATTAACAATTCTGTCTCATTTGCACCACAAAGCAGGCTTTACTACCCGTCCTCCTCTTTATGGAAGGGGGAAACAGGTTTGATCCTTTTGTGAGTTTGAGGGATGCTTTGTATGAGGAAGTACAAGTAAACCTAATGGCCAGGTTTCTTGAATTGCATTGAATCTACAATGAAATGGACATTTGGAGACCTCCTTCCTTCTCTAGTCATTTTTGTCTGCATTAGACCCCTGGGAACATTAACAATGGTGACAAAAAGCATTCGGCATCCTGAGGCTGATTTTTCTATTTTTTTTTATCCACACAAGAATAAAAAAACACACCATGTCTTAAAAAAAATATATATATATTTTGGGACACAACACAGTCAATCCATATTTGATCAGTTGTTATATTTGCTGATTTCCCATTTTTTTTTTTGTCTGTCTGAATTTACCTTCTGACAAAGCAGTGTCCAGTCTAGCAACTTTATTTCCCCTTCTTTAAAAAAGGGCAATAAAAGTTATTAAATGAGACACACTTTGTGTTCAGAATTTATGTGTGTGAAACAATGTATCAAACTGGTATGACATGTGCTGTAAATATATTTAAACTTGCTTTATTGTCATTCAGTTAACACAGCAGCGATGCATTCATATATAAAGCTAAATGACATCTGTGGTAGTTACTCATAAAGTACCAAAGGAGTTCAAGTAGTTGCAATAAGTAGTTGTTAGTATTGTGCTAAAAAATATGACTGAAATCCAATCAAAACATACAAACAATCACAAATCACTTGGATTAAGTAAAGATTTATTCTTCCACGCATCAAGGCTGAAACTAAAACCAGCCTCTAAAACAAGATTAAGACCAAGATTAAGAAAGTTTTGAAACAATCACGTCCCAGACAAGAACAAAACCTTCAAAACTGGTCTTGAATCAATCTATTCTCGAGTGTATAACACTCCTAGTTGCATACTAAATATGATTTATTGCACCGTCCACATCATTTTAGGAGCTTTATAATACGAGTGATAAAGCTATACTATATAGTCGAGTAGGGACTTGGTGGAAAAATGCAGGCTGGCAGTTGGTGGATGTTAAAGAAGATAACAGTACTCAATTACATCTCAGGAGACGACTGTACTTTTGCCTCCTCTACTTGTACTTCAAATACACTTAACAAAACACTTACCCAACATCGTTTCATGATGGGAAACATTCCATATATTAACACACTAGCACCAGAGGGCTTTCCCTACTTGACCTGCTTTCGAAGGCACAATTTTTCCAGAAAAATGCACAAAAACAGTAAGCTTGAAAACACTATCATTCCTTAATAAATGCCTTATATCCTGCGGGAAAAAAATAATTAATTGGCATTCATCCAAATTGTTTTACTCAGAGCGTAAAATAAGAATGTTGGTGAGTGGCAACTAGTTTTCTGATGCCTAGATGTGGAAAAAAAGACAAAAGGATGAAAATGTGTTGCAACATGCATCAAAATGGAGAAGCAGTGTGTTTCTTTATAAAATCAAGGATTTAAAACTTTGAGCGATGCTGAGGGGAGGATTGTAACATTCTTGTTTGCTGTGATCCAGTCCCAGCTGTGTCTCATTAACCGCTGTCATTATAATCCTCTTAGTCAAATCCCATAATTTTGTCTATCAACAATAGGTTAAGCACTGAGGATAAGGCAAAGCACTGGGACTCGTAACATCTATGTCACTGCTGTTTTAACGCAAGCTTGAAAGAGTCACAAATGGCAACAACAACTAGACAACTGTGGAAATATTCATAGCATATAATATTCTTCTTATCTATTGTGGATATTGCTTTACATTTCCACAGAGGATCTAATGTTATTTCTCTGACTCACTTAATTGACATCATTAAGAGTTCCAATCATCTCATCTGCTGACAATCTATTTAAACAACCTGCAGAAAATGCAACTTGTGTTTGAAATAAAACAAACTGAGCATTAACTAAGTGATATCCAAGGCTATTTCTTACCTATTGTGTGTGATCAGGAACAGAAACGTGTCTTTAGTTTTGGTTATTTTGGTTGCTTGTCTTGTGAGGTGACTTGCTCTGTCAAGCTTCCTTTGACTATTCCACTCAAGATTATTTACTGTCCATGGACAGTATGACCACCCCTGG
Organism: Stigmatopora nigra; assembly: GCF_051989575.1. Taxonomy (NCBI): domain Eukaryota; kingdom Metazoa; phylum Chordata; class Actinopteri; order Syngnathiformes; family Syngnathidae; genus Stigmatopora; species Stigmatopora nigra. Next base: position 1,043,879 of record NC_135529.1, read on the forward strand.
ACTCTTGGAAATGTAGGAAGTTTTGTCTGGTTTAAGTTTCTCTGCCCCCTTCAGGTTTGGAGAGGGGGCAGTTGCATCTCCCTGTTGCTTGATTTGACACTAATTGGCAAATTGGATAGCATGGCAGTATGGTGGAGGAGTGGGTGGAGTATTGGACAACTGGTGGAGGAGTGGTCAGAGCATTATCCTCACAATGCTGAGGTCCTATGTTCAATCCTAGGTCAATCCATCTGTGTCGTGTTTGTATGTATTTGCCATTCCTGTGTGGATTTCCTCCCAAAACACACATGGTAGGCTGATTGACTCTAATGAGGATAAAGTAGTTCAGAAAATTATTGTATGAAATTCAATTCATTCATTGAATTTTCCACCCCCATCTTTGTGCACATTTATATTTTGATAAGGATCTTTTCTGGAAGAACAAAAAAAAAAAAAAAATCTGATTTTAATTGAATGATGTTTTTGTCAATATACTAGTATAATAAAATTTAAAGCTGTCACCACATAGTGCACAAATAACAACAGACAGACAAATAAACAATCAATAAATAAGTAGACTAGTGAGATCAGAAGAGTGAAGCGGACGTGTTCCGTATGAAGTCCAGGATGAGTTCCATGCTTTGCCTCGGATTTATGTTTTAACATTCATCAGTAGGTACTTTGTTTTCAAAGAAAAATGAGTAAGCGCACATATCACTGTCCCCACAATCCCATTCTAGTAGTATACCTGTGTGAATTTATTTGAGTGATTCAGCCCGAGCCTCCCCATGGCCTGACAGCCGCCTCCCTTCCGCCGTGAGAGCTATTTTCTCCTTGTTCTTGCCGCAGACAGCTGGCATGTGTTCCTCTACAAGTAACACTTCGATCGGCTCTATGTATAGAATGCCAAAAATGAAAAGGGAGTAATGAGTGTATATGTCTGCCTTTTAATACATTACATTCCTCATGACAGCGCCATCTTGGGAAAAAAAACATTATTTGGACAACGTCGGCGGGCCGGATTAAACAACCTCGCGGCCCGGACGTGGCCCACGGGCCGTATTTTGCCCATATCTGGGCTATCTACCAGTGATAGTAGTAGGGGATTATGTTATAACATCCACTAGATGGAGCTGTACTGGTGGTGAGGAGTTATGCATAAATTAGATGGAACTGTTGTAGTAGTAATTGTCATCGTGGTTAGAAGTTGTGTTATGCAATAACTAGATTGAGCTGTCTTAGTAGTAAGGAGTTGTGTTATGCAATAAGTAGTTGGAGCTGTAGTAGTAGTATTTAGGAGTTGTGTTATGCATGAATTAGATGGAGCTGTGCTAAAGGGAATATCATAAAACGATTAACCAATATTGGTACATATAAAAGGTGCATCGAATTGTAAGGCGCACTGCTGACTTTTGACAGAATTGTCTTGAAAAAGTCTTTTAAATGCGCATTATAGCATGGAATGTATGGTAAACGTCTATGTGCGCGCTTTTGAAGACTTCTTGCTTCTTTTTAACAGGAGGAATTGTCATGTGTATTTGCATAAAAGTGTAATTATGATAATTGCAAGAGATGGTAAAACATTGTGTGCTGCTTATCAAGGGAAAGAAGTAAAGTAGTTTAAAAAAGAGAGAATGGAAATTAGAAAAAAAACTATTCGCTTTGGTTTTCTTGCAATGGAAGGATATTATCACCTATGGGTGTTTTAGATAGTAATCTGCCAACCACCAATAGAGTTTAAAAAAGAAGGGGTGATTTGGGTTTGATTTGATTCACTGATGATGTGGGATACGAGTGTTTTGAGAATTAACTGCATTTAGAGAACAAATTAAAGTTTGCCTCCTTTTCTGCAAGCAGAGAAACTTGAGCCCTTTTTGTGTTGCTGTTCTGCTATCAGGGGGAATTGTCCATTAATTACGCCTACATACGTCTGATCAATTGTCAGGTCGTATTTTTCTGAGCTGCAAATTAGTTTCCCCTTTGATGCCCTTAGACTGGTAACAGGAGAATGTGTATTGGTTCAATGCTGGATTGCTCCTACCTTGTGCCTTCCCATGATGCTAATAAAGTTCAAATCAACAGATTGCAATTAACATTGTTTTGTCTCAGTTTGTAAGGACGTGTACACACACATCCATATTTATAGACTTGCATGAGATATTGGATGATAATTAAATAACAAGGAAGGGCATATTTGATTTGCTCAAATAGTAGTGGCATTGTTAAAATGTCTGTTTTCTATGTTGGGTGGACAGCACATAATAATAATAATAATAAAAATAATCATGAACGTTATTAATATTCTGGACAGCTTGTTTATGAGTTGATCTTTTGATTCAGGTGTGGTAGAGGAGAGAGAAAGGGAAAACAGACTGGATAGGGGACCTCGAGGACTGGAGTTTGGCACTCCTGCTATAACTCCTCATCATGAAAGTGGTGAATAATTTCTGATGCAAACTGCGCCAATAAAGTTCTAAATGGGTGACTGCAAAGTGTGGCATTTTATTTCAAGTAAGTAAAAGGGTGACCCACCAAGCGAGTTGTTAGTGCCTCAGCCTCATAGTTGTGAGATTGAGGGTTCAAACCTGGGAGTGTCTATATTTATTTTTTCCGGTACTCTGGTTTCATCCCACATCTCAATTACATGCATGGTAGGCTGATTGGACCCTCTAAATTGCCTCTTTGTATGAGCGTGAACACAAATGATTGTCCATCTCTTTGTAACCTGCGATTGATTGTCCCCCAATTCAGGGTGTCTTCCGCTCTCTGTAAGCTGGGATAGGGTCCAGCACCCCCCGCGACCTTTATGAGAATAAATCGGTTTAGAGAAACAAAACAACACGTGCTCCATTTACACAATTAACCTTCACACTACTTAGAGTTTTTGCCAATTTTTTTTTAGGTTTAAGTTATTATATTTAAAAATGTGTAATGTATTTAGAAACAGATCTCTGAATTCTCTTCACAGGGTCAGGAAGACGTGGCAGCATTAGACAACATGAATGAAAAGCACAGAACATCAACAATATTATGAAAACATGATGCCTTCGCTCAGGGATAGATTCCGAATGCACACACACACACACACACACACACACACACACACACACACACACACACACATACACACACACACACACACGCACAGCAATACACTCATGGCATGTCAGGCGTGTGCAATGTGTTTGGGAAAAAGAGGATTAATATCTGTTATTTACATTCGTTCCCCAAAGGCCCCCACAGTAGACCTTCCACATTTGTCATTTCCGCCACACTGTTTCTCAAATGGAAGCGAAATAGAAAGTGTGGCCCTCCTGGGTCCACCTCACAGGGAGTGCGCAAGAAGAGAGCGTATTTGCTCATAATAACAACATGGCCATGTCAACATGGCGCATGAGGCAGCCACATTGCGTGCTATCTTTTTCACTCTTGTAAACAACAACAAAAATGCGCTGCACTCATGCACACTCGCACAACATTTCTTTTTTCTTTTTACTCTCCTAATTAGTGCTTTGATTGGATGGTCACAGGCCATAAAGCAGACATAATAGTGACTCAATCAAGTTCCTGGTTTAGGCTTGCTTTTCTTTGAATTTTTTTAAGTAATCCAAGGGAAACCAGCATTCACAGTTTATGCATTCTTGGACCTTACTTCCTCTCCTCTATCTCTAGACTTCTTCTTCTCCTGGGAGAGAGAGAGAGTAGCAGGGAAAATAAAGAGAAAGTGATACTTGAAGGTATCCCGCAAGGTGGAGAATTTCGCTGCTATTCCTCTAAGGGTCATCGTACTTACTGCATCCTAATTAGGAAGTGCCTTTGTAAAAGGTAAGCACAGACAGTTCCAAGGTCCTGAAAGTCCATAGAGCTATTTTTGCCTTCCAATACGCTTTTCATGTTAAAAAAGTAAACAATGTCCAGCCCAGTAATAAATAATATAGGTTGACTCATTTGCACATTGTTGTTGCCCATAAATGAGCTTCATGGGAGGCAATCATGGTGTCAATTTGCAGTGGAAGGAATGGTCTTTTGTTTTTAATTTGAAAAATGAATAAATAATGAAATAATTCCAAACTTACTGAAGGACAACAATTCATGAATAGAAACATGTGCTGTCCCCAAATTGCACATTGACAGTTTACATATAAAAAATAAAATTATAAAATGCTTTCATTGCTCTTCACCAGTCTTATTAATTAGAATCTTAATGTTGAACGTTGGTTTCAACAATTTCAAAATTGAACACTATTACTCTTGCACAAATGCCATACATGTGTGTTGCACTATTTTAAATAGGAAAACTGCTGCATTTTGATAAAAGTAACATTTTCTACACATTCACAAAGGTCTTATAAGTCCGATTCAAATGAATACATTGCTGGATGAAAAAAAAAACCTTGTGGTAAACAACCCTGACAAATGTATATTACCAAAAGGGCCATTGAACAGATACATCTCTGACAGTCAAACGGGGTCCTTGGCCCTATGCGGGGGAGAACATATTTGTACGGGGAAGAATGAATGAATGAATGAGTTGGTTGTTTTTACAAACGTGAGTTGTCCGCAGTCACAAAAGCCACAAGTCACCTGGACCTGACAGGTAAACATGATGGATTTGGGCATCAAAAGACCATCTCAAGCGTGAACCTGCACAAACATATGCTCAAGTTGAAACCATTGACTTAGTATGCATAATGTTCAGCCATTTAAAGATCATTGTATTAATTAATTTATATTTTACAGGCTGAAGGTTGTCAACATACCATCCATATTGTTGGTGTTGTTCATGTTGTTGGTGGTGTGTATACAGTCATTTTGTTAATCTATTCCTCCATTATTGGTTGCTGCATCACAATGAAATTTGGTGTGTTTATTCTAGGAATGTAAATGCCTAATTTCTCGGAGTCCAATACTTTATTTCTTGGGCTGATTACTGGTAATTTATTGTGAACTCGATTTCCTTTTGGTTGCGAGTTAGGCCCCAGAGAGCATATGTAGTCTTCGTCATAGCCTTTAAATTGTATAGCATACATACTGTATTGCATCTCTTCTGTTGAAGAGAAAGAGCATATACTCTATTTTGGTGAATTTAGTGCCTATATGTTCACAAATCACAATATTCAGTGGGTCTCGAAATGCTCAATATTGTTGCCATCATGGAAAACTCGTCATTGATAATAGAATGGAATGGAAGAACTAAATACGCTGTCAGAAAATGAGTGGTTTAGGACTTTTTCAATGTTATGCACGATGCTTCAAACAATCAGCCGCCATCTAGATGACTAATGGTCACTTTCAGTAATGGTGTAATCGCTATTCCCTCATTTTTATTATTATAGAAACATGACCATAGTGGATGGCCTGACACATACGCTGTCCCGTGGGCTGAGTCACTACAGCTGGCCTGTACCGATGATCATAACTTGTCTGTAATGGGGTGCGGGCCCTCAAAACAAGCTGACCTGCGTCGGCATGGGATCGTTTGGCAGTGATAATTACTCATGTGAGCCATTTAAATGAGTGTGATTAGGCAGTAACAAGCTGAAAGAGGGAAAGGGGCCGATTAGACAATTGCACACTGATTCATAGGCGAGCGGCAAAAACTGAATGCCGCAGGTCAAGACATGTTGCTGGACGATAATGTAGACATAAAAGTAACAATGATTAAAACCATGTCTATTTTTATTCATAGCATGCACTCATAATATAATTGGAGTTATATAGAAGAGTAAATCTGTATATTAGGTGTATAGACATTGAATTGAATGTAAATATAGTACATTAGACTTAACGTATAATGGAAATGTATTGGAGGATACAGATATTTAACGGATACATGCTTATTTAAGGACAAATGGTATTAAATATATTGTAAATGCAGTAAATTTGATTACCATACACATGTAAAGTACATATATTAGTATATAATTTGTGGGATACAGTATATCTGAGTGGGACAGTGAATGGTTGTCCGTCTCTTTGTGCTCTATGATTGGTTGTCCACCAATTAAGGGTACCGTGTCAGCTGGGATAGGCTCCAGCACCCCCCGTGACCCTTTTGAGGATAGGCAGTACAGAAAATGAATGAATGAATAAATCCACCATGAAAAAACTTAATGTTTTGCAGCTAATACTTGCGAGATGAATCAGTAATGGGCAGAGCTCACTCATGAAAGATTGGTATTCCAAGCATAATAGACTGAAAGGAGTAACCCTAGTGACAACATTAATATAGATCGTTGTGTGCCTTTCCAAATCATGTCCACTTGACTGAATTTACCAAAGAGGAGATCTAATTAAACTGCAAAAACGTCTCAAGGAAGATCAGTGGAAACCAGATGAGTACTTCAGTGAATTTTGCTTTTGTGCCTGGGAAGGCTAAATGTGCATGTAATTTATTTGTTTATTTAACTATATATTTTATTTTAAAAGGCTGGATAGCTTTTTCCATATTGTTATAATTACTCACGGTTTTGTGTCTAATTACACATTGTGGTAAAATTGTTTCATAGAGCCATAGTCCATTTTAAGTCTCCAAACTGATATTATTTCACTGTCTTATTTAAATCAACTACAGCGTCATCTTGACAGCATTGCCCCTGAGCTAGTCTCAAAGCCATCCGCCACATAGCCCTCTGGCATTTCCTTCCTCTTTGCTTAACAAAACACACGTCTTAGCGTATAAAAATAGTCAAAAAATTGCTATTTAATGTGGAAGCATATTTATACTATTACATATTTAACAGTTTGTTTTTTTTTCAAATCAAAAAACCTGTTAAAATTTAATACGTTACTTTACATCAGAACTACTGGCAATTTTCAGGAGTCATAGTGACTGTTTTGACTTCAACCCTGCTCATCGATAGTTATTCGACGTTTATGTACCTTGGCTTTCATGTTCAGTGACCAGAGTTGCTTCTGGCAGTGCACAAATATTTCATCACTCATGAAACTTAAATTGGAGCTTCTTTTTAAAGGCAGCTCAATGCCGTTCAGCAGAGGAACAGAAATGCCTACCACTGTGTGCAACTACTGTGTTCCCTTAGCCAAGCAGCTTGTCAAACAATAAATTCATAATATGGCATGCAGACACACGAACAAAAGTGTGCTATTTCATAGCTATGACCGCTGTGTCTTTTTATTATTTAATAAAAAAATATCTATTTTCAATTTTTTAAAAATCAAAAGCTTTTTGCTATCAAAGAATATAGTGTTGAAAACACAAAAAAAAAATAATTCAAACTAAAAATAGGTACTTTTTTTGTGTTAGTCATTGTTAGGCGGTTTCTTTTTAAAATTAATACAAGTGGTTTCTATGGAGGAGTTGTATTGTTTTATCGCTTGCACTCTATGTATATTCTTGTGACCTTTGATGTGTATTTTGAATCATATATTGTTCAATATGAGAAGATATCCCTAATGTCTATTGTGTATATTGTGGCATTTGACAGGAGAGCCTGAAGTCGGGAGAAAGTAATGATGATTTTGAGGATTTATCACTCACAGGGGCTTCATAAAATCATATTTTTAATGTGCCATATTAAAATGGTTGGGCCCAAAGTGGATTTATTTATTTATTTTATCCCACATAGAACCAGTGGGGTCTCGCAACAGGAAACTGAGGTCAAAAAACAACAAAACAAAATTGAAAGAAATATAAATCAGTTTAAGATATGTTTTACACTAGTAGTTTTTCTTCCAATACGTTTGGTCTATGGACGGCTTCTACCTGACAATGAGAATATGCAGACAGCCTAATACCTCCTCAACCTATGACTGATGAATTAATGAAACAAGGACCTTTGCTACATGTCTGTCATTAGAACAATGTCAAATGAGCCTTGGTTGAGGAGTGAGTCAGTGGGTGTGTGTGGTCTGTTAAATGCAGAACTGGGAGTTATCTGCTCAGCTGTAAAATGATTTTCTGTCTCCAGGAGAAGTCGCAAGAGCTTGCGTATAGGGGGTATCAGTGATCTGAGAGTAATTAAGATATGGGCTCACATCACATGAGGGTTTTTGCTGGCAAGATATTATCAGCTAAATTTGAACGTAAAAGACTTTGCTTTAAAATGAGGGACTTTGATTAATTACAAAAGTCTCAAAGGAGACCCCAACCCTCCCACTTGAATTCAAGCAAAGCTACCAACCCTGACACCTCAGGTGTTATCTTTAATAGGTAGGTTATCACCTATAATTCCTCGCAGGTCACGCGTTCATTTGGTTCACGGCTCTTTTTGCCAGGCTGAAATACGTCATTATCTTTATATAAGGCTCTTATGTGCAAAGATTTTCTTCAAAGGTTAACACAATTGAGTTTATAACACAGGCCATGCCTGTTCTTTCACATTCTCCGTAAACCCATTCCTGAGCTAGTTTTTTATAGGCTAGCGTTATAGAGCGACATGAAGTTTGGAGAAATATAGCTGCAGGGGGTTTTTAAATAGTAAAATGAAAATTTAATACTGTTCTTGTGCATTTCCAATAATAAAGCACTCAGTGTTCGCTTAGTAAAACACAAATTCCTCAAAGTGCAAATAAAACAAACCAAAAAACAGTACATCAAAAATGTACTAATTAGGTTTATATACAACTACACCGAATCCTAAAAAAAATCCAGTTTTATTTCGTTTTTTTTTTTACAGTGGTGGTTTCTGTACATATAAGGTAAAATATCAGGGTCAGAGCTGTTGCCTGGCAACCGATTAAGACTACAGGAAGTTGCTGCTCCCAGACATAAGCCCCACAGTACAGCTGTGAATTAACGGATTGCTTTTTACACCAATTTGGAAAATAACACACCGAGAGTTGTTTCAGCGAGTGTTACATGCATGCATTTCATCCTCATGCAGATCTATTAAATGACCTATCGTTAATAAACAGATGTGTTTTAATCTCCTCAAATCTTTGCCAGTCAGGAAACCAACTTGTCTATTTGGTAAATGACTCAAGAAATTCCAACTAAATAATTCATTGTTTGTTGCTATCTAGAATTTAAAAAGAAGCTTGAAAGAATAGTGGTTTTATCAAAGGTATAATGTATTCAGGGAAAAAAAGGTCTTCTGTTTTTCTCTAAACTGTGATATTCTTGATGGATGAAACAATTAAAGAGGAAAGTGATTTGCATAAAACTGCTTTCAGGTTGTTTGGTTTCCCCTTTAGCAAAGTCAATTGTGAATGTAAAAACAACAAGCCTGCGTATTTATAATGGGTGCCCTTTTGTGTTTATGTTCAGTTTTCCAAACGTGCAAATCACCTTCCGGGCCTGCACATGTGTCCTACCACCTGTTCCTTCTATCATTAACTCAGTTCTATTTCAGTCATTTTCACCTCTGTGCAACACTCAACTATCTATACATCTGTTCAGACGATGTTCCTCTATAAAATTAAATGCGTTCTTTCATTGCCAAATGATACCGACACTAAGATCTACATCTGTACTCCAAGTAAATGCCACATTAAACCACACCAAGGACCACCACACATGCTCTACTTGCTACAGAAATAAGGACAAATATATTGACACCTCAGCAGATTCAACTCTTCTTACTTTGGTTTTCTAGGTGTGTTTATAAGATTTGTTTTTACCACTCTTCCAGAAATTGCATTGGTGATCAGAAAATTAAAATTTATCATAGTGCTTATATTTATAACCCTGTTTCATTGCGAGAAGTGATGCAGGTTTCACAAATGTGCAAAACAAAACTAAATGGAATGTTGTATCCAGTTATAACATCTTGAACAAAGACTCTGTATTGATGATTTTAATAAGACACCAACAACATTTAATGAAGAATGCTTGAGAGAACAGAAACAAAAGGAAAAAAACAATACGGCAAAGAAACCAGGTATCGCAAGCATAAGAAAAAAATGCCAGAAAAGTCAAAATTGATTTTTTTATGACTCTTTGTGCATTCAATAAGTACTAAACTACTAAACAAATTTGAATCACCTCCAGGAACTCCTCAGCCTCACTTCCAGCTTTAGCACCGCCATAATTATCATCCTAATTTGTGCATTTTTTTTTATCCCCAGTGGATTTCCAGTTGGTAATTTCCATTCTAAGAGTGCTGAGTGTATGGTAAATCAACCATCCATACATTTTCTCCACTGAATTTATTACCCAGACCTTTTCTTACTGTGAGGAAGCAGCGGGAAATACTACTCAGTCACTTTGTTTGTCACGTGCAGTTCAATGACAAATTCAAGTTCACTGTCAAAACCATTGCTAAAAGGGAGAAACAGCAAGGGCCATGGGACAGAGACAGATTTAGCCACACAAAGGTGAGTTGAAAGATTTTCGGGGAAAATGTTTCACCCTGAGCAACCAAAACTGGGCCACCGAAAGCGAGGAAAGCATTAATCTCCTTGAGCTACAGCCTTGATACATCAACATTTCTTTCCATTTGATCAGCAATTTATGAATTATTTTTCAGTGACCAATTTCTTTGTCACTCCTTTTTAAAAGAAAATTACTTACCGAAGGGGAAGTTGTTGTTATTGTGTTTGCGGAGGAGTAGTTGTGGGTGTATCATCTGTTTTAGAGGCACCATCTGCCATCTAGCCCAAAAGTACATAGGCCACATGGTGTGACAGCAAATGTCAGTGGTCAGGCCAAATAATGCCTGGGCCTGACAAGTGACTTCAGGAGAAGGCCGCGCTGTAACACCTGAAAAATAAAAACACACACCTACACATTAATGTCTTTGGGTCACTAATAGCTTTTGATTTATTCTAGCTTCTTGTTTCAATGAACTCTCCTTATTTAGGCTTAAAATGAAAAAAAGGTTTAGATAGACCCAATACACCATATCTAGTACAAAATACTGTAGCTTTAGTTACTGCAATCATTGTACAAAATGTGTGAATGTTGTACTAATATGACATTCTTGTGCAGCAATTTATCGAATTTTGGCTTAGCTTTGTTAACCATAATTGGGTTTATGAGGAATTGGCACAATTGTGTGAACTTCAAACTAACAATGATTTACTTTTACAGCATTTTGACTAATCTTTCAAGATCCACAAAATATCATCTGTAACGATTTAATCAGGGAAGCTAAAAATCAAAATCAAATCTGTTTGTCTTTACTTGTTGTTGATTGTCGTGCCATTTACTCCCCCAATGGTGACAATAGGTATAAAATAAAAACAGATGAATGTTTTTCCTAACGCTATGGCATATCAGTTTTTGAGGAACAAAATGTATTCTTTTTTTGTCTTTTAATGCAAGCAACGTGCAACAGTGTGGTCAAACTCTGTTCTATTTCTTTGCTTTCACTTTGTGAGTACATCTGAATCAGTTAGAACAAAGCTATTTGGCTAAATGATTGTTTTTTTAAACAGCAGTAGGAGCCACTACGAGGCTATTGCCATGAGGATGGTGATCTACCGATGCCGCGACCTTGAATTGGAATCCCGATTGCAGACAGGATAGATTGTGGGAAAGAATCAGGTGTTTGGCTTTAATTGCCCACCGTGAGATGCGCACACACACATTCTCACAAGCACCCAAGTATTTGTGGTCAGATGAAATACAGCAAATTTGAAAGTGACAAGGTCAGGTGCGGGAAAGTGGAGCAGAACACACCTTCACGGCCATTGTTGATATTTTACCGGATCATGTGTCCTTGTGTTGCGGTGATGTACTACATGCACTCAAGGTATTTTCATGACAGCCTTGCTATAGGCGCTTGGATTCGCACGTGCACAAATCCCTCTTGTCTAACTCTTGCTTCAACTTCTTTCCTCCAGCAGATGACAACAAAGATTTTCCCTTGTGAGAATCAGCTGGGTAGAAATCTATTAAACTCCCCTCCCCTACCCATATCCTAACATTTCCACATCCAAATAACAGTATTGTGTTTTTGTTCGTCTAATGGCACAAGAGAGGCTTTTGTCTCCATCGCCTGCAGGGAGTGATGCTACACAAATCTAATTTAAATGCTGGGAAGCGTAAGGAGCCTGTTTTGGAGCTGAAAACATCATTCTGCCTGTATTTGGGGCTTTTATCAATAAGAGAACATGGTCAATGTTTAAGTGGACCTCGGTAAATCGTGGTTGATCATTCGCTTCATAGCTATCTATGAATGATTTACTGGAGTCATTTGTGTGAAGCACATTTTTCCCCCATATGTTTCATTAAAAAGTACATTGTTTAAGCCCAATTCAGAGATTTAAATAAAAATCTTCTTGTGTAGAGTAAGCATATGCACCCTATTCCTGAGTGGGCTTCTTCAGGTACTCCAGTTTCTACCAACATCCCACAACCATGCATCATAGTAGTCTGGTTGAGCACTCTTAATTGTCCATAAGTGTGCATGAGATTGCACACGTTGTTTTTTTCAGCTCTGCAATTGGCAGTGTGCCCTCTTTCCCATTGTTTATATAAACTAGACCACAATTCTGTGTTAACAATCCAGAAACAAAAGAAAATTGTGATGTAGAAAGTTGTTAATTAATCAGCTAAAGCATCTAGGAAAATATTTTCTCACTAGGTGCCTAAATAAGCCACAAAATACTCACCATTCCTCCATTATTTTTATTCATACAGTCACCCAACATTCTTCCAACCCGTGTTGGCTTTCAAAAGTGGACATTTTTTCCAAGATCATTAAGTCACTAGCAAGCAAAGCAATTATAGCCTTTGTCAGAAGTAATCCTATTTTTAAAAAAATCATTCATGTCAACTGATTAGAAAAAATATTGTAAAATACTCTTGATGAATAACAATGAATTATTAAAGAAATGAATGCAATGAATGAATCACATCAATGTGTGCTGCTCATCAAATCTTGGAACCGATACTTTCATTGTGTGAAATTTAATGGATTGTCAACACAAGGAAATTTTATGTAGATTGAACAGAAATACTCCACTGCCTCTCGTTGTCATACAAAGTGGCGCCATGTTTCCTATTGAAGGAAGGATTATGATTTGGATCTCCTGATAACCCAAATAAGCGCTCTCAATCTCCATCTCCATAATATCAATCAAGCGTTCATTCGGTGATATGAAAGCATAACAATCGAATCGCTTACTCTCCTACCTACAGTTTGAGTGGGTAACCACACTCCAGCAGTGTCAATTGTCGACGCTCAACACAAGTTTCCTCAAATTTTGCATGCCAATCACGAACAAATTCTATCTGGTATCTGAATTTGCCTTTTTAAAGTGCACCAACTAATTTAGATTTTGCAAATATCTAATTAAAAAATTGTGAAAGACTTCTTTTCATCTTTATGTGGGTGAGTGTGCCCGAAGTTTGGCGTCACATGTGAACCGAGGTTTAAAAGCGAACTGAAATATCCAGTGAGTTCATTTTAAATGATTACACATTTTACTATTACCTTTACTGAATAACTGCTGATTTTTTTATATGGTTAGGATATGGTTAGGAACAAGTGAAATGGCTTCACACATGATTGCAGGGAGAGACCCACACACATCCACAAACACACCAGCTGCCACACGCAATAAAGAACCAAGGAAGCTTGGTCTTTTTTACACATCTGCAGGGGGTCAATAACTCATTAGAGGCAGGGAGGAAGGCAGGAGGCAGCTGAGCGATGACGCGGCATATAAGAGGGCCGGCCTATTGCGGATTCTCCGCCTGAGGATATCTGCGTGCCATCCGACCCGAATATCTAAGACGATTCATGGCTCCAGTAGATGTGTCATAAAACATGCCAGGACCACAAATGAGATCCTAAATACTAGACTGTATGTGATTTGTCTTTGTCATCTTAGACTTTATATACTTTTCATACATGTGTATGTAGATGGATGAAAGGGGGATAGATCGATGAGCGTGTTTTATAGCTTATGTTGACTACTTATTTATTTGATACGGATTTATTGATTATTTATTTGTGCACTTTATGATCAAGCTTTAAATCTCATTACACTTGTATAATACCAATAAATGTGTTCAATTCAATTCATTTCAATTATAGATTGTCCTAGGAATAAAATTGATGATAGTGTGTTGGGCCGGTAGTGGTGGTGATGATGATGAAGGGGTAGGGGAGTTTTTTATCCTTTTCTTTTTTTCTTGAAAGGCCATGTCCACAGCGCACAGTTTAGCATTGATTACAATTACATATCTGATCTTCTCGGAGGAAAAAAAGTTTATTTCCTGCTCAGTGGCGGCAAAAACTTGGAGATTTGATTTTAAAAATGCATTCCTTTCCAGAACCACTTATCATCATGATACCCGCAGGGGTGCCATAGCCTATCCCATCTGTACATCTTCCTACATGGACTCTACATTCTATATACTGAACATTCCAAAATCCAGATAAAATTCATCTTGCAACACCCATCAATTGTAAAACTGCTATTGAACTTCCTTAAAGTTCATCCCTGAGCTGACTAATTTTGTTTCAGAATTTAAAACATATTTATTCAATCTAGCGTTTTACACATTGATCTCTGGCTTGACCCTTTGTGCTTTGTTTCTTTCATATTAATGTCAATTGTTTTGATTATTATTGTTCTTGTTTGTACTCTGTGAACCACCCTGTAAAACCATTTGATTGCTAGAAAGTGTAACATGAATGTGTTTTGATTTGATCTATTTCTTATTCCTCCATGGCACTTATTGAAATGTGGCATAGAAACACATTTTAATGATTCAATTGTCAACGGTAATGATCATTCATAGAGCATAAAGCTAATATTTATCTTAGTCATTAACTCATTTGTTCAGGCTTGAAAAGTATATAATGGATAACCGGAATGTAATTGTAACTGTCCCTTCCTCCCATTCGTTGGACTTTGTCACTGAAGTGGGAACATCTGTTTTATCATCTCTATCACTCTGTGGGGCTAAAAATAGAATACAGAAGGCGGAACGTGACCAACACTGTATAGCCTTAGAAATGCTAGATTAGATGCAGTATAAGTATCCCTCTGGGCTTTTTGCTGGCCAGTTGTGAACCTCTTGGTTCTATTTTTTTTTTTTACAGAAGAACAATAATAGGAAGAACTAATATATTGTTTCATGATCACATAAAATTGAACATTTTCACTCTGTCATAACAACATCAAATTTCTTAAGCCCACATTAAAATGTATATGTTTTTTTATTGGATATAAATGTTCAATTTAGATCAATTGGCTTTTATTTGAGGTCAGGAATTTCACTATTTTATTTTATTTTTTTATTGTGGTACCATACTAATGTGGTTGTAGTATAGTTTTCCAGTTTTCTCTGTGTTGTGCTTGTATGTGTTAATCTGCCCTAGAGTGTGAATGGTGGTTTCATAATATGTCCCCTGTGAAAGGATGGCTGCAAACTCAGGGTGTTCACTGAGTGAGAGATCACTTGGTGTGAAATTTGTTTGTGACTTGGAAATTCAGTGAAGTCCATGAAAAGCTTGTTCCAGTTGAACTATCATTTGATTACTATATTCAAGCTCAATGGTTGTGTACTTATTTGTGCACATCACAAAGAAAAGAAAAGTACAAACATGCAGGCATGCAATGAAATTTGGAGAGTGAAAGAGTTATACAATGTGGGACAATGCCTTCCTTCTTTAGCACAGTTGGGCCATAAGATGAGCAGATAAGTGTGAATGTACTTGCTGGAGCAAACGTCAATTGTCAAACTGTCAATCAAGTACAAGCTCCACCCTGCCGTCTTCTTTAGGCACTGCCATTTAATGGGCAGAAGCCCCATCTGAAAAGGGACGACTCTACAAGTCTTACTGGAATGAGTACAATACATTGTGTTATTTATTTTAAATGTTAAAAGGGATTGTGATCTCCCCCTGAGACGATTGATTTTTGATACTCACTTAATCAGTTAAAATCCTGACTATTTATGTAAAAAAATAGTTTAAAAAACTAAATAAAAGCGGACATAAGAGGGTACGCTCAGGTGCAGTTCCTGCACTCAGATGGCCATATCAAGTGTGCGTGTTTGTTTTTGGTATGTTGCCTCGATGTTACCACACTAAGCACACTTAAGGACCCTGATTATAAATTCCATCCTGTTACACAATCAAATCCTAAAAGACTTTCAATGATAGTGGTTCAAAATGTCAGAAAACTACATTTGGCTGGATAGCAGGCCAGATTATGTCTTTTCTGGGAACTGCTCAGAGAAAAATTGTTGTCTTCAAACCGTTAATCTCACACGAGATGTAGTGTAATTTGTAGAAAAGTTAAATTATTTATCATTCATTTGAAATATATTTGTTGGCATCCGCACAGCCATGTTTTGTAGGAGAGACTAATGCAATTGAAATTTAATTGCGTGAGAATTACACCTAAATTGCCTGTAAAAGGTGGCTTTCTGCAGTGCTGCTGTGCAAAATTGCCTTTCTCCTAAACAGAGTGTTTTAATTCTGGTCCTTCCATCTGCTCTTAATCAACATGCATTAACTGTTGTTAGAAAATAATATTAGTTATTGAAAGAGGAAAAAAAATTGCCCAGCCCTTGATTGATTTCTATATTGAAAATACCAGCAAAATGCCAAGCTGAATTGTTCAACCTTGTTAAGGACACATGGTAATGACTTGATCCAGAGTGTAAATCCATAAACGTAGAAGCAATTAATTATACTGCACTCGTCAGAGTCAACACTAATAATCCTAAATGACCTTGGGACTTCTTTAAATAGAATGCATCCATAAAATAGTACCGCAATCTGGATAATATCATTTTTTGGATGCTATTATAAGATCAATGGCTATAATATGAACAAAGGTATTGTGCTGTTTAATGCAATAAATCATGTACTGGCAGGCCTTCAGTCAATTTAACCAATTTAGCAAGACTAGAGGTTTCTTCTGTGACAATTTAAGCATTGAAGCTAATAGTAAAAGGGAACAGAAGATACCAATACTTCTTTCATCAACATAAGATGTTTCTAGCTTTTGCTCTTCTTTTACAATCAGCAGTAGAAGAGGAGTTGTTTTCTTACATATACATAAAAAAAAGAATTCAATTCAAAAAATTTGACACGGAATGAGCAACACTGACTCATTGCATGGCTCGAATTGAATGGGAATAAATTTATGTTCCACATCATCATCTTTTATTTAGGTCTTGTCAAATTCCTTCTTCTGCATACATGTTGGAACACATACCTGTATATATAGTAATGGCTAAATACAACTAAACTTGTGGGTTTTTTTTTTTGGTATAAAAGGTGTTGTTTGGCCGATAATTCACTTTATGTTTGTTTACATTGTTGAATCATGATGCATGGTTCCATTAAATGAACCTGAACTTAAATGTTTGCATATTTTGCATTTTTTTGAACATGTTATCAGAAATAAATGAACATAACAGGCTTCAGGTGGTTTAAATGGTTAAAGAAAAGTACATTCACATGCACATAAGCAGACTTCCATGCCAAACAGGAGCAAATTAGGGGTGAGTGCACTGAAAAAGGATACCTCAACATCGAAGAGCCAGAGCTGAGATTGAACCCTCGGGGTACCACAGTGATCCTTCGAGCTCAGAACTATGAAACCAACAAGATAACCACTTCACCACAGAGCCAGAGCTGCCTACCTAGTAAATCTAAAACAAAACAAAACTGATCAGCGTTTGCATCCATCCTTCCATTTTCGACGCTGCTTGTCGTTATGACGTCGTAGGTTGCTGGAGCCATCCTAATTGACTTCGAGCGAAAGGCAGACAACAATCTGGTCGTCAGTCAGTTGTGGGGCACACACACAGAGAGAGACAAATCTTCGCACTAACAATCCCATCATCACTGAGTGGGAAGTGATTGCAAGCTGCCTGCACCAAAGTCAGACAAATGTACCACTCCACCATCAGAAACTTTAATTTTGCATTTCTTTTCCAAGAAATTGTCCCTATTCTAATACATTTTCTCTTCTTGCACTTTTATATTTATATCTATATATATATATAGGCAGGACCTCAGAAGAATCATAATTCAATTGATATAGGGTGACACAATCATTGTAATTCTTCTTCCATGTACAAAGTAATTATGTCATGATTTCATGTTCATGCAAAAATGTTTTAATGCCATTTCCTTCTCATTCTAGGCGAAAAGATGATTAGTGATATGCGTGATTCTAATGGTGTGTAGTGGCAAAACAATGAAACTCTGTCAGCACCAATCTGTTATCATTTTTGGTCAGAAAACTGACAGACACGCCAAGTAACAAATGATATAGATGTACTACCACGTTACTCTTGTGCCTATTTTACTGTACCTGCTTTGTTTTTTTATACTATGCCAAACATCTTCACATAGGTACAAGCTGCTCTAAATGCTAAACAAGCATTATACCGTGATTTACATCCCATCATTGTGGCTATCTGACAGGCTTGCAGCCCGCCTGGCTGGCCGCTCCACTGGGGCGCTCATTTTTGGTGCCATTTGGCAACGGCTGGAATATTTAAATGGCCTGATGAATACATCGCCTACGGGCCTGACTGCTCCCCATGAACACCGAGTGTGCTCGGCATACACTAATAGGACTACTGACACTACTCTGCATTCATCCTTTTGAGAGAAAAAAAAAACTCGACTCAATGCCAGAGGTGACTAGATACTGTGTGGTGTGAATGTTTGGCTGTGACAACTCAAATGTAACAAGCCACGCGTCTGACCAACCCAACATTTAATGTGTCGGAACACGCTTATCACTCATTCGCTCCTGAGTCATTTTGCCATTGAGCAAGTATGACTGTATATTGAAAAAAAAAATTCACAACCCTCCTAAGATGCATGGAACACAACAGCTAAATAATATGTTTTTAAAAATGCAAATAAAAAAACAACAACATCAAATTGTAAAGCAATGCCGATTAAAATAAAACTACAAACGAAAAGGTAATAAAAATACAATTTAAAAAAAAGAATAACAAATACACACAAAAAGTAATATCTTTTTGATGATTATTTTTTTATTTAAATGACTTGAGACTGGAATTTCCTGAATTTAAGGTGAAAAAAGGTCTCGGTTTTTAACTTAACTCATAAAATTGTTGTCACTTAATTTAATCATCCATTAGTTGTTTATAAATGTATGTAGCCCATGTCATTTCTATATAAGAGTACACTGAAATTTCATATAGTTTTGAAAGGCAGTGGTGGAAGAAACATTACTAATGTACCGTTATCATTGTGCAAGTGTACTGAATTGTCCTACTTGAAAGTACATAGGGTTCCTAAGATCAGAGACCTTTAAGCTGAATATCAAGGATAGACAGTAAAAGCATTCTATGAGCAAGACACTGACGAAGCTTCCCCACTTGTTGAGAGAACTACGTTGCACAGAAAGCACTCCTGCACCTCGTTTCAGTACGGGGCTAACGGTCAACGAGACCATCCATTTTCTGGAAGCTCAGCAGATGTATGTGTACTTAAGCGTGACTCTGAACCCCTGTGAGCTCAGCTGAATCTTACGGGAAAAATGGGGGGGAAAAAAGGAAACACATGCACTCTAAAGTGGCTTCTGTGGCCAATGCCAAGAAAGGCACACAACTGTTAAGATACTGCAAGCTTAGGAGCTGTCCTTGGTGCTATATCAACATGAAACATGGGAATGGAATCTCATTAAAACGGGATAGAAATGACAATAGCTTTATTGATTTTTAATGTGTGTGAGACACAACTTAAATTCACCATGCGTGCTGAATGCTTTTGTTTCACTTTACAATCACTGAGTTTGTGGTCCAGCCCTACTGTGTGTTGACCAAACATAATTTCCACTGGGGTGGGGTGGTGTGTGGTAAGATATATTGACTAACTAGTTTGATTTGGTTTCTGACTGAGGCTATAATTTAATTTACTCTCAAGTTGACATTTATAGACAGCCGGAGTGAATCTTGGGGCATTTTTTTTTCCTCAGTAAAATCGCTCCAATTTTAGCCCAATAGAAATAAGACAAGTGCACACAGAGAGAAAACTGACTGACGGACAGAACTTATTAGGAAAAAAAATGGTAAATTGATGCACTCTGCAATCAAGGTAACACTTAATTAAATTTATGATTAGCATTCATCATCATATTTCTAACGGATCAAGGAGAAAACAAAATTATATTTAGAAACATTTGAGAATTAGGTCTTTGTTAACTGACTAAAAAAAACGATGTGGAAGGTTATAACTTCAGATTGATGAATTTTTAGTTTACATACATAGAGTATATTCATGAATTACGGTCGTCGGTGCAACACATGCTTCAAGCATGGACACAGCTGTCTCAAACCCTGCCCCCCACGGGGGTGTCACACGCAGTGTTACGGAATACAACAGACAGTTCATCGATTATGCTTATTTTTTAAAATGTCAGAGTAGCTAGCAGTGTTGCCCCGCGATGCCGGTGACCTTTGTGAACCGTGTAAATCTGTTGAATCGCATCAAAACGCTGCAGCTCGGGAGAAGGTATTGATCCGTGTTTCTTGCAGTTGAAATTTAAACGCCAATTGAATTCCCAAAAAGAACAAAATGCTACAAAACCTTATGTTTGGCAAAATTATCAAGAAAACGCATAATAATGTTCGAGGGACACTGTTGTTGAATTATTTGTTTTCACAGTGGTCCAGGTGTTGAATTGATCGCTACTGGACTTATTTTGGTTGTCTTGGAAGACATTTTGGCTTCATCAGGCTTCATCACATTTAAGCAAGAGTAGTTAGGACAACACTGGCCAATATTTACAGTAGAACAAGTATCACATAAGAGATTAACTGGCCTACTGAGTGCCACTATCAGGTCCAACATTAAAATATTTTCATTGTCAATAAAACAGGTACAGAGTACATATATTTGTCAGTAATAAAGCAAAAATTGAATAGAGAAATCAATTTGTTGCAGGGCAATAATAACTGTCTATGACAAAGGTTTGACTTTAAAAATATTCGATAAAAAAGCATTCAATCTTAGTGTAGTAGAGCATGAGTTTGAAAAGAACCAATTCTGCAGTTTAATGTATTCATATAATCCACAGCATAGGCATTAAGAGCGTGCTTAAATTTTGGGGAGACTGGTAGCAAAAGATAGCCAGTTCAAGTAAAGTTGGGCAAGATAGACTAACCTAAACTAGCATGAGTACATTATATTCTACTTTGTGTATGAGTAGCTCCATTTTATCCACCCATTTTCATTGTGATTAAAACAGGTGCAGAGTACATATGTTAGTCGGTAATAAAAATAAATTCGGATAGAGGAATAACATTGTTTTTGTGGATGCTGTTTATGCATTACCAAATGAGATATTTCTTTGCCAGTCTGCTTACACGTTGATAAAAGTAGGCCTACTTTAGTCCCACTATGACAATAAGTCAGTATGGGTTTGATTCCCACTCAGTGGCCCAGTGATACGACAGATGGTCGATCAATTTTAGGGGTAGTCTACCTTTCGCCCGAGGTCAGCCGGGATCTGCACCAGCATCCCCGACCTTGACAAGGATGAGCGATGTTGGAAATGACTAAATGGATGAATAAATACCAGATTAATTTCATGTATGATTTCTGAATATGTGAAAACATTGGCTTATCCTGAGAAAATTGACACAAGCTCCGGGACTGAATGGATGAATGAGTACATTTATTTCATGTATATTTCCTGAATATGTGGAAAAAGTTGACGAACCATGAAAAAAATCGACAAGCGCAAGGACTGAATGGATGAATGGATACATAGATCAATATCATGTATGTTTTCTGAATATATGAGAAAGCCAGGTATTCCATCTCGGAGGTATTACCATAAGAAAATTGACACAGGTTCATGGAGTAGATGTCAACTCTATATTCAAACCCTCAACCCTAAAAACGTCAGGCAGCCTTGCTACTCACTATGCTCGCTGGTTGCTGCGTACACACCACTTGGTTGAATCTATACCTATGCTACTGCACTTGGGGGGGAAGTAGGGAAAAAAAACAATTGATATCCCTTTAGTACCCTGGAAAATTGGAGTTGATGGAATGCTGTGAGGGTTGATATTATTGCGCCATGCCCTAGGGAGGGTTTTTGGAGATGCCGCCCATGCAATGACAACACAATGATGAGTTCCCTTGGCTGTGAAGCGACACAGGAATTTCTGGGTGCAGATTGGACCACTCCTCTCTCTCAAACACGCCCCCCACCCTCCGTCTCTCCATCAGTCTCTCTCTCTCTCCCCTCTCCTCTTGAGGCTTTTTTGGTGAGAAAGAGAAGAGGAGGGAAGGGGGAGGGTGGTCTTGCAGTAAGAAGCGAAGGAACAGGACTTTATTGAGGAGTAGCTGCAACGGTAGAGTGGGGGGAAAAGCCCCTCGCCTTGCGGATGGTTGGAGAGAAAAGAAAAGAAGGGGAGGGAGAGGAAAAAAAGAAGAAAAATAGTGCACTAAGGCAAATAGTCACTTTCCGCTGCTGGGAGGCTGCCGGCTGCTTTGTTTAACTTGTTGATGCGTCGTTATTGTGGCGTTTTATTCCAGCGTGTGCGCGTATTTCAGTGCGCGCGTGTGTGCCTGCAGTGAAGATAGATGGGAGGCGATACGGCAAGTAGTCTCCTGCGAGGATTTGATTAAACTCCCCAGAGAGGCAGTTTAAGGAGCAGCCCACCATCAGGAAGGTGAGGGCTGAATTATTATTATTTTTTGTTTGTTTGTTTGTTTTTGGGGGTTTTGTTTTTACTTCCAAGTGAGAGCGAGGGGAAGCATCAGTTTGCCGCAAAGTGACTGTCAATGCGCAGGATTGGAACGCGTCTCCTCTCCTCACATTCTTTGTGTACCCCCGATTTCCCCGCACTGCGATAACAACCTTCACGCGTGTCGCCCCCCGCTTGCACTTGGCAGGTCAGCATGGCAGCAGGTGTGGCGGCGTGGCTGCCCTTTGCCCGCGCGGCGGCCATCGGGTGGATGCCCGTGGCTAGCACCCCTATGCCGGTGCCGCCGCAGGACAAGCGCAAAACCCAAGACGGACTGATCATCCTCAACGTGAGCGGCACGCGCTTCCAGACGTGGCGGACCACGCTGGAGCGCTACCCGGATACTCTACTGGGCAGCAACGAGAAGGACTTCTTCTTCCACGAGGAGAGCAACGAGTACTTTTTTGACCGCGACCCGGACATCTTCCGCCACATCCTCAATTTCTACCGCACGGGTAAACTCCACTACCCACGCCAGGAGTGCATCTCAGCCTACGACGAGGAGCTGGCTTTTTTCGGGATCATCCCAGAGATCATCGGAGATTGCTGCTACGAGGAGTACAAGGACCGCCGGCGTGAGAACGCCGAGCGACTGCAGGACGATGAGGAGATGGACAGCAGCAACGACGTGACCCCGGTCAACCTGACGCCCCGGGAGTACCTGTGGCGCGCATTTGAGAACCCTCACACCAGCACCCTGGCGTTGGTATTCTACTATGTCACCGGCTTTTTCATCGCCATTTCCGTCATGGCCAACGTGGTGGAGACGGTGCCCTGCGGGACGCTGCCCAACCGCATTAAGGAGGTGTCGTGCGGGGATCGTTACGCGCTGGCCTTTTTCTGTTTGGACACTGCTTGCGTCATGATCTTCACAGTCGAGTACCTGCTGCGCCTCATCGCCGCCCCCAGTCGCTACAAGTTCATGAAGAGTGTGATGAGCGTCATCGATGTGGTGGCCATCATGCCATACTACATCGGCCTGGTCATGACCGACAACGACCAGGTGAGCGGCGCATTTGTCACGCTGCGCGTCTTCCGGGTCTTCCGGATTTTCAAGTTCTCCCGGCACTCGGCGGGCCTGCGCATCCTGGGCTACACGCTGAAGAGCTGCGCCTCCGAGTTGGGCTTCCTGCTCTTCTCGCTCACTATGGCCATTATTATCTTCGCCACCGTCATGTTCTACGCGGAGAAGGGTTCCACTGCCAGCAAGTTCACCAGCATCCCCGCCGCCTTTTGGTACACCATCGTCACCATGACGACGCTTGGGTAGGTTGCCCGGGTTGGAAATTTGATTGGAATGGTGGTATTGGCCCTATTTTGTTGCTTGGATTTGGCATTTTAGATCTTTGCTCCAATGAGTTGCATTAAGAGTGGTTAGCGCGTCGGCCTCACAGTTCTGGGGTAAGGGTTCGATCCTAGGTCAGTCCTCGCTCTGTGGAGTTTGCATGTTCTCCCTGGGCTTGCATGGGTTTTCTCCGGGTACTCTGGTTTCCTTACACATCACAAAAACTGGTTGCACATTCTAAATTAATATGATCATAAATGATTGTCCGTCTCCTTTGGCCCTGCGAATGGCTGGCGACCAATTGAGGGTGTCCCCGGCTGGGTGCCCGTAGTCAGCTGGGATAGGCTCCAGCACCCCACACGACCCTTGTGAGGATAAACGATTTGGAAAATGAATGAATAGTCAGAGCAGGTACATTGGCCTATTTGGTACTGTGACACAATTCACTCTATGGAGATAAATATAAGTCCATAGTATTGAAAAAGCTTTCAAAAGCTTTGTTACACCTTTTTTTCAGTCTAATTTTTTTTTTTTTTTGCAAATGTTTTTGGGAGATTTCAACACTTTTGGCCCTGTTTTGGCATGAGGGAACTGGCCTCTGCAGAATGGCTTTATTTAATTGATACATGTAGAGAAAAAACTTTGGTAAGCCATTCTAAACATTTTTAGTGAATCAGTTTGATTTGTATTTGATAGAGAACAGCATTTTTTAACCTCTTTCCAAACCAAGCACACATAAGGGATGGAGAAAAACACTAGTCCATTAGGTGACACTCAATTTGTTATACTACTTGGCTTTTTAAATCTTGTGCAAAATAAGATAGGTTAATGATCAGAACACTGAGAAATGGAAATGCATTGGAAGAAAAAAATTAAAATGTGTTTCTCTCAACCTCTGAACTAAGGCAAACGTGAACACAGCCTAATTTCCGTATCTAGTGGAAGAGTTTTAATGTCACATCAATGCCTTTCACTGGTATAGATAAATCCAGAAATGGCAATTAGTAAATTCAATATTTTTTGTCATATTGGGCGAACTTGAATAGTTTCCTACTCAACAAGTAGTAAAAATCCATTGAGCCAAGGCACATGGTTCACAATCTGTCTTTTGGTTCACTATCATCAATCACCACCACAATAATGCTTGGGCACAATTGAATTTGGAAAAGCGAATTATGCAAATGGATGGCACTGGTTTTTACTTATAAATTGCAGAGACTGAACAATAAGAATGAAAAAACATACTATTCCCTGCTGTATATGTATTGTTATTGTACTACTTCTGTGTACATGTTAAGATATTTTTTCAATGTTTTACATTTTTACTCTTACTTTAGTCATGACATTACAAATTGAGGTTATTTACTAAGCACATTGTAACTGGAATCCATTCTACCATAAATATGTGTGCATACATACACCGTGTTTAAATATATTACATTTACTGTAGTTTTTGATCTATGAATACTAATAGTACTATTTCTGTTTTGCGTGAGCATAAAAAAGAAAGCCAAACAATCATATTGATTGTTGCAGCATGACTACACTGCCAAAAATATACGTCTGCACTCAACTATAATATAACCACTTATGAAATATTTACACTATTAGTGTTGACAGACTTGCTATTAAATGATATAGTATTACATCTGACACTCACTTTTGCTTTTATTATGAGACAGTCGTACATCATGGAAGCAGCATTACTACCTAAATTACCTGTCCCATGAGATTGTTTATTCACGTTATTTTACAGTATGTTTCAAGGCTGTACTTACTATATCTGGATGTTGGATTAGTTTTTTGTCCAATCAGATTACAACCTTTATTGTGTTGCCACAGGTTTCTGCAATCAGTCAATTATGGGTTAGCACTGGTGAATTTAGTCATATAAATCCGCATTTAAAGACTAGGTATCACTTTCACTGTACTCAGTGGAGCCTCATGCTAAGCAATACATTTCACAGTACTGTTACAAATCTCACATGGATGTGTTCTTGAATGTCCCTTCCAGGGCTCATTAAAACATTTCTCTTTTACACGTAGTAGACGCAATAAATGTCTGACTAAGAATCAGGTACAATGCTAGCTTCAGTATGTGGAGTGGCTTAAATTAATCAAGCAGGTTTAAGACGATTACATGCTACTAATTTCAGAATTAATTTATGGATGCGTGGCACTCAGCTCAGTTGTCTTGAGCAGCTTCCATGTACTACTTAATATTACTGTTATTCACATCATGACAAACTCGTACGCCATTGCTATCATTCAGCACTGCTCAGCCTCTTGGGTGTGGCATGCTTTCCGAGGTGCTGAAAACTACCATCTGCTCCCTCCTCCCCATATTTTTTGTTTTTCTTTTTTGTTTTTTTGTACCTCATGGAAACAATAAACCAGAACACAGAGCTTGGCTGCCTAGAGCGTGATTGCTGGTTATAGAGCAAGGGAATAATAATCAGATCATTGTTTTAAAAAAAAAAAATGATTTGTGTTTAAAAATATCTTTTCAGACAACTGCATACTGCTTCCCGTAGGCTTGATGACACACAATTTTAGTGGCAGAAGGAGGACAAAGATTGCAAAGTTGCCACAGTGTACGTTGATGATAATTTTAGATTACATCAGGTACATCTTGAGCTATTAGACATTAAATTACTATTAGTTCAACTGATGCAAGTCTGATAAAACCAACTCACTGGCTACATAAGTGTACAGTCATCAATTTGTAGTATTCTATGAAATACATACTCCTCTCTGGTAGGAGTTAAAATTTGAGCATCTAACCTTAGAACTATGAAGCTGACATACTTGGCCACCGTGCTGACCTGCATATTTTAATTAGATCTAAACACAGCCATATTCAAAATTCTCTACAGGGAGTTTAAAGTTGAAAGAAAGCCATCTAATAAAAAAAGAAAATGTGGTTTGCACTGGTTTTGAATTCCATTACATCACACCAGGCCTTGTTCAAATATTTAAAGACACATTAGTGTCTGATAAACTGTAGTTGTACGCTACCCTAAATCTTAAACACTTGATAAGCCATTGCCATTGTCAATTAAAATAGTCTATCTGTAGTTTTTTTTCTTTACAACATCTTTTTCAGGAGAGCATAGGGTACTCTTTAATATTGTGTTCCAATGTGCTACCACATTGAAACAGTGTAATAATATATTTGGAGCTTCAGGCTTAAAAATCCACGATATTGCCAAAATTCACTGTATATATGCAAATGTCTCATTTTTTTCCCAAGGCATATACAAGGATTCTTGCATTAACTATAGGTCAATATGCCCACTCCCTGAAAAGAGCTGCCATCTGGAGCATAATTACTGAGATGCACAATCCACAGCCACTTATAGGCCTCAATGCCGCTGCACCGGCTTAGCTCGGCACCGCCACTCACTAGACAGATAAAAGATGGCTGATGTCAAAGAGAGTACTTGTCAATGGATCACAAAGTAGATATCACTATGTTCACCTTGTGAACTCTTAGTGTTTCTTTAGAGGCACTTCACACAATACATATTATTCATTTAAAAGACCCTTGGAATTGGAGCTGTTTTCACCTCGACGTAATCCATGACAGACTTACTGAATAAAAACATTACAAACATTATTACACTTTAGACTGGCTGCCAGTCAACTGTAGAGCACACAGAGAAGACAATCATTTGCATAACCAATCACACCCCCTCCATCAATATTTTTTCCAGTATGACACATCATAAAAATAACATTTTGATATTTTTTGTCTTAAATTGTTTCTATATTTTCTGGTTTTCACTTGCTCAAAAACATTATCTATCCCTTCATGTAAAAACAAGGTATTGCAATCCATCAGAACTGTCCCATGTGAAAAAATCCTCTGTTGCCAACTTAGAAACAAACGTAGTACATCACATGAAATGCATCTATTACCTTTCGTCATGGAAAAGGAAGTTGAGTAAAATAAACTTATTGCGTTGTTCTTTAGAGGCTTCCCTGCGTCTTCTATACTTGGCCTAATTGGTTACAACCTGATGTGCCCCACTAAGCCTTGAATACAAATGGGTTCATTTGGCATGGTTGAGTCATTATATTGTCATTTTTCAGAGTTCAGTATGCAGGCCAATTGATCCGCTCTCTGAACAAGAGTCTGATAAGAACAAAACAAAGCATTTTTTTTGCAAAGTTTGGTGAATAAGCCCAAGCAGGTTATTATTAGCAGCAACCACAATTTGGAACCTTTTGAAAAGCTTTTACCATACGCCTGATAGTCAATGATGCTAAGATCATGATGCCTTTCCACTACATATACTTTAAATTTCCCTTACTCACATCCCATGGAAGTTAAGACAGTGGCATCCTTTCTACACAAACACCCCCCACACCCCTGCTGATGGCCCATTGATTGTGCTTAAGCAGACGTACAGACGTTGTGAGAGCAGGGGTTCCTGTTCCGAGGCACTTGGCAGGCAGCCTGAATGAAAAGGACCAGCAGAGAATCAATAGTGCTGTGCAGCTGTGTGTCACGCCTTCACATCGAAAGCTCGGAGGCACCAAAAATCGGACAACACCGTCTTATCCGGCTTATTTACGGGCTATATGTGCAGCCATGCATCCCGTGTTCTTTGTTATCCCACTGCGCTTTGTGCTGGCCATGTGCGAACAGATGCGTTCCTTTTTTGGAATCCTGGTCACCTTGTAAATGGAATTATGATCCAATGCAATGCTGTGTTGGTGGGTCTAACACGTTGGTACTTTTGCAGCAGTTTGATGCTTAAACGCTATGCGTACTGATGTATTTGACCATATCATTTCACCACATCCTTCATTGCCTAAGATCTGATTAGTATTGTTGTCTAAACCCAAAATCACTGTTTCAATCAGAGTATGTATCAATCTCCGTGCCAATACTTTTGACTAATGCACAATGTCAAGAATTGGTGATCTTCATTATCTGCATACAAGCCACCATAGAATCAATAGATCAGTCTGTAAGCCAACCAAAAACAAAAGTCCATTGATTGTTATTATTTTTGTATGAAATGTGTGAAACAAAAAGAGAAAAAAAACTATTAGTATTAAAGATATCAAAATGTACAGGACATGCAAAGACATTGGGTGAGGAAAATGTTTGGCAGCCGAGTAAACCTATATAAACTCACTATTTAAAATGATGATATGTTTGATGAAATATTGATCCAACAACGATTTTCTTTGATGACTTTTCATCATTTTCCTAAAATGCCCAAGGCATTCGTAATCAAGCTGGGCGAGAGCAAGACTCATGAACACTTTGATAACAGCATGCCCCTACTTTTCATTCGCACCATAACTTTCTTGGTTCCTTAATGAAAAGCAAATATTAAAGCTGCATTAGACCCACAGAGAAAAACTCAAGAAACAAGTCGAAATTACTCCATGAAAAACCAGTGTCAAAAGCACATGAGTCATGAAGTCACTGCTGCCTGGAACGACACTGCTAAGCTCCCCAGGAAAAGATGAAAAAGTTCCAGGAAAGGGGGCTTTTGGTTAGACGGTCCCGCTTATAATCTGCTGGTGGTCGCAACCCCGATAATAGCTAATAGGATAAAATAAAAAACAGAATGGTATAAGAGGATATTAGAATGTTTATACCATTCATGCATTTGGTAACTTGGAATTTCTATCGCATTTAGACTTAAAATGTTTCCATTTTTTATAACCTGAATATTTTGTATGAAGAGTAAGTAAGATTTGTAAGTAGTTGTATAAAACAAATTTTTAATATTTTTGTGCAAATGTGGAAACACTGTACACAAATATTGTATTTAAATCAATCACCTTATTGTATCAAAATATTCAACAGTCACAGTGAATATATAATTAAATAGTATACAAATTACACTTACAACAGAAATTACTAATGGTGTAGTGAGTTGTATATTGGCATGTCTTTGGTGCTGATAGTGTGGGTTCAGTTCTGATTCAGTGATTGTGTGAATATAAATGCCTACTGATTGTCTGTCTCTGTACTCGCTCTGAGACTGACTAGTAAGCAGCTCAGGATGTGATCTTTTTCCCTTTGACAGCTATGATAGGATCTAGTACCACAACAATCAGGCTAGGATAAGAGTTGCTTTAAAATGTCAAATCGTAAAATAACAAAAATTGTTTAACACCAAGTCAGCTTTTTTCTCAGCTCTTTACTTAAATATATATTCTGGGCCATGGTAAGTTTTAGTATCAAGGTTCCTTTAAGAAGATGTAGTATTGAAGGGGAAATAATTGATATGTGGCAAAATTACATAAGTGATTTTTTATTGCACTTGAGCACGAGATATGTATTTTGTTGCCCTGCATATGAGAATAACATCAGATGTTGCAGTATTTGCTTGTTTTTCTCAGAATCATCCACACAAGGTGAATTAGCTGCAGAGGGAGTTTTTGGTGCCTCAGATCTTTTAAGTGATTTAAGGTGTAATGGAGTGCACTGCTGAGATCAGCTGTGAAAACAGCGGAAATCAAGCTCAACCCACCAGGGAGGTGCACTGGGTGGAATTGGCTGTGATCTGGCCTGGAAGCACGTAGGGGCGGACATAGAGACAGATGACCCCCTGCACCCCTACACACACACACAGACACACACACACACACACACACACACACACACACACACACACACTTTAAAGGTCTGAGTACTTTAGGCACTCTTGTGCATGTACCTTTATCTCCTGATGACTCTTTAAGATGGAAAAGAGTCTCAGGTGATGGTGAATGACTTTCAAAAGATGATGGTAGACAATTTCCAATGTAATTGTGATACATTATTGATATAACATTTTTAAAGTGATCACCTTGCTGTAGATATAAACTTTTACTGCTTTTCTTTTCAAATACAAACATCATACTTATAAAATTATGTGAAATCAATCAGCAAAGTGTGTGAAATAATCTTGGCAAACCTTTTCACTTCCATTTTCTACTGTCAGAATAGATAGCAAATTGGGATTTAAGGTATGATTCCAAGTCCTAATAGATACAATCAACCTAATTTTAGACTAGTTGTACATGCAATAAACATTGCAAAGTCACTTAACACAATTTATGGCCCACTGGTCTGTCTGTACTGCTGCTCCACCCACTAAATATGAGTGGAAAGACTCACCGAGTGAGCTCCATAAACCTGTCAAGGTGAGATTTATGCATTGGCAAAGGCAAGGTTAACAGACACGAGGGTCACTGTAGGGCCCATAAAGCACCACAAGCCAAACCATTATCATGCAAGCTTGTTTGACACCCCGACCCCGATGTAATCATGACCTTATATGCAAACACCACAATTCCCCACACTGAAAGGAAGCACAGTAGTACTGACATCAAGTGAACATTACATCTGTACATAAAAGATAACAAATGAATAAATTGCAGTGCTCCAGGTAGGCAATGTGGTAAAGTTGTACTTTAAAAAAAAATGTAATCCAGTTAAAACTTCAGGGTGCCTTTGGTGGGAATTTGTTTGGTGTCATGCACCATTAAAAGGTGCACAGCCACATGACGCTATAGACTCAAAAACAAATAATAGCCAGACATTCACAGTCTCTTATCTTGAGAGAAAGATGGCACTCTCAAACAGGCTGGAACTTGGACAAGATTAGACATTTTACACTCCAGCAGACATCATACAGCCAAGTGAATAGTAGTATCCACAGAGTACAAATGGAAAAAGGAATAATCTTACTTGTTTTCCTGATGGAAGAATTCATCTTCTGAGTTTAGTTCCGTTAGGTTTAAAGTTAATCCAACATGAAGAATCCATATTTTGGCTGTTGGGGGGGGGGGGGGGGGGTTTACCATGGTAAGAAAACTGACTCATGCTCAACTAAACAAACCCTGATTACTAGGTCACATGAACAACATGCCGAAACAGAATGAATCAGCTAAGTTCAATCAATGTCCCTTTAAAATAAATGCAACCTATCATTCCTCCTAACCCCCCAAAACAACTACTTTTGTAACTTTTTTTTAGGAATAGTCCTCAATTAGGTTGCACAGTGGCCATGTGGTTCTGGGATCAAGAATTTGACCCTTAGGCCCTTAGGTATGAGTGTGAGCATGAATGTTTGTCCACTTCCTTGTGCCCTGCGATTGGCTGGTCAGCAATTAAGGGTGTTCCCGTGCCTGGTGCTCTTAATCAGCAGGAATAGGCTCTAGCAACACTTGTGGGAATCAGTGGTATAGAAAATGAATGAATGTTTCTTAATAATATGGCACTAAAGACACCAAAAACATCTAATGTGTTTTATTTTAATGCAATGAATGTGATTTTTTTTTCTTCAGATGAATACATAATGGACTCGGTATTATGTGTTATGCACATTATGAAATTCACCAAGCCACGCATGGCAAAGTGATGTACAACTGTAATACAAGCAAAGGCCAATGTGAGCCACTCAAGCCACCATTAGCCAGCAACAGGGTGAGCCCTTTTTATAGGTTCTTTATGAGGTATGGTAGATGATGCTAATACCAAGCAGGTATATTGGACCTGAATTGACATCTTACATAATGAGGAGAGGCCAGTGGTGAAATTAGCTCGGTGCAGATTCATTTTGCATATCTCTGAGAAATAGTAAAGATGGGATTGAGGAGGCAGAGGAAAAGATGAGAGCTAGAAGATCAGTTTTCCAATTGCCAGATTACAAGTATGGTGGAAAACTCTTTAAAAAAGAAAGGCCTTTTTACCTTATTGGGGAATCTGAATATCTAGCAATTCACTGGAAAGTACATTATATAAATGTGGAGTGAAAACCATCACTACATAACTAGTGTAAATTAAACCGTCCTTTGAATAAGTGGTTTTACACCGATAATAAAGTGTGCAACGGATTTAAACTATATATATATATTTTTTTTATATAATGACTGAAAACTAATGCCCCACTTACTGTGAAACATTGCAACAATCTTCAATGATAGTGTTGCGGTCAGGCCTCGCGTTTTAGCAGTGACGGTGAATTTGACGAGCAAAGACGCAAATTTTTGATAGTGTGCTCCTAACTGTAACAATTGAAATACCCACACACGGCATGTCATTTTGGATATGCACATCCGCTGCTAATGCCAGCGGACTTATTTATGAATGGAAATTTTCGCCTTGTTTTTTTGTATCCTATCACATAAACTAGATGTTTTCATTGGAAAAGCATTGAATACATGTAAAAACAAAAAAACAAAAAAAACACTGCAACCATCAAGGCAGAGACAAAATATAGGAAATTTTGTATTTTTGTTCTCACCTCAAAGCTTGAGTCTGAAAGTTTTACTTTGTTACCATCTTATGCCATATTGACAGAAATGAAGTATGTTGAACTGGAGAGCTTAAATTGTATGATCTCAAAACATTATATAATTCAAACAAGCAGGCTATGTTTGATCTGGTACAATATTTCAATGAATGTCCTATAAAAAGGAAGAAACAATGAGGTTATATACACTTGTTTTATATTAAATAATACAATGAGTGTCTCAGTGTGATGTGGGGAATGGAATTTGTCGTGTATGTGCGGTCTCTAAAAGCAGCCATGCATCATTGAAGATGGTCAAGTGGAAAAATGATAATCTAGGTGATAAGGACAGAATACTTGTCCTTCCATTTGATTACATATTTTTTGACAACTCGTCTTCCAGGCTCCGTCAAAGACAAAGAATGGATGGGGATGTCAATTCAGACTTGGGCAAATGTAATGTAAATATGTAAAATATAGAATTGGCCAAGTTGATTTTTTCTGCTATAGCTCAGCGTTTTCATCTACTTCTTTATGACTACGTCGAAGATTAATGGAATTTTCTGGGACGAGATTAAAGCTACCAGAAATGAAGGCGCCAATACTGAAATAAGACTGGATGTGAGAAAATACATCACCTCAATTTTATTGTTGTTAAAGAGCATTTACTCAACCGAGGGTTTTGTTCGCATCCAATCTTACAGCCCGCGAAAATCTGACCAAGCCTGAGTGAATGGATACAAGCAAGACATATTGCCTTTTTTGGTGACTGCCTCTATATCGGCCATTGGTGTGCTGTGTAGGATTGAAAGCGTACGCCATCAGATCAGTGGATCAAATAATGCGCAAATGATAAATCCCTCTGTGAAATCACATCTTCGCCCCCTCGTCTTGAGCTGCTTTCCGTATTTACAAACTCAGCATTTACATAGAGATGAAAATGGCTGGTCTGGTCACGGATATTAGTATGCAGACGCACATAATGCCTCCTCATCACTTTGCTGGAACGCCCAACAGCGCGGCAAGTCGATTTCAAACAGTGGCAATCATTATTGGATCTGTACAGTCATCATATCAGCCTCATGATAAATATGTGACAAAAAATGGGCAACATTGGCAAATTCTTGAGTGGTGTAGAGTGTGTGATTATTTCAATGTGGACTTCACAACTGATGGAATCTGTGCCCCGAAAAAAAAAAGAAATTTAAAACTATACAAGAACATTACTAGCTAGGAAGGTGGCATGCAACAGTGTATGGAAGGACCAAATAAAAAAAAAGAGTGCAACAATTAATTTACAATACTGTGAATTTAAACAAAATTCCATGATTCCACATTTGTAGAAAATATTTCAGATTAAGCCAATACCTCAAAACAAAACCTAAACTAAACCCAGAATTAAGTTTCTACTATTTTGGTGGTTTCAGAACTCACACTGCCATTACTAATTCACAAATGGAAGCTAATTGTTTTCAGTCACCAATGAATTTGTTCAAGTGCATTTTGTTATTTATTGGTCATAAAAAATGAGGGCGGAACCATCCGGCACCATGATTTTAATTTAAATTAGCTAACAACATTTTTCAAGTTTGAAAAAAGAATTTCCAACTGATTTAGATTAATATTACATTTTCATAGAGGCCATCAACACAAGGTCAATAAACTAATTAGCAGGCAACGAGTGGGACTAAATAGAATTTTTCTTTTTTTTTTAAAAAACACCTGAAATTTATGCGTGAGAAATGCCTCTGTGGAAATAGTCAGTATGATAAATTGTGACATTAAGCATATGCTTACTCGCTGGCCTTGCAGTTGTTACTTTTATGTAATTGTGGCACTAATGATCATACAATGTGTGAGCTGTAGCTGACGCAGTTGCAGCAGTTTTTATTGTGCCTCAATTCATGATCATTACAACCACTTCTTGCAGTGCCATGCAATGGCTGAGGGTGGATTTTTTTTTTTTTTACCTTTGAAGAGCCAAAAGACTCGAGGGCTGTGGCAAAACAAATATTCATCATCATTCTGCTGCCAAAACCAAACAAAAGTTTGTAAAGCGTGTAACTTCGACCTGCTTGATCCATCATTCAAGGGGGATTTATTGTTGTATATAAGAACAAGATTGTTTGTATGACCTTCAACAGAAGTCGCATTACACACCGAGAATAGCATTTACAAGGACAGTATTTGTGCACGAGCTTGGTTGTCGCTTTTTCACAGAAAATAGTATAACAGACAATAATAAGAAGATTAGTAGGAAAAATACAATCCAGAATGGTGAAAGTCAATGAAAGGCCTCATAACAACATTTTTGTTTAAAGTTTTATCTATTGCCATAATAATAATTTAAACACACGCATTCTCCTATAAAATATATTTTTAAAAGATTTATTCACAGCAGTTCTGACTCTCCAATTACATTATTGTAAAACAAAAATGGGAAAACAAAATGGGAAAAAAACTCTTCCTCTCACAGTTCTCCACGCAGGATTAAAACTACTTATTTTCAGCTTTATGTCACTCACAGTTCAAGTTTAACTGACACTCAACAATTTGTGTATACAACACCAAATTTTCAATAAAACTATACATTTTGTCTAACAAGTCTCCACCAATAACAGGGTCAGTCTACATTAATGAATATACTGAACCTACCATCCTCCTAAAAGTCGTGGGGGTGCTGGAGCCTACCCCAGCTAACAACAGGCAGTAGACACGGTACACCCTGAACTGGTAGTCAGTCAATCACAGTGCCCTTGGAGACAAACAATCACATATGCACACCTTCATACCCACAGCCATTTTGGGTTGTACAATCCATGGATGTTTTGGGGAAGTGGCAGGAAAAATGGAGTACCGAGAGAAAACCAACAGAGGCATGGGAGAAACATGCAAACTACACACAGTAAGGCGGAAACCCACCAGGGACAGAACTAAACAAAAATCCCCTAGACAGCGAATGCACAAATTACATTTTTAACAATTACTGCTGTAACTGTATGTGCTAAATTAGTTCATTACCTTGAAATTTCAAACGATGGGTTGTTCTAAACCAAGGACAACCTGTACTGATATTTACATAAACCATGACTGATTCGTGACGAAATGATCTTACAGTATCCTCTAGAGAATATGAAGTCTGAATTACACATGTGCCTTGGGGCACCACACTTACTTACTATGTTTTTCTTTTTATGTCATGACTAGACCTTGACCTAAATCATTGCAGGTGACACCTGAATATGGACTGAACAGCAAAACAGAAAAACAATATGACGTCTCACTTTAACTGAAGAACCGCTCATTCTACAACAACATTAGCAATCTGAATGTACTTTTGAACAGCTTTAATGTATGATCACTTGCTTCACAATCAAATATTGTTTTGACCAAAAAAGCTTATTCATTTCTAATTCTATTTTGCTCTGTTAATGGACATTTGTATGCTTTCCCAAAGTGAAATACCATTAAGGCAATTTGTTTCTAACATCACTTTGTTTTTGTGAAAAGATTAATTAAAATTGGAGTAGAATATCTCAGAATCTCTTGACAGAGCTAATTTATATACATTGAAAAAAAATACAAGCTACAAGTCAACGATTATCTATCACCTGCATGTAAATTCTGCAGAGCGTAGCATGTAATGTTTTCCATCAGCAAGCGTCTTTCATCCTCCGAGCGTGTTGCAATCAATGTCGTCTTTTATGTAACAGATTAACAGAAAGCTCGGCTTGTCATCTCTTTCCGACAGTGTGCTTAACTTTGATGAGCGTTTTTTTGCTTTACAGTCTATTGACAATACCTAAAAGACCCGCCTCATAGCACCGAAGTGGGTATCATCGCTGGCGGCTTGAATCTCGCTCTTCACCCGACATCTCGCTACTCCGCGGATCTATGTAGGATCTTAGGCCAGTTTATGGTGCCAGCATGCCACATTAAAAAAGCTCCTCGCGACAAATATCCTGTTTGAATGGAAGATCTGGACGACTGTGGATCTGGCTACCCGCGCTGGCCACAGTTAACCCACTTTCATTGTTTTGTCTTTGCCAAAGGCTCCATAGATTATTTTATTTCCGTGTGCGCTGTAGGAATGATAAGAGAGTCTGGCCCATTTTCTGTTGGGCATAAAGAGCTTCGTCCTGACGGCCTGGCACGGCGATCTTACTGCGAAGAAAGATTTCGGCCTGTCACCCTGACGCATGGCAGCTGTTTCCAGAGTGCCCCAACTGCTATAAATAGCGACATATATCACCTAATGTAGGCCGCTTGGTCAAACAGAAACAAAACAGGGCGTCTGGGATGCTTGGGGGTATATTTACCCCCCGACTAATTTCTATCTCAGGTGTGTAGCTGTCAGCGTCTTAGTCTTAAGAAATTCTACCTTAGACCGTCAGTATGTCTTCAACCTGGATACTGGAATTACGATGCTCTCCAGGCACCTTCCATGGTAGCAATTTTAGAAATAAATATGATAGTGTTAATATTCATCTATACATATAACACAATTGTGTGCTAAATCTAACGGGATATTCCACGATTTCATCGTGGCAACCCCTGTGGGAATTTGCCAAAAATCAACCACCAAGCAAAATATAAATGCATAATCCAGATATGAAACTCCAAGATAGCCAAACGGAAATAGGCATAGATTCTATGATAGATAGAAACCTTCAAATAACGGCTACTTTAACACACACACCTAGGACCAGCCACACATACCAAAAGCACATTGAACAATACTTGGGCCTCAAAGCATATATTCTATTTGCTCTCTGGGAACTATAACTGGAGATTAATTTGAAATCTTGTCTGCCTCCTATTGCCCTAAATTACATGCTACATCTCTTTCAGTAGACCACAATGTGGCCCCTACTTACTATTTATTTCAAAATCCAAATTGTTTATACAATATACTAAAAAACAATAAGAAAAGCAATCTTTTCCAAATCCCTACTCTAGTAGAAGTGTGGACTTGGAAGAGCAATATGGCAAGAGTTCACCGTATTACAACTCTATGCAGCTCAGGTGGTTCACATATCCAATCACAAGCAAACACAATGATGTAATCCAATTCCACAAATCAACGACCAATGGCCTTAAAGCATTAGCAGTGCAATAAATCAGGAGTTTACTGCCACATTCCCAACACAAATTAACCAATAAATCTTCACAGGACTGAAACGGTAATGATGCATTTATTGTGCTCAATTCCCTTTAAATTCAGAGCAGTCACATGACAGGCAGAAGATATTGGATTTTTTTTGTCTTCCATTTTCCATCAACAGCTAAGCAGCATTGGTGTTTTAAGATTTGAGCATATAATGTACACAAAAAGAATGTCACACTGTTTATTGCATCAGTACTATTGCATTTTTTAGACTTTAAGGCACTCCTGTTTCTTAGTTGCACCAAACCATATTTGACAAGAAAACTGGATTTGTTCAGATAAGGTGGAAGAAAAGGAAACATCTTAGAGTTCTAAAATTGTGATTATTCTTGACTTTAAGGATGGTAATCAAAGAACTTCTCTCCAGACATATTTGTTGTCTCTTCATTTAAATAACTCATGAAGCAGAGTTAACATCAATTTTAGCACGTATGCACTCTCTCCCTCGTAATCTAATTTTAGGTTGTTTTTTCACTTTGTCTGCATGATGAGTCTGGAAAAATAATGATTTGGAAGAATGATGAT
Organism: Stigmatopora nigra; assembly: GCF_051989575.1. Taxonomy (NCBI): domain Eukaryota; kingdom Metazoa; phylum Chordata; class Actinopteri; order Syngnathiformes; family Syngnathidae; genus Stigmatopora; species Stigmatopora nigra. The sequence goes on from NC_135529.1 coordinate 1,082,710, forward strand.
GAACTCATGCATAGCTTTTTCACTTTAATCAATAAAAATTGATATTGCCTTCATTTGATACCAGCATTTATTGGATACCAATTGAGTCTTTAACGGTGACAGATTCCATGGAATTGGACAATTGGTGTTGCAAAAAACCTGTTAAGCGAACAAGTGACCACTCAGGGACCTTTTTCTATCCATGAAGTCCAAGACGTATGTGCCTCAATGATAATAGGTGGAACAAGAACCTTTTCTTTTTTGTGTGCCCATGTGGAAGAATATGCGTTAAACTTTGACCTCAAGAAAAGCAGTCTTGATAAAAGTTATACTCCAAGAATAGATCTCATACACTTTGAAAGAGACTTTCTAAATCGCTTATGGCGTGAACACCTCTGACCTTTTCGAACCAATGAGCCTTTTTTCTTATGTCAGAACCCACAATTGAATTGCAGACAGATCATTTTAAACAATCTTTAAATTAAATATTTTCCATTTTCATTTTCCAAAATGCCTGCTCAGTCTGTTTGTCTAATACATGTTCACGTTGTGTTGGTTGAGCTTCCATTTAGGATTTCTATCTCTACTGTAACTAATGAGCTTAAGGACTGCATTTCTGTGTGGATTTTTTTCCCCCCAAGGTATTTGGTCAAAGCCATAAACAGATGAACATAATTTAGATTTTCTCTCTTAGCCAATTGTCCTTAATTCCTTTGAATCAGCTTAAGGAGTTCGATTTCTAGTTTGTGCTTGATTTGTCCACCGACAAATAGAATGTCTCGTTCTGAGTAAGAGTCTCATATTGGAGCGAGAAGGGAAGAAGGCGAGTAGAGCCGAGGAAAAAAAGCCACCGAGACATTGCCATTAATAAAAGCGGACGTGGCAATCAATTTCCCAACAATGCTTTTGTCTCATTCGGTTTCACATACAGACATGCTCTCGACTGCTTGAAAGTTCAAAAGACAACGCTTCCCTTGCTGGCATATCGTCACGTTGACTTGTAGCCTTCATTTCTTGTTAGCCGAGTTATTCAGGATTAGCAACACTCATATAACATTAAATTGCCTGCACAGATGAAGTTGCATTAAAATGCAAGTACCAGTCTTTTGCCGACTCACAAGGCCAGTTTACGACTGCAATATTGTGGTGACATTCGGTTATCAGAAAACAAGTGACGGCACAGCCGTCACAGCACCCGTCGTCTTTTCTAAGAACCAGTATCCATCAAAGTTAATGGACTGTAATCATCACCACAAATACACTGTCACATGTCCCACTGCTCGCTCCCGAGTGTTTGACTCACAATCAATGGGATGTGTAGAGCGATAACCAAAAGGAGCACATTTTCACATATCATTAACATCTCATAGTGAAAATTGGACGATATCTCCTGAAAGCCGAGTTGGTAAATTCCATCACTGGGGACAGCAAAGACACTATGTATCAACATTGCTTGAGATTAAGTCAATACCAAAGCAAGCAGCAAGGCTAAGAAGCCCAACATCAATCGTGAAATTTCCCTTTCGGCTTGTTCATTTTTCAAATTGTTGTTGAAGGCACCTTCAGCATGCAGCATAACTGTACTTATTCACAGATCCCCCCCCCCCCCCCCCCCTGAAATGTATGGCAACACTCCAGGTACATTCTCGCTAATGTATGACAGTCTCTGATTGGATGCTTTAGCCACAAAATCCCCAGAAGGCTATTTGTCGACCTCAACAGATGGAAAAGTCCAATTAGAAGAAATAGATACGACAAATGGAGAAAGAACGATCAGGCTTGTTCTGCCTCTCCCTGAGGACTGTCATCGAGTGTTAGAGATGATGTATTAAACCAATACCGCTTCTCTTTTTGAAGAGAAACATTGAACCACAACAAAAAAAGAAAGAAAAGCTCAAACCCAGGTGGGGGGTGTAGGGACAAAAAGGCAATGATTTGATTTCTTAACACAGTCAAAGATGTAGGCGTGAAAATTTGATACAGCTCATTTCCAACTTCACATCTACAGTATGTATAAATATCTCCTTCTGTTGTCTGCTTCTTCAAGGGCAGACGTCCCACAAAGCAATTGCCACGCTATCAGCCAAGACCAAAAACACAAAAATAAATGAAAAAGTGCTTAAATATAGCAAACCCCCTCGAGATAGCAGGAGGGAGGGCATGCTGTAGTGTGATTAAAATGAATAACCTTAATTCAGTCACGATTGTTAACGGTGGGTTTGAATTCTCCTTTTTAAGGTCGATGCTTTTTCCCTTCATCCTCCCTTTTTTTAGGCAATGTCAACATCATTAGTTATCATAAGACATGTACTCTGGTGTTGAGAAGATTTTGAAGTTATAAATAATAGGATTTGAGTCATTTAGTACGGATAATTCCCCCTTGTTGCCCCAGGTCATCTTGAGCCACTATAGTAGTGAAAGCAGACACTAACGCCACTGACGACTGATAGATTGTGCGGCTGTGAAACCAATTTTCATCAACAAAATGACCTTTCAGTTGTGTTGCTGTTCCGCCCATGGCCCCAAGTTATTATTTCTCATGTCATGTTTTGATTTGACAGGAGAACTCTTGTGGAATGAAATGGGAAAAAGTAATGATGTCCCCATGCTCGTGAAGTAGGAAGACAGGGGAATGGAGAATATACATAGGAGCAGCTTGCAACTCTGCTCTGCCCCCCACGGGCCGATTGGCAGCTGTTGGAAAAGATTCAGTTCCTCCTCAATGCTCCATTGCAGGTTCTCGCTGCTTCACCGCAACGGTTTTACTGGCGGGCACACTGCTGTCACCAGCCTGAAAGCTGGCCACCATTTCTGAAGGAGAGCTCAGGACATTTTTACACTCTTCTCCTGTCAGCCTCCAGCCAAGACATTCAAATCTTTCTTTTAACTTGCTGCTGACTCCTCTTCCTTCTTGTTTAAGTCAAAGAATTTAGGCAGTGCTGGCCAACGTACTCAAATGTATTGCTTTTTTTTGTCATCATACAAATGGAATACTAAGTAAGTTAGATTCTACTACAGACCCTAAAATGACCTAAAAATATTTAAGATTTGACCTGCAATGGACAGTTTTTGATAACCCAATTACTTTTCATTCTTAAAATGATTCTGTTTCATTTGGATGGACTGTTAAAGCCTTTTTTAATAATGTTTTACACTTAATTGTTTGAATGTCTTGGATTCTTGATGACAAAACAACAAAAAAGAAAAGAAAATACATGCAGTTGAAGGAAATGTGTAACGGCCTGAACTTGTTTCTTTTAACTGCAGTAGTACTAGGAGTCTGAATCCAGAGGGCACAAATCACTGGCAGCACTCTTTAGTAAATGTCTGGAGCACATGTTGCAAGCTAAGAGTTTCAGGCCATTTGGTGGAGAAAGCTGATTTCCAGTTCCTGCTTAGAGAGAAATTGCAGATCAAAGTTAATCTTGCACCGTCTGCTCTGTCGCTGCAGAGCAGTAATCTGCCGTCAGTGTGATGAGGCTCCTAGACTGGTTCCTTTTTTTACGACACGGTGGCGCTAATCCGCAGCACCTTTCACCCGCCACTCCCCAAACCACCATCACCTCTTTTTGGTCACCTGAACATACGTTATAGGTCAAAGAGGACATACCTAAGTGGTTTTCCATCAGGAATTAATTAATCCCAGCCTCATCACATTACATCTATTTAAATCCGCAATTACAAACTCTATCTGTTGAGCATTTTAATTGTCTTTTCCGTGTTAAACCTCACCTCTGACCCACAAAGTTCTGAGCTGGTAGTAACTTACTTAATGGTTAATCAAAGCCTTCCAGAAAATATCAAAGCTCTTCCGATAATGTTGGGTACGAAATGAACTCATTTGCATAATCGCCTGGGAGCCTGACGATTTAACTTTATCATCACCTCCCCTTATAATCTATAGCCGTGCCTGCCCTTATTTTATTCCAAGACACAAAGCAGCATCATTGCATTATCCAAGTATTATACAGACGTGGTGTGAATGTATTTTTAGCTTCAGGCTTTTTAAAGAAATGCTGCAAAGAGAGAGGTGAAAAGAGATGACAAATCACTCACTCAAGTCACTTCAGCAAGGTTTCATCAGACCTAGACTGACAGTTGACCACATTATTCTGAAGCATATATTGTCATTGTCACATTTGCAAGTCTATTATGTTCTAGTTTTCCAAGGACACATGACCCTCTGACTGCCAGTTTTTGGGAGCATTTTCATTGAGAACCCCTATATTGTGTTATGTCACATCACCAGTATTGGGTGTAATGCCTTACAAAGTGATATGTTCGAACATTAGAATCGTGTCTTATCTAATTATAAAATCCCCACAGGAGGTTTGATTTCGTTCTGCAGAGGGTCTAACTCCAAGTAAAACTTTGAGGCACACTAACTGAAACAACCTTGTTTATTTGGTCATATAATGAAGTAGCTGCGATTGGCAGGCCATCAATTTGGCCTAAAAAAACATTCATACATGTACTTTCAAGGACCATAAATATATGCATGATTTACACATGTATTCTTACGCACGTTGTCGCCAACAAAGATCAGCAGCTGCTATGTATGATGATGTACTTTTCATCATTGCATAAACCGATAAAGTGATCCCTTTCTACTGCGCAATTCATATTTCACTGATTTGATGCATTGTATGGTTTTAAAAAATATCTATAGAAAAAATGCTTCATGTTGAAGCGATGCTGAGTATGTCTCGCAGCATGGCAAACATGATTCATAGGCATGAGGCATGATTGGTTCCACTTTCTCACCCTACTGAATGATTAATCATAAAAAATGTCTCCACCGGTGTAGAACAAAAGCCACCCAGCCATCTTAACACCAAGCCTGAGATTTAAAAAGTGACGCCCGTCACCAAGTGTACTCGCACAGCTGTCAATGCGTTGATGCGACGGCAACAATTCTGTGTGCAGTTGATTTAATATGTACTCTTCCATCTTCTTGTCTTCCTGATGTTGATGTCAGCCGGTTTTGGCACAAGACTTTCTACTTCTGGTCTTAGTCCACCACCACAAAGTCTGGTTGGTTAGCTTGGAGATGTCTATCAGTCTGGAATTCCCTCAAAACATTGGCCTTGGTGTTCTTACTCTGGCACAGTCTATTGACAAGCTGCCCCTGGTCGGTAAATGTTTGGAATTCCAATAGACTGATAGACATGTCCATGACACTGTTTATATATATGTATACATTTGCAATGATGGCAATGAAGGCCTCCCTTAAGCATCATATAAAAGAATCCAATTCATAGAGGGAAGCAGTTGTTCCTCGTGTGTCAGCAGCTCTTCATTGAATAGGTAAAGAGAGCAGAGTAAAAGAAAAATGTCAAGCCTCTCTTCCAACATAGCATGATAATGGAGAATGGGGGAGGAGAAAAAAAAGAGGATGAGGTGTTTTATCGTCGACTCGTTGATGGAAAAAGCAGGCAGGCGAGTCCAGCAGTCAGAAATGAAGGAAGCTTCTTTTTTTAATCACATTCCCTTACAATCTCCCAAATTAGACAGTGTAGATGCTGAAGTTAAAGCTGCCGCGATAGGTAACCTCTTTCTAACACTGGGGTGAGGGTTAAACTTGGATTTAGGGGGCTGAGGGAATACATGCTTGATATGTGAGCGATGGTGCCCTGAGGTCCCTTTGTCAGTGCTGTATGTGAGGTATTAATCAATATGATTCATCTGTGTCTGCATGTCATAAAGAAAAGAATCAGATAGCCCGTTATTTGGTCTCTGTAGCTCACGTTAGTTGGGGATGAACATTGAACTGTCGCATCAAGGCCACATTGACAGAAACGCGTCACAATACATACTGGAGTTTCCTGTATAATTATAAAGTGGGTTCAACACAGTTGCAACCACACTTTGAACTTCAAATATTGTAACCTTCTGCTAAGAAGAAGCGTTTGGGTACTTTAGAAAAGAAAACAGTTTTCGTCGACTCTAGGGAGCCTTTAAGACCACTTTGTTTTAAATGTATCCATGAATACTTTTTGGGTGGCTTGTTTAGAACAATATTTCCACAACTGAATCAGGTTGAATGCAAACCAACAATTGAAGTATAAGTTAAGTGTGATATTTTTTTAAATTACTGTTGTTTTTTTGCTATGGTACATTACCAACTTCTATTCAGGTATACATGCATATTTCTATTTCAGATCTGCATAGAAATTATTTTGTGGAACTTATTTCAGTGTAATCATAAAAGAGATACATAAATGTAAAAGTTTGCAATTGTTTGTAGCTACACGAAATACATAGAAGCAATGTCCTTTGCCTTCCCTCCTATCTCCACTCTGCCATCTCCCCACTATGTTGTGAAGCTTCTGCCAGCCTTCCTTTCCATCCCTTATCACCTGTGGTGAAAATCTAGCAGGCTAATCCCATTGCCTGTGGAATTCCCAACTCCTCTATAACGATGTATATCCGAGGGATAGCATCAGAGCTGAGTCCTATCAGCCCACACACTCCCAATCCCATCAGTTTTGGTGTCCAAACACAAGGGAGGAAACATTTTGTATGTTGTACTCTGGCTTGTAGCCTGAGTTACGAGGCATACCGATAGGAATGATGTATAGCATTGTGGGATCTGATAAGGATTGGGTTTTTCTTATGAATTGGAAATGGTGGCAACGGTGAAGAGATGCTGACTGTTGACGTAGCCTGTCTCTTTCACATCATTGGTGTTTAACAGTTTGTTCCTGGCAGAGATGTTCTAAATATTTAAATATCCTGACAAAAAAAATGCAGATTCTTGTGTTTTTCATCAATATTCCAAACGGATCATGCACCAGTGATGGGCTGCTTTACTCCAGTGAACATTTTGCATTGTTGATGTGATTATTCAGCAAATTCATTTTGGTGCATCATTCTTATGTGACACCAGGACAAAGAAAGGAAAAATTAGGTATCCCAAATCACTCTTGTTTATTTAAGTTAAATGTTTTATGAGTGCTTTTAATGTGCCATAGCCTGTTTTAAGACCTGTTCTGCAGCACTCTATAAATCCTTTGGTCCTGTTATACCGACTTTATATCTTATTTCACTTGTGAGTTACTGACATGAAGGTAGAGTAATCCAATTCCTTGAGATACTGAATTCATAGCTGTACGAACATGAGGGAGTTGAGCAGGAAAATTATTTATTTTTTTGGGTACATCTATTATTTAGCTGTCAGCAAGGAGGAATATTGTGCTTCTTCAGAAGGTGGAGGCAACCATGTTCATCTGCGTATTAAAAAAAAGCAGGCCCTCTCATTTAGTCAGTGTAATGCTTCATCCCATGCATGTCACGTAAAAATTAGATGTTTTGTCGATTTTTGCATCTCCCACAGAACCCAAAGGATATGGTGCTGTACTGACAGTGTCGGGCATTATCACCTTGCCGTTTTCTTGTCTAACTCACTTTAAACTTGATATGAACTGATGCATAATAAAGGTGACTGACAAGGTTTTCATTCTCTTACACATGAGATCATGGTCATTAAAACAATGTAACTGAGTGAGTGAATTACCTTTAGAACTGAAGGAGAACTCAAGGTGGCAGCAGACGAAGGTCAAATAGAAAACACAGCCCTTCCAGCAACCTTGTGTCATCTAATTTCACAGAGGAAAGGACACTTAAACTATGTCTAAATCCATGGCTTTTCCAGTATACAAACAGAATGATCTAGTTTGTGGTTGTATCACTGTTGTTCTCCTAAGGACTCTATGTACTTGAAGTAGATCTTACTAAGTTTATTGGTATGCTGGCGAATGAGCAGAGGACTCAATTGCTGTGAAGTGAAAAGCAAGGCACAGTAGTGGTTAACTAATTTAATTCACTTAGATGTATTAGGTTGGAGATATTTCACTATGTTTTTTGCAGAGAACACATTTGAAATAGCAGTAGATAGGAGTTTAAGTAAAAATGCATGGAGCATTATCTGTGGTTTTTCCTACACACAGGTTAAAAAAGGCTGAGTAGACATTTTTTGGGGTAGCCTTTGAATATTGATGTACTGGGACAAGCTGTGGTGCAGTGTTGTAACTTAACTGGCTTTCAACTCCAGGCTGCAGACCCTGAAACGAAAAACAGTGTCAGTGTGCTACTCAGTCAAACCAATGGCATATTCATTGCAAATAGAAATGAAAGTTACCACATGAAAAGCACCTAAGTGTGCCTCCATTACCCCAAACGACCGTAGAAAGACTAGAGTGCATAAAACATCCATATCAATAAATAATCATTTGAATTGACAAAATTTCAGACTAAAATATGGGAACACAGAGAGCTCTAAATCACACCCTTTTAGCAAATTATAGAGGACAGACAACCAAAAATACAAAAACAATATAATTTGTGATTCATTGAGAAACATGATCCCAATTGTTAAGCGTAACTGCACAGAATGAAATTTTACCTCAGCAGGTGTCGTGGCAAGCACCTGACTAACCACACACCTGTTACAAAAAATAATGGCCAATTAGGAGATGGATTAGAAGATAACGCAGTAATGTCAGTATAATATCCTGCTTGGAATGTTAATGAACAAGAAATCATTCAATTATTCTTCAGTAACACCTTTATTATGCCAATTGTCTTACTTAGCATTCACTTCATTGTTTTTAATGTTGATTCAGTACTCCTAAAACAAGTTGGTGTTTCACTAGATATATATACATCCAATATTACTGATTTCACCTGAATTTATTTCCTGATATTTACTTCATTCTGGACAGTGTTGGAAACCAGAGGACAGAATAAAAAAGAAAAGAAATAGGATGCAATTTCCTGATTAGGATTTACATTACATTACATTTTAATCCGTGTTAAATTAGCACAACATGGTGAAATCAAAAGCATGGTGAGGGAAAAATAGCGCAATTTAATCGCCATGGTTACACCCGACTTGATGACCTTGACATGATTATGTCAGTTAATAGGAAAGATCTCCACATTCACGGTCAGTCGGCATGCACAGTAGAGGACATTGGACATTTAATAGGGAATTTCCTGTTGTCCAACATGAGATGCAAAACGAGGAAGAATGATGAATTAAACTAATCACATGGAGGAAAAAATAGTGGTTCTGAAATGAATCGGTTTCATCGCCATATTTATTCACATAGAAACACTGACGACGTGTGTACTTACTTATTTGATTCTAATCAGTCGATGATGCAAAATGACTAATCTACTAATGAAATTAGCTGCATTGCGGTCGTCTCATTGTGATTTCAAAGCCGAATCAAACTGCTGCTTGACAAAATGGACTTTTTAATGAGTTAAGCATGGCACATTTAATAGGGTGGTACCTTACAGTCGAGCGACTTCAATATCTCGTTAGATTTTACTAATCAGATGAAGAGAATAGCGGCAAGCTTTCTGTTATATTATTTCCATTTGCTTTTATTGCAGATGTTCAAATCGTTTGCCCTTTGGAAAATACAGGACAGCAACAATTCTAACGTTATACACTGTATATTGAAGTACACATATAGGCAGTGGTTAAATCAGGATTTGAGAGGTGAAAGTGATCAGATATTAACTGTAAGATTTGGTTTTTCAGCAGTTATATAAATATAAATATTCATAACAGCTACAGTATCTACTATTAAGGGAACTGTGGTAACTCCACATGCTGTGCCATTACACAAGGTATATAATCCAAAGCAGCTAAACAATGTAAAATTAAAATTATTGTCTTTGGCCTAATAAATTATTCAATATTACAGACACAAAAAGTTTATTTACATCCTTTGACTAAACACCCTTTTACACTCCCACAGACATATTTCAACCATAGATGATCCTAACAAACACCGACTGTTGGTTTGACTGATCCAGTACGATACATGTTGCGTGTTAAAGAGGTCAGGGCCAGCAAAGAGTAATGCTCGACTCTGATTTGTTGTACAGCGCTCACATATGAACCATGCAAACTGTGCAGGCGAAAATAATATGCAAGCAATAGCGGAACTTTCTATCCAGTCTATGGGTATCACTGCCAGTTTGAATTGAATTATTTGTTTATCTGAATAAGGAGGCGGAGCTCGGCTATGGGATGAAAAACTCGACTCTGGGGTGTCAGAGGTCGGCCCCAGGGGGGATTTGGCTCACTTTGACCTTTACAAGTATCTAGTTCCTTTAGGAACACCAGTTTCTCTACATTTTGTCCTTTGCTTAATTGTTACATAGTGTTTTTTTCCGTAGCTTTGAGAGCAATTCCATTTTTCCCGTATTCAGCCAAACATCCCCGTCTGTATAATGATAATTGACAAGAAAATAGCTACAAGCTTGAGAACAGAAGTATGTTTAGCTTTTGATAGTCAAGTATAAACACCAATTTAATTGATAGGATTGTAATGGGAAAAAAAACAACATACAAGCGTTTTAGTCCTCACTCATGGGCTATGATCATGGCACCAATGATTGCTCTTGCTCCTTTATTTTTTTTCCTCCCCACAATCCCATCAAATAAATGGATCTTGAATTTTAAGACTTTGGTCTAATTATATGTTTTGTGTGGGAGTCCTTAATTGCTTTTGTGACGTCTTTATAATGAGCCACTGAGAAATGCAGACTACTTCCTTCCTGTAGTGGGAAGTCTTGTAAATATATGTAAAGTTGCTTTTTTGGGGGGTTTTTTTGCGCCGACTTGATTGCAACAAGCTTTTGTTTAGTTGGAATTATTATGGTACTGTAATATACAGCTGGGTTTTTATTTGACTTTTCAGATATGAAGCATTTGAGCAAGATTAACAACAATTTGGATCACAACAGATCTTTGCGCTGTTCTACACTTGAGGCACATTTAGAGAATAAGCGGGTTTCATTCTCTTGCCAATTCCGAAACATCTAAAGAACTAATTTGTCAACGGCATGCGTAGTGTAATGAAGCTAACGGACAAGATCAGGAGGGTTTTTTTTTTTTACGTGTTGTTTTTTTTTTTACAACTGGCCTCAGTCCCAGCTCAAGAATTTAATTATATCTCAAGTCTGAACATAGAGATGCACCCTGTCTCTAAATGAAGGCATAAACAAATGACGTATATGTACAGTCAGATAGCCCCCCCGCCCCCACTCTTGCCTTTTGCTTCCCACTAACCAGATGGCAGTCAGATTTCAGACACAGGTTTCTGGAAGACAATCGAGTAACAAATTTGCGTTTTTAGGAATGAGGGTTTGGTTTAACTAGATATCAAATTACTGGTCTTTTAATGTACACACACACACACACACACACACACACACACACACACACACACACATGCTACCACACGTGTATGTATTCAGGGTTGTCCCCTGAAAAAAAGGAGAATATTAATACAGTCAGTAGTATATTGCTTTCCAAGACAATCAAAATCATTTTAAGGTTTTGAACTGGCCGTTGAGAAAAGCACTGATCTGATTTTAAATCCTTTCATCAATTCATTCATTTAATTTATTTTTAATTGGGCAGTAAACAACAATTAATAGCTACAGGTTAGTAAGTAAATGAAGCAAATACGGCACCACATTTTCAACCATTGCCAAGATTATTCCATAATTTTGTCATGAGTATTGCGTTTGTATTAGTCCAGTTGTCCAGGTTGTAAAAAAATCTTAGTTTATCTCCTCCGTGCTTTTGAATGTTTTGAGGAACTTTCTAAGGGCCTTCTAATGGATTGGAACGGGCACGATACCTCGTCATCCAGACACACCTCGCCTTCCACTGTGGGATAGATAACGGTCTGGCCATCTATCTTTTTGTGCCTCACCTTGGTGTCATGGCATTGCTGTGAATGTAGGCAAATGCTAGCCAGGAGACAACAGGAACAAAGCTCCAACATGGCTATAATCTCTCCCTGTTGTTAATTTCTGCCTGCTGCCGCCGTGGTGGAGGATGAAGCGATGGTGTAACTAAGCCCTCTTCACCTTATAAACGATCCATCACTGCTTGTGCAAGCGCTTTCTTTTTTTCCCCCCACAGCACCTCGAGAGTTGCATTGCTTTCTATTCCACAGTAGACTGCTTGTTTTTTTCCATTTTCGGCAACATCTTTGAAATCTCCCATTTAGTGTGGCAAACGCATGAGGATTTCTAACATCTGAAACAATCTTTACTATGTGAGAGAAGACAAATAATTAAAACAAAAGGCTCTTATAGTATCTGGAGTCGCACAACTGACCAAAACACACCATGATCAACAAAATCAGACATATCACGTAGAATGACAGACCTCTGTGTGGCATAAAAGGTAATGAATAAAAGAGAATAGTTGAAATAGTTGAAAAAGAATTGAAACCCAGGCACTTTTATCTTATTTGGTACCTTGACTGCATGTCATTATTTGTAGTAAATGATAATACTGATCCAAAATATTTTAGGGGTTTGTCCATTAGGATTGTAAGCATTCAACTACCAATTGAGGAAGAATAATATTTATGACCCCTGCTTACACAACAGGTTAAACGTTTCGGCATGTCCAAATGGTGAGCCTTTGTTTGCTTGGATCAGACGTGCAATTAGCAGTGTTGACAGTTTAAACGAGGATTTTGGCAGGCCCTTTTTTTCCATTCAACATCATGCAGGTCTGAGTTTTTGTTATGGCAACTCCTTGAGGGAATAAAGCAATAGTCAGTAAGTATTACTACTCTCTGTGTGAAATTACCACGAGGTTCAGGATTGCCTCATAATTGGCTATTGTTGATGCCAAAATTTAATAATTTGTAGGGGTGCTGGAGTAGTAGGCAGGGGAGACTGAGTTGATTGCCAGCCAATCACAGGGCACAATGAGACGAACAATGCTCACGCTCAGACCTAAGGACAATTTAGAGTGTTCAGCCAAAGTACAGTGCATGTTTTGTGGAGATGTGGGAGGAAACCACAATACTAGGAAACAATCCACACAGGCATGGGAAAAACAGAACAATTCTACACAGGAGGTTGGAAGCCATCGAGGATTAATTGATCATAGATCTGTGAAGTGGACACATCCACTGTGCCACCCTGACGTCAAAAGTATGAAATAAAATTGTAAATAATGAACATTTCACACTTACAATTGTTGGTCTGTACCATTTCTGATCCAACTAAGAATTAAAAGTCAGTTTTAATAACTGAAGACAATTTTAATGGATGTTTGGCCAGGACTGACATGAAAGGAGGGAGGGTAACTACTCTAATTTAGCAAGAGCTAGGATAGGTCAGTAATACGGAAGTGCTTCTGCTTAACAGCCTCACTCTTGTCCATAATTGACACCTGCTTCCCAGATCTTTCTGTGATTATATGGGAAAATGTCTCGACCTGTAATGAACTATAAAACTAATGACATCTGTGAGATTACTCAGTTTGAAAGAAAACTGTCATACATAAAAATCACTTCAAGCGTGATATTAAAATGTACACATTTACCTCTTTATGCTCAAGCTCTGTAAAAGTTGAGCTCTGCATTGATGGACACCCAAGCCCTAATGGTTCAAGAAGCAGACGGTTGCCGGCATTAGACATTAGTTCATTTATGCAAGAGTTAACCTCCCGTGTAGCCCTGCGTTCAGATTTGCCTTCCTCACTTCAGAAACACGCCGCTTTCATGGCAATGCTCATGTCCTCCTCCCTTGGAATCTGTCTTCCTCTCAGTTGGTAATGCTTTTCTCAGGTCATTTACACTTTTGGGTCCCAATCATTCATCCCAAGACACCTACATTTTGTTGCAGGGCAGTGGTGCACATATTTAGGGGGAAAACACACCATCCTAATCAGTCATTCAGCTCCCTTTCCAACCGAGATGTTGCCTGCCAGAGGCCTTGTCTGTAGAGAGCTATTCCACAACATGCATCTTACGTGCCAATGATGTGTAGTCATTATCAGCAAGGTCGGCCAGGCCTGCTGCTGTCAATTCCGATGGAGAAATCAAACCTTGCTCCCTAATTGCGTCATGATGGTGAATGGTAATCGTCTCTCTGTGTAGTAGTACACGTGTTTGCTTTTCCACTTACTACTTACTTGCTTTCACTATCTGAAAAAGCCCACTGGAGACATGAAGAGCATGATTATAAAGATAGATTTAATTGAAATTGGAACGTTACCTTGGAATGAACTGATAATGAACACACTGTGGCATTTTGTTGCAGTCATTCTGATTTGAAGTTTACTAATAGCACATTTGATGACCAAACATCAACTCAACTGTAAAATTTAAAACAAATATTTCCTTGTTCCCAGTTGAGATCATGTTCAATCATTTCTTATTGGTCCTATTCACCTGCTAAGACATTAAGAATGGTAAAGCTGAGTGTCTTTAACAGCCGAAACAGTGTAAATGTGCCACATGGGGGTTTGATGAACTCTTGTTTTGGATGCTTTTTTGAGTCATTTATAAAGAGATTGTAGCTGAAGAGAACAATGTGGCATAGCCTTGTGTTAACAGTGATTCAACAGACAATTGTTCTTAGCATGTACACATTTTTCAGCACTTACTGTCAAGCATATTTCATGAATTTAGAAGCAAATCATCAGGATGACTGCAGTGTCCTTTTAACTGACATCCCTATTTTCCACAATCATTCACACATCTCAACCAATCAATCAAGATGTCAACCCCCAGTAAATGCCTTCTTATTGCAGAATGAGATGCAACTAACACAATGCATTTCAAAAGTGCAAACAAATATGCAGTGTGCTAATATAGATTATGAGTGTGATCACAGAACAAAACTCACCAGGCAAGATGTCACTGAACACAATAAAAAAAAGCAAAAGCCACCAAAAAAAATGACAGGTGTTCATGTAACGAATCATATTGTACATTGTTACTTGTTTACCACCACTGAAAATAGTTGCTGCATGTACTACACTCGTGACTGCATGTGTAGATGTTTATTGAAAGGAGGCAACATCAGTGTGAAAGGTTCTGCCCACATGCCAATAAAATGGCTGTTCTTAATGGAACACTCTCGATTGCTTCTAGGCATACATTCACAGCCTTCTTAATGTATATGTTAAGAGATAAATAGGTTGCCTGACTGACCTTTCCAGAGGGTGCTTAGATAGAAAAGGGAGCTTGGATATACTCCAAAGCAACCTTGTTCTCTACACACAACCACATTTAAAATTTAACATCTGCTTTGATGCACGAGTAAGAACAAAAACAACAGGCACTCCCAACTTAAAAGATTTCTCTTGGGTTCAGCAACTCTGTTTCATCTCCCCACTATATGTTATGAATCGCTATATCTTTTGCAAGGTTGTTTTAGCTTACATGTGTCATGAGGGATGCTTGGTCACGACATGAAGGAATTAGCCCAAGCCAGCAGGTGCATGCATGATTACATATGAAAAGGGTTTTAAGCAGAACACATGGAAAGTAGGTCATAAAGATGAGACTTCACACAAGTCCTATTTATTCCTCACCCACTTCAAATGTCTAAATTCATTTTTCTCAAGTAATACTCTTAGGTCATTGCGACTATTTCAAGACTATCAAAAAATAAAACATGAAACAAAGACTGCAAAACCTCAATGTTAGTTTATTTCAAGGAGACATATTTTGCATTTTGAGCACAATTTAAAACAGTTGCCAGCCATGATAAAAAGCTATCTGAAATTCATTAGGAAAAATTATAAAAGTATTTCAAAGAACTAATTTACTGTTTTCAAAGCAGTTTAATTTTTGCCATCTGAAGATGTTGTCTTAGAGCAGAATTACTCAAACTTTTTTTGCTCAAGATCTACTTTTCAGGGATCCAACCTCCAGTAATCTACCATTTTTTTCCAAGCCACCAACAAAGCTTAGCAATTATTCATGTTACTATACTTTTATCACTGCATGAACCAATACAATGACCCCTTGCTACTTCGCACCTCACATTTTGCAGATTCAGTGCATTGGAGGAATTAAAAAAAAAATGTATTCAGTAAGAAAAAGGAAAAAATATGCGTTGTTTCTTATTGAAGAGGTGCTAGAGAGTATGTGTCACGGCATGGCAAACATGACTCATAAGCATAAGGCGTGTGATTAGTTCTTTCACACCCCACTGAATGAATAACTGTTTCGAATTTTTCTCCATGGGTATGGATAAGAACCCACCGCTACCATTACAACACCAAGCCCAATATTTCAAATGTCAGACCCACTCAGTCCACTCGCACGCCTCTATCAATGAGTGGACGTCATTCCGTCATTCAGTAGGGGAGAAAGTGTCTCAAAAGCTTTGATTCCATACCCATTTTGAATTTTTAAAGTCTATTTCAAATATCTTCAGTTCATGTCAATGATAAAAATTTAAATTTGCAAGCAATTAGAATAATTAATTTGTCAAATAATCCTTTCAATTTAATCTGGAAGAGCTTCTGCATATAATGAAACCACCATCATTATTTAAATGTGCGCCTCTTCAAATCAGCTTCACCAAACAAATAAAATATTTTACAAAGTTCAAATTGCTCATACGTCATCTCCTTCCACTCTCTTTTTTCATTACAGGGTACATAAACTGACTTGCAATATTTTGGCATTTCTTTTTCCATAATCAACATAACAAGCCAAGATCATTTGCCTAATCGTTTCTCCAGCAAAAAAAAGAAATGCTGATCTGAAATCCAAAGCATGACACAGCCATCACCTCATATTTATTCTTTATTTTGGTTATGTTGATGTATCAATTTCCCAAACAAGATGGGTGGGGCCTTTTATCATGCCTACCCCTTGAAATGTACTTGACAAATATTATTTGGTAGCAGTAATGAATTGGATTCCAGTCACAGCGTTAAATGTGTTTATCTTCACTTGTCACATTGTTTTCCAATTCAAAACAATTCTGTCTCATTTTAATGCAGAATATCTCTTTGGTTACTGTTTACCACTTTCCCACCTCTTTCTAAAATGGTAGATGTATAAACGGATTGATGAAAAAATAAAAGCTACTACTGGCTTATTTCACCAAATGAAACAAAACACCCCTCTTGTCCCTATAAAGTATGTACAACAACAGATTCCATTTCATTTGTGCAGTGATACATGTGGCAATTTTGTAGCACTAGAAACGTATTTCCTCATATAAAGCTTTCCTAAACGTGACAATAAACCAGAAGAGTACATTTGGGAAAACCTTATAATAATTAACCCATTAGTCAGACTAAGATCTTCAGTACATTTTTTGACAGCAGAATTGACTCTGGCCTTGTCCATGTCTCTTTTTGTCCTGATCAGGCATTCAAGACAACAACACTTGTATATTTGTACTCTGTGACACATCTGAAAACACAGTCATCAAAATAAATGCCAAGTTTGATGTTGTGCCTGAGGACACATCTGCCTTCATTACAATACATAGTTTTTTTCTTTTTCTCCTGGATATAATACTTATGGACATATTTATGCCACATAGATTCAAAAAGCCCCTCCTGGCTTTTTGCTTGTTCAGAGAAAAAAACATGATCACCAGTATAATATGCTCTTTGTCCGAACAAATAAGACACACTTCAGTGAATCACTGTCTTACTAGTAATGTCTTTTTAGCTCCATTATTACCTGGAATACATTTTCTGCACACTTGCTTGTTAGTTTCTGCATTCACTCATTCATTTTCCGTACCGCACATCTTGTATGGGTTGCAGACTACAACCTTAACTGGTCGCCAGTCATCCATAGGGCACATAGAGACAGACAACCATTCGCACTCACAAGCATTCACAACACCAAAAAGGAGAAGAAACAAGGAAAATCAAAGTCTGGCAGACTCCTGCCAACAATACAATTTTCTACATGTTACTTTTCCATCCTTGACCGCTAGTGTGCTAAACAAGGAACTCAATTAAAATCAACAATTCCCTCTTGTCGCATTGACGACAGAAAGTGACTCATCTTTAGCAACGGTGCCCACAAGTTAAAGGCATATTAGACGTTAAGTAAAACAGCACTTTCCTAAGTGCTTACAATTTCCTGCTTGTGGCACTTCTTAATGCAGCAAGCATTCCCTAACATAGTGTGTTGCGTTCATTTATTATTGTGTGTCCTTGCTTTCTACTCACTATTTGGTTGGTTTTCCAATGTTTTTCAGGTACGGCGACATGGTCCCAAAAACAATTGTGGGGAAGATTTTTGGCTCCATATGCTCATTGAGTGGGGTGTTGGTCATCGCCTTGCCTGTGCCTGTCATCGTGTCCAACTTCAGCCGCATCTACCACCAAAGCCAAAGGGCGGAAAAACGGCGAGCTCAGAGGGTACTAAATCCCTGTCCACTCTCTTATCTCCTTGTGACTTTTCTGCTTTCTGTTCTTTCCTTAACCCCATGGAGCAGTGACACAAACAAAATCTATCTTTTCGAATGTATATCTTGTTTTGTGTTCCTGTGCATATTGACTAAGAGTACATTTCAGTGGGGGCAAGGATGATCTTAAGAGCAATAATGTCAGCAGCTTTCCAATAAGAAATTTGTTAGGTATTTTTTTTACCGAACCTGAAAGTGTTTCTCTAAGGCAGAGTATGTAGATCTCAATTATAGCCGTTCCTGGCTAAATTACGGGGTTGTCACTGGGATTCAGAGGCAATTAGTCAGACAGCAAAGGCTAAAACCGAGATCTGTTTGTTCAAACAGAAAACTCGACTCGCTAGAATCCGTGCGGCGAAGATTCGAGGCACTAATGCCTATATGCGCTACAAACAAAATGGGCTCCTGATCGACTCACTGGAGGAGGTAACGCGGGAGGGGGGGCAAGCGGCGGCTCAGGGGCTGACTGGCCGGGGGCCTCGCTGACGCTTGCATGCCGCTCGGCTCTGGGAAGGGGCAACGTCGGGTCGGGGATGGGGTGGTTTGGCGGGAGATCATACCACCACACTCACAGGGAAATGGGGAGGGGGCTGCTATCATCTCAGTGCTTTCGTTGTCCTCTCTTCTCTTGCATTGCAACTCTCGGCATTGACATGCTTGGTCAACAGTCTATCTCTGTCCATACATGAAGCGGGCCCGGCAGGCACACTCCTTGCCTTACAGTCACACTGACTCATGACCCAGCTCTGCATGTCTGTCCAACAGCGTTTGGAGGGGAAAGTGGGGGGAAGAACAAAATGGGCTTCCTGGATAGTGGGTCCCTTCTGGAGGCTGTCTGCTCAGCCTTACATCTCCTCTAAACTCTGTTTTTGATCCAATTTGTGTTATTTCTAGAACATTCCCTAGCTACAAGTGCAGACTAACACCTTCCATCCCAGAGCTGTGCAGAGCTTCATCCAAAGCGTGTGGTGTCGTTGTGCTAGTTTTCTGGTTCTGTGCTGTGTTTGATGCGGTGTGTTCGATCTGTGTCTCGGACGTGCCACTGCTGTTGCACGGAATCGCCCATTTGGATTTCTCCATGGTCTCTATTGATTTAAAAAAAAAACTATAATAATTTTTAAAAAACGGTTGTGTCATGCATCTCTCGAACATCCTCATACTCGCCGGGTCGCAGTAGATTGGCTGCCGTGCTACAGATCAGCATTTGTGTACTCTCCACTACATTACTGAGCTAGCCGTTGCCTGACAGTCATTGCACCCAACAATTAGGCTCCAAATACTGCTCTTATGTTCCAACTCTTGTTTTGTTTTGTTTTATTTTGTTTGTTCCAAGGCCTCCAAGGAGGCAGGACAAGCCCTGGTTGGGAAATCGACCAACCCTCCATTTGAGAGCCAACATCATCACCTTCTGCACTGCTTGGAGAAGACTACGGTAAGTTTCCATTTTGTCCTGACTTCAAGAACAGTAAATAAAAATGGTTAGCTCTCTAGCTTTGGTTGATGGCAAAATATGAACTCAAAATGTTTTTTAAAAAAAGGCAGTTTAGCAATTTCGGCAAATTAAAACCTTTGTTCATTCAACTAGTGAACTGATTATGTTTGATAGGGCTGCAGGGGTGCTGGAACCTATTGTAGCTACTTACAGGAAGAAGGTGGACTACAATCTCGATGGGTTGCCAGCCAATCAGAGCAAATTATAACTTCTTAAAACTTCAAAATCCTTACTGTTCTAATAGCTTTAAAGTAATAAATACGAGCAAGTTTAAATGACTCTGAGAGATAAATTGTTCATGTAGAATGCAGTACTATTTTTCTTTAAAATGAAAAAATAATTCATATTTTTGGGCTAGAATAGATTAAATTGGCATCTCACTTTAATGGGTTTGATTTAAAGTTGAATTTAGTAACAAAGATAAGTCAAGTTACCACCAAATTAGGTAGTTGCTTTTGTGGCTACAAAAAGAATCACCAGAGAGTTAAACATTCCTGATTTTGTTTACAGAGTATAATATAGATGACTAAAAAGCAGGTCGGCAACACAAGGCCGCATCACTCATGCAGACTGGATTAACAGTAGCGCACGCTTGTGATATGACTCGTCACACAAATAGAACTAAAGTGAGTTTTTTCATCCGTGTGCTAAATCTGGAATCTATTCATATGCGGCAGATAAAAATAGCTTGCAAAAGAGACCGGGGAATAGTGGTTCCTCCCCTCCTCCTCATCTTATCCCACCCCCTGACGTCAGCGACATGCCATGATAACATGGCTCCAGTCAGCCAGAAACATTATTCCCGGTAAACAAACCAGCACGCTTGATTTTACGCAATGTATAATTTAAAGGCTTAAGAGCCTTCTAAATGCGAGGATGCGACAAGTTTTACACTGGCGCAGCCCTGCGAGTCCATGCAGACAAGGCCCAGGCGGTAAATCACTGTTCTTCCTTATTAATGACCTCCACCAGCCCATTCCTCTGTGGCACTTCATGTAGGAACAGCTCTATAAAGGGTTCATGCCATTGTGATGCACACATATTGGCCTCAAGCGTCTGGTGGTGGCTTTTTAAGGCAGAATTTACACTGCTGCTCATTCCTATTTACAGTAATGCCTACATCCTATTTTCCTGTCTGTCGGGTACCATTAGTGATGGGAAGTAACCAATGAATGTACAAATATGCTTTTACTGGGCTAAAGTTCTGTCGAATCACCCTCTTGCTACTGCCACAATGTAATTTTCCAAATACGGGATGAATAAAATTATCCAATCCAATCCAATCCAAGCCTATTTAATGGCAGATTTTTTTTTTCAAAGCAGACTTTCACATTTTTCATGTTGGACTGATTTTTTCCGACTTGCGAAATTCTGTCTTCTCTGGCAATAGTAACACAAAATAGGCCCAAAAAAAAAGAAACCAGAGATTGGTTCCTTCCAATAGAAAAATGTTTTCTCGCTTTTTTTTCCCTTTTTTGTAACAGAAGGATACTTCTTTCACACCAGAAGAAAATAAAACAATTCCTTCTGGTTTAGGTCAAGGGTAGAGCTTGATGTAGGAATGTGCATCTTTTTTTCATATCTTGTAAATTAAAGTTAACAGCTATGTAACTATGCACCTCTTCTTTCCAAGAAAAAAAGGTTGTAAAAAAATTATAGAATAAGCCCAAGTGCTTACAGAGATTGAATATCTAACTGCTAGTGACCTGAAATTACAGGGAGGTTCCATTCGGCTTTATTTTATTATAATAAAGAAAATTTCCCGTTATATCGTAATAGTCAACTTTCTCTTTATGGTGCAGCAGCAATACGCTTTTCTAATTTATAGTGTAGAACTAAAGGTTGCTTCTGTAGGAACCTTAGTTTCAAAGTTGAGAAAATACAGTTTTGGAAAATAGTTATTTAGATGCAAACCATATCGCATTAAATGCTACTCAGCACTATTTTTGTTTTTCATATCTGCGTGAACAAACAATTATGTTGCAAATCTTCATATTCAAAGTACATGCATATTGCATACATAAAAATCTGAATCGAGACAATCAAATATACATTTTCCTATTTACATAAGAATTTGAAAGAATAAATGGATGAGAAGACATTTTTTTTTCCAAAAATCATTTGCATCTTTTTATGACATGTGAAAGACGGCTGAAAAACAGTATACAACCTAATTGGCAAGGAGAAAAGGTTTTGTCAAAAGGTTGATTTTGCATTTTTTTGTCAGTTACACTTTTTCTTTTTCCTAACATTTCAAAAACTAAACTCAGCTATTTTCTGCAAAAGACCTATCCACCTTATTTTGTGCCCACTCAGAAAAACATTCAAGTTCAACAAGATAGTGCCAAACACTACTTTAGTGTGATATTGGATCATCTCAGAGTCGACAAACAACATTTTGTGCAAATAAAATGTCAAGCCCTCCAAAAAGTGTGAATTTGCAAATCAAAAACAGACTAAGTTTGATTTTGTACATGTTTAGTAAACATTTTTCAATCACACCAAAAGTCTGATTACACCCCCCACACCTCCATTAGTTCTCATATTTGAGATATGTACAATAGTGTGGTTTCTCATTAAAAAAAAAAAAAAAAAGGTTATTTGCAGGTGTCTCTGGCATCAAACAGCCGGGCCTGGTGGTGCCACACTGGTGCCCCCTGCTGACAATGTCTGCAACCTCGAGGCGAGCGTGACCTTCAAGTCATGCTCATTTGTCACAGACATGATGCTGTTGAAGGTTTGCGCAGATGGCGCTTAATGTGGACATCTGGCCCAATACATTTCTGCTACAGCAATGAATCATATTCCAATTATTAAACTATATGGCGTTAAATGCTGTTCACCTGTGGTGGGAGGTGCTGACAAATAGGCCTCTTTGGTTTTTGAACTTAAGCCGATTGTTCAGGTTGTCTGTACATTATATATTTATTTCCAAAAGCACTTATTCTTTGCTGTTGCAGGGTACTTGAGCATGTCCCTGCTGACTTAGAGCCAAAGGCAGAGTATACTATTTACTAGTGGCAGGTTATTTGAAGGTCATATACTGACAGACAGACTACCACACATATTCATTGACTGGGAATTAACCCCTCACTTTCAGAAATACCACTAATCTATCAGTAGCTATCTGCAGTGTCAGTATTAACTTAGCTTGGCCTCCTCAACAATTACATGTTCTCCCCACTCCTGTGTGGATTTTCTCTGGGTACTCTGGTTTCACCCGACACCTCCCTTAGTAATATATTTGAGAGATCTACAACAGTGAGGCATTACCAATACCAAACAATTCAAAACTGTGACCAGCTCCCATGGTTATTATTTGTACTATTTCATTTTATGTGTCTCAAACAAGTGTCTACTTCCATTTAAGTGCAGAGTTTGAGTACTTACTGAGTATGCCTCCGGTCACATGTTCATAAAGCAAAGGTATGAAAACCATGTCCTCAAAAGCTGCAGTCAGTCATGCTCTTTGTTCTGACCAATCAAGAACAAACTATCTAATCAATGAGGTTCCTGTTGAAACAAGATGCACCTGACTACAATCCACTGATTGCTCTTACAAAATACCAGATTGGGAAAAAGTGTCTTCCTGATGGGTTGGAACTAAAAGCCACGCCCGCTGATTTTAGTGGAATATTTGTAGAGGTACCCCTGATATTACTATTAGTGTTGTACTGGTAACTAGACAACTATCAAATAAGGCCACGAGATTGCACAAAAATTCTATTATCGGTGTCGACACGTACTAACAAACAACACAGAAATAGCATTCATCAAAACTGATATGGAACTGGATTTTGTGGCCCGCCTTGCACGCACTTATGTGTGATCAAGTGTCAGTACATGCCAAATCTAATAAATGTTTTCTTCATGAGCTGTCGTATCATTACATAATCGTCAATGGTATACGAATTACCGAAAGGTAACACAAAGTTGCATCGGAATTCAGAACAACATGAATTATGATTCTATTTCCATTAATTCATATTCTGCACACGGGTCGTGGGGGTGCTGGAGCCCCAATCGCATTGCTTCTTATTTTTAAAGCTCAAATGTGATGCAATTAAAATATTACTAAGAACAGAATATAAGCACATTCATCCTGTTAAGTCTTTGTCGTCTGAATTGATCACAGTGATTCCATTTTTTCCAGAATCACGAGTTTGTGGATGAACAGACATTCCAGGCTAACTGCATGGAGATTTCAGTGATCAAAAAGTCAGGCTCCCGCTCCTCCTCGCTGTCGTCCTCGCCGCATGGCCTGGGCTCGTGCTGTTCTCGGCGCCACAGGAAGAAGAACAGCTTCAGCTTGCCAAGCACAAACAACCAGGAGCTTAGCACCATCCAAATCCGAGAAAGGCCCATAGCCAACAGGTAGGGCCCGCTCATCATTATTTTCCTCATCCTTATTCATCAGGCTGCACAGTTGTGTTGGTGGACCATCGGGGTGAGATTGTCAAGTAGGCCCAACGGTTTTTGTTTTGTACGCAAAAATATAGTGGGAGGTCCATAGAAGTTTACTGTTGTTGATTTCTTACGTTCTTTTCTTACATACAAAGTGTTTTAAATCACATGGGCATTTTCTCTGAGTACAAAATCAGTTGCCGTTAATTGTCTAACAAAAAATCATTTGGTGGTTGATAACAACAAAATATGACTTTTAAAAATATAATAAAGAAAGAATTGTGTATAGAGTTTTCCTGCCTAACACTTAAAAGCGGTTTAATTAATTTAAGCACATTTTTCATCCTGCTATATTCGGAAATCTGAATATTGCTTGTTGTCATTGACTGTAACTCACAGCAAAGATTTGTAAAATGGCTTCTTTATATATGAAATGTATTCTGACACAGATTTTTTTCTTTCTGCATTGAAGTCTTGCCACCCAGTATATCACATTTGCTCCAGAGATCAATAGATTGTAATTCAATGCAACACCTTAAAAATAAATAATCTATATATAATTCAATTTCAACTCCACTGATAACAACATAAAGCAGATAACTCAATGTGTAAGAAATTAAAAAAAAGTCTTGCATGTCCTGATAACACATGAAGTTGGTAAGATAATTGGCTTTCACAGACGGCTTCTACTGATCCATTAGTTGTGCTGTGTGAACTCATTCATTAATGCCAGCATGTGAAGATAGCAAAGTAGATGTGAGAAGTTCCATTTTCACATGCAGGCAAAACCACACTCTGTGAATGACAAGTACTCTGTTCTCTGTACTCATCTTTTTTTGTACTTTTATTTATGCACCATTTGTCACATAAGTGTTCCCTCTTTACAGAATTAACCTGATTGGTACTAGAAATAGTGGTACATTCTTCAAAAGAGTGGAACATGTAGTATATATTTATATATATATTTATATATATAAAACACTTTTCACTCTTTAAAAATTACATTTTTATTTCATGGGTGGGTTTGTTGGCACACAATGCTTTGAGTCATGAAATATCGCAAATTAAGTTCCAGTTTTAGAATCAGCTAATGGAATAATGTCAAATTTAAGTAATATATTTAAGTAAGTTAATCCTTGAATTGATAAGGATTAAAACCACCAAATATCCCAGTTATGACAAATACATTAAACAAAAGGAGTTTTTGTCAAAAGCTGTAATGCCAAAAGACCATGACGTCATTTGTGAACTGTAACAGTTCTTCTTTTAGTCCACTTATGTCTATTTTCTGTTTTTCTTTTTTGGTCATTATGCAGCCGCTCCAGCCTGAACGCCAAATTGGACGAGACGGTGCCCTTGAAATGTGACGAGGCTTACGTCAGCCCTTGCATGGTTAGCCTCGCTGCCCCGGTGGCGACCTCGCCCGATGACGATGGCTTGTCCGGCACTGCCTCGGTGTACTCTCAGAGCAACATTGTGCGAGTGTCAGCCTTGTAGACGCCTGCCGGGACACCTCGCTCCCCACCGTCCTGCCATGCTCAAGGAGATGGGACCAGCGAGCATGAACCTGCCAACCCGGGAGGGATTATGAGATGATTTGTTTCTGGGCGATGATCTCATCTGATGTCAAACTCTCTCTGCATGTTTTTTTTAATTATTTTTTTTAAGCGTCAACGTGAATGACGTAAGCGAGACGTGACCAGCACATCTTGTCCCATTAAGCACAGCCGAGGGAATGCGTGGTGATCATCATTGCCTAAACAAATTGAAAAAATACTTTATTTTGGGATGTCTGTGAACGTTTTTTTTGTGTGTGTGTGTGTGTGTTTTGGCGGGCCTCTAATGACAAAGCACACCAGTTCATTGCCCTCCTTGCAAAAGCCACTTTTTTTGTGACGACAGTGGCACCATGACTAACGGGCACTCCAATCTTTGATTTTTAACGCTTCACATATGCTGTCTGTGAATGGACAGAAGACCGCTTTGGCTCCATACCACCCTGTTTCATTCTTCAGTTTTCTACATAGTGGAGTCATGTCTTGTTTATTTTGTTTAACTAAAAACAATACCACACTACAAATGAGGTTTTGCTAAAACATGTCATGCAGCACTAAGCTCTACTGACAAACAGCAGAAGAACAGAGCATATGTTTCTATAGTAATGCTTATTGCAGCATTTCCATACCGTAAACTCTAATCATTTGCCCCCAAAACAAATGCCGCAAAGTTTTGAAGTTTATAAACTCAAACGTATTGGGTTTTGAAAAGCTTCCAAGTTTTAATTACTACATGTACCTTTTGATTTCAGTGAAACAAGTTTATTTAGTCAACTGAAAGATTTGAAAATTTAAAAAAAATAATAAATGACAGCCAGAAGGGTCTTAGCAAACTTCTAAAGGGGGGATAACATGCTCTTTGGGGCATATTCCTAACCTGTACGCTATGTATACTCGTCAAGCAGAGGACCCAAACTCTGCAAATATTGATTAGCACCGCCTCTGTTGCAAGCACTTAATGAGGTTTCTTGAGGTTGATTAGAAGTTAGACAATCTAAAAGGTGTGGGATTATTATGAAATGTGCATAGAACCTATGCAATTGGTGTGGATATTTTTCCAACAAATTAGATGGTTTGCAGGTCGATACCTATTTTCTTGATGGAGGACTAGAATATTTGTTTTCAAAATCACTGCAATGTGTGCACGACTGCTGAAGTCTAATCTATATTGGTTCTCATTGCCATGTATTCATTTGTGAACAATGTTGGTACAATATGTAATAACATAGGCTTCTTATCTTGACCTTGCTCATCCAAAAATGATTACATGGTTTTGTAACATTCATCACCAGACTATAACCTTAATAAGATAAGGCACATGCAGTGATTTTGAAGTCATGGAAATATATTAATAATGGACATATGCAAGTAGGTATATTAGGTTGTGCTAAAATGATGCTGTTAAATTTAATTTAATTAACAAACAAACTAAAAAATTGATAATCAAAAAGTCATTATTTAAATTAATAGATCATTTTGTAAATCTGAGTTTACACTATTCAATCTTGTTTATTCTTTTTCCATCATGTGCACAAAAAGCGATTAAATATACACCTACGAGTATTTTTGGCTGCCATGTTTGTATGGGTTATTGCTCCATATGTTTTAAATTGATAGCAGTTGAAAGTTTAAATTAGGAAAACATGTAAAGGTTTGTTGATCAATTTGGCTTCAATAGCCTTCTATGGCCTTTTTCCTTAGATTTTTCTCTTCTAACATACAGTGAATTGTATCTGATTTAGTGGCCCAATATAAGATATTGAAAACAAATATACAGAACAAAAATTAAACAAGGGGTCAGGTCTAAGAAATGGAAATGCAATCATGAAGCATAAATTCCCAAAGAATAAAAACAAATTAAAAGCGCACAGCAAGCACAATTTGCTTTTTATTCAACAAACGATGCGAGCAAGTGACCTTTTTTTTTGGCATTAATTCTTTAATCTCTCTATAGAATGACAAATTGGTACTGTTTTATGAATTTGAGTTTGCATCACTTGTGGTTACAGAACAAATAACATTTATAGCTCAAGGTACTGCAGTACTCTAAAAGTCTGATTTACTAATGTTAAGTGCTTTTCAATGACTTTAAATGTTGTTAGAGTTATGGTCTTACAGTGCGACTTGAACCAAGGATGCATTTTAAAAGATTTGTTCAAATCAAAACACAGGCAAAATGCAGAGATGAAAAGAAAGTAACAAAAAGCGCCAGTGACAAAAAGGTCAACAGGGATCTAATAAAAACCTGAAAGTAACTGTGACAAAGAGCAAGGCACTACAAGAGAAGGGTTTACTTATAATAACAACACAAAAAACACTCAATATCTGCACAAGGCAAAGAATACTAGACACCGTAGAACAGGGGTCGGGAACCTTTTTAAAAGAGAGAGCCATAAACTACTCTTATTTTCTAATGTTATTTCTAAAGAGCCATTCTCAGAATTTAAAAGTAAAAATATATTAAAATGTGTACTTTAGTTTTTATTTTTTGGTCATTTCACCAATTTTTAATCACAAAAAGTCTCTGATTTCTTTTGACAACTTTGTTATGCTGTTGGTACTCTATCAGTATTACTGAAATGATGCATTCACAAAAGTAATAAAAATAAAAATTATGATTAAAGTGCTGCTAAAGCTAGTCTCAAGGCCACAGTGTCAATGTGACGATCCTATTGGTGCATTTGGGACTCGACTCCCTCACTAGTGATTTCCATATTTTACCTCACAGATTAGTGGAAACCCATATGCACCCATGGAAAGAGCCAAATATGGCTCTCGAGCCATAGGTTCCCTACCCCTGCCGTAGAACAATCACTGAATCAAATACAAAACAAACTTTTATCTAGTCAGGAATATCAAGAACAAAGGCACGACATGACAAACTGGACTTACATTTATGCTACTATTATTTTTTTTCATGTGGTTTTCATATCGCAATGGTTCTGCTACTCCCTTAAAAAGGGATTATACTGTAACCTGGCACTGGCAAGTTATAGCACTACTGCATTTCATCCTTCCTGCTTCCACATTGGAGCGCCATTCCTCAGCACCACTCTTGTAAATTCACAGAAAGCCCATCCTGGAATGGAAATAAACAACACAGACTTGTGGATGTCCAGTTCCGATAGGCATCCCGATATCTTTTTTGTGGAAAATGTGCAAGTGAACTTGGGAAATCAATCCTCTTCACTGAATAAGGACACACATTGTAAAAAAATAAGCGACATTTACCTCTCGTGCGGTTACTTTGCAACCAGCTGGAATAAGTTGGTAAAAGTATCTTTTATGACTTGTCATGACTGGGTAGATTTCACTGTGTTTAAGGCCCATTTTGTACAGTTTTCATATTGTAAATATCTCCAGGACTTGATGGATTGGGACATTGAGTCCCTTTATTTCTAGCTTTAGTTTGGTTTGGACAGTGGTTGGCGTTCTATTTTTTGACTGTTGGCTGGTTGAAATAAGGATTTTTGCATGCTGTCATTGCAAAATTCTGTTCTATTAAAGTTTGTCTCTGCTTCCTGTAAGGTGGCTTGTCTGTAAAAGGGAACAACGCAACGAGGCCTGTGTGCGTGAATATTTGTGTGTGAACGTGCACGCACGCGTCTGTGTTCGGATGTAAAATTCTTCTAAAACACTTTTTGCTTTGAAAGAAAAACAAGACTATTGTCAATGATCAACTGTACGGAGTGTCCCCATTTGCCCCTGAAAAAAAATTGACGTAATTTGAAATGTGAATATTTGTGAATGAACTGCACATAAAAGTTAAATAAAAATTGTTCCTACTTATATTTTTGGAAACAAAATTCAAAATGGTTATGTATTGTACTTTAACAATAAAAACTTAACTGTACGTCACAAATGCACCGTACTGGATTTACGGGGGTTGAAATATTTAGAAATATTTCTATTAGTGGTACATTATAAAGATGTATATTTAGTATTTTTGACTCAAAGTTTCTGAAAAACATATTAAATTAAAATACTTTATTCATTAAAAAACTCAAAAACACAAAAATATAGGTTTATGGGGTATTATTTTAAGCAATGAAAAAGCCCCCTGCTTTTTGTAGAAACATTGTAAAAATATTTATTGCTAACTAAAAAGGATGTACACTCCCCGGGAAAAATATACATGCATGAATATTTAATAGTAGTTAAAAGTATTTGATTAAAAGTGGTATTGGTTATAAAGTTTATGCATGAAAAGTATTTTTTTTTAACTTTTTAAAAACAGACCCAAAACCAAGCAGAGAGACAAGAAAATAAAAGAAGTCAATGAAGGTTAATGCATGCAAAAGCACATTATTATAACCAGTTATGGCAATAATGGCTCAAGTACTGAAGGACATGTCTGAACCTGAAGAGCCTAGCGGGTGGTCCCAACCACAGGCTCTCTGGAGGTATATACTCCTGCAGAGCTTATTATCTGACTCCTGGTAGTTTCAATTCCCCCATCCACCCGCATACACACACTCTCACACACACACATACACATACAATGCAACGTGCCGCATATTAGATCACATTTAATGGGCCTCCTACTCCAGAATGCTCCGGAACTAATTGAACTGGCATTTGATGGATGGCAAGGCAAACATTAACGGCAGAGTGCAGAGAATGTGAGCATGGTTTTAAGCTGATAAAACCCGGTGCGGAAGTGAGGGTTGACTGCGGCATACATTATTGGGTTACTCAATGATGTGATGCAGGCGATGGACACTGACATGATCTCCACTTCTTGCATTGTAGCACTCGGAAACATGCAAGAAATACAAAAGTCTCAGCATTGCATCTTTTATTTTTAAGGGAAAATATGAGTACTATCTGCAAAAAAATGATATAAATAGAAAAAAATTACTCAAACACATGAAAGTGTGAGCTGACATACTTCTGGTCAAAATATGTACAAATTCTGAGATAAAACCAAATTGAATTTTAGAATAGAGAATTTGAGAGAAAAAGGAAGAAATAAAATGAATTAGATCAAATGAAGCAAAATAGACTAATCATAATTGGTCAACATGTTAACAATTAAAAATAAAATATATAAGTCACCACTTAGTATTAGCCTTGTGTTAATAGCCCAGATGGAGGGAGGGGCGCACTAAGTAGAGTGTATCCTTTTTGTTTACTAGCTGGGTTAACAGTTAGACAAAGACCCAAAGGAAAGAAGCTTGTCTTCCTAATTTGAGGGAAAAGTCTCATCTCTTCAAATGGTTGGCAATTTTTTTAAGCATCTGGGTATTAAAAACATGAAGGAGGCCATTAGAATTCTCCCCAGCTGCCTTGGTAGCAGTACACACTCTCTTAGGGAGTTCTTGTCCTTTATAGCAATATTTCCATCGAAACAAAGCATGGAGAAGGAGATGAATGAACACTGTACAACATTCTCATTGCACGTTTGCATACCTGGAATTTAGCAAGATTCCTCAAGCACTGTAATCGATACTGATCTTTTATTTACGAAGCATATCAAATTCACGTCAAATTTCTGTCATTTGTCGATTAAAGTGCCAACAAACTTGAATTTGGAGTGCATCATCAAAGAACATAGAAGTTCATTTTTGAATGCCCCTTGTATTTCATCAGAAATGTGATTTGCACCCTAGTGACACATGATGGATGAACAGAAAGATGGATATGAATGAATGGATTGATAGATGGGTGGATGGATGAACAAAAGAAAAAATGGATGGAAAACAAATTGGTGGAAGGACAAATAGAAGCATGATTCCATTTTTAGATCTTTTTGTAGTCATCATGCATTTCTCCTGCCTGACAGTTCTTACAAAGGCAGGAAAGAAAACCTGACCCCCAAACACACACACACAGAAAAACAATACTGTCTGAACTAAAGAAATTTGAAATCCTAGTTTAAAAAAAAAAGAAGGCAGGATGAATGCTACTGAGCGATTAAGGAAATAATGACTTGATAAACAAAGGTATGAAAGAAAAGACAGTGAAGAAAAGTTTAGGTGGATGAAAGAAATAAAGATAGAGATAGACAGATAGAAGGGAGACAGATGACCTGGGTCCTCCTGTTCCTGTGTACAATCCCATTGATGAGTATGGTGGTAACTAGTGGCAGCCATACCACGAGGAAGGGGATTATGATGTAACCTGCCCGTTTAGCCATTTTGCTCTCCTTTTTATGACTTTTTCTTTCCCTGCTGGCATTGGATGGCAGAATGCAAACCGCACCTTGTATGTTTGGCCTTTCCATTGCCAGTGGCGAGCCTTTTACCACTGGCGAAACAGGATTGGTCACATGCATCGAGGCGAAAACATGAAGACTTGCTACTTTCACTTCACAAGGTACTTTGTCATGTGTCACCCGCCAGGCGAATGGCTTTTCCATGTTGCGTTTGACCAGCTGCTCACCTGGCTTTGGGGTTAGGTTTTTAACAGAGGCCCTTTTGTATCCATTTGGTAGTAATATTTGCTAGTTTTATCAGCTTTCTGAGTAGATAGCACCACAATAGATTCATGTGCGGCACCGGGATTATTTTCATTCAAGCTCTTTCCATTCCTGATGCAAAAGACAATCATTGAATCATTTTCTGTACATTGCCATACAATGTCAGCTAAGAGAGTTAAATGCTTTTCACAATTTGGTATATACATACAATTATCGCAAAGTTATGCGTGGTCCACATCAAAAACTGGCGCATAACATGCACGATGTGCATAAAAAGCAGTGTGTACCAATCGATATCAACTCATTAGAATTTTGGGTGTGTTTGTTATCAGGGCATGCATAGATTCTGATTGATAAAATCTAAGGGTGACAAAGTCAGATAGGACCACCATTCTGAGTTAAGAGAAATCAATTGTCATCAGATGGACCACAAGCTTTGTCTAGATTTGGATTAAATGGGCTGTTCATGATTATCAGTTTATTTATTTTCCATATCACTTATCTTCACACAGATGACAGGGGTGCTGGAGTCGAGCCCAATTCAACCATAGGCAATTGATTGCCAGCCTATTGTAGGGCACAATGAGATGAACAATGATTCCTACTCATCATCTAGAGACAATTTGGGGTGTTCAGTCAGCTTAGCATGCATGTTTTGGGGAGTTGAGAAGAAGGAAGGAAAGAAAACTACCTCCAAAACATGGGAGAGGCCAATTTTTCAAAAGGCAAACACATATAACATAGTGCTGTGTAACAAAAAAAAGCCTCAACAGCATACCTTGTCAATGTTGTTGGGGCCAGTGGAACCAAATTTGAGTAGTCTTCCCTGCTGGATTTGGCTTCACTTTGTTGTACGTGGGCAGAATAAGACTTCTGAGATTGATATGGTGATTTGCCACCTTTTCGCATTTCTATGGAAGGGCCGAGCTACACCCAGATATCTCTCAGCACTAATGCGTGCCAATGTGGAGAGCTCCACGCTGCAGGCAAAGGAAAATGAGGCCACTTGAACTGGACAGAAGAAAATATGTATCAGAGCTGGAGGAATGGACAAGACATAAAGCTACATAGTAGAAGAATGTTCAATGTACAATATCTTAGACTGTGCAATATTTTAGAATTCACTTAGTGAATGTGACTTTTTATACTTTAATATTAATATTTATGTTTGTTTTTTTTACTGGGAAAACACACTTTGTGGAGTAGCACCACCAATTCCTTTATACGCATCTGTGGATGATGACAATAAAAACTTTGTATTTGATTTGATTTGAATGTGTGAATGGATGACCAAAACGCTCAACCGATTATAAGAATGATGATGGATAGATAAAATAACGAATAGTTTGATGGATAGAATAGAAGAAGGGAAGGATGGGTCAATTGATGATGGAGTTAGACTGATGAATGGATAGACAAATGGATGGGTTGATGGATGCTGAATAGGTAAATGAATGAACAACTGGGAGGGCAACACATAGATAGATAAATGGATACATAGATACAATGGGAATGAGGAATGGATTTGAGACAGTGTTGGTTCCTGACAATGGCGATTTGGGCGGAGTTTGAGAGGGTGCAAGTGATTGTCTAATAGCTCACCCCAGCCACTAAAGTGCTCAAGCAATCGATTTGAGGGGATCGGGAGTGATTCTTCACAAGCTGATTGGCCTAAGACACAAGGAGCAGGCAGATGGCAGGTGACATGAATTGGGAATCATAAAAAAAACAGAAAGGGAGGAACAGGAATTGAATCAAACCACATCATAAAATAAGACAGGGGAACAACAGGAATAAAGCCAATCTAGAACACATACAAAAACAAACCATGAGTCGTAGTGCTTTTAAGTGAATGGATAGATAGATGGGTGACAAATAATCTAAAACGTAATATTATGCAAGGAAAACAAAGAGAGAGAAAGAAAAGAGCAAGAATGGATTCACGGTTAAAATTATAAAATAAAGATAGATGCGTAGGGAGTTGGACTGTCAAAACAGATAGGCAGACCAACCAACAACCTGACAGACATCAGAGAACAAAACTAGCCATCTGGATGTCGCAGAAGTTGTGGTGAGTGCCGGCACTTGGCCAACTATCAAGCAACAGAATGACAAGTATGGGACAGTCACATACGCATCGAAGCATGTCCATAGCCGCCAGGTTGAACACCTGAGCATTGGTCCACGTCTGCAGGCTCCTTTGCTTGAAAGATCGTCTGGACACTATTTTTCACTGATGCTGCTGTTATCTGGTTGGCGTAGTTTCAACATGTTAAGTCAGATTATGTGTGGCATGCAGAATTTATTTTCCTGTCTTGGCAAAGAGAAGCTTGGCATCATGCTCACCTGCTGCCTAGAAAATTTTACCATTGTGTCCGCGCCTATTCAATATCATCCCTATCATCCCATTGGACTTCATCGCGTTATCGTCTATTAAATGCAAATGACAGTTAAAAGAACAAAAAAAGTTTATTTAAAAGAAGTTCTATATAATCAATCTTAGGACTTTTGCCTTTTTCCAGCATTAAAAAAAATATTACGCCATTATTCAAGCTTAATAAAAGGCTGCAGTGGTCCAGGGGGATCTCCTGCATATACAAATCAGGAATATTGCTTCTACAAGCGCAGTGTAGTTAACCTACGCTAAGTGCATACTGGATATATATTGACCTTCTGAGGATTTGCTCTAGCCTATTAATTTTCTAGGAACACCTTTGGCTTCTTTATGGATAAACACCTAACTTCTGGTTATAATACGTGAAATTACAATGTATATTCTATGAATATTTACAGGTAAAATATGTATATAGGTCTACCCTGATTACAAAATGAATCCTTCTGCTTCCGTGGTTAAATTAATTATCAAAATCAGGTAGGAAAATGTGTGTAAAATGTATTTTAAGTATTATTTTGTTGGCTAGTGAGACATCATGACTCAGTAATGGCTGCAAATATTAAATGGAAATGAATTAAGAATATTTATCTAATTAATTATAAATTATTAGAAGACTTCTACGTTTAATGGAGAAGTGTGTTTAAGTGACTGGCTCCATCTAATTGAGAAGTGTAGTTTAAATTTAGGATACTTGTGCGGGCCATAATCAATGGTATTTTCATCATTGACTGTGAGCCAATAGAAACTGGGCAGTTGGCCATAGTTTTAGAGGAATAGATGGATGAATATGGAGATTTATGTAAAGATCAATGAATAAATCATATAGGCAGAAGCAAGGCTAATAATGTAAAACATTAATGGATTATATACATTCAAAGAGATGAGTGTATGGAAAAATGCATGAATTTATGGTTGGATGGATATACAGTATAAATGATTGATGCAAAATGGGGAAGGATGCCCAAATGGACAGAGAGATGCACAGAAGGAAAGATGGGGGGCTGGACAGATGGTAGATTGTGGGTAGAAGGATGAATTGGTTTTAGAATGATTATTTCTAAGTAGAAACTAAACACTCTATTTCAAATACACACCTGGTCATCATAAAGTCGATTTTACTGTACTGCTGCACTTTCATTCACCCAATAAAAAGGATTTTTGCTGCACTCTTAATCGCAAAGCCAGCTAACAGCTGCCTATCCCATTTGGCCAGCCGAAGGTGAGAAGCTTGGCCAGATGGGGCTTGTTGAACGGATCGAAGTACTGAAGGCAAGCCAAGCTGGAGGATTAAGGCAAGACATTGCATAATCCTGTTTGCCGATAAAGTGTGAAATGCTCTTTGCTTTGGTCGCCAAGATTACCGACTCAACAGCAAATCTGGGATTACATCAATACAATTTATTATTTCTTCTTGACCATTCCAAAATGTTATGCTGGACACATTAGTCACAAATGTCACGCGAAATAAG
Organism: Stigmatopora nigra; assembly: GCF_051989575.1. Taxonomy (NCBI): domain Eukaryota; kingdom Metazoa; phylum Chordata; class Actinopteri; order Syngnathiformes; family Syngnathidae; genus Stigmatopora; species Stigmatopora nigra. The sequence goes on from NC_135529.1 coordinate 1,118,663, forward strand.
AAGAAAAATATGTAAGAATTGGCATTTTTGGGGCTTTTTAGAACAGGCTATTTATTGAAGAAACAGAGTTGCCAATACACAGAATGAATAAACTCACAATGGGCTTCTGTGGGCCATAAAACACACCGACACAAAGACAATTTGGACAACCCATTTCAACAAAGATGACGAGCACGAAGGCAGAAACCTAACACACACATACAAAAATAACACTAGATGAGTTTAATTTATGTCTTTATAATTTTATAAATTTTAATTTCAATGTTGACTGGCACCCAATTCCATTGTTGGTGATCAGAGTACAATAAGTAAGACATAGTAGGTGTCTTAGTTGCACTTGAGTAGAAGTCACAGGCCCAGGCAAACTAAGAAAAAGTGCAATTTATAGTGTACAAAATCTAATATTTACAAAAAAAAAGTTTTTGAAGGGGAATTTTTCAGTGTAATACACAGTTCTGGGCTATACATGTTAAAATACAGTATCTGTATAGAGAGAGAAATTTACTACGTACTTTAAATTAGTCATTCAATTCAATATCCATTAATTTCATGATATATATGTTTGCAAATCCATTAAAAAGTCAGTGAAGTAACAATATATTTTAGTATATAAATGAATTCATCCAGAGGAGATTACAACAAAGCCCACCAGAGAATTGCTCTGATGCAAGATGGCTACCAGTTAATTAAGCCACAGTCATGGTACCACTATTGGTATAATTATGTTCACACAAAAAAATCATCACCTAGCACTATTTATCTTCGTAAAGTCAAGATTTTTTGTTCATCTTAATGAGTGTCGCTGTACCTAATGAAATGGCCCATTATAGCCATCACGGTTTGACAGAAACAATCACTGACCAGATGAACTGAGGAAAACAACACTCAGCCTGTCTTGGATTGCATGGGTGTGCAGCAGAAGGACTCTTCTTTCTTCCTTTGTCCTCCTTCTGCCTCTCAGCTGTCATTCTCCCTGTCCTGTTGAAGGCGTCTGTGGTGGTCTCTCAGCATTTCTGTTGTGAGGGTACCTGGGGAGGGGTTTGTCACAGAGGTAGCACCTTATTGGGTCTGTTCATCCTGTTGGAGCAGCTTCTCATGTTTAAGGGCTGCATGCTGATGCTGACCACGGGGGCGGACCCGCGGGGGATGTAGCGGCCGCAGGACAGCATCTCTAGGGTGGCGTCTCGAAACTGAGGGGACGATCAAAAGAATTATCATGCGGAAACCAGCCCAGTCGGTGGAATTGCGACTTAGCAGGAAAAGAGCACTTACACAAATTTACAATGTTTGGGGCTCATCCAATTTGTATTTTTTGACATTGATAAATGCTTTTTATTATAAATTTTAGAGAAAAATATCACAACAAATGATAGATCCAGAGAAAATCCCATCCAATTTTTCAAAAGTCAATTTCTATCCTATATACTAACTGTGACTCTTCCACTTTCTTGTAAAAACATAATGATAAAATCTGCATATATGTATATAAAACTAGTCTTACCTGCTGGTTGGACAGAAAATAAATGATAGGGTTGTACACAGGGCTGGTCTTGGCGAAATACATAGGCATGGTGGCCAGTAGAGGGGGAATGTGAAGCTCTGGTTGTACCACCACCACCACAGACAGAGCAGTATAGGGGAGCCAGCAAATGAAGAAAGCCACAGTCATAGCCAGAACCATCTTGACAGCATGGTCCATCTCCTTTTGCAAAGAATGGCCAACCTGCAGCTCCACACTTTTGTTCAACTGAGAAGAAAATAATGTGGTTCGTTTGAACCCTTGGAGGGACAGTGATTAAAACAGAGGACAGCTACTAAAAAGTACAGAAAGGTTTTCTTTTTGGAAAAATTATGAATCATTTTAAAGTATTGATCATCTACTTAAAGCAACATCCAAGACTATAAATTGTTCTTCTGTAAGTGTTTGTCTTATTATATTATATTACAACCAATTCTGGCTGTCCCCTTCGTAAAAATGAATGAATGAAAAAAGAGTATACATGGTTAAAAAATAGGAATATAATTATGTATAATATTCAATTATGGTGATCTAAACATTGTAAATAGAATCCACTATTTTAAAAAAAAGATACCCATTTTCACTTATCAGGAAATTTAAAACTGATTCACTGCTAGATTTCCCAGTAATCATTGACAGGTAAATCAAGGACAATATCACAATAACAACGTCTATGCTTAACAAACTGGAATAATGCAAAAGTATCGATTCTTCTTATTTAGACCGGCATGTAAGGTACCTTGCGCAAAGTCGTGAGTACTTTGGAGTAGCAGTAGACAATGACAGTTACTGGAAATATGAAGCACACCAGCGTGTAGAGAATGAGATAGCTGTAGTTGCTCCATGACCGTTCTTCCCAGGCCAAAGAGCAAGACGTCTGTACACCCTCTGGCTGGTATCCGCTCCATCCGAACAAAGGCATCACGGCCCAGAATAAGCAGGAAAGCCAGACGAAAATGAGCCCCGTGGCGCTGCGTCTCATGCTCAGCTTGCGACGGATGCTTGGTTTGCACACCACATTGTAGCGCTCGTACGAAAGCAGGGTCAATGTACACAGCGACACCAGGCCTGGGGAGGGAATTAGACACCTAGTCTAGTAATATGCATTTATTCATTTTCTGTACCGTTTATACTCGCAAGGGTCACAGCCTCACAGGCGGTGCTGGAGCCTATTCCAGAGGGGATTGATTTAGAATGAGATACCAAAGTACCCGGGGAAAACCCATGCAAGCCCTGGGAGAACATGCAAACTCCACACAGGAATGTCGTTAGACTTTGCCTTTCCATCGTGATTACTCCTAAATCGAATCTGAAAATTGTTTTTCAATGCCTGAGGCATTGAGCAAAATTAAACAAAGTGTAGTCCCTGGGGGTGTGTTTAGAGTTTATTTAGACACTCTTTATGTTATATTCTGCTTTTTCTTGTCCCAGGTTAAGGTCTTATGTACCGTATTTGCATAAGTAAAGTTTTCAGTGCATACTCACCAAAGTAGTTGACGGCAAATCCCTGGAAGACACAGGCGGTTCTTCCGACAAAGAAAAACCCGTAGTAGTTGGTGACGGTGACCACAAGGGAGCCACAAAGGCCGATCATTAGGTCGGAAACGGCCAGGCTCAGAATGAACACGTTCATTGGGTGCAGCAGAGTGGGGTTCCTCAGGGACACGGTGATCACCAGACCGTTGTTGAACACAGTGAGCAGTGTGTTGATGAACATGAGGAAGGACAGGATGCTGTAGCCCACGCGTGGGAAGACAGTGGGTGCCTCGGCCTCCGAGCTCCACGCCGTGCTGTTGCTGTCCATGGTGTGAGTGGCCGCGTGGCAAGTGCGCTCAGTTACCCAAGCTGCTTTGTCTTATCATTTCTGATCTTCCATGCATTTGACTTTTATGCTCATGGTGACAAATTGGATTCTGAGAGGATTTGGGGAGGAGATTAATTCACATAAAACCTACAACTTTAATCCTAATTGAACAATGCAGTGACTACACCTGATTCGGAGGACTACCTTGTAGACCTAAAATATGTTGCATGAACGCTCGGATTTGTTTACATGTACAGTACTTGTGCGGTGTGATTTCATTTGATACTTCTGATTTGAACTGATATTTCTTTATAGGTCAAGGTGATTTGACCTCTGAACCTCTGAACACATGGCTGACTGTGCAGCATTTTAAGGACATTTTTAATTAGTATTTTGTCCTGTGACTCTTTTGTCACAACATGCTGACACATTGTGACACTCTAAGATGGTCTGGTAACTTCCATTTATGTGTATGTAGATAAAAACTAACTTGCTAACATTTTCAAAAATACTGTAAAGCAGGAGTTCACATAATGGTTTATTTTGACATTTAACAAATCTGGGTGGACATATGACACCCATCTATTGAAATCAAATTTTTCCAGCGCTTTTCCCTTCACATAAATTAAGTGCCACAACAACACACACGCTTCAGAAACCAATAAATAATTCAAAATTAAAGCATATTTGTAACATATTTTTAACATATATTCGCAACAGCATTTTACACAAAGGTAAACATGAAAACAAATCTGTGAAATAAATTCAAAGGGTCTAATTATGGCAATTTAAATACAGAAAAAAAGCCACAAAATACAAACACCAAACTGTAAATAAGAAGCCAGGAACTTTAAGTATAGTACATTCTGGTGGATCAGTTTTGAATGAAAACAAGACTATAATTAAAAATGAGGTTAACAAACATGAGTTGTATCAAAGTTGTTATTTCAACACACTTGAATATAGTAGCCATAATGTAAAAATATTATGATCTTTCTTTATCAGCAGGGTTTCACAAACATACACACACCACAGGCTATGCCCACACCGCAGGCTGAAGCGACCCATTTTTTTTTTTTTTTGTGGTCGCATATTTTGTTTTTATAAGAAAGTTAAGACAAGTCATTGTAGATCAGTACGAGGATGAAAACTCACAAAAATATTATGTCAAACGTATTATTCTAACAATAAAATTTCACTATCATTCGTAATTGTATTTTGGCTTTCATTTTGAAAAAAATGTCCTTTTGCGGTTTTGCATTTTTATTTATAATTTATTAGTACTAATAATGGCATGAATGGTTGTGTGCCTCCTTGTGCCCTGCAAATGGCTGGCAATCAATTCAGAGTATACACAAGAACTATCTGGGATACTCTGCAGAAGCCCTTTGGACCCTTGTGAAGATAAGCAGAAAGGAAGATGAATGTTTTGTTGTGAGGAAAAAGCACTCCCACAATCTTCCCATGAAGTACACATTTCTCTAACTACAATGAGATATCTCCTTAGCACTTGTGCGAGAAAGGTGTGCTTGGATTGAACTGGCCTGGGGCTGACTGTCCTTGTCCAAAAGGGGACTCATGCTGCAGGGGGGTTCGTCGTGGAAAGAAGGTGTGCTGGAAGTCGTAGTTGAGCAGGCAGCTGATGGACGCCATGTAAATATCGGCGAAACGAGAGAGTCGTCGAGAGAAGTACGTGGGGTTGTGGTAGGTGCGGAACAGACTCCCAAAATGACAGTTAAACAGCTCCTTGGTTTGAGGCCTGTGAACAAAATCATTATGTAGGCTCCATATAAGAAAGCACCTTGACTTTGGAATGTATTCCGTGGCAGAATGTCTTCATTGAAATCCATTACAGCGCCCCAAATTCTTCAATATTTCAAATTGTTGTATTTCAATTATATTGAACAATAATAAAGAGAGAATCTCCTTTACCTCATAGCTTCTCGCTCTCTTATCCACTCGTCCACCACAGACTGCGAGATGGGATCTCTGTGGACCTGTGTGATTAGTTTAGTGTGAGGTCATGACTCTTCCCAGCATACGCAAAAGGCCCATGCACACACGCATTAAATGTGTGATGTGTACAAAGTCAAGCGTGGTGTGTTCTGACCTGCATCTGCTCAATGAGGCCTGTCAGTGCCTGTATCCAGCTGATGGTGTGCACATATGTCTCTGTGTTCATGATCTTGATTTCCTTCCTCAGTTCAGGGATAATGGCTCCTGTCCTCCAGCCGTGCTTCAGGGTTAAATCCTAACGAGAAAAAAAAAAAGAGTACGAACCATACATTGTCAATTCTAATTGTAATACTTCCATGATATAGTATTAATTTATTCTCAACATTCTGTTATCTTCATTTTGTAACATTTCTCTTGCTTCAAGTACGTGTTTTAATTTTGTCTCTGTCCATCAGACGTGTATAGATAGACCCCTAGTGGTGCTCAAGCATTTTGCCTATTGCCCCAGAGGGTTAGTTTGTCCTTTAAGCTTGAGGGCAACAAACCGATGGCCCACCTTCAAAAGATTATGGTATACAGCAGACCTGATTTTCATTCACAGCAAGTTGTCCTGGCCCTAGGGAAGCAAAGCAGCCCCAATCTACCACACTGCAAAAACCAAGCTTTATAAAGTTGGCATTTAATCAAATGACTTTTGAGCAAATGTGAAGACAGTCCTGTGTTCTTTTGAGACAGCAATGGTTTTTGCCTGGTAACAAACACCCATGAATGTAATTTTTGGCCATTGTTATACTATTCTATGTTCTTTCTTGTCTCGGGGGAACTTAAGTATTCACAGAAAACTTACAGTAATGATCCCCAATGCTATGAACTCTGTCCAACTAGGCTGCCTGCGAGCTACGGTACTTATGTTATGCACGGTGTACCAACACGGAGGATACTCTGTCTTCCTAAATAAGCGATGTGACATGTTTGACAGCTGGCCGCTGGCCACCAGCGGCGAGGCATCGTGCCAAAGATGTTAACTCTGTCTCTCATTAACATCACTTAGAGCTGATCACACACTCGTTCACATATTAATAATACTGTTGTGGCTACAAAAACTAATGATGCCCACTTTCAACTCAAAGACAGTTGCTGGCCAATCTGCTTGGATGCAGGTTGTAATAAGCATCATTGACAAAAATGGCTAGAGATATTATACACTATACATATGCCTCATTAAGGTGTGAAGTAGATCCCTATTTTTGCGCCACATAAATCTGACAATTTGTTACAATCTACAAGAGGGGTCTCAAACTCAGTTTTGTCTGGATGAACGTGGGCTACATTAAGATATAAAAGTGCATGTAATACTGGTTTCAGTCTTTATGTATCAAATTTGAAAATATATATACGCTTCTTGAGGACATTATTGCCGTCATGCTCTCATCACTCTGCTACTTTGCATAAGTACTTCTCAGTATGTCTAGTTGATGATTAATCTTTAAAAAAAAAAACAGCATTCTGGGTAGAAGTGCCACCAACATAGAGATAAGGTAAATAGCTCAGTCATTCGGTAATGGCTTGAAGTAGAGCCGATACTCTTCTGCATTAAGGAGCCCAAAAAGGAGGCTCGGGCAGCTGATTAGGATGCCTCCTTGATGAGGTTCTCCTGGCATGTCTCACTGAAAGGAAGAAACTATGTCTCCTGGCCGACTGGATTGTCTCAAAATCTCCCTGAGAAGAACCTCCTGCCCCTCAAACTGACTTTGGATAAAGCCTAATAAAATGGATATATATTGTAGTGATTTGCATGACAGGTCTGGTTGGTGTCAACATAAGCTCAAAGACTGGGGTGGTCTCTCTCTCACACCATACCTAAAATGGGGTATCGCTGTCATCTGCTGGCAGTTGTAAAGCATTAAAAATATTTCCACACTTAAAAAATTTACAGTGAAGCTGCGTCAGGGATTTTATATTGTGGGTGGGTGTGAATTGTATGCCTGCAATAAACGGGGTTACACTGTATTTTGACGACGACGCTGCAACTCAACTTTGTCATATCATGTTTGAGTGCTGCTTACTGCCAAGTCGCTGTAGATGTGATCACCAAAGTACAGCACTTTGGATCCTCGCCAGCCAGTTAGTCGCAGGAACTCATAGAGGTTTCCCTTTAGGTGATTAAAAACATAATTTATTCATTAAAAAAAGGCGGATTCATCAAGCTTCTCATATGACATATCATTCTTTGCAACTACTATTTTCCAACAGAGTTGGTAGGAGATGGTTGTGAAAGCTGGCAAACTTTCAAATGATAGGACCAATATGTAAAGGGGAAAATACCAGTTACATGATGACAGACGTGCACACATTCAAAACAAAACCGATGGCAAATGAAATAGATCATCATCATCATGCTAGCTTTTTTTTAGTATGTGATGAATCAGTCCAACAGATGTTTATAGCATCAGCTAAAAATGTAAGTTCAAATTGTCTTCAATTTATGAGTTTAGTTTTTACTACTAAACTAAAATATTGTCTTATTTACATGTTGTTGGCATAGCAAGTTGCTCAAGGCTTTAAAATCCCATACAGTTCTACTTAAATATGACTTTCAAAGACTAATCTGCAGGGTAACCAAGACAAATGCACTTTTTACATCCAGTTCGGTGCATGCCACTGAAAGTTGAAATTAGCAAAAATGAGCGGTTGACCCCTGGTATCACCTGTAAATACTTTTCAATTAATCTTTCAGTTAGATTTTTCTAGGTCATGTCCAAAAAACCTGCACTAACTTGGTAGGAGTATTTATGTTCACTTTTGAATCTTCATCATCACATGAAATGTATAAATTTATTTTTAAAAAAAACAGTCCCCATTAGAAGTCCACCAGATTTCACAACCATTTCATGTGAATCCAAGCACCTGTTTGTAGATCTTTCCCTTTTCCAACTTGTGAATTCTGTCCCAAAGTAGAGCACCTTTGTCAGTGACGCGTCTGAAAGGCCTGCAACCACAAAGATAACTCACTTTTAATAATGAAGCCATCCAGTTTTAGGGCAGACCTTCTGCTGTGAGGCTAAAAAAAATCATTACACACAAACAGAAAGACACTTACTTTCTCCTGTCATTGAAGAAACTGGGTTTGTCAGCCTGAACTATAACTACATCAAAAAGGTCCCTCCAGTCACTACCGACAATGTAGTTCATGCCTCGATCCCTAAGGAGTCCAGAAAAAGTTTCAACTTTTTATGCAGGGCAATGGCTAATCGCACGGACATCCATAAAGTGATAAACATCAGCAGACATGGCCTGAAAAAATGTACAAGAAGATCATAAATACGCAACCAAATGCCATCTTCAGAGACTTGCAATGATAATTTTTCTTGCTTTCTCACTAGTGCATCATTTTGAAACTAGCTGCTCAACAATAAATATAAAAAACTTGTTCAACAAGAGTAAAACTAACAAATCTAAAATCAGAACACATTCAAAGAATAATCTAGTTCCAACTTCTCACTAATTCCCTAAACTAGACATTAGTGAATGAATCACAATACACATTTTAAATGTGCAGGGATGAAGGATAAAACAAAGAATGTTTCATATTCTCTCTATAACTGGATTTTCACCTATGGTGGGTTTGTAAAGGTGCAATGAAAATCTGCTACAAGTCACATAATAAGTACTATAAAATGAAATCAGTCTTTACTAGAGCTGAAAATACTGTAAATTTTACTGTAGCTATTTATACATTGCAGTAATAGCCAACAAGAGGTCCACATTACAATTCTGATGTTGTATTATAAGACAGATGGATGTTTAACTGATTTTAGTTGATTTAGGTAGGTTACTACGCCACCAAGTGGCGATATGTGTAATCATGCATAACTCACACAAAGTCGAAAGGGCTGTTTGTGATGAGGAACATCTTCTTCCCGTGCTCAGACAACTTCTTTAACACAGCATGGCTCTGCTCACCATAGCAAATGTATTTTCCTGCAAACACAAATAATATAAGATAAACATGTGTTTTTATTTTCATTTATTTGTATTGGGCTCACTTTGATAAGCAATGTTCTGTTCAAAAACGCACATTACCAATATCAGCCTCCACAGCACGATACATAATGCCCTTAACGTGAACATCTCTAATGGCTTCCTGGAAGGAAGGGGGATAAAAAAAACAACAACTCAAACTTATGCAAGTAAAAACAAAAAAATAAAATGAAGAAAGACAGCCTTTCAAAGTTATGAGTTTTGTTAAAAGCTTTTTGGAAGTTGGGTTGTATCACAAAGATTTCTCAATAAAATTGAAAGAATACAGATTTAAGGGAGTGGCAGCAACACTCAATTTTCATGGATGTCTGGCCGATAAATTGATTCAACCAATAAATTCTGAGTTTTTTTGTGAGAGTAGTATAAAACGTCATTTAATTTAGTTCCCTTCTTCGGCTTCAATTTTCGTGGAAGTTTTGAGAATCTCCATAATTCTGATAGTTGGTTCTTTTGATATTTGCAGTTCAGAATATCCCAGATTTTGCTTCTATGCCAAAAAAAATCTTGTATTTTTGGACAATAACTATAAAGAGGTTATAGAATAACTTAAAAACCATCAACCATCCATCTATAAATCTTAGGGCTGACTTGCTTTGGTTTAGAATTAGAATCTGTCAAGATGGTGCCCTTGAAAAGTCATGATTATCACTATTGAAACACCAAAGGGTGTGTGTGTGAGCTCTTAATGACAGCGATCCATCAAAGATGATTGAGTGTCACACAGAATAAAGGGAACGCCATGACAGCCCCAATCAAAAGGACGAATGGCGTCGGTCTGTGAGTGCCAGGTTTTTTTTTTCCTGAGCTGGCAGCACAGATGTCCAAAGGAATGATTACACGTATATAATTAGAAACTAGTCCCAAATGTTAAAAATAGAGAGCAGTTGGATGCTCTGTATATCACACTCACATGTCACTAAACAACAAATGCGCAAATGAGTCTTTTTGGAATGTGCGTATACACACAGGAGGATTCACATCTCGTCAAAAAATGATTCAAGAGTCAACAAAGCACTTGTTACGGACCCACGGCCAAAAGCAGATAACAGTCAATAGAACCTGGGGCAGTACTTTTCGTTTTCTTAATTTGAGCGTTTATGAGCATAAAGAGTAAACTATACAAATACAAAATGTTTTTTGTTTGTTTTTTAAAGAACTGGCTACTGTTGCTGCTATTTGTGATTAAATATATTGGTTTCAACAGAGAAATCACAAAGGCCGTGAATTATTTTGCACTGCACTTCAAGTGAAGCAAATATTGACTCAATATTGGCTGGCCATCAATTCAGGTTATCCCACGCCTGGTGCCTTAAGTCAGCTGGGAATGGCTCCAGCACCCCCTGCAACCCTTGTGAGGATAAGCAGTTCAAAAAAATGAATGAATGAATATTACATGCAGGGATATAAAATAGGAAAACACCTTTAACTCAAGTTGCTTTCTTTTTTAGGTGGGCAAGTGTATACAGGGTATAACACAAGTTATTTCACCTTGACGTCTTTATACAGGTGCACAGGCTCGTAGTCAATGTTATGCTTCAAGAAGAAGTCGTTGACGCACGATAAGAGGGTCATCTCTGGCAGCGAGAAAATGTCCATGAACTGTTTCATGGAGTGACTGTGAGAACTCTGCAGGAGAAAGAAAAACATAAGCATAAGCTTTAGTACGTCAGAATTGGAAAGTCTCTGTTCCAGCATCATCAGTGGGAAAATGAGGAGACAGTTTCAAACTGTTTGAGTTCCTAGGAGGTAGAAAATAAGTCCCATCTCACCTTGCCGTAGAAATCGCTCATAATATCAAGTGGGATGTGGCAGCCATCGTACATGGCGATGACCTCTTCGTCAGGGACTGGATTAAGACCCCTGGGAACAGGCATAACCAAACTTCAATACAAATAAAATAAGGCAGTAGGACTTTAAAAAAGGAATACTCAATAAATAATTTATTTTTATTAATTTATTCAAAACGGGACATTATTCCAAATTGCCAGTCTAGACAATGCACTAATGTTAACTGACCACATAAAAAATACTTTAGTAAAAATACATTTGTATAACTTAAGGTTGAGTAAAATGTATTTTGTTGTTGACATTAATATTAAATTGATTATATTTTATTAAGTCCCATTTGTGATTCCTCGACAATTTACAATATTAAACACATCAATGCAAATTAGAAAATAAATATAATAAATATATATTAAAGTCAAGACATTATTATGCTTTGGAATAAATGGAAGTAAAAAATGTGAGAATTCAAACATACTGATGGTGCTCATGTTGGAGACATTACTCACACAAAATGTGCAATTGTGTTTTCACTAAAAATGGGGTTAAAAAAATGTAATTTCGGGAATTTATTTTGTCAATTAAATGTGGTAACTTGAAAAAAAATACTCTCAAGTACTCTTCAAGATTAAACTCGATTATAAGCAGTATTTGATTAATGGTCTACCACCGCAACATATACTCCAGCATTGCTGATACCTGTAAACAGTGCCTAGCTGGATGTAGTGGAACGCATCGATCTTCATCAGCAGTGCCTATCACAATACAATCAATGTTCACTCTATTCAGTCGTAGAAAAGATGCAGTTTTTCTTCATCTAAAACAAAATAAAAGTGTAAAGTTCTTACCTTTTGAACATCATAGTGAAGGCCCCTCACAGCGAAATTAGGAATATACTCATAATCTCGCAGACCCTCTGGATACTGAAAGACATTGAAATTTTCATGATCTAAAATCAGTGAAACTCGTGATAAAATTCCAATTCAATTCTCATAGTTTGTATGAACCTTTCAGAATTTATTCTTTCAATGTAAATGACTCCGCATGTGCAATATGGAGAATGAACTATTTAAAAAATGGTCTCCCTATGTTGCAGATCACTTTTTTTTGCATCCATATGTTGCATACATACTCTGTGCTTGTTGATCAGGATGTCTCTGGCTATGGTGAAAATAAGCGTGTGGAGGTGGCTGGAGTAAAAAGCCAGCGTGTAGTCATAGTCGAAGCCATAGATTTCGGTGTCCCGCAGGCTCATCTCGTTGTTTGCAAAGATGGTGTCCGGATTCACGGAGGCACTGGAGATGGATGGCATGACATCTGATACAAGACACATAGCAATTGTGTTACATATCTATAAAAATATTTTTTTAATAAAATACTACTGATTTCAATGTAGTTCTTTGGCACCAACACACCAAAAATCACATCATATCTCATTATTTGTATGAAGGATTTTTATTAGCGCACTTCAATGTAGTAATTTGTTCCAAAACAACAAGTAATGCCTTTCTTGCTTTGTCTGTAGTGTGTCTAAATCAAATTTTAAGATGGGATGTCTTCGGATGAAAGTTTCTGCTGTAACATTTTAAGTATCCAGTCTATGCCTATGAGACTGATAAGGCACAAAATATCTATTTAAATACAAAGATAGCATTAAGTTCAGACTTTTCCAGTGCAAAGGATATTATTGCACAATTGCTTTGTGCAAATAAAGGCATATCTGGGGATTATTTACTTTATCCACGAATGTAATGGAATAAACAAAACCAAGTATTTTCCAATCGTTGCACATGTGAAGTAATATAGAGTCTTACTTTTTGAATTAAAATAAAGCAAGAAACACTTATACAGGATAGATGGATGAATCTATGGACAGACAGACAAGGTCTACACATCTACCTGTCATGTTTGTTAATTTAAATATATAACTCGTTGATAATATATAAATACCTAAACCTCTAACCCTAACACTAACCCCAAATTAAAATCGATGCTAAAACAAGATGAATGAAAGGGTAAAAAACGTAATAATAATATATAATAATTTACAATGCTACTACCTTCTGTGTGTTTTTTGGTCTGGTTGTAAACAGACCACAGGCTCTCTGCGGTGCTGCTGCACGGAGAAGATGGGCAGCCGGTCCGAGCCGAGATAGACAGACGGGAAAGTAGTTCACGCCGTCCACGAGACACTGCCCCGAAATAATGCGATGCCTTCAGGACGTGGCGACCAAGTAGACTGGCTCTCCCTTGCGTCAGGAGACCTGACAAGGGCGCCATAATATTCTTCTTAGATTAGGGCAGCCCAGATAGAGTGGCTTGGAAACTCACAAGGGCGAATGACAGCGTAAACCGCGCTGTGACGTGCCCAACCCTAATATGAAAGTAGATGTTTGATGCACGCAGTAAATCAATGAGGACAAGCGTTGTCATATATTGGCCATTTTGGGTCGGGAATATTCACTAAACATTGCGTTTACTTAATACGCAAGTACATTAAATGGATCATATTTTAGATATTAAACCTGAAAAGGTAGGGTTTGTGTGTGCCCAACCCAACCCTTTAACCCGAGGGTTAGCGTTAGGGTAGGGGGTTATGGTTAGGGTTAGTGTTAGGGCAGTGGTAAGGAACCTGTGGCTCGGGAGCCACATGTGGCTCTTTTGATGGGTGTATGTGGCTCTCTGCTAACCTTTGTGGTAAAATATGAGTATCGCTGGTGAGAGACCTAAGTCCTGAACGCACCAATGGGAGCGTCACGCTGGAACTGTGGCACTGACATTTCTTGTGCCTTTTTAATCATAATTTTCTACATTAGACTATTCTGCATGCATACTCTCATTGAAACTCATTGATTAGCAACAGCTCAAAATGTTCTCAAAAAAAAATCAGACACTTTTTCTTTATTTTCAAAGTGGTGAAATGATTAAGAAATGCACACATTTTCATATATTTTCACTTTTAAATTCTTAGTATGACTCTCGGGGAATAATTCCTGTTCATAAACTTTGATGAGAACGACTTCTTGATGTTAATTGATATAGGTGACAGGTTAAATTAGAATATTTTCAGATAGCATTAGGGTTATCGTTACGGTTGGGGTTAGGGTTTCATTTGTGGTTAGGGGTCCAAAATTAATAATCGACGTGTTTGACAAGGGTAAATGAGTTATATATTTAAATTAATAAACATGACAGGTCGTTGGGCTAACCCTGTCTGTCTGTATGTCTGTCTGTCTACCATTCCATCATTTTCCCATCCTGTATAAGCGTTTTGTGCTATATTTTGATTCAGAGTATGACTACATATTCTTTTGCCTGGTAAATAGTATTCATATGTTAAATACGATACATTAGACTTAGAGTAATTAATTTTCTTCAAATATGAAAGGCATGCCTTGTTATTCTTAAAAGAAATGTCACAATTGCGTTATTTTCTGTTTTTTTCTTAGTGTGCTTTTATTGCATTTAGGTTTTGCAACGTGTACCCATTTACGATTAAACACATGTTGCATAATAACATATACAAAGTTAGACGCAAATTAAGGGGGGTGTCGGCCAATGATGGCGAGCCACGATTTTAGGGTATCGACTTATGATGTGCACGCTGATTGGCCAGCGTTCCTCTGTCATCTCTGTTTCGATTGGGCCACAGTAGTGCGTGGTGCGTCCCCATTGGTCGAATGCTGCGCTTTTAGCTATGCAGCGTTTCCGAAGCAGTTCATTGTCAGTCTATCGTGGAAAGGTAGGGGCGTGCAACCCTTCACTTTTTTTGTCTACATTGAAGGCAGTCAATATCTCATCTTAAAATGAAGCGGGCGTGGGTCTTAGGACTTCTCGTCGGGTTGTTAGCCTTCGGTGAGTAAGCTCCATCACTATATTGTTTTAATAGAAATGTTCACATACTGGGATCTTTCTATGATTAGCCGCTTAGCTAGCAGTGGTTATGTGAAACGTATCCTTCTCATTTCTAGTGCAAAAGGTATAAATTGTCCGATTTCAGTTAGTGATTTTCACTCGTCATTCTCTGTCCATCATCGGTGTAACATAAGGTTGCCTTTGATTCTAACATTCCTGCTTTCTGAAAGTTTATCGTCAAATTTTGTCTTTGGACCTCACTGTACAGACTTACCTTTTTCCTTATTGCATGCATTTCATGACTTTTTTCTTTTATTTTCTGGCTTTGTTTCGTATTCGTGATCATCATTTGGTTGTTACCTAATACGCCCCCTCCTGTGCACTCGCCTTAACAACTAAGCATTTCAAAAATACACATGTAGCCAAGCATCTCTAAATTACATGTGACCAATTTACCATTGTGCTTCTATCCAAGCTGCTGTGAGGGCCGACGATGAAGTGGACGTGGACGGCACCGTTGACGAGGACCTGGGGAAAAGCAGGGATGGCTCCAAGACTGACGATGAGGTTGTACAAAGGTTGGTGATCTTTCTTTAAAATGGTATACTCTACAGTGAATTGTCTATTTGCAAATTTTTAAGACATTTATATATGGCCTTTAAAGTTTAAAAAACACTTTGGATCAGTAATTGATGAATACATCATTCATTTACACATTGGTGAGTTTATATCTTTGTCAGTTTCTTGAAGTAAGAAGAGAATTGTCCACTAGATGTCAGAAACTAATTACATGTTGACATTTGTTTCCTCATACATAAATATGATCCCAAATGAGATGTAATTTCATTAAGGTGCCATGGCTCCTGACAAGCATGCTTAGTCTACCTGTTAATTACTACTTAAATATACCATCTACCTGTGGGTATCAAAATGATTAAGTTTGGGTGATCACAAAATGACATCGATGTGGTTCAACTGCACTTAAGATGCAGCTTGTTTGGCCTTTGTTCCGAGAGCAAATGTGGTGTAGGTACACTCGATAGTCTATTTGCATATTATAAGAAGTGACCTCACAGCTTACTGATGTGCAATGTCTCTTTTCCTGACGCTACTTAGGGAGGAGGAAGCCATTCAGCTGGATGGACTGAACGCAGCCCAGGTTAAGGAACTTCGAGAAAAGTCAGAGAAGCATGTCTTTCAAGCTGAAGTCAACCGCATGATGAAACTGATCATCAACTCTTTGTACAAGAATAAGGAGGTGAGCAAGCTTTGTACCCACCCACGTGCAGGTTCAGGTTTGATGCTAAAATGTGTACATTTGCCATTTCAGATTTTCCTCAGGGAGCTGATCTCCAATGCTTCTGATGCCCTGGATAAGATCCGTTTGTTGTCACTCACTAACGAGGAAGCGCTGGCCGCCAACGAAGAGCTGACCATCAAAATTAAAGTATGACAATTCAGACTGATTTAAATGTGAAAGGTCAAATGGGCTAACATGCGCTTTTTGTGTTCTCCAGTCTGACAAGGAGAAGAACATGCTCCATATCACGGACACAGGCATCGGCATGACCAAAGATGAGCTGGTCAGGAACCTGGGCACCATCGCCAAGTCAGGCACCAGCGAGTTCCTCAACAAGATGACGGATATGCAGTCGGAGGACCAGTCTACCTCAGAGCTGATCGGACAGTTTGGCGTAGGCTTCTACTCGGCCTTCCTGGTAGCCGACAAGGTCATCGTCACCACCAAGCACAATAACGGCACACAGCACATTTGGGAGTCTGACTCCAACCAGTTCTCCGTCATCGAAGATCCCCGTGGAGACACACTGGGCCGTGGCACCACCATCACGTAGGTTGAAATGATTTGGCCAAATTAGCCAAGTGGGAAGCTCAATGTGTTCTCTTCTACAGACTGGTGATGAAAGAGGAGGCATCCGACTACTTGGAGCTGGAGACCATTAAGAACCTCGTCAAGAAGTACTCGCAGTTCATTAACTTCCCCATTTATGTTTGGGCCAGCAAGGTAATCTCATTATTTTTGTAATCTATTAAAGGCATTGCACACATGGTCATTTTTTTTCTGGTTCTTCACACATATAGCTAATCTTGGAGAGTTAGGCTAAACTTAGTTTGGTTAGGACTGCTTTATGGGTCAGCTATAGACACAAAATGGCTCTACAACGTTAATACACTTGATTTCTTTAAAACTAATAATGAATTATTGATTTTTCTGGTAAATTGGTTTACACTGAATTATGAAACTACAAGTTATGTCCTTCAGACTGAGACTGTCGAGGAACCTATTGATGACGCAGAGGAAACTGATGCAACAGAGGAACCAGAAAAGGAAGCTTCTGAAGATGAAGCTGAAGTTGAAGAGGAAGAAGAGGAAGACAAAGACAAACCAAAGACCAAAAAAGTAGATTTTACACTAGTCACTGGCAAATATTTAAAAGCTTTGAGTATTTTTTTTTAATTTTCCCTCCTTTTTATCAGGTTGAGAAGACTGTGTGGGACTGGGAACTTATGAATGACATCAAGCCCATCTGGCAGAGACCAGCAAAAGAGGTTGAGGATGACGAATACAACGCCTTCTACAAGACTTTTTCAAAAGTGAGTTGTGCACATTGACATGGTAGATACAGCCTGTTTGATGTTAAAATACATCTTTTTAAGAACCTCTTCCATAGTGGACATTGTGCTTGATGTGAGGGTTTATGCAACCATGTGAAATTGGCTGAGTGTTTGAATTTACAACTTTCCAACAGGACAGCGAAAACCCTCTAGCTCACATCCACTTCACGGCTGAGGGAGAAGTCACCTTCAAATCCATCCTGTTTGTGCCTACCGCTGCTCCCCGTGGCCTATTTGACGAATACGGCTCAAAGAAAAACGACTTCATCAAGGTGAGAATCGATTAAAGAGCTGAAATATTTTACATCACGATTATGGCTGAACTCTTTGCAATTATAAAAATGCTATCATTAAATGGTATCTCCTCACCACTTGTCAATGTGATCAACCATTTTCACCAAATTTTGTCTAAACTATTGGTTTATTTCAGCTTTTTGTTAGGAGAGTTTTCATCACGGACGACTTCAACGACATGATGCCTAAATATCTCAACTTTGTCAAGGGTGTGGTGAGTTATTTTTTACTCTGTGGTATTGTTTCTAACTATTTGCACTGCATTTATATATTTTACTCCACTCCCCCATATTAGGTCGATTCTGATGACCTTCCCCTTAATGTGTCCCGAGAGACTCTTCAGCAGCACAAGCTCCTCAAGGTGAACCCTTTGAAAATGCTTGTATTCACAAATTAAAACCCCATTTTGGGGGTTGTCTATTTTTCTTATTTCATGTTTTCCGCCCCGCCATCAGGTGATCCGTAAGAAGCTGGTGCGCAAAACTCTAGACATGATCAAGAAGATTGCAGAGGAGCATTACAACGACAAGTTCTGGAAGGAGTTTGGTACCAACATTAAGCTGGGAGTCATTGAAGACCACTCCAACCGCACAAGGCTTGCCAAGCTGCTGCGCTTCAACACATCCCACAGCGACACAGTTGTGTCCAGCCTCGAACAGTATGTGGAGCGCATGAAGGAGAAGCAGGACAAGATTTACTTCATGGCCGGCACAAACAGGAAGGAGGTATATGGAGCGAGAGTATAATTATCTTCACGGCAAAATGGCCATGTGCTGCTGACTCTATAACATTAGATCCGACTGCATCTCCCTTCCAGGCTGAGGCTTCCCCGTTTGTGGAGAGGCTACTGAAGAAGGGGTATGAGGTGATCTACCTGACGGAGCCTGTGGACGAATACTGCATCCAGGCCCTGCCAGAGTTTGACGGCAAGCGTTTCCAGAACGTGGCCAAAGAGGGCATCAAGTTTGATGAGAGCGAAAAGGCTAAGGAGAGGCGTGAGGCTCTGGAGAAGGAGTATGAGCCTCTGACCACCTGGCTCAAGGAGACGGCGCTCAAGGACAAGGTCAGTTGAAGTGGAAATATTTCACTTGGTGTGACCCTACACATGCCTTACCTCATTATAAGCAAGGTTCAAATATTGATCATTGAAGCACTTATTTTCCATTTAATTTTATTTTTTCAACCTTGTATTTTATATATGAAATAACTTTATTAAATCATAGTGTCAATTATGTATAAGTACGCATTTGTATGGCACCATAAATGTCGCTTCATTTATATTTTGGTAAATTTGCGATGATCTTGACTGATACATTTATGGTAAATATATGTGTAAGTTTTTTTGTGCCCCTTTTAAAGACTTTCATTACCGCTTACATTTTTTTGCTTCGATTGTGGGCCTCTGCAGATTGAAAAGGCACTTTTGTCCCAGCGACTGACCAACTCACCGTGTGCACTGGTGGCTAGTCAGTATGGCTGGTCAGGCAACATGGAAAGAATCATGAAGGCGCAGGCCTATCAAACAGGAAAAGATATTTCCACAAAGTGAGTTAACAAAAACTAATATGGTCAAATACACACACCCACATGAAAAAGTGGTCTAACTGACACCAACATTGCAGTTACTACGCCAGCCAGAAGAAAACATTAGAAATCAACCCAAAGCATCCCCTCATCAAGCAGATGCTGAAACGTGTCAATGTAAGTGCATCTTCGGCCTGAAAAATGAATGTACAGACAATTGCAGTGACACAATTTGTGTTGAAATTTAAACAATTCTACTGCTTCAATATAACCATACATTAATTTCTGTCAATGTAGGATGATGCAGAGGACCAGACGGCATCAGATCTGGCAACAGTCCTCTTTGAAACTGCCACTCTGCGGTCGGGCTATCAGCTGGCCGACACCAAGGCGTATGGCGACAGAATAGAACGTATGCTGAGACTCAGCATGAACATACCTTTGGAAGAGCAGGTCAGTTATAAAATGTCTAATAAAGGCATGTAATGTCAACAAAAGATGCATTTGTATTTAAAATGTTCTCTTATTTGTATATATAGGTAGAGGAGGAGCCTGAGGAAGAACCTGAAGAAGAGACGGCGGAGGACTCTGACGATACTGAGGAATTTGAAGATAAATTAGAAGAGGACATCATGGACGATGAAGATGAAGCTGTAAGAATACACCAATTAGTGAAAGAGATCACATTTTTCTGCTTTTCTTGACATTCCCTCAATGTTTCTTTGCAGGATGCTACAGAAAAAGATGAACTGTGAGAAGCCAGTTGAAGAGCAATTGGAACAACTGTGGGTGAACTGCAAATAGCGCCCTGCAGTTTTTCACATTCTCTATTGTCAGTCAGGGGTTTTATAAGGAGTGCTTTTGTTTTTTTTTGTTTTTTTACATTCCTCATGCCTGTAAATTTGTTAATATTTAACTGACCTGTTGATGGATAAATCCTGTTTCTTGATTGAATAAATGTTTCCTGGGAGAAGGATGGATGACTCCTTTGTATGACTTTGAGATGCCAATTATACCATTGAGCTTTACAGGAAACACTTTTAGACAGTGACAGTTTTGTAGTGTAGAGATCAAACCAAACTCTACATGCATGTTAATGCCAGATAAATAACCTGATCAGAAGAGTAGTTTTAATTAAATGCAAACATTTTTGTCTTGAAACCTGTTTACGAGACATAAATTGCACAAACCTTTGCATCTAAGTCAAATGACTGAGAAGGTATAAATGTTTACTTGGTAAAAGAACTTTTAAAAAATATCCTAAATTTTGCTTTTTCATATCAAACAATACTGTTTAGTGTTTATATTTCATACATGGGCATGAAAAAGTATCTCCATTTTAAGTTCTTTATCATTCTTTGCCCACTGAAATATATACTATCAAGTCAATTTAAGAAAACTGTTTTTTTGTTAGTTTTTCATGCTTATTTACCAAGGAGGCAAAACTATTGTTTGGGTCATAACATCAATTAGCATATCCAAATTTTAACAGTCCATTTCATACATTTCCTTAATATAAGTAAGGGGTACATATAGGTGCTGGTTCAATCCCTGTATTAGTAGTGACAACCAATATAATCTTTGAGTGTTCAAATACAATGGATGTAACAATGGCTGCATTTCTTAGCCAGTCAACAGACTTCTAAAACCAAGAAAATGGTAGCAAAATTAGTATTTTGTTGATTCTTGGTGCTGTGTTGATAAATTTCTTGGATCACCACACATGCAATACACACATTCATATTTTTTGGCATTTTGTGCTTTGAGGAAGAGGAGTGTCTTTCCCCTGCTGTTTGTGCGCAACCATTGGATGAGAGGTTGCCATGGAAACCTGGGTCACATGCGTGGGTTTCCTGTATAGCCATCATCATCATCATCATCATCAGAAGACGACGACGATGCTCCTGCTACTGATAAATCTCGTAGCCAAGAGGCATTTTCATGAGCAAAAAGCGCACATTTGACACGATATCCAAGGACTTTTCATCTAATCCATTCTAGTTTACCCCCACCCTTGTCTTTATTCTCCTCATTTTCGCACGCGCGCACGCCCCAGGAATGAGTATAGAAATCCCCGCGGGCCTGACGGAGCTGTTGCAGAGCTTTACCGTGGAAGTGCTGAGGACCCAACCTGGGGATCTTCTCGACTTCGCCCTGCAGTACTTCACCCGCCTCAAGGACCGAGAACGGAGCCGTAGTCGCCGGGCGCCACTCGGCCGAGACGGGGATGAAGATGACGGGGAGCCGCCGCCACCGTCGCTCTCGAAGCACGGACAGGCAAGGACTCCTAGCGGAGTAGGAGGAGGAGGAGGAGGAGGAAAGGCAGTGAATTTTCTCGACGAGGCCATGCAGATCGACTCTGAGAACGGAGGAGAAGAAGATGACGATGAAGACGATGATGATTTTCAAGGTATATATACCTGCTTTTAGATGGATGTTACCGTAATGCATGGAATGCTGTACCACCAGGATGCTCCCAAATGATTCAGCCATTAACATGACTTCTGCTCAAACACCTCTTTTTTAGTAGGCCTTGCGTGATGTGGGCCTGCAGGCTCCATGCATGCATGGATGATGTTGGACAATGATGCAGAACACATACACAAATGCTCAGATTTTTTTGCTAAAGGCTCGTGTATATGTTAGTGGAATTTGTATTTGGCTTGAGATTTTGGTTGCTTTGTCAGTTTAGTGTAGAATGGCATGATGTGGAGGATGTAGCATAGCAATCTTAGCTCATTGGACCATGCAACCTATTTGCTCTGCAAAAAAGGACACGTACAGAAATGACAATGTATGGAATAGATCTTTACTCATAATGTTTAATAGCCTATTTTTTAACTTAGTTTGTGTCAAAATTTGTGCTGTATTGTCTGGCTAACCTTTTTTTTAGGGGGTATTTTTATTTGAGTGCCTTTTTTAATTCGTGGAATCTGACTTTCTTGCTTTATAGCTAGAATGTAATTTAAAAAAATGTTTTAAATGTGGCTTAATTTTTGAAGGAGGCCCTTTTAGTTTTTTGTTTTGTGTTTATTTCCACCACTTTACTATTTATTTTTACATAGTTTATTTGATTTTATGTCAGTTCTCCCTAAGTATACTTGGCCTCAAATCATTCACAATGACTATTTTGCTCTAATTTGATCACGTAAAGCTCATAGTTTAATTTATATATATTTCTTTATACAAATGAAGCTGCAGGAGAGCATCCTAATATGTATTAGAGACAGGTGTGAGTTATATATTAGTACATTTGCACAAACCACAGTCATAAATATACTGTTCAGATAATATCTCATTGAAACAGCTCAAATTTGCCTTATAAAGGCTTTTGTGCATGATGTTGTGTGTCATTGAAATGCAATTGAAAGAGGTCCACATATTTGAAAGCACGTTGTCCTCATTGAGGTTTCTCTGCGCTGCTGAATATTCCAAATGAGGCCAAGCTTAAAAAAGCTCACTGTGGACGTCATTACAGTGCAAGGAAAGCCCCAGATTGACTTAAATATGCATTGTGTTTGATTTTTTGCAGCGCCCATCATAAACAGATTCATCAGAAGAGCATCAGGTGAGTTACAATGGCAAGTCTCTCCACCTTAGGTTTTTATTCAATCATGACATTTTCAAATCCCAATATTTTGATTTGTCTTCAGCTCAAACCTTTCCAAGTCCTTCTTGCAAAGAAATATGAATACTATTGTGGTTCCTCAAGAAGGAAGCTTAATTTGCTTCATAACCACATTGCATTATCCCATAAAATGATATATTTATTTTTTTCATTCTTGGCATTACAGTCAAGCTACATAACATGATTGTTTTTGGGATGCAAAAGTAAAAACAACAACAAAAACTGATCTAAAATATCTCAGGTTTTGTGCTAACCAACTTCTTATCCACCTTGCAAAGCTGCAGGCTTTAAAACATAAAGTGATGATTTTGACCTAAATAAATCATTCATTTATTCATTTTCTGCACCACTTATCCTAACAAATGTTGTGAGGGGTGCTGGAGCCAATCCCAGCCAACTATGGGATACCTTAAATTGGAGTAAAGTAAATATATTTCTGTTTTGTTGTCCAGTTTGTGCTGAAGCCTTCAATCCCGATGAAGATGATGAAGATAAAGAGCAAAGGGTAAGTGCTTATTTATTCATCAATTTACTATTTAGTTTATTATATCAATCCCTGCCTTTATTTTCTTGTTTGTGCAATGGGACAAACTTAAATGACATCACCTTATCCAGTCAAATGAGAAAAAAAACATTTTTCCCCATCATCATTGTGATTTCATACTTTGATACATTGCTGTCTATTACCTATTTTAATTTATCTAATTATAGTGGGGGCTTTGTGATTATTTTTGTGGTATTAAGCATTTTATTGTGATCTTTTTTGTAAATTTTATTTTCATCCGATCAACATCCTAAATTGCTCAGTTTTAAAACTAGTATTACTTGCTTGTGTAGCTCTTTTAAATGTAATGGGGGATACATTTTATTATTTTATTTATTCATTAATTAAAATGTATTCTCACCACAGTTTAATTAATTACCACACAAATTCAATGCACAGGTTGCACATCCCAAAACAGACGAGCAGCGACAGAGACTACAGGAAGCGTGTCGAGACATTCTTCTTTTCAAGAATTTGGATTCTGTGAGTACATTTCAAGAAATTTTATTCAAAACACAGACATACAAGAGGGACAAATGACAAATCTGCATGGTAAAAAAAATTACGAAAGCCGACTATAGGATTTAAAGTAACGGCCATTTCAGAATCTATTCATTCATTCATTCATCTTCCATACTGGCCATCCCCGAAAGGGTTGCGGGGGTTGCTGGAGCCTAACCCAGCTGTCTTCGGGCTAAAGGGAGACTACACCCTAGATGGGTCGCCAGTCAGTTGTAGTACACAAAGAGAGACAAATGACCATCCACACCGCCAGAATGTATTAGAAAATGCTTACCATCAGTTAATGTAAAACCTTTTTTTATGTTTTTTTATCCCCATATAGGAAGAAATGTCTCAAGTGTTGGACGCCATGTTTGAGAAGTTTTGCATAGACGGGGAACATGTGATTGACCAGGATGACGATGGGGACAACTTCTATGTGATTGAAAGGTAATATCACACGACCCCAATCATGGCTACCCACAGGAATTTGATGTCTATTGCCATCAATGACCCTGAACCTGCAGCCAATCCTTCCATTTTTAATGAATAGAATCTCCATCACTGCCACTGGTACATTGTATAATCAAACATATTTGGTATTCTCTTTCCCTGGACACTTGTGTATGGCTTTGTCCTTGTCCCTTTTTAGGGGTACATTCAGCATTTCTGTCAAAGTGGACGGCGCCGACAAGCTGGTGGGTTGCTACGACAACCGTGGCAGCTTTGGAGAACTGGCACTAATGTACAACACGCCCAGAGCAGCTACCATCATCGCCACCTTGCCTGGAGCCCTCTGGTGCCTTGTGAGTTGCATTTTCTACTTTGATTTAGAAGTTGAATACATTCCCTGACTAAACCTGTGAAAAGGTTTGGTTGTATTATCACTGGTGTGTCTGAAATTCCCTCAAATTTGGGCTTGTCTGCTATAAAAAATAATTGAACAAGGATTTCTAAGTCAAAATAACACTTTATGGAAAATTGATACATTTTATTGCTCTGAATTTGACTTTAAAAGCATTGCAGTGTAGTCAGCATAGTGTTCAGGGAAATTAACAACTAAGTTAATTTATAGACTGAAAAAGATACTGCAAACACTTTTGACAACAACTAAAAATGTGTTTGTGTCAGGATCGTCTAACGTTTCGAAGGATCATTGTGAAGAACAACGCCAAAAAGAGGAAGCTGTACGAGGCATTCATTGAAACTCTCCCACTTCTCACATCACTGGAGGTCTTTTCTTTGTGTTTATTTTAGTATTAAGCCTACTGACATTGAGAAGTATGACTTTTTGAAAAAATAATTGTCTATCCGCAGCTTTCCGAGAGGATGAAGGTGGTGGATGTGATATCTACTAGAGTGTACTGTGACACGCAAAAGATTATTGGACAGGTGAGATATGTTGCTTTTATTTTTATCCAAAAATTAGTTCATCACCATGTTGGGGGTTTCTTTCAATTTGATAATATTAACTGGCAATTAGTTAAAATATCCAAATCATGGGGTACTAGAGCCTATCTAAGTGAACTTTGGGTGAACAGATCCCACTTGCCCATCTGTAGTACATTAAACATGTAATAAAAATTCTAAATATGATCATATTCTTTTGTTGATAGGGGGAATTGGCTGATTGTTTTTACATTGTGGAGTCTGGCCAAGTTAGGATCACAATAAAAAGGAGCAGGGTAAGTTTTGCTTTCTGAAGTAAAATTTGGAATCTTTTTAATATAATGTTGTATTTCTATAATATTGTGACTTCATATTAATGTAATACAGCTTGAATTTCATTAAAAAATGAATTTTCAACATATAAACAAAAAAAACACAATTTTATTGAGAATAACATTTATTTCTTGTCATAATAGTGACTAAAAATTATGATTTAGTATATATTATATATAATACTAGGCTACAGACATGCCAGTCATCCTTATGTTTAAACCTCCCCTGGACCTAACATTTTGAGGTTTGTTTTATTGTGTCATGCACTTTTGGTTTCCCAGACGAAAAACGGGCAGGACGAAGAGGAAGTGGAAATCGCCACGTGCTCCCGAGGCCAGTATTTCGGGGAGTTGGCGCTCGTCACAAACAAGCCAAGGGCTGCTTCCGCCTATGCTGTAGGGAGCGTCAAATGCCTGGGTAAATATCCAAGATACAGTCAACTAATAGGATGCCCTTATTATAACGTCAATTAAAATGCAAAATGCATAAACACTTCAATATTTGAAAGATAGTTTTCCCATTGAAATGAATGAAAATGGCATGACTAGTACTGTACTAAGTACAGTGAGTGTTGATTAGATGATGAAGGAAACTACTGCAACAAATCTACAAAAATATTCTAATGTTTCAAAGAGTAAAACGATTCAATGAAGTTGCACAGATGTGTGTTGTAATAGTCTACATTTGGTGCATTTTGTGTTCAAATACACTGCACTTACTGCACTGTGATCTTGATTATAAGTTTTTAGCCCACTATGGTGGTTCCCATTATTCGGTATTATGAAACTAGCAGAACAACTGAAAAATGTGGTTAGAATAAATAAATAACATGTATTTATTTGTTTTAGAAAAGCTGGTGTGAGTGGCAATAAACAGCCTCTTTTTTTAAAAGTATTGTTCACTATATACCAAACCGCTTCTTGTTTAAATTTGCTTCTACGGTGACAAAAATCAGGCAAAAAAAGAAAAACAGAAATTCATTTTATGGCCTATGATGTATTTATTTTTATACTTACTTATGAATGACATTTCTGTATCATTTCAATGTAGACATTTTTACTTAAGATCTGATTTGAGTAACAAAGCAAAATAAACCCAAAAGTCAAGTCATGATGTAGGGCTTTATATTTGTCATAACATATTTTCATCTTTCTGTCAGTGATGGATGTGAAAGCCTTTGAGCGTCTTCTGGGCCCATGCATGGACATCATGAAAAGGAACATTGCTAACTATGAGGAGCAACTTCTGATGCTGTTTGAGGGTCGCACGGAGATCGAGCAGCAGTGCGCGTGACCCTGCTCATCAGACTGATGGGTATTCTGCATCCCCCTTGTATCCTCTAAAAAAAGAAAAAGAAAATTAAGAAAACAACATTTCTTACAAGACGATCAAGGTGAGACTCTCGTGTTTGCAGTAAAGTAACGTATGCCAAAGCAGAGTTGCTCAAAGCTCCTTTTCTGTTCAATCGCCCTTTATGTGTAAACTTGACCTGTTTTTGTGTCCCATTTGTTTGAGCAGAGAAAGAAAGCGCTAGTTGGCAATTTTTGGGCTCAAACAGAATGTAGACTTGCTGGTATCTCGCCATTTTTCCTGGAGTATTTCCCTGTTAAATGTGCGTACCTCTTGGCCTACTACCTGAGATGGTGAAGCATTTTGCGGAATCAGGGGGCACAGAGCTCAGGTGGGGCTTCCAATAAAAAGGTTACCACATGAAAAAGAGAAATTGAAAAGTAATACACGTGATTATGATAGGTTGTTTTATGTAGGTATGTCTTTGAACTCTTATAAAGATGACAGAGACTTTAAGCAATTTCTCAATTAGTATAGAAATACAGCAAACATCTTATGCAGCTAGTAAGTCATTCCATTTCTGGTTACCACACAGCTCACATTAAAGGTTTTATGTTAAAAAGTTAAGCCACACACACATATATTCATAAAATACAAACAGGACAATTCTAAGTAAAGGGCAACATTTGTTTTAGTGCAAATGGAATTTACCATGCTCCATTTTTGTTACTATAATTGTCTTAATCCTATATTTTGTGTAGAGTATTTGTGTTTTTTTAATATACAGTCAACCATCATCTTATATTTACAGTATGTCCTGTTTTTCTTGACTGAAACCTTTACTGAGCATGAAGGTGATACAGTGATATCCATTTTGGTTACACTTTATTGCCAAAAAGTATGTTGATATTCACTAGCTGTGTATGATCTAAGGCAGTATTTCTACTAATTGCTTAAAGAAGCGTCCTTTATCTTTGAGTCTGATTAGCCTTATGTGACTCATTAACCCCATGATATAATCTTTTTATCACCATTCAAAAAAGAAACATGATTAAAGTATCATATAAAAGTTGGGCAGAGGGGGCTTTCTCACTCACCAAGTAATACACCCCCCCTTTCTCCTGCCTCTGCTTACAACCATTCTTTTGCTTAAGCAAACAAACAAAACCTTACAGATATTAGATAGTTTTTTTTAAGGACCTACCAACTCAGTGTTGTACAATTTAATAGTGAGTAAAGTTGCCCCACTATGGATATGATCACATATGGTAATAATGAATTTATTTGTTGTTTTTCAGTAAAATATAGGTAATACTCTTTTGTGTGTGCGTGTGTGTGTCAGTGAAGCATATTTGACAAGTATGCTTATGTCTACCTCGACCAACAACAAAAAAGTTTTTTAGGGATAGTTTTCAACAGGCAAGCCAATGAATCTAGATTGACTTAGTTAAGTCGTCAGGACATTGTTAGCTCAATATCAATTTAAGTAATTTGAAAAGAATCCTTTTCCCCCCCATTACTTTTTCAGATACCTGTTTTTTTTAAACATAAACCTGTGACACAAACCAATAATGATGACTGTATGTTTCACTTTTCATGTCAATAAAACCACTTTTGTAATTATTTGTGTATATTTGCCACCCAAGGACATTTGTTGACCAAATTTAATGAAAATTACTCTCAAAAAAATATTAAGAAATATTGATTCACAAAATTGTACTAAAATGAGCATAATTGTTACCCTTGTTGGACCATGAATACAAAATAAAACTAATAACATTCTAGAGACAACATCCTAATAAACCTTCCAAAAATTGTATGTGTATATATATATATATATATATATATATATATATATATATATATATATATATATATATATATATATATATATATATATATATATATATATATATATATATATATATATATATATATATATATATATATATATATATATATATATATATATATATATATATATATATATATATATATATATATATATATATATATATATATATATATATATATATATATATATATATATATATATATATATATATATATATATATATATATACACACACATATTTTTGTCAAATATTTTATTTTTTTCTGTATATTATATAGTATTATATAGTATTTTTTCTGTGTATATATATATACACATAGATATAGTTAAAGGCATTGTTCATGTTTTTGCCAATCAGCTGTTTGTGGGCAGTACCAGGCGTGGACTTTCATCCAATCAGACGACGGTCAACAAAGTACAGCCTGCCCTTAATGTTTTTCTGAACATGAACATCCAATAGAATCACTGTATTAAAGACATGGAACATGCAGTTATCCAATGGAATGCCTTCGTTTCAGAACCTCCCCAAGCCCTCCAGTGAATACCAGAGTTTCTTGATGGCGACAGGTCTGGTAAGTGAGTGTTTTGATACTTTTTTTCTCGCCCCTTGAAAAAATAAAGGTTAAAAGTGATTTTATTCGCAAGAAAAGCGTACAGTGTGTATTTTTATCACTATAGTCATAGATTAGCAAGGTTGTCAACCCGTTTTTGACCGTCGAACGGCAGGTTGACCGTCGATTTTCTTCTCTCCCCCTCTATCGCTCGTGTTGTTTTTGTCTCTGTCAGCGATCCAGATGTGGCCACTCCAGTCATTCAAATGTGTTGGATCGTCTTGAAATGTGGATACATGGTCATCGCGATGTCATTCATTAAAAACTGGGACTGAGAGAGGTTGCGTCATGCCTCAACTTGTTGACATTCTTTTGTTTACAGCGAAAATCCAGAAAAAATGAAAGACAACCCTACTTTTCTTCTGTACCATGATTTTGAAATGACCTTTTTGACAACAAAAATCAGTGATTATATTAATCAATACGTTATTAAAAGCGCGATAGGCGACTATTTAAACGGCACTTTGGCAGCTGTTTTTCGACAGGGCTGCGCAGTTGGGAATGAATGAGCTCTGTTACGCATGCGCGGAACCCTTACAAGTTTATAAACACGGCCTTCAATGCACACGGTCACGTGGCCATCCCTATCGCTTCACAGTGGCGACTAAGAGACAAAGAAATCCCCCCTCTGCATCACATTTATTGACGATCACACAATGACATCCAATTCAATCAAATGCTACGTTTGTGGTTCTATTGTTTAGATTATTACATTGCATTCCATGACATACTATTGCATCTAGACTAGAGCGTCCACCCATAGGCCATAACATTAGGTACGCTTACACAAAGGGCTCAATACAAGGGCCTCACAGAAAAGAAAAGGTCCATGAAGTCCTAATTTTAAATGTTCGATTATGAAAAGTTTTATGTTTTCGATAATGCATTACACTCAAGCCAAGACTCAAGTGATTTCTCTGATATATATAATATATTTTTTTTTTCCACCCAAAACCAGGTAATCTGATGATGCCGATGACAGGAGAATTTGAGTGAGCACCCCCAATGTCCACAACTTAAGAGGATTCAACACACCATTGAGAAAATGGACGAGATGTACGATCCGCTTAAGTGCAATGAAGACCTGGCACCCTCACCTGGATGCAACATGGACTATGGTAACGGATACTTAAAATCAGATTTGTGCGTGCGACAAGTCGTGAGAAAAAAAAAAAATATATATATATATATGGGTTTGGCCACCTCAAATGCAAAATATATACGTATGTTGTCCATACAGATGACATGCCAGAGCTGCAGGAAGTGGAAGAGGATCAGCGGTCCCCTGGCTTGTTCCAGGTGGGTGCCGGTGTGTCGCACCAGGAGGCAAGCAGCTCCGCCAACACCAACTGGCTCGCTGAGCTCGCAAACATTGCCACCAGTCCTCAGAGCCCGCTGCTCAAAGATTCCCCTTATAAGAGGTTTGCATTATGTTCCTTTTATTTATTTAGTTTTTAGTCAAAAACCAGAATTTTAGTTAACACGGTTTATATGAAGCTTATGACATTAATCCAGTCCGGAGGTAGGATCATAAGGTGAAATTGTCGTATGGCAACCAATAGAAATTAGTGTGTGAGTGACTAGCACAGTCATACACACACACACTGATGGAGATATAACATTGTCTCTCATGAAACTCATAAATCAAGCACCTTGTGTCAAAAGACCCCGCTGTAATTAAATTTACTCAAAAGGGTTTGGCTTTTTTTTGGCTCTCACCAGAATATACGTGTCCAGTTTACATAATTAGACCTACACGATGATGTTTGAAGTCATGAGTGGATAATCAGTTGGACTTCATGCCTTTGTTGTGGTCTTTTGTCCATTTGCAGATCCTCTCCAGTTCACATCTTTGGCAACAGCAACAGTTTACATTCCTACGCCCGTCCTCCTCTGGCCAGTAGTGCACCAAACCCCTCTAGAGGACACCTCCGGGAACGTAGGCGTGTCAGGGTAACAGATAATTCACACTTACCTAACTCCTCTTTAAAAAAAAAGCCAAAGGGATTCATTCACGCCTTTTATCATTGTTGCCTTGCTGCAGGCCTGCAGTGAGTCCGAGTCTGGAGTTTTTTCCATGTCGTCGTCTTTTTCTGATGATGAAGACATGGCATGGTCCCATTCATGGCCCTCCACAGCCTGGCACTGCTTTCTGAAAGGTTAGTGATTTGTCACTCACACCATACAGCACAATACAAAAAGACACATCTTTCTTAAATAGTGACAGTGCCAAGGTAGCAAGCATCACATGATCCTACGCAGCAAAATAATTTATTCACTTTAATTTTCGGATTCTGCTCATTATTTATCCATTTTCATCTGCCACATTAGTTTATCAATGGACTGTTTGTGCCATGTTCTATTTCTCATTAAACAGTTTAATCATTGTTTTATTGATGTATGTGTGATTTTTTTTTTCCTCAATCTCTGTCATTCTAGGAACTCGCCTCCGTTTTCATCGCGGCCCAAACGTGGAGTGGCAGGAGGCTGATGAACTCGGAGATTCTGATGACGATTCTGATGATGATAGCATAATGCCATCCTGCTCTTCCTCAATTAAGGTTGTATGTACTCATGGCCAAAACCTCTCTTTGTGTATTCCACTATATTTCTTTTCTGCAGGGCGACCACTAAGTGGCAGCAATCTACAGGCTAATTAAATGTATAAGGACAACCGTTTTCTATAGAAATTGTCATTTTATTATTGTTTTATCCATTTAGTATGCTGCCAACTGCCCATAATAATTTGTATGACTTTCAAGGTTCTATTCATCTTTTGTTATGTTGTTTTTGGTCACAGTCTTAGTTAGGTTTGTCATATTTTCATAGGGGTGTGGCTTTTCTTTTTGAATTTTATAATGACATTTTTCTAACCTGTTATCCTTTTCCCACAACCCCAGCGGTTTGGCTCTCAGGGGCTAAAGCTCGTAAGTCACGAGGAGACACTGTCTTACGGCCAAGCAGTTCTGAAGCTGACCTTTGACCCTGGCTCACCTGATAACGGTCTCTTAACTGCCGAATGCCGTTTGGACCACCCTTTTTTTGTACAAAGTAAAGGTATGGGAAATTAATGACTGATCTACCATTTGAGTTAAAGTATCAAATGTGTGTTTTAATTATAATATTTGTCTGTGTGTGCTGACAGGTTGGGCCTCCTTTTATCCCAGCCTTACTGTGGTGCATCATGGAATTCCTTGCTACGAAATGCAGCTGGGCGATACGTGTCTGCCACCAAACCACCCAGATGCCATTAAATGTGACGATTCGGTTGTTTTTGATACATTTAGAAGGTACGTATCACCTACACACCAGTATTATTACGATATGTTGTGTACATAGGTCTAATCTAATCCCAGGCAATATTTAAAAAAAAAACACAACAAAAGATAACCATACCATGATAATTGATGGTGACTGGAGAATCACTTGGTAAGTGCACTGGAAAGAAACTGCGTTTACCACAAACAATAGTTTTCATTAAAAGCCATATCAATTAATCAGCAAAAAGTCAAAACCCATAAATTGGTGAAATAATAATAATAAATGAATAATAAAAAAATTATGTACTGAAGTATCTTTTTCATCTATGTCAGTGTCAGTTGTAAAAGGTAATTAATTGTCTTTGTCATTTCAATGTACTACCTTATAGATGCCACGAGGTGTCACTAAAGCTGCGTATTGCAATGAATACAATGGCATTTTCAGTCACCATCATCACATTTTACAGTGGTATCACTTTATTTAAGTATGAATCGCTTTCATACACAGGGCCTGTTGAGTGATATAGCCGCCTGATGATTATAATAGTAAATAATAAAAGTTGAGTAGGATGTTTCAAATTTTACAAAAGTCCAAATTTGGCTCAACTATGACTCCCATTTGATAGCTACAGATGGCCAATGCAAAATTGTGTATTTGTGTCACAGTTATGACTTCACCCCGCTGGACTCGTCTGCCGTGTATGTGCTGAGCAGCATGGCTCGCCAGCGCCGGACCTCCCTATCCAGCTGTGGCGGTGCTAGTCCGGACCGCGACAAATTGTGGCACTCGGGCTCCCTGCAGTCGGCGGGCGGCAAGTCGAGCAGGAGCCAATCCTCTGGGGGTAATGGTGGTGCTACACCCACAAAATGCAAGCGGCCAATGAACGCCTTCATGCTGTTTGCCAAAAAGTACCGAGTGGAGTACACGCAGATGTATCCGGGAAAAGACAACAGGTACACACTTTTATTTCCACTGATTCTATGTAATGAATAACTCAAAGCCTTCAGTCATTAATTAAGTTTACTAGTGCATCTTAATTTTTAGTTTTTTTTTTTTAAAACATGATTTTAACATGGTACTATGTGTATTAATGAATTAAGTACAATTATTTGAAAGAAAAACGGCAAAACCTTTATTAACAGAGGATTTGTAATGGTGCAATACAACAACATTTTATTATTCCAAGCTGTGATTAGTAGTGGTTCACTAATGACGGTCAGTACATAAAAAATGCCATTTTCAACGCTGTGTGGATTTTATTCTATATATACATGTTTATAGCTGGGATTGCAGACACTAACTTATGTGAAAATCTTGGCCCTGATTTCTCTCTAGAGCCATTAGTGTCATCCTGGGTGACAAGTGGAAGAAGATGAAGAGCGAGGAACGGCGCTTGTATACCACGGAGGCCAAAGCTTTGGCCGAAGAGCAGAAGCGTCTTAATCCTGACTGCTGGAAGCGCAAAAGGACCAACTCGGTAAGCATGGCCAAACAAAGGCCACCTTGATTTTGGAGTGACCCGACAGAATTGTTCTCAGAGTTGGGAGTAAATAACTTTTTTATGTTATGACTAAAAATTGAAATCATGGAATCAATGTTCCCTCCAATTTTCCGTTGGTCTGGGCAGAAAGACAACCTCCCTGAGTGCACTGATTACCAGTGTGTGCGACATCAACATGGCTCGTTATGGGCACATCAGTATCACACCTGCCATAAGCAGGTGCATGTCAATGTTCCCTCTAATTTTTCATGTAAAACATTCTGTAAAACACAAAAAAACAAGAGTGGACAGAGCTACTGCCACACCTGCCGCGTACACGGCGCCATCATGGGGGTAAAAAAAAGTTGGGATTTTATTTACTGCACGGCATATGATTGCTGCTGCGCAGAGAAGACGAGAGTAGTGCGCAGCTTAGAGGGAACATTGCATGGAATGCATTGAACTCTCAAATAACAGTCCTACTGTTATGCACTATGCATGCAAGTGCATGCAAGAGTTTGACATTATGTCTTCTCACTTCAACAGGGTTCCCAACAGTCTTAAAAGGATCAATCCACGAAGACCTGCCGCTTGATGCCTTGTTTTCGTGATGATGCCGTCTTCACCGGCTTTTGTAACCAGAAGGAGAACAAGGATGAACTATAAAAAGCCAGCGTGCCGTGTAGTCACTAACTAAATGCATATATTTTCTTACTCTATCTCTCTCTCTCTCTCTAATGCAAAGGAGGTTGTATTCCTCTTTTGGCAGGAATAATCTCATTTTATTTCATACGCAAATTAGCCTGTGGTGCTACGTATGCTTGAGTATAGCAAAAGACAACACGTCTATTTATAATTGTCTACGAGAGGATCTATGGAGACATTTCTCATTCAACTGTTGATGATATTTTTCAGTATATTGCACAGAAATGGTAACCTTTTGATAATGTTTGATAAATTTCATCAAATCTCCCTGGAATCTGTAGCCGACTTTGTCTTAATAGACTTCCGCCATATGTTGATCCGTGATCAGTTTACACTTAAGTCACAGAGCACTTCAGGCATTTTCGCTGTCAGTGTTCATTCCTATTGCACTTTATATCTTGATATAAATATGTAACCATGAACTATACAGCCTTTTTATTCCAATGGAAATTTGTTTGTATTTTATGCCGCGGTTTGGTAACCAACCAGCCACTTTCTTGCTTTCAGGTCGCCAAAATGTTCATAATGTACAGGTTTCACAACCCTACATTGCACAGAATATCCTTGTGTATCATATTATAAATATTTTTTTTAAACTTGGATTGACTAGTGTGTGTTTTGTGCTCCCTGGAGTTGCTTTCATTGTCTTTTAGTCATTTTTGTTAGACATTTCGACCATTAGACACACTGCAGTGGGCAAATTATTTTTAAAAAGAATAATAATCCAGGAAAGCTTGGTGCTTTGAAGGCAATTGCACTTTGAAAGTGTTTTTTTTTCTTTTCAACTTGATGGCTTCAAGTGATAACTACTCAAGCTTTTAGGTGAAATCACCAAAAATGGAATATGTTTTTATTGGACATGTTTCCACATTATTTTTATAGGCAGATGAATAGCTGGAGGCTGTGATTCAAGCTAACGAATTATTTCCTTTCATATTTGTTGCCGTTATTGATGTGTTCTGACAATTAAAGTTTATTATAGGATTTGTCTGAAATGACAATACAAAAATGATCCTTTTCATTTATACATTTATTGTGTTCAGACTAAATAGGCAACCACAAGCTTCTGAAATTTAGTTTAAAAAAAAAAAAAGCAAGATACTCAGTATTTCTGCTAGTTTTTGCTTCATTTATTATTATTATGTAAACAATACTTGCTGGGGGGTTAGTCATTTCTAAAAAAAATCCACCCAAATCTCTTGTTGTAGCTAAAATTATCCAGCAACTTCTCTTACAAATGCATCATATAGTTCAGTAAAAAGTTCAGTTTGACTAATATCTGATCATTTTTGCAGTTGACAAATATAACTCCAGTTCACATTGCTAGAGGCAGAGGGCACAAGCACTTCAATTTTCGCATCAGTAAAGGATAACTTGAAATAAAACGAGGGCACTTGGCAAGATTATGTGGCTTGGGAAATGATGATATGAATGCCACCCATCAGTCATTAACTTTGTCCCCAATCAAAAGTTGCAAACTGCTCAGCAGTTTCTGTCAAAGAGACCCCCTCCTGCTGCTATGAAAATGGCAACACACCATTTTGCCAGGGTTAAAAAAAAAAGTCATAGCTGCGTACGCCTCATAAAAAAACAATGATCAACACCCCGCAAGCCTTTCATGCACAGGAATCTAATTATAGCTCATATCGGAAACACAGTGCTCCCAAATCATCCCGTTTGAATATTTGATGGAGTATTTGAAGTACTACTGCAAAGCTTTATGCTTCTCAATGGCCTTCCACTTTTGAATGGGGAACTGGAAACTTGTTTAGTAGCAATCTAAATTAGGGATGTCGCTGATTGAAGATCGGCACATGCAAAAACATGTGATCGTGCATCCCTAATCTAAATTCATTCAGTTTATCTTCTCTGATTAGAATATACTCACATTGCACTTCATTTGAGTCCATTTCTTCTTCTTCTTCTTTCCTTCAATATAAGTGACACAGTATATTAAAAAAAGTAAATTGGTTAAAATTCATCATAAAACATGTAGATCTTGTAAATGAGGCGACTAAAAGCTTTTCTAAAAATATTCCGTTTTTTTAGCCAGCCAGTTAACATCTTTACAAGCAAAAAAGTCATTGGTACAGTTAGAAAACTGAAATAATACCATTGAATCATCCAATAGAATAAAATACAAAAGTTTTAGGAGTGGAAAAAAATCTTTATAGCACAATAAATTAATTTCTGTGAAAAGATTATACAAGTATAGGCCTAGTTAAATTGCGACGTATGCGTATACTGTCTTTTGAGCCCACAGCAGTCTCCTGTGAAAGAACTGAAAGGACGGCAACAGATTTTCTTAGTAATTATTCATGATCAGACAGCCCAGATATGTCCAACCGTCACTTTTACCTCCAGAATAATAAAAAAAAAAGTTTTTAAAATGCAAAGTTTTGAAAAGTGAAAACACAGTCTTCAACCCTGGAAGTATTATTATACTTAAACTTATGACACTCTGCTCAATATAAATAGAATTACTACCATATATTGAAGAGTTACTATTCATCAACGTAACTTTTAGTCCATGTTTGACGTTTTGTATCATATGTCGACATTTAAAAATGATTTGTTTTGGTAGATCATTTAAGTGTTTAAAAAATGTTATCATATCCATATATTCAGTATTAAATGTATATTTTAAGGCTTGATGTAAGAACACTTGGTCTCTTATCTGAAAATTGTGACAGGGACTCAAGTCCAAAGCGAGTGTGAGGCTAACTAGGCTTCCTTTCCCAATTAGGATTTACGCAAATACAGTATGCTGCAAACTATATTTAGCATGAGTGTTGTGCCCTTCTCATTAGTGATGCTGTAATGAGACTATTTTGATGGCAATAAAGCAAGTTGGCATTAAGAGTGAATTCATTTATTGAAATGTTCACACACACCGTGTGTAAAACGAAGGATTCATCTGACTTGACCTTTACGTTCATTAAAAAAATCCCTCAGACGTGATCACTGCAGGGAGACAAATGGCTGAAATGATTGGTTCATCTTGCTTTGGCACAAAGTCTCCTGCCCTCTATTCCTGTAAGAAGACCAAATGAATTGGAGAAAACAAAACACTCCATCTTTTTCAATGCTGCTTTCCCTCATTCTACATTTCTGTGAAAAAAAAGTACTTAACTTTGCTTACACATCATTAAGATGTGAAAAATCGGATATAATTTTCCATGCTTTTCGTCAGGATTAAAAGATTAACATTCGATTCACTGCCTTTTCTTTTCTTTTTTTTAAACTCCAAAATATTTCTTTCCAGGAAATAGGAGGAAATGTTTTCATCTTAGGCGATTGATGAATAATTTGCAAAGATCACATCTACCCACAATGGAGCTGACCAAATGTTTTAATTTGTGTGGAGAAAAAAAACCCCACTATGAACATGATCAAATTTGAATATGTAAACGGTGTGGATCCCAAAGCAGACGCTCTCGCACTTGGTTAGCGAAAGGCCAGGCCCCAGGAGGGAAGGACGGAGGCCTTACCAGAATATACCATCATTTCTTGTGTATAGTACCCACACGTGTGTTACAGCCAGAAATATCTATTTAATAACAGATTTTCCTTGTACTATACCAATAGGTAGAGAGAAGTTGTTTTAGCTTTCTGAGTTCTTTCTGAGAATACTTGATCCTTGTTTAAAGCTGAAATAAAACCAAAGCACATCCAAAAGACAATATACATGATTCAAACCCGGAAACTTGACTATGACAAGGACCTGTTGAGCAATGTAGTACATTTTGCTTCCAGTAAAACCGTTGAGAGATAACTTTGAAAAATCAATGGAGAAAATGCGGCCCAGCAGTTTGAGTGGTTAGAGCGTCAGCCTCACAGATCTGGGGTCCTGGGTTCAAATCCAGGTTGATTCACCTGGGTGGAGTTTGAATGTTCTAACCAGGCCTGCGTGGATTTTCTCTGGGTACTCCGGTTTCCTCCCACATTACAAAGGCATGTATGGTAGGCTGAATTGGACACTCTAAATTGCCCCTAGAGATCGGGTGTCCCCCGCCTCAGGCCTGGAGTAAGCTGTCATATGCTCCAGCACCCCCCGTGAACCTAGTGAGGATAAAGCAGTTCAGAAAATGAACAAATGAATGAATGGAGAAAATCTACCTCAGACTTTAGCATAAGATAAGTGATTTAAATTAATAGACAAATGGCTTTACCTATACAGATTTTATCCATGAAATTGGGGTCCCACTTGATTTTTATTACTTTTCACTTATGGTGATAGGTAGTAATGCTATGTGATTTTCTCAAGGTACGATACCTCACTGTACTTTAAGAAGGCAATTTTGTTGAGTCTAAAGTATAGAAGCATGCCTTGGTTTACGAGGCCAACTTTTCCAAATAATCCCCAACCAATTTTCTCCCTGTAAAGAAATGAAAGGATAGAAAAAGGGATGGGTAAAAGAAACAATAAAATCAGGTGATCCAGAGAGATCATAGTTGCTCTCTCCTAAATAACAAGCTGCACCCCAATCAAGACTTCCCAATTAGAGGCAATTAAGCAGTAATTGAGTGTCAGACAGCAGCTGGTCTCTTTCTCACTTCCTTTACCCCTTGTCATCCTTCCATGTCTGATATGTATTTATTTATTGGTCAAACCACGACGTCTGCAGGAGCCTGGAAAGAAAAGGAAATTAAGAAGCAAATTTGAATTTGGTAGGTGTATTCTTGCATAAGCATTTAATTTTAGAACACATTTATATGTTGTTGTTTTTTTTTTTATAGCTGACTTAAAATTGTTCTTCCTGGTTCGTCCTTAGTCATTCATAGACAAATGACAATTCAATTTGATAGGTATAGTATTTTAGTGATATATATGTATTGATTCTCATTTGCCAATTTTTTATTTTTCTTTCAATTTTTCTCAGGGCTGATTAATTACATTAATAAATTGTGGAATTATTGTTGCCTGTATGTTCCAAGTTGGCCAGTAGAAGGCATGTCCAGTGGTGCATTACAACACAAAAGAACTTTAAAAATTTAACAGAATGAAAGTTTTGCATTGTGTAGTAATGGACAGAAATGTCAAAACATTATTTCCACTAAACAGACAAAATTTATTTTCAGCAGAAATTTCTGGATGCCAGAAGTGAGATCAGCCAATCAAATGTAAGTATTTCAGTTCATCCACTATCACTCTTGATGTCCGATACACCCAAAATTCTCTAGGCTATTGTGATATCAATGTTGATTGATTTCTTTAGACAGAACTATAAATGAAAAGGAGAATGTTGTGTATGTTGTCCTATTTATGGTGCTGTTGTTAGATCAAACTTGCCCTACTTTCATTTCATGCGACTATCTGATGTTACCTGAAAGCAAAATGGTTTAAAACTTTAACGTCAATCCCTGTGTCAACAAGTACTATATTCAGTGTTCACTCCACACTTGTATTGTGTTTGTCATGCTTCCAGTGTTATATTTCTCTACCATATGTATCTCAACCTTAATGGGATGGCATGTGAACATGGTAAAAATGTCCTGAAATCACTCAAACTTCCTTCTTTCCCCCTGGCTTGAGCAGACGGCAAAGCTGATGGAATAAACCCCCGCTGATAGAATTTACACTTTGGCATGACAGCTTGATAACACAGAAACGAGAGCGGAATGAAAGCGTTCCTGTGAGCGTCTGGCCTGCTTCGCTTTGGTTTATGTTACTTTGCATACGTGCCGAATGCACACAGGCAGAAATGGGCAAGGCTGGCTCGATGCCCCACTTCACCATGTGGCTGATATTATATCAAAGTGTGGGACATATTTAATCAACTGCTTACCAAGGAGCTTGATTAAAAGGTTGAAGATGAAAATACAACAGTTCTAATTCATCTTTCAGCCTCATTTGGCAACAAATAATAACTTCTTACATTGGAGAAAAAAATCTACATTGGAAAGGAAGTTGAAACTGTAAGTGTTTGGAAATTCTGCGAAGATAAATTACCTTTAGTGGATGCTACTGAAAAGCCAAGATTTCCTCTACTGTAGGCAATATACATGTGACCTGAATCTGGACCTATAAGCTTTGTTCATTTTGTGACTGATGAGGTTAATTAATTTCATTACTGGAATCATAACTAAACACAGATGTTCTCAAGTCATCATTCCACAATAAATGAAAGCAAATACAATTAAGATGATACAGTCAACCCCCCTCCCAAACAGCAACAAAAATCTTAGAACATTATTATTCTTTAAGAAAAATAGCAATCTGCTCAATTTAACTGTATCAAAACCCAATGATTATCGTGCTTTAAAGAAAAATTGAACATTTTGTTCTTTCTGGTGTTTGTGGTATGGTCAACATGAGGCAATCAGATTGGCATTCAGAAGACTATTACCAGTAAACTACAGAACTATTTGTATTGTTTCTGTCCTGGGAATGAGAAATATTATCCAGTGAGCATGTGTTGCTTTTGTTTTTCAAAATTCTATATATATACTTCATCATTGATTATATATTTTTTTGCGTGTCTACGGCATTGTGTGTATGCATGGGACCTCATGCACATGTCACACTGAAGCTTAGATGCCTTTGCAATAAGAATTCTACACACACACACACACACACATCAAAATTGATCATCATGCAATGCAATGTCAATGTAACCTTGGCGTAATATAAAGCAATAAACATCATCTCATATAAGGCTTCCAAAAGGTGCTGTTTATTGCTTTAATGTTCCATTGTTATTGTTTTTTTACCACACAAACAGTCAATTGATCAGCAAGCTGTCCAGAATCATGAAAATGAGCCTGATTATTTGGGTTTTGGAAGAAAAAACATGAATTAAATCAGAGAAACTTGTA
Organism: Stigmatopora nigra; assembly: GCF_051989575.1. Taxonomy (NCBI): domain Eukaryota; kingdom Metazoa; phylum Chordata; class Actinopteri; order Syngnathiformes; family Syngnathidae; genus Stigmatopora; species Stigmatopora nigra. The sequence goes on from NC_135529.1 coordinate 1,160,491, forward strand.
AAAAAGTACTTAAAATAATTATACAAAGATTCACATGGATCCGTATCTATTGAAATTCTACAATAAATTTCATCAGGATATAGTTAGTGGAAAACTGTGACTTGTTGACCTTTTTATGCCACAATATTCATTATTAAATTAAATGAGTCTCAGTGTAACGTAGTGACAAGGAACATGATTCCATAAAGATTCTAACAGATTCCAAACAGAATCACTTTCACATGGTGCTCGATTGAAAAATCATCAAAAAAAAAATCTAAAAATCTAAAAAATGAAAGCTCAAGAGTTTGTTTGCTACCTGGCATCTGACACACATAAAGTAGAGAACAAAGAGTGGTTGGACCTACTTAAAACCTCTTCGGCTATCACTTTGATCGCAAGAACGTTGCAAAGAGGAAGCAAGCTCCGATTCGGATCTGAGGTGCTTATCTTTTTAATGAATCAAGGAGACGTTGCTGAAAAGCTTCCGGCCTGCTGCTGCCATAATCCTGCCTGTGCGCGAGAGACACATACTCTGCCAATCACAACAAGCTTGTCCACAATGACAAGCTCCTTCCACGTTAAGCATGTCACATAGCAATCGTGTTCATCGTGATTGAGTCATTCCGGCAAGTCAATGTAAGGGTCTTGTCCACATTGCTACGCTTTGCTGTACAGGGTTGCCTCGAGAAACCTTCATCTCATTCTTTTCTGAGCTGCTTTATCCTCACTAGGGTCGACTTCGGGCCAGAGGCATGGTGACACTATGAATAGGTGGCCAGCCAATAGCAGGGCACAAGGAGACAAACACTGAAAGATTTTTCAATTAGCCAATGGAACTATTGTTGTTTTTGTATATATATATCATGTCATGTGATGCAAAAAGCACAAAAGTACACAAAGAGGCAGATTGATACCTAATCCAACATCACAAATTTTGATTTAGAAGAAATATTCAGGGAAAATCTTAGATCTTGGTATTAATCAGAAGTGATGGAATCCCAACAAAAAATACCAACGCAAGGCAAAATGTGATTGATAAAATGGAGTGAATCAAATCTGTTTTGTCCAAGAACTCTCACAGATAACATTACTCAACCTCCAGTCTTCCCTTACATTATTGCTCAACTTTTTGATGATATTGTGCTTCTCTTCCTGTCAAGCTCTAATATTTTCTGTCGTGGTGATTAAATAGCTTCCCGTGGGCGGGTGATTTAAATTTACGGTTCCATTTGTCAAGGAAATGCTGCAGCATGGACTGAAAAGAAGAATGATTATCGATTGAGACAAATTATTCTGTTCTTAAAATCCAGATGGACAGGCTAGTGCCAATACAATAGAATTAGAATTTGTAATTACATTCATCCTTGTCATTACAAAACAGCAATTCTACATCCAATGAGGGCTTTAAATTGAAGGCCATTACAATTATAGAGAGAACAAGAGCAATGGGTAACCAAAAATATAAGACAGTCCTGTTATACTTAGAATTGGTTTGAAAAGTAGTTCGAAAAACATGTTATTAGTATTTGAAATACACTTCTAAATACGATTAAATATTTTACAGCATATTAACAACTTATGTCACATTACGCTCTTTGTACAGGTCTCCCCAAAGCAATGACATTCAACATTAAATTGAATCTAGTTGTAGTTAAAGAGTAAAAATAACACATACTACATTTCAAATAAGCTAATTTTCATTTTAAACATGGATCATTATGTAAAACAAACCCATTTTTGTTTAATTCAGCCCTAAAAATATGAGCAAAAGAAGTGTGTGACACAAATCCAAAGGGAAAAAAAACACAAAAACAGTCAAAAATGAATCCAGGCTGAAAATATGTGTGAAGAAAGTGCCATGCCAAGAAAGTGAAATGTTAAGGAGGGTATAAATATGGCAAAGCAGCCATTAATTAGCACCTCCCACCCACAGGTATGAGGCATACATGGCGCCCAAAGTGAGAGAACACACGGCTGCCGTATCAGATCTGCTTGTTATCACCTGTAGATATTTGTGGAGCTCAGCATGCAACATGATGACAGTGGCATAACAGCTTGTATTTTACTGCCCACTATTCAATTCTAAGTGAAGCAAATGCAGTTCCAAGAAAGCAAGCGTCAAATGTACTCTACATAAATACACATGGAAGATGGTTGTACTGTCACCATCACCTTCAAAGATGTGGGTTGGAATTTTAATACAACAATGCAGATGCATTCTAGTATTTGCTTTAGTGGAAGCTTTGAATTCTTGTGTGATGTTGTTACTATGCAAAAAATTGCAGAAGTGTGATTATTTTAGAACACTGCAGACATAGTAAAGTTAAAAATACTTATTTGGACTTTTTGTTGTGTTGACAGAGACCTTTATGTCACAAATGTCTATAAATCTAAATAGAACTTTCAGTTCACAATGAAACAACTTTAATTTAGCAATTTTACGACTATTTTTCACATAATATAACATCACTAAAATATCAATCTATATGTTTTTAATTTCATTGCATTTAATTTTTGTTACACCTAATATTTTGACGTCAATTGTGGCCATAACTGTGAAATCTGACTTACACAAACAAATTAACAATTAATTAACCAATGTTTGTAAAAGAAGAAATACTTTTACAGCAACGATTAAAAGACACAGGATAGTGTAAACAAATGATTGAGGGTCAAGTTAATAAGGATGTGGTCCTTCCTCCTGATAAATTTAGGATAATAAACAAATGGTTGGATTTTTACGTCATTCATTTATTGGGGGGGGGGGTGTGACTGCATGTATTAACGACATTAACAATAGAATACTGTGGCGGTAAGAAGGATGAAGTAGCAGATTTGCTCATGAAAGATATTAGTATACAGCGTGTGCTCAAGCCAAATATAATGGCTAAGGTTCCTCTGGGAAAGTAAAAGAGACGGGAAAGCTTAAAAAAGACTCAATATGGACCCTGCACTGTTATCTGATTCCCTCTTTACTGCTATTATCACCATCAAATGCACTTTTCTGCTTTTAGTAGGCAGGCAAGCATTTATTTTTGGTTGAATTAAAGAAATACATCTGCTTTACTGTGGAAATTTATCAAATTAACCATTTTTTTTCATATTATCTGAAAACAGAAACAAAACCAGAACCTCAATCATAACCAAAAATAAATTTCTAAATCAATCTGTAAGTATTATACATGATATTTTGGGATATCCAGGCTGTCACATTCTGCTTATGAGAAAAAGAAGTACTTCACTCATTTAGGGGACAAATGCAATGCACTGTTTGGATGGATGCAAGGACTTGAGATAAGTAAGGAAACAAGGGGAAGCCGTCTGAGTAATTCAGGCGGGAATAAAGATAATAGGAAAAGAAAAATGGAAGGTAGGGAGAGAGATTAGAGTCCACTCTCTAAGCGGTCATGCGCTACTTTCTTTTTGTCTGAGGTGCCTTGGGAACATTTTGTGGACATGAGCGACGACAGATCTCCTTTTTTCATCACAAACTGTTTGTTGTTCCTTGGTCAAGAATGAGCGACGGGCGGTGGATTGCGGCATTTTTGCATAGTGCCATTTATTTATTCACTGCAAATTTAATCAATCGCAATGGCACAGTCTGTGATGTTTAACAGGAAAGTTCTCCACAAGAATATAAAAAATGAATAAGAAACTTGATTCTCAATTCGCAATTTGCATTTGTTCAGAAAAAAATGATTCCCAGCAGCAAATTGGAACAAAAACATGATATCAAACCTACTCCAAATGCAATATAAAAAGAATTGAGAATCTAGATTTTCTTCTATTTTGCCAACTTTTATCTTTGAAAATAATTATGAAAGAAAGAGAGAAAAGGTTCATTTTGACCTCAACCCGAGAGTTTCTGATTGGCTATATTGAAGACTTCGAGGACCTTCTCAATTCCAGAACACGCCTCCTCATGAGGAAGCAGATACAAAAGGCAAAAGTTGCATAGGTGATGATTAACTACTTAAGGCAAGATATTTTAAAGGTTGTGGATGATTTGGGCTTGTGTTGACGCGTTTCTTTGTGGACATTTGGTAATGTCCCTCTGGATTGACAGACCTTTCAGGACGATTCAGATTCAACTACAGTGGGCTCAAACTTCTCAGCCTACCTGGTAATGTCTAATCTCAGATTCAAGAAGGGCAGTGTGCTATTTGTCCTGACCGTGGAACAGTGAATCAGCTCGAAACCCTCACCAGGGTCTCTGTAGGTGTAGGGGAGTTTGCCCAACCAATCTAAATATGGACTTTAAGAAAGTGTTTAACCATCTCCCATGGAGAGTCTTTTGGGGTGTGGTGCAGAAGGATGGGATACTGGATGCCTTGGTATAGACTAGTCAGTTTGATCGCAAAAAAAATCATATTTGTTTACAATGAGGGTTGGCCCAACGCTGTCCTTGATCACCGATTGTGGTCATGAACTGTATGGATAGACTCTCTAGGCGCACCCGAGGCAGTTTGGAGATCCGGTTTGGTGGTACTGCATGCCTGATGGACGAGTTCAAGTAGTTGAAGATCTTGTTCCCGAGTGATGGATGAATGAAGCATGATATTGATAATGTGGACCCTTTCTCGGTCTGTTGTGGTAAATAAGAGAGCAGAGCTGGAGATTATTTCATTAAAATTCCAATAAATAAATAATCTGTACTTGCAGTAAAATTGATTTCATCTGAAATGACTACAAGTCTGAAAATTTTTACTAAAAGATGAGTTCTCCTCCAACACTGTCCCCAGTATGTGGGCTGTGGCCTTTTGATGCAAGTTGCTCAGCAATGTATCAACAGTGCACACAGGAAGAGATGGAGGTACGGCTTTTAAATGGCTTGTAGCAACACGGCATGCTGAGGACAGAATTAATGACGGTAAGCACAGTGCACCTGCGGCACAGGAGCACAAGCACAATACACAGTGTACCTCATGAAAAATGAGGCTCAGAGAACCTTGCTCACAGTTGTCGGGTCTGGCGAGACCAGCACTTACAGTGCTGCACATCTTGGCAAAATGATTATTTTCCCTTATTTCCTGGATGCAATATAAAGTGTAACCATTGATACTCTACGTGACTTCTATATATTTATATTTTGTGTATATAATTACTGAAACTAAATAATGATTGCACACTACCATTCAACAGGCATTCGTTATAAATATTAATAACAAGAGCTTATTTCCCTTAGCGTGTCAATGTGTGGATGCCTGGCATCGGCCTGCTGTGTGGACGCGTGCTTTGTTAAAAGATTGCCATTAACAAGTGAATGGAGTGCCTTTTAAGCATCAGTAAGCTGTTACATCATGAATGTGATTTTATAATCAAGCAGTACAGTTGCGAAGAGCTGCAATCACTATAGTAAAAAAAAAAGGTCCAATAGATTGCTCTTTGTAAGTGTCAATTAATCATTGCCAAGCCTTGCGTTTGGTACTTCTTCAATTTCACATCATGACATGATGAGTTTCATGTGATAAGATACAGGGTTTATCGTGTTGAGTTTCATATTATAAATTGGTTCTTTTCAAGTTTTAATGTGATTAGATTCAGGGGTTCACTCAAAATGTATCACAGAAATGTAAAACTTATGGTAATAGTGGAGTATATATTGGGAAAAAATACTTAAAAACAATTTCTAAGAAAAAGGAGTGGACGAGAGATATCCAACATTAACAAACATACACCATTGGAAGAACACAGCAAATGTTAACATTAAGGAATACAACCAGAGTATCGTTTTTTAAAGTGTACTTAATGTTAATGAAGGCATTACACCAACTAAGACAAGCTTTTAGGTATACTATTGGACAAAGAAGCACATTTAAAGTTTTAAAATGCGTGTACACTTGACTGTTTTCACCTTTCGACTCTCTCTTCATTTCCATCTCCAGTCGCGGCAATTATAATCAAGAGATAATGGTAATGAAGAAAATCATTATCGCGTCCTTTTGACGTTGTCACTTGTAGATAATACAATTATTTTGAGGAATTGCGTACGGTCTGAAAATAAAGCTGCTTAGCAAGAAATGAAAGAAAAACATGCACAGTTCTAACCTTGAATAATTACACTTCAGATGAAAAATAGCCACATAATATATAATTACAAGATGTTTCAAGTTAGATTGTTTTTAATGATGATGATTTGATTGCTATTGCTATTTTTGTTTGACACTACTATCAACTCCTAGTTTCAATCCCAATGCAGGCCTGCATGCAGCCAACGTTATGGAATCAGATGTTATTAGAAGGGGCGGTCCAAGTGGGGCGAGTGGTTAGCACGTCAGGCTTACAGCTCTGGGGTCTTGTGTTCAAATCCCCTGGTCTGCATGGGTTTTCTCCAAGTACTCTGGTTTCCTCCCACATTACAAAGGCATGCATGGTAGGCTGATTGGACACTCTAAATTGCCCCTTGCTATGAGTGAGTGTGCATGCTTGTCCGCTCCTCGTGCCCTGCGATTGGCTGGCCACCAATTCAGGGTGTCCCCCGCCTCACATCCCAAAAGCAGGCATGATTGGCTACTTCAACACTAAATTGTTCCTATGAGTTTGAATGGTTATTCATCTTCCACTGCCATGTGATTGGCTGGCAGCCATTTAAGTTATTTCCCACCTACTGCCCATAGTTAGTTGGGATAGGCTACAGCACCCCCATGACTCTTGTGAGGATAAGTGGATCGGTGAATGATTGAGTCTAATTAGTGTAAATAAGACCCCCAAAAGTCCTTTAATGTAAAAGTGTCTATGTGCAGGTTTGTGTGTTTTATTAAATGACGAGCAATGTAAAAAGCAGAGGAGCATCTGCACCAGGGCATCACCGGCTCCTCCAGAATCACAAGCTGAATGTTAATGTTGTAAGGTTCACCTCCGTCCTTTGTCTTTTCTCAAAGATACAAGGGCAACACTGCATTAATCTCGCCCCCCCCCCCCAAGCCCACACACAAACGCCTCCTTACCTCCTGTCTCTTTCCGTCGTCATGGCCGCCAAAGCTTTCCTTCCATCATGCGCCATGTAATTAAAAAAGCCTGTGTAGCTTGAGCCACAATATTCTAGTGACACTTAATCTTTAAAGCTCACACTTTTAGCAGCACTTTAATTGGATTTAGATGATGACAATTTACAACACACACACTTCAATTATGCGCAACTCAACACGAGACATGCATTAATTTCATTAAAAGCGCTCATTCATTAAAAAGCCATATGCAGGTGGCCAACAATGTTACTGCATTCAGAATCGGCCTGCCGCAAACTGCATTATCATAGCATTGTTGCTTTTCAATCCGAAAATACAGAGGCTAACTAAACTCTACACTAAGGTTGTTAATGGACATGTTAACATATATGTGGAGTCTGGAATCTATATGTATTGCACACCATAAATTAAATAAGTAGTCTAGTCTTCAAATTTAAAAGTTTCAAATTGCACCAGATAAAGTTATTGCATGATTAACTTAAAATTTTGGTCAATCAGGTTAACACAGTCAAGGTGGTTGGGGTGTGGTTTCATAGTTTTTATTCCTTGCTGGATCCTTAGTGGAAATAATAGCTAGCACAAAAAAAATAACATGCATACACCTGCACACAGTTTCTTATGCCAACTCTCTGAGGAAAATAAGTGAAAATGAGATTCAAAACAAAATGCACCCACCTTTTCAAAAATCAGTGTTGATTTGAAAGCAAGAAGAAAATAAAATGTCGAATAAACACCCCTAATAAGCACATGGTCTAAATGGGAGCTTTGTCATCAGGAAGCTCAGTTAAGTATATTTTAACATTCTTGACAATTTAGCAGTGACTTGGCACACTTACAATGATTAACATGTATTTTCTACTTTTACATGATAACATTACTGCAAGTAGAACATGCTCTTTTACCAGTATATTATGAACACACTGATCTGTACTTGTGACTATTTTTGTATAACCTATTTTATGTTCTGTGTCGTGTTGCTGGACAGCTGTAACAAAAGACACATTATTTATTCATTAATTGCTAACGAGGTACTTCCTAGGATCATTTCTGTACGTTGCCATTGAAAGTCTGCTGTTGGACCTCTAATGGTTGCTGGAGATGTCAAAGGCACCGCGCCAAATCATACCAGGAGCAGGCAGGTGTCAGGTGACCAATGAGATCAATACGCTTTCATTGTTTTTCTAGGCTCAACGCTAGAGTCCATCTTTAGGAACTAATGTGCTCCAATCAATACACACAACAGCTGCAGTGGATAAAAGACATTGCTAGGTGCTGTGAAAAGACATCAGAGCATTTAGACAACATCCTTAAAAATCCATGTAGAACGCGCTTTGGGGCTTATCGTACTTTGCGACCCTCAGGGTCTACGCGGTTTGAAAAAAAGGCAGAAGCGTTTTTGGAATGAGGGCCACATAACGTACTTTTATTTTTTAGCAGACTAAACAAATCAAATTGATTTTTCCAACTCATGTGTGAGGTAAATGGCTACAAATTGATATACAATAACTAATACCAGACAATGTAATTTGCTCTGGCCATTGTTGAAAAGACCAGCACACAAAAAGAATGAGGAGACTTCTTCAGCTTGATGGCATCCAGCGCACAAGGACGGAGTTCTGCCTAACATGAGCTTTGAAAGTAAGCTCATTCTGATAGGGCATTCTGCCAAGAGTTCCCAGCAGACCCTCACGAAATATTTGGGCTGTCCATCATCGTTCTCGGCCATTGGTGCTAATTCAACAACAGGTGATGAGACCTATAGTTGACAGCTGCATCCTCAAACTGTCAACTAGGGTATCCTGGTACCAAGTGCAAATCTGGACACCCCTAATGCATTCAACATGGTGTTAATTGTGGAGTGCAGAAGTTCCACTTAGTCATTTGCCACCAGACCTCACTCACCATCATCACCCACGTAGGCGTTCCCCCCAGCAGAGTGACAGAGCCCCCCCGAAGAGGATTGAACAAAGCACCAATCCAGGAAGTAATTAGGTAGTATACTTGACTTTTCTCACTGTGAGCAACTTCAGATTGGGAGAGTGTTCCCAGAATCCAAGCTGCGTCATTATTCTATCTAATCTGAATTTTTCAAACCTGATCCTTCCAATCAATCAATCAATCAAAACCCTTTATTGTCATCATACACAGTTGCGTATAACAAAATTGGTTGTACTACTCCACAAAGTGTGTTTTCCCAGTAAAAACACAAGTAGTAATATAAAAATATAAAAAGTCACTTCCTGGCAAGGTAAATTCTAAAATATCGCACAATCTAAGATATTGCACATTGTTATTGCACACCCCGGAAGTTATTGCACAGAAGGAATTGTGTGTCGTGCTAATGCAAGTTCAGAGTCTTGATTGGCTGTGGGAAAACAACTGTCCCTACCAGAGTTTAATACCAGAGAGGTGACAATAGCTATCTTCATCCACCTTCCAAAGCTGGGGATCAGACCTGCTAGATCGCCCAGTTTTTCTTCACACCGCGATCCTATGTGAGCAGAACACAAAGGAACATCATTACTTGTTTTTGTGCTGCAGGCTAAATGCAGTGTTAGTCGTTCAACTGTGAATAATGTTCCAAAAATAATTTACCTTCCAGAGTAGTAGTCATGGGCCTCAAGCTGCATATCAAGGATATAGAAGAAAATGGTGAAATGGCTTTTATTTGGTCATTTCTGCTGACGCCTTGTGAATTTTGCAGTGCTTTACGAGTAATGTACAAAAGAACAGTAAGCAATAATTGTAAAGGTGAGCGGAGCTTTTTCAAGGGCTGCAATAGATCAGTGTGGGATGGGGCGAGTGGGCTCAGAAGAAAAGATAGAGTACGGCCAGGGAATGATAATGGAAAGTGGGATATGGACCTCAGAGGAGAGATATTGAAAAGAAGATTGAAGCCGCCGAAGAATCCAAGAGAATTGTAGGCTTCGTGGTGCGGTGCATAGAAGCTTGGAACAAAAATATTAATAAAAAGAGGAGGTGTTGTGCACAAAGGTAAAAGGTCTTTTGATTCCATATTACTTAATCTCTGGATAAAAAGGAGAGTTTTCTCCCTTTGGTCTTATTTTACATCCTTATATGTGTGTCTTATGCAGCTTTTACGTTTGGATTCAAAATGTTTGACGACATTAGCAGCAGAAAATACACGCAGCAATTATAAGCAGAAAGGGTAATAAGGCAAATAGGCACGTTACATGTCACTTTTTTTAGGATATTGTAACCCAGTGTTAAAAATAACCACTACGATACAATAGGATTTACACATGAATTGTTTTTTTGTTAAAAGCCCTCAATTCAGGTAGACTACCAGTGAAGACTCAATTAGAAACCCATTAGTCACTTGCAGAAGAGAGGCCCAATTCCTGCTTGTAGACAGTTGAGGATTCAGAACATGCTTAGCCTAACAGTACCCATAAAATCCATCAGTTTTTGTATGCTACACCTTCTCTTATACTTTGTGTGTGTTGACTTGCATGGTCAAGGAAATAATTAAACTTATACATCTCAATGTAATTTGATAATTGTTTATTTAAAAGTGTAAGCACTGATTTGTACCACCACCAAACAAACATAGGAAGGAAAAGTAATAAAGTCAACTGGAATAGATAAATATAGATACAAAACTTGATGAATTTTCTTGAAGTGTGGTAGTAGCAGAGCGTTATATTCAAAACTTTGCAGTGCAAGACAAGCTATTGAAAACATCAAACATTGAAGGTCCCAAATTCTCCACACTTTCATGTGGAATTTAGTCGTGACGCAAGCTGTCAAGCCCGCGAGCCTTTGAGACAATGACGTCAGCAAAATGAAAGTCATCTTTTTAAAGTGGGTCATATTCAAAAAGGCAAGCGTTGCAGCTGTAGCGTACTAACTAATATCAGGGTTTCATTTCTCAATAATATACTTTGGTGCATTCTGTGGGGAATAGGAGGATAGAATGAGATTAATGCCTGAGAATTGATTCACATAATAGTGTCTCATCACTCTCATCTAAATGTCGACTAAACTTTACAGAATTGCACTTTATCTAATAATCCGTTTGTTCATTTTTGACATTACAAGTCCTCATTCGAGCCATATGTTCGGTTTGGTGTTTTTACTCCTTAGCAGAAGTACAGAGATATACAGTAAAAGACAAAAGTCAAAACATAAATATCACACAAAAATAATTATAAAGAAAAAGCTTGAAATGACAATGTTTAAGTGCCCAATTATGTATACACTTTGTCTTATCCTGACATGTTTTATGGAAAAAGTCTGTTTACTGTAAAAGCAGAGAAAAAAATCATTTTGTCGAATAACCGGCTCCATTTTATGCAGCCAATGATTCCTACATATAATATTAATGGGCAGTAATGCAGTTACTTACAAATTCTAAATATTTTCATACTAGGGTTTAAAAAAAAATGCCGTATGAACTACGACGGAAGACATCTTCATTCGTAACAATGTTGTTGTCGTGTCTACAAATACAAACCAACTTCTCTTATTTATAAAGAGCACTTTTGCATATCTTTGGGGATTTATATTGGATTAAATCCGAATCGCAACTCTTTCATCAAAAGATGAATATGTTTCTGTTTAACTTCTTTATTACATGATGAATAAATAATATTATCCCGTTCAGGCTTGTTTTATGTGTTGTTGTTGTCGTTGTTGTTGACAAATAGCCCAAAAGGGGCATACCTTAAGACAAGGTTTTCATTCGTCATCCATTCTGCTCATCCTCAAGAGCATCTTCCATTTTACTGTGGCAAGAAGCTAAAACAAACACTATATAGTAAGTTTCCAGCCAATCTGCACACAAAAAAAGACATTCAACCTCACTCCACGCCTATGGACACTTTAGAGCAGGGGTACCTATGGCTCGGGAGCCACATGTGGCTCTTTTGATAGTAGCAACTGGCTCACCGCTAACCTGTGAGCTAAAATACGGAAACCACTGGTGACAGGGCTGAGATACTATGTATAGAGCTGCATTAATCTTTTTTTTTTTTTTTGCATTAGACTTCTGGAATGCATACTCATTAATTAGCAACTGAATAAGAATGTTGTCAAGAGTTTTTTCTTCTTTAAAAGTTGTAAAATTACCCAAAAAAGGCACCGAATTACATGTATTATGACTTTTAAATTCGGAGTATGGCTCCCAAGGAATAACATTAGAAAATATGAATTGTTTGTGGCTGTCTTCGTCAAAAAGGTTTCCGACCCCTGCTTTAGAGTATTCAATTAAGATGGAATGTTTTCATTTTGGATGTGAGAGGAAACCCACGCAAGAACAGGTGAAACAAACGAACTCTGTAAAGGAAGGCCAGAATCTGGTATTTATCTTTTTAATCTCAGAATTACTATTGCATATGGCCTATGACAAATACATTAAAATAGAATTACATAAGGAAGGTTAATTGGGATGGGGTTCAATCCCTTTTTCTTTGATGTTTTAGCTCATCTAAATAATTGCATAGGATTTATTATTTAAAAAAACTACAAAAGAATTCTGATGCCACTGCATAGCAATCGTTATATTCCCCCTCACCTAATACAGAGACAAAAAAATGACAGGATTAAAAGATTGTTAGCTTCTCTCATCTCGCCTCCGGCTCACGTGATATGAGTGCTGCATTGTGTGGCAGAGAGAACAATAAGGGTGACAAACAACACCATGACTAGTGTAATGTGAGCATTTCAGCATTTGAGACATGAAGCTACTTCCCAAAAAAGAGGAGCAAGATTGAACTTTTGATTCAAATTTAATAGCAAAGGATCTAACCAACCTTGTATCAATTTCTAGGCTAAATGCCTATCTCCATAAATTGCATTTTTCATTTTTGCAAGGCTAATATTACCTGAATTTCTTTGACTGTAGGGCACGCTTAAAAGTCGAAAATTTCCTCCAGTATGATCAGGGGAGCTAATAATGTGAAGCACCTTATGTGTGCACCTAATTTACATTTCTGTAAATGTCTCTGTGTGAACTCCATGAACTCTCCACTTGACTGACTGGGTGCATTCCATACCGACATGCTGCCAATATATATGTATATATACCTATATGTCCTCCTGTGTGGAGTTTGCAGGTTCCCCTGGGCCTGCGTGCGTTTTCACTGGGTACTCCGGTTTTCTTACACATTTCAAAAACACGCATGGTAGGCTGTTTGCAGACTCTAAATTGCCCCTAGGTATGAATGTGAGCATAAATGGTTGTTCATCTGCTCCGGAAGTCAGTTGGGATTGAATCCAGAACCCCCTGTTACCCTTGTGAGGACAAGCGTTTCAAAAAAAAAATGAATGCATGAATAACAATGTGTTATACTTTTGTTATTTTGAAAGCCAATTCTGCATAGCAACAATCTCCCACTTTGTTTTCTAACAAAAATCCCAAATTTGTGACATTTGGTGACATTTGGATTCGGACATTTGGTCATTTTTACGTTATTGAATAGGTTTACAAATGTAAAATGGGGTGGATTATATAGGTAAAACAACAATAAAACACAAGTTATTTTAGGTGGAAAAAGCTCAAAGCTCTTCACCATTCACACGATGAGACAAGAAGGATGGAAGTAATCTTTTTATGAAAATCTCAAGAGTAAGTGCTTTCATTTCACGTATTATGATGGCTATCTGATGAGCCACCAAGTGCAGACTGTATTGATGTGCTCTCACTCTGTCCAGTAAGCATTCCTTCTTTTTATCATCTTCTTTTCTGGCCGTATTGTGCTCACAAGATGGCTTGATAGAGACATGTATTATTCATCCATGTGTCCTTTCTGTCATTGTGAATGCATGCGTTGGGCGCAAAGGGGCACGAAGCCCGACTACAATCAATCAATCGGGGTCAGACATGCAACACAATAGGATATGTTAATTGGACTTCAGTGGATGCAGATGAAAAATTCACATGGTGCGTGTGGACCTTAAATCCATGTGGATTCATTTGTAGGAAATAACAACCTGTGCTACACATGACTTCTTTTGGCGGTGATTTAATTCTTCTATTTATGCTGTGAGCAACCACAGAGATCTAATCAACATTCTACAAACTGTTACAAAAAATCAAGGGGGGGGGGGGCACATTAATCGAGGACGAGCTCTGACACACAAAATGTGAGTAAGTGACATCCTCGTAACCCGATCCAGAATCATACCAAACTGTGATTTTAAGGCACTTTAATACCATTTTAAACTCATCTTAAAAATTACTTGAGAAAATGTACCTCCAAACTGAATTTTGCAATATAAACATTTGCAAAACAGTTCAATTTGGAATCACACGTCTGAAAGAAACAGCTAGAATTGTCAGTATGATTCATGATAAACATTATAACAAAATATAACTAATTCCCAATAAACTACTGGCAACTTTGTTTGCCAAAATTGTACTGTTAAAAATGAAAAAGTAAATAGGAAAATGGTAAATAGTTTACTGTCAAATGACTAACAATGAATGACATTCAACCAAAATATCAAAAACAATCCCTTATGTGTCTTTTATGGTCTATATCTTGTGTGCGGCCAGTCCTAGAAAGCTTAAAATATTAATATTTTTCAATAATTGAGACCAAAAACATTCAGCCAACAACTTTCAGGTCATGACACAGTTAACATTGACCAGGACTGACGGTTTTACTAATAAAAAAAATCCCAAACCGCAAAAAAAACATAAAGAAAGAAAAGCAGATTTCTGTATAATTTAGTACTGTTTTCATACTTTTTCACCCATGTTATGAGCAATGACCGCTACGTTTCCACTAATATAAATGTTTTGTTTGTTAGATCACAAAGGATCAAATGAGATTTGTGCTTTGAAAACCCATCACCTACTAACTCTAAATGTATTGGTTTTTTTTTCATTGATCAAACTCCTCTTATGAATTTGCTGTTCAGCTCCTTATTAGAAAACAGCAAGTGCTGCAAAAAGTACACACGACTTAATCACCAAACTTTTTGAATATGCACGTTCAAAAGTTTTAGGGTCAAATGAAGTTCACCTGCAGGCTGTAAACTGAGTTGATAAAGCTTCTGTTTTTAATCTCATTAGACTTCCGTACCTAATAAGGTTTAATCATATATTGACAGGGCTTTTTTGCTCACAACATCAGTGATAAAATGTCAGGAGTTATTTGTGTCAGATGGTATTAATGTTTTCCTCACAGCTGCTGATTAACACACGACTGCATTGAATTAAATATAAGCCTGGCATTATTTATTAAGCACGTTCTGAAAGCTATTACGCAGCGCCAAAGTTTTCACCCCAAAAATTGGTATGCTTAATCTTCCCAACACTAAAGACAGAACTTGATCGAAAATTCAATGATGAGGGTTAGCCTGCCTTTGCACAAAGGTAGTTATGATTTTCAAAAAAAAGGGCAGCACTGCAAAACTGGGCCTTTTAAACCCCTCTTGTGTTCCCTATTTATCCCAAAGTCAATTTTGTGGTTAATGGCTTCATTACTGCCGTTGTGCTTCAGAGGGCCTTTGCTGATAAAAGTCACGTAGGAGTTGAGCTCTTAAGCCTTGAAGTGCATATCTCTCTCTTCTTCTCTAATTCTGGATAGCAACTGGGAATGTCACCATTGACTCTCTTTGTTCACACATGGTGGTGTGTAGAGAAATTTCTGTGTAGAAAAAAACTGCGTTTCCTCAGAAGCTCTTTTCAGAGTTGCAAAAAGAGTTTCTGCAAAAAAAGGTCCAGCCTGGCATAATGACACAGGATTAATGTGGGCCCTTTAAATCTTTGAAAATACTTGTATTATACTGTCGTGTTTTTGAGGTTTGAAAAATGCTAGAATTATGTGCACATTCCTTGAAAATACTGTAACATGTCAGACACACAATATTATTCAGCACCCTGTCTAAAAAGAGGAATTCTCAAATGAAGGAAAAGCAAACAAAATTGCTTCATCACTTCTACAAGTTTGTTCTGAAGTTGCTTCCTGTTGATGTGACCCAAATAGGAAAGACACTAAGGTAGCCTTGGGCAAACTATGGCCCGCGGGCCACCTACGGCCCGTTAGGCTTTTTGATCCGACCCGCCGACGTTGTCCAAATAATTTATTTTTTTGTGTGGGAGTAGCTGTGTCCACTCTTATTTGTTTTTTTTGTGTTTTACAGCCCCTCTTTATCTTTTTTTAAATAACATTTTAATATTTCTTAATACACTCCTTTTTACTTTACTTTGTACTTTAGACTTTTTACTTTAACGATGAGTAATAAGTATGTTAATAATTCAGTCTTTCTTTCTGTTTATGTTTCATATGTACTGTTAACGGATGCAGTTTTTTATATGTTATCGTATCTTGTGCTGACCCGGCCCATCTGTCAAATTTTTAAAGTCAATGTGGCCCCCATGCCAAAAAGTTAGCTCACCCCTGCACTAAAGAATATGTACAGACATTAAACTTGTGTATACCAATATTTTGCAGTGGGTCAAAAGAACGCCCCATTTTGTGTTGTGCAACTTGTCAGTGTGGCTTTCATCTTGAGCTCATGTAATATTCACCACAAGGCTGATCTGTAAGTGAGCGAAATAATCCTCTCTTTTGTTCCATGTATGATTAATCTTTTTGATTCTCTGCCTATGCTCCTGCTCCACCAATATGGCGCTTGGTAAAATGGCAGACTATTACTGGACTTTAATAACGAGCTGCCTAGAAATCAAGTTAAAAAGCACTAAGTTGGTGAGGACAAACAAATGGTCAACACAGTGCTATGGTGCATTTGCAGACTATTTGTTACAAACTGCCATCTAATCCACAGTATTAGTGAGCAGCCTTACTGCTCCGTATTGATTTTCAACTAGATCCCAAGAAGAGAGATGAACTTAATATTGCCTTCTGCCAGGAGAGCCAATGAGGCGTAAGCATATTTATGTCAGCTGCAAACACACAGAAAGATTTATACTCAAGAATGAAGGAAGATGGAGTTTAAATCAATAACTTCAACATGTATCTCTATTTACTTCTCTGGTAAACTGAACTGCACTTCTAGTAGAGGTCAAGTGTTTTTGAAGGGGGTCCTTTTAAATGACAACCATCTTTGAGGTGTTTTTGTTTTTTTTATGGACTTTAAAAAACATGAATTTCATTAACATCTAAAGTAAAGTTAACTAAACGCTCACATACTCTAGGAAAAATACTGATTCAAATCCTGTATTAGATTACTTGTGAAAATTAATGTTTTGTAAATTTTACACACGTAGCACTAATAAAGCAGAGGGTTGTGAGAAGAAGGGGAGCGAGCGTAAAATTTACCATCCAAAAAATTGCAAACTGGATCAGCATTAACAACATCTGCCACTGACTTATAGAGCACCAATGGAAACTGATGGTCAAAAACAAAGGAGCAGTAAACAGTAGATTTTCTGCCAGAAAAATAACAGGAAAGCACAGCCCCCAGATCTTTGAAAGTAAATGGGAGTTGTTTATACTTAATTATTAGAAAGAAAATAGATGCAACAATCCTAAACACTGTACAGTATTCTACTTTTTAAAAAGTACATAGTATACCTCCGCAATTGAGTGCAACACAACGTAGTATTCTAAAATTTTGCACACTAACATTCTTCCAATAATCTAATAAACAGCAATTATATTCTAAACATAAACCATGTAATGTGTTTATAAAGAAACTGCCTTCCTAGATAACTTCTGTTCTTAAAATACATATTGTTTGTTACTCATATGTAGGTGAAAATATTGTCCATCTTTCAATCCTCACCATCTTGTTTTGTTTCTGAGGGAGCCTGTCAGGAAAAGGAAAGTATGTTGTAAGCAAAGTGATGCAAACCAAGCAAAAGCTGTTACTTTGAACAGTGAATGTGCACTGAACGCTTGCCTGCAGGACGCAGGAGAGACTCCAGAAATAACGACAACATTTTCATCAAACACTGTTTCAGGGGCACATGAGGAGGTCAGTTTATTTGCGGAAATGAAATGGCAGCATCACAGCTTCCAGTGCTGGAAATGAATGCAAAAAATAATAAGGATTATTGCCCCTCACACAGATACAGCAGCAGTCTTGTGTAAAAATATGCCACAAAGAATATATGAACACAACTGCAAAAAAATATTTTTGCTTTAAGAATTGTGTTCCCTTGCGTTAGTGCAGATTTAAAGCAATCATATAATTGTTTTTGCGTGAATTTAGAGTCTGGGATCCTGCATTGAAGTACAACTTTTGCCACAAAATGCTGGTAAGCTCAAAATATTGAAGTATGTTTAATGTTTTTAAATGTGTATGTGGCTAAAATTTGTTTAAAATGCTCTCTTAAATGATATCACAATAAACGGTAAGATGCACTTAGTATAGTCCAGGGATAGGGAACCTGTGGCTCGGGAGCCATATGTGGCTCTTTCCATGGACGCATATGGCCCTCCACTAACCTGTGAAGTAAAATATTGAAACTGGGACACTCCTTCTCCCACCTCTTCAATCATAATTTGTTTTTTTGCTACTCTTCTGCATGCACAATATCCTTGATACTGGTTTATTAGCAACAGCGTAACATTGAGATTTTTTGTACTTTAAAAAGTGGTGAAATGACCCAAAAAAATCACACATTTGCATGTTTTTTTACCTTTTAATTCTGAGAACAGCTCTCAAAAAATAACATTAGAAAATATGAATTGTTTATGGCTCTTTCTGTCAAAAAGGTTTCCGACCTCTGGTACAGTCCTACACTGAAGATACAACAACACTAAATTCCAATTTGCCCCATGCACTATAAAAACACAAACACTTATAAGCTGCAATTATCCCCCATTTTTCATTAGAATGCAATCACGCATCTCTACGTGTTCTTAACAAAATCTGTTCCTTCTTTTTCAGGGAGCGGTGTCCCGTTCCACTGCAGTACACTTTGGATTTGGACAAGCTTGACACATCATTAAACATCTCTCGACACCAGAATTGAGTTAAGAGTAAATATCAGCTGTGAGGGCAAACTAAGCAGCCTTTGCCGCTCTCCTGCGGTGCTCCATTTGCATTTGGCATAAATAAGGGTGGAATATTATTACTCTGTCAGGCTTGGAAGGCTGAATAGAATGAAAATGGACTAGATGTTTAGTACTAGTTGCATGGTAACTTGGTATAGGACATTTGTCAGTGGAGATGGGCGAGTCTATGCATGCAAGTGATGAGAAAATTTTGCATAATGCTTCTATGATGGTAGATTGAACCTGTAGACCTAATCCTATGTGCAATTAAATCTTATAAGGTTTGATTGTCTTCTCATGGACAATGTTGCATTAATATACGCCAATTGTGGATAACACGGAAGCCTGAGATATTTCGATACACTTTAATCAAGGGATTGATTGGAGCCCAAAGTCCGGGAATACCTTCTGAGATGTTCCAATTTAATCATAATTATGGAAACTAATGGTTGGGAGAATAATCTCCAACATTTGCATAATATCTCATTGTTTGAATAAAGGTAAGGATCATCTGAGTTTTTTTTTTTTTTAGAACCTTCAATCATTTCTTGGATGTAGAAAATTCCTAAATCAAGGCAAGGTCCTTTTACATTTTCTGGATCATGACTGTAAGACTTAGCCTATGTTTTTTTTTTCATCAGGGAAAATGGGCCAGGCATTGAGGATGCTGAGGGATATTCAGGTGAGCCGATATCTTGATTATATACTACATATACTGATTTGTGTAGTGTGCGTGCATGTGTGAGTCCCACAATCATATATGCAAATACCATGGTTAACAGGTTGCAACATGAGGGATAATTTTTTTTAATGAACTTATTCTATTTAAAGGACACAATTACATATGTGAAAAGAAGACAATTTTAATGGCTTAATGTTGCAATTCCATAGGTTAGTGTTGTAGTAAAAAAAAGAAGAGTACGTAAAACTTTTCAAAGTAAAACAATAAATGTTTGTCATTTAAAATAATAGAAAAATCTTGTTTTTTTAAGAGACCAGGAACACAATAGTATAGAATTTTTTTTGTTTGTCACTATGTATGAACAGAACTTAAAAAAACTAAATATTACTTGAAACACATCCAAATTGGAGTAAACAATGCATAATGTTTTGAAAGAAAATGTAATTTGAAATTTTAATTTTAAGAGAAGAAAAAAAGGATTACATAATTTCATTATCATCATTTATTTTTGCTCCGCACATTTCTTCTCTGTTCCGTGTTTCATGGTGGTGACTGCCCCCAACCCAAAAGAAAGACAAAAAACAAACAAACCAAAAAAAAAACCATCTAGTGATGGATCAAAACTTAAAAATAACTTGAGAGTCAGGACACTCATAATCAAGATAGAATTCTTGATAACATCAAATGACTAATTACGTGACTTGGCTTCAATTCAATAGCTGCTACCCCGGCAACCAATTGTAAAAATTAAATAAAAATGTCTCCGTTTTGAGAGCGTGACCAGCATTGACTGACATTACTTTGTGTTGCGGCATGTGGGTTCTTGTGCCAGTGTTTGACGGTCAGCAGAGGCAATGTCAAGCAAAAGCTTTCATAGATTAGTACTGAATAATTGACTTTTCTATATTATGGTATACACCAGTACACACATGTTTTATTACAATTCATTTTAGTTTTAATTAAACCCAATTTAAGAAATGTTGACTCATACAAATATATTTTGTATTGCTTATCTACACAAGGCTCGCACGGGGTGCTAGAGCCTTATCCCAGTCAATGATGGGCCACAGATGGGGGACATCCTGACTTGGTTGCCAGCAATCGCAGGGTACAAGGACGTGGACGACCATTCAGACTTTCAGCAAATACCTGGGGACAATTTAGAGTGTTCAATTGCCCTATCATGCATGTGACCTGGAGAAAACCCACGTAGGCCCAGGGAGAACATACAAACTCAAACACAGAAAGGTCAGAACCCTCGATCTCCTAACTTTGAGGCGAACATGCTAACCACCCCTTTACTGGCCCGCCATTACAATTATAAATTCATGAAAAATTTGGAAATGTTACCCTCAATTTGTAGTCAATAATAGTTTCACTTTTTGAACTGAACAAATGAAAATGCAATATCCTAATGTATTAAGAAGATGCACCTGTGCTGCACTTTATCCAATAGTGTGCAAAGATAATGAACTACTGTGTGGACATTTTCATTTCACCAACATAATGCCTCTGCTTGGCATTTTATTATAAATGGGAAAATGAGCACCACCTGCTACACTGAAGCTAGTGCCAACAGACAACAAACACACAGCCTGCTTCTAGGAATGTGTAGGCAGACAAATTCCCAAGAATTTGTAGATTGTGTTGCGCACGAGGGCGCATGTGTGTGTGTGTGTGTCAAAAACTGGCTATATCTCAATGTGTTGCAGGATCACCAGAGGGGCCAATTGAAAGTATTAGTGTGTTTTAAAGAGAGAGCATGGCCAAGGTGCATTGTAAAAGATGGTAATAGACCATCAGTGAAGCGCAAAGTCTTGAGCTTCAGTGTGAAATTACTCCAACACTTAACAGGACTTCTATAGCCACTGGTAAAATAACGAATGATGATAATGTAACAATGCTCAACTGTACTGTACCAATTATCTGGAGGTATTCAATGCCAGGTTTTTATCTAATATTTAAAACAATATTTTTAGTGCACTGTGACCGAATGATGACCATTGCAGGGTGCAGTCTGCTATTTTCCCCAAAAAGCCAACTATTTTCCTCACCATTTGAACCCTGTGACTTTTATAACACAGTGGCTTCTTCATGGATGTTTTGCAGAAAAGCTTAATGTTTTCATTTTGACCCAACACTCAAAGTATGTAATTGCCATTGGATGACAACCCCACGTTAGGATTGTAGAGTTAATTTTGTCCGCTACAAGCATAAGGCTAAAGTTTAAAAGTGCGTATTATAGTGCAGAAATCACGGTATGTAAATCGATGACAGTATGATTTGGTGACATCGAGAATGAAAGAAGGCAAGAGCGCAGTTGTTGTTGTGTGTTATGTAGCATGTCGACAAACTACAAGAAAGAGTAGGAGTGACTTTATCGGCCTCTTGAAATGACACCTAGTTGTTTTTCAGACAGATGGTCTGCTCTGATCTATTCCTCCATTTGGCTTTTTTTCCCTCTACCGATTTGGGGGTGCATGTCATGCTGCACTGGCAGGAGTCCGGTGCTTGCCATCTGCTTGTCAACTTTGGCACCCGCAAAAATTCTTGTGCTTATTTTGCCATTACTCTGGAGAGATTAACCTCAAATTCTCTCTATCCTATTAATACTTGCACAGTTTATTGAAGTATTTTGGTTGCTCTTAGTTGAACATTTGTCATGCAATTTGGGGTGTTTGCTTTACAGTGGTAATTCTGTCACAAGGTTTTCTTGTCTATTGTACATTATTTTTTTCCATACACTTGAGTGTTGTTGTATGCAATATTTGAGGACTTACATGCCAGTTTCCATTAAGCTATAAATTGTATTATTATTAAACAAGTGGTAAACACAGATGAAGTCATTAGAATATGCACACATTCAGCTATTCAGGTTCAAAAGATTGTGAAAATTTACTATCAAGCACTAATCTCATTGGAGTGAAATTGCCTTAGGATACTTGTGAATTGCAGCCAAGCTCATTCAAATGTTTCTGAAAAGACTTGTTGCTTCTTTTCTTCAGTTTTCTACAATCTTCTTCTTTTTTTCTGGTTGAAAGAGCTTGAAGCCTTTTCCAGTTTTTCCAACAAAGACATTGCAGTTAGGCATATTGACATTCTTTGAAACGTTATCAACAAATATAAAAACGCCAAGTGAACCATCAGATCGTCGCATCCATTCACATAGAAATTTGTTTGATTAAATTATTTAAATTAGTTCATGCTTAAACACACCAAACAGTTTTGCCTTTTTTGCAATTAAATATTCCTGCAAGTGGGAAACAAATTGCACAGGGATTCGCTCTATCATACTGTAACGGTAGTATGTGGATTTCTGTCTGAAGCTCCAGCAAGAAAATTCAATCCTTACTATTTATTCAGAAAGGCCAAAGAAATAGGAGTCACTTTCTCGAGTGGAACCACAATGTAATCAGCTTGTTTAATGGTGCAAGCCGCCGCTAAACAGTGTCATTGGTGATGCTGCACGAATCTCAACAGCATCCAGAAGACCCAAAAGGGTTGGACATTTCTGTTCTTTTATTTCAAAGCTGTCAATGTTCTTACAACAAGTTGATTCTGTTACCAGCTACAGTATACAGAGAGTGCACCAAGAGCTAAATAGCGCTATATTTAGCCCGCATATAATTGGCATCTATTCCCCCTTTCTCCCGTTCGAACTGTGATGGTGACATGAAAATACAGGTCACTCTACGCCGATTCAAGGTTAACGAATAGCGTAATAGGTTCAAATGAAAGCACTTGTTGCACACTCACAGAATAACAAGATTTGTTATTACATTTGGCAAGTAATTTTTTTCAGCTGTATTTATTTGTTGATTATTAAATGAAATGAATTAGAAGCATATTTTGCATTGAATTATCATAATTTGTCCTTCAATCTTTAATGGTACCGCCAAAACACTTTTAAAATGATTAAAGTAGACAATGTTTGTATGAAATATGTATGTAGGTAGGCAAAAAAAGATAGTACAATTATTTATTAAGCAATTAAAATGAAAAAGAAATGCAGAGACAATTTCCAATGGCATGGAATTGCGAGTGGCAGCTGAGTAAACATGTGTAAACACGCATGTAAACACACAACAAAAATTATTCCAGCAAGACTTGTGAGCGGATGTGCCAGAAGAAGCATGTCTCTCGGACACATTTTACGATAATTATAAGTACCTCTATTTGAGGAGCCTCTACTTCAGGACAGAGAATGACTGTTTTTGCCACCTATCCTACAGTACATGTCAGTGGCACTGTGATGGCTCCCAGCTGGTGGTGCAAACCACAGAGACAAAGGTTCTGATCTTTGCGCAGACTTCCCCTAATGAAGAGCTAGAAGATGAGTAAGATGGTCATCACCTGTCCCATTAGCACCATAGACCACCAACGGTAGTCACATCGCTGACAAGGTGCATGCAGGGGGACTCTGTCAGTGCTGGCTTAATTGCACTGTCTGTATGGTATGTCTCTATACAGTAAAGTGGGGAAAGGGCACAGAAGGCATATGAGAGCAGGTAGACAAAAAACGAAAACAACATGAAAAGGATGTCATTACATTAGCTAAAGAAAGATGCTGGAGTGTGTTGCTATTTATGAATATGACTTCATTCACTAAATAGTTTTTTTGCATTTTGCAGTAAATATTTTCAACAAGAGAAAATAATTTGCTGTCAGTTGAAGTATTTGGTTGAGACCTACCTGGGAGTTAACATTATAACGTCAAAATATTACATGCCTGATTTTGCATTATTGTTTTAATTCTGTGGACTACTTGACAACTGAATTTGCCTGGACGATGACTGCAGTATTTTCATCTAAACCAGGCCACACAGTTTTTTTTTTAAACCTTTGGTGTTTATTCAATGTAAACAAATGTCATTGCAAAAAGATTGTTTGAGACCACAAATGTACAATTATCACCACTGTTCTTTTGCATATACGACTGCAGGTTGATGGATGATTCTCTATTGATTTACATAGAGTCATTATCCACTCTACCGCATATAAAATTAGATCTGAATGAAACTAGTTTTTACTCATGAGTTGACCTCATTCCCCAGGTTTGTCACAATGAACAGCTGCACATTTTCCAGGAAAAAGAATTCCCAAAGGACAGTACGAAGAGGTTCTGAAATAAAACATCTAACGTTGAACCCCCTGATGACCGAGCACCCAGAGGGAGGAACGCACTGTACATCGTTCACATCCACAGTGTGTGTATTCTCACCGTGCTACGTGAGTGTCTTGTCCCCAGCATGCTTTCTTGTGTTCCCACGCCTTGTCTGACACTGCTAACACAAACAGATGTTGCGGCTATGACGGGAAGTAGACCACTTCTGAGCTGTGTTCAACCTCGGACACTGAGAATATGCGAGGAGGTTACAGTTTAGCAGTGATGGGCTAAACATTGAGTATTTATCTGATAAATGGCCAATATTTCTTCAATGGAATTGTTATTCATCTCTACGAAGCAATTTATTGCTTTTATTTGATAGGATTTTTCTTGGTTACACCGCATCTTGTTTCGATTGTTAATCATTGGTCTGTGTCGCTATGTTGATTAAATCTGCCCAGATCCGTTACAATCAGTGCCGCCAGATTAAGTATTAACAATGTCTTTTGGGGTGCACGCACATCCACCCACCTGCACGCAAAAGCACAAGAGTGCAGGTCTGTACTTGTGTGTGTATATGTGTTTGTGTGTTGTGATTCATAAGGACTAATATTACAGAGAGTAACCTCAGGGGTCACGGTTAAATAGCCGACTTCATCCGCCTCTGCTTGATGGCTCTCTCACTTCACTGACCTGTAGTGGTGTTCAAACTGTAACTCATTGCACAATATAAAGTTCATTTGACCATAGTGAAGACGAGGTACTCTGGAGAACTACAAAAACTAAAGTGTATGTGAGTAAAACTCAGTCAGAGGCTTCTTTTCGTATACTG
Source organism: Stigmatopora nigra (assembly GCF_051989575.1). Taxonomy (NCBI): domain Eukaryota; kingdom Metazoa; phylum Chordata; class Actinopteri; order Syngnathiformes; family Syngnathidae; genus Stigmatopora; species Stigmatopora nigra. Next base: position 1,185,998 of record NC_135529.1, read on the forward strand.
TTTGGAATTAATGGAATTCATACGAAAAATAAACATGCCTTTTAGTAACTATATATATAATTATATGATATTAGTAAACAGATTCGATATATTTCTATTCAATATTTTGGTTCCTCAGTAGCAGTTTCAAGTGGCTTACATGGATACAGTGGTACCTCTACTTAAGAATGTCTCTACATACAAAATATTCAGGTTATGGAACGCCGCAGAGGGAAAATTTTGTATCAGGATACGAAGGAGATTTAAGTGATGAAATGCAAAACTAAAAAGCATCAAACACATGGAAGCAGATTGGGTTCAGTGAGATAGGGAAATTTGGGAGCTGCTTGTCATTAAAAGAGCAGCAGTAGAGAAACAGGCCAGATTTGAACCTTACATAACACTTCGGTTAAGTTGGGTAATAGAGCACAGGCATTTGATTACTGTGATTAATTGTTGTTATTATTATGCAAAGGCAAAAAGTTCAAATAGACCTGAGGTGCTTGCCATTTGAGCTTTTGCTCCCATTTTTAACTATCAATGCTTTTTATATATTTGTATCTTTGATAACACTCTTGTCATGAACTATGATGGTAACGTTAAAATTGCTAAATCTCTTATCCATTACCCATTTAACATCATCATATTTTTCAGTAATGCCTCTCACTTTAATACTTAGCATTGTGAAGAGAATGTGTGTACGATCGCCGAGGAAGAGGAACCTAAAAAAAAAGCCTGTGTATCCATTATAATCAACATATGAGTAATGGCTGTGGGAATACAATAATGACTAATGAAGTAGATTGCACAAGTGAGTCAAGTGCACTTATACAAGCTCTCTGCCTAGAAATTCTCAAAAGATGAGATTTAGATTTGGAGGCATTATCAGGCTTTAAATGATATTTTAATGCTTGCAATAATAAACCAATCAAATTCACCACAGTGGCGCTGGATGTTTTTTGGACATCTCCAAGCACTATTAAGATAATAACGGTTACATGTTCAACAATATAACCTTTCAAGTTATGTTGGATTAAAAGCAGTGTCCCATTATTTTTATATTATTCTGGTGTAAATTCAACATAATTACATCATTGTAGTATTGGCAGGGTTGTGATACCATCTGTCCTCTGTTCGTTCTCCCCAAGACAAATACACACACACACACACACACACACACACACACACACACACACACACACACACACACACACACACACACACACACACACACACACACACACACACACACACACACACACACACACACACACACACACACACACACACACACACACACACACACACACACTCATACACACACTTCTGCTCTATGGTGGAAGACAAATGGAGAGAGAATTGCATTATGTTCCAATAGCTGACCATATCCAGTAAACTGTATGGAAACCATGTTACCACACACTTTGAATAAATTAAATCACACATTTTGAAGTATTCTAATGTGTAACAAGAAATTCTTCAACCAATGTCTTTTTGACAAATGAGAGTCTGCTAGCTCTGTGCCAACACAATGTAAAACAACATATTCTTTTTAAAATTACAAGAAGTATAAATGTAGCAATAACTCCAAAAACTTAAAACAACTGCTTCTCACACACAAAGTGGAAAACAGATGGAAACAAGACATGTTTACAATTAGTCACAAAAGCCTAATCAGTGATTTGCTGGCTACCATATTGGTATTTCCGTTTGTACAATATTCTATAAGCACCGCCTGGAATTCACGATAATGGTGGACACAAAAAACTCTTGTTTGTGGCTTGGTGGGCCTACAAGTGCAAAGATGACTGGGCTGCTACATTGCCGCTCCTTGTTTCACACTTGTTGGATAAGGCTGGATGGACATTACACTGAACACACACACACCAGGCTGCTGATGTGAGCAGTTCTTTGTTGTGGGGCAACAGTGTTGGTGCCACTCTGGAACCAATTTTCCTGGCTGTTAGCCCATTTGTGTCTGCACTGAAAGGCGATTCGAGGTGCTTTTTGATGAGGCCCTGACTCAGACCCTTGAACTACACATGGTGGCACAGGAATAAGTCAGATTTTTTTTAAACCCAAAGCCATCACCACCCTTAGAGGAGAGACATTTAAGATAGTAACAATGTAAAAATACTTTGTCGTAATTCTTATTCAGTGTAACAGGACAACATACCTTATTTTTTGGACTGTAAGTCATACTTTTTTTTTTTATAGTTTGACTCCCATTTGCCACCGCAAACGTTAAAAATTGTTACTTTAACCTGGTTTCTGATGCGACACACTCCAGTGGGACTCGTATATTGTTTTTGCCTCTTCATTGTGTATTTGTGTAGGCTAGTGCGATTTATAATCAGAAAAATATGTTTTGTTCCTTGTATATGTGACAACCTATGGAGAAGTGATTGATTTGTTTGCACTGAAACCATCTCCCACTCAACCATACCAACTGTCATTCAAGTGCCATTTTTTCAACTTAGAAGAATTTAAGCTTTTTTCTGGGTACTATTTGTTTTGCCTTCCAAAACTACATGTTTGAAGTATGAAAATGTATACACTAAAACATATGGTGGATAGACTTATCGCTGCCCGAGTTTTTTTTTCCTAAAGCGGTCACACCAGCAAACTATCCGAAGAGGAAGAAATACTTCATACAAAGTACAGACATACGGAACCTCAAACAAACAGTTTCAATCATAATAATCCCTGCTCTCACTGTTCATTCCCAGGTAAACATTTTTTTTAATCTGAATTATCAATCATTTTCTTTACTATTATTCAAACTTTATTGGAGGGATACTTAGAGAAGATATACTGCATTAAATATCTTGTTCAAAGTCAGGCTACTTGCAAATTATGGAGCTGTGTGGAGGATGAAAGAGGCTATATGAACATCTCTTCTGTGATTTAAGATGCATTTCATCTTCTGGCACCACACATCAGTCACTAGATGGGTTTTATGTAGAAGGAGGAAGAGATGTGAATGCTTTTTTTCCCTCCTCTTCTTTTTCCTCATGCTGAAAATGGAGCCTTCGCTGACCACGCATGAATCCAGAGCAACGCTGGCACCCCTGCGGTAAAATGTGGGTGAGGAATACACTGCCAGCTATTTAGCTATTTTTTTTCTCACTAGAATAATGACCTTTAAGTAACAATTTAAATGCCAATTACTCCAATAGGTGGGAACTAAGAGATCTGTGATTGTACATTTCCACTTAGTGGCATGTGTCTTCAGTGCTATCACCTTTTGCCTTCATATAAAAATGAGTTACATCAATCTTCTTTTATTGGTTTTATATTACTACTTCAGCAAATACAAGCAGTCAGGTTTAATCAGCCTTGTATTATTCATAATAAATAAAATATTGATTTTGAAGACCAGTCATTAACTGTTCTGTAAACTGTCCTATTGCCCAGACCAAATTATGGCCTTGAATCTTTGGCTGTAAAGTACCCATAGCCCCTCATTTTCTTCTCCTTATCGGAGTTATGAACGTCAAATTTTTGCTGCTCTGACTATATCTTATACTTAACCAGTGGAGTTGGCAAACTATGGTACAAATAGTAGCAAATATGTTTAGAGAATTGTTTATGAATACATTGACCAATCTAAAATTGGTCATTTGTTGCCAGGAAAGACATCAGTGTATTGTCAGCATAATTGTGGAGGTGTACGTGACGTTTCAGGGAGTTTGTAATTTAAATCATAACTTGGTGACTGTTGATCCAAACTTACAAACAATTCTATCCTATCGGGAAATAAGAACCAATATCCAGCACACCTGCCTGCATCTCTTCACTGGTTAACATGCATCTCTTATATTCATGTCAAATTTTGCATCGTTTTTCTTTGTATGCTTCTATCATTTGCTTTTGTGACAATGCAGATTTGTTCATATCCACGTCGATACATCTATTATCTAATTAGTTACAGCATTCCTCTGATTCAGTTGGCCTGGGAGAATAGAATGACATCACACTGCACGACAACATTTTGGAGATGAAGCCACTTGATTAGTAAAGACCTTACTTAGCCACAGGGGCAATGTAGAGCATATCACAGGGGCACTAAATGCTGGTCCAGAGCGCAAGCTGCTGCAAGGAGATAAAGGGCAATGTGCAGGTTATTCTGCAGGCCCCCCAGCAGTCCAAAAATGTGTGTTTTTTTTAGGTCTTTTGGGCCAGATTCAGAAAGGGTCATCCTGATGCGACACATCTGCATCCCTCTGAGTGGAATGCAATGCACAAACATACTCGAGCACACACATATACAACACCTTGACTTCAACACTTGTAAACACACATAGAAAGGTGATAAGCACACAAATGCGCACACTTGACAAGTGACAGCCATGTGCAAGATATTCATGTCTGCTGAGTGGAAGAAAGAAAAACAACGGCTGGTGGATATCAGTCAATGGAGAGGGGCGACAGGGAGAAATAGCAGAATTAAATATTAAGGGCCATGAATAATTAAAGAGCATTTTTCTATTTAATAGTGAAGCATTATCACCAGTATTTAAAATAAAACAGGGTAAATGCATAGCCACAATCAGATCAAATGTAAGCATGTTTTTACTTCCTATTTGCCTGTTGAACAATGTAGCCAGAGTTATTATCTTGCAAAATAGTGTGTGCTGCAGCATTATTTTTCCACTTTATTCTCTGAAAAGCATTAAGTGGCCTGCAAACATTGTGAATGCGGTTTGCTGAGTTTGCTCAAAGTCCTTTAAAAAGCTGATCTAACCACACTCATTATACTTTGATCAATGGTAGGATACAACATCACTTTTTTCAAAAACGCATTAAAATTGTGATATACTAATTCCAATACAAGCGATGCATTATTTTGCAACTAAGGCGAAACATCTTTCTTTTTGTGGTCTAGTTATAAACCCGATTCCATCGGCCTGCACCTTCGATAGCTCAGTTGGTAGAGCGGAGGACTGTAGAGGCACATTGCTGAAATCCTTAGGTCGCTGGTTCAAATCCGGCTCGAAGGACATTTTCACCAATTTCTTAATATGCAGCTGTGCACAGTCTCAATAAAGGCTTTTAATGTTATTTGATTTTAGTTATTCAATACAGACAGTCAAATCACAATATTCAAGCGCTAGTTTTTCTCTTTTTTCTAGTTTAACACTAAATTGTCCTTAGGTATAAGTGTGAGCATAAATGAACTGGGTGTTGACCAATTGCAGAGAAAACATATTTTTTTCAATTTATTTATTTTGTTTAATTATTTGTGTGAATCTTTGCTGGTCTTAATCCCTCAAGAAATCAGGGTCTGTGATTTGTACGATGCTCCAGCCAGCATTCGGTATGCATGATCAAAGAGCAACTGTGTGTTGGCTGTAAAAGTCATTAAGGATGGGAGGTTGTCTTTTCAATGCCTCAGAGTGATATGATGTTTTTTTTTCCTCCACCCACTGCTTGTTTTGTTTGACAAGCAGAGAAAATGGAGCCAGAAAGTCCACAATGTAAACAACGACATCTGAAACCCAGAAACATTCTCTGCTTAGCTTTTTTGATCAAATTAAATGGTGTTTTGTCATGTCTAATCATTGCCAATCTCAGAAAAGGAGCTAAATTGTTTTACATAGAGCCATTTTTTGTGGTATTTTTTTCATATTTCATGATATTAGCTGCATTTTTTATTCAAAATAGATCCAGGTGATATGTAGAAGTCTGTACTAATCCTACTCAATAAGTCTTACAGTTTTATTTATCTATCCCAAGTGACTTTTGGGTCAATGGGGAAACATCTCTGCCTGGTCACCAACCAATCCCAGTTGAAGGTCTCACCGTATTTGTAATATGGAGCTGTTGACACTAGCTGCTTCTTGTAGTTTATTATACCAGCCCTGGAGGCTGTTGCTCAATAATTGCATTTGACAAATGAGCCTGGACAACAGAATGGCGGGTGGTCAATTTAATTGAAAGCATCAATCTGAGTCTCAATTTTCTATTTTAAGACATCATCTGTTTCTTGCAGCAATGAGCGAATAATGTTAATTTGACCATTTTTGTTACTGATTAAAATGTCTATATTTTCTGGACTATAAAGCTGATCCTTTTACTATCTGTGTATTCAGCAGAGATGTGGTTTATGTTTTATTTTTTTCCGCCTTTGGTGCAGGTAATAGTAGGCATTCCGCTGCTTGGTTGGTTATAATAAAAAGACCCTGTTTCAACAAAATGTGCCATGCATGGCATGAATTGTACAACATGTTTCAGAGAGACCTTCATTGATTTTTCTCAAACTGGAATTGTATGACAATTGGTTTAAAAATAGTATTTGCTGGGGTTCAATTTTGCAAGGATACCTCAATGTCAATTAGTGAGTTTAATGTTTAACCAAATAGCTCCCAAATGAAATAATATGAAACAAGATATGATAAGGGCACACAATAGTGACATCTGAAACATTTTCTATACAGATTTTTAAAAAAGCTAAAGAGAAATGCTCACATAAAGCACTGATAAAAAAACAACTTCATTTCAGTCAAGGCAGTATTTGGACTTTGTTACTTTATTTACTGCAGGCTTTAGTTCAATTGCATCCAATTGGAAAAGAAAGATAAAAGAAGACTTTTTCCTCAAATCACAAATGCCACAGTAAGGATACAACACTTGGCCAGATTGAATGAGAACAAAAAGGAAATACCTCTCCTGGGGGAAAGCGCAAGGGGTTAAACCCATTACAGAGACCAATCAGGGATGGGGGAGCACTGCAAACCTCCGCAGTGAGAGAGAGACTGAGAGAGCGAGAGCGTGTGTAGCGGAGATAGAGATACCAGGAGTACAATGTGGTTTACACTCCCATACAGACAGTCGAATGAGAAATAAGAAGAGCATTCACACACTCGGGTGCTGAGATGCATGAGAGACTGACAGAGGTGAAGCCTTCCGCAGACCCTCTTGTGGTCTTCTGCCAGACTTGAAGAGAAACTGTTGGATTACTGCAACCGACCTAGATTGTCACCACAGCCGAGACAGGACGACAACGTGGAGTCATTGGATTTACCCAGCATGGTGAGATTGACTGCATTTGGAGCAAGAAGTCACAAGTCCTCAATTTGCAAGTATTGGAATAGCAATTGAATTGAATTGCAGATGTTGTGTGTGTGTTCACATCATGGAACTTCTCTAGTCTGTCAATGCAAGCATAAGACTGTTGTTTTTGAGAAATTTGCATGCAGGATTAATGCAGAAAAAAACATTGGACAAAAAAAAAACAAAAGCAAAATAACATCTTGAAAGAAAATAAAAGGAGAAATCAATTTTTATAAAATATTGGAATGGCTTTTATTGACATGAACTGGGTATTTGGGAATGGTCTATTCAGATCTGTCACAGGTTGTAGTCTGTTTTCTTTTTTGCCCCAAAGTCTTCATGATTTAAGCAGTTCTAGAAGCACACACTAGCACAAATTTTCCTTCCGGGTGGAGATTATATGGATCATATGGAGTTTTGTGGGAGGAGCCATTCATGTCGGCTTGACAAGTTTTCTGAGGAATCACGGTGTGCTTGTAAGGCTCTTAGCTGGTCTGCTGTCCTACATCATGACAAATTGATTAAGCGTTTCTTCACCGAGGCTGTAAAAATGTCACAAAATAATGTCCCTACTGCACTTTTCTGTGGGATGCTATACAAAAAAATGACATCAAATTAGTCCTTGGTAAATCTTGGGAAGATTTGAATTATTGGAAACACAACGGGCACTAGATGACACGCAGAAACACAGTAAGACATCAGAGGTTCGCTGCAATGCAAATGAGATCTTCCTTGTCTCTCTTGTATTTCTTTTCACTAACACATCCCGCTTTTGTACCGCTCTTCTCCTCATTAATTCGCGTCTCCCTTTTTCCCCTCAGGTCATCAGAGGTAGCGATGTTGAAGGACAGCAAGAAAAATCCTTTTCCATTTGAACTCTAGGATGACCTTCCTTCACAACAATATCTTCAGCTTTTCAGTTGGCGGATGAATTCTGTTATCATAAATGTCATGGTGGTCACACGCCATGCCGATTGGACACTCCACTAATCTGCTCCACTTTCCCAATCTCCCGTCATTGAGGGTTCAAGCATGTTGAGGGGCCGACGGGAGAACAGCGCTCGATACGCTGGTTTAATGCCTCTGGAATCCAGTGTGTGGATAAAAGGGGCGAACGACCAAGGCCTGCTCCATTAGTACTCTCAGGGGAAAGTATGGGCCAGGACAACTGGCCAGAAGCGCTGACCTCGTAAGCACTGATGACGGACATGGTGGAGGTTTGATCAATCCGATTGACCCACAGACTAAGTGAAACCCTCTCGGAATATGAGGTTGTGGAAATGTCTCAGGATCCCGACATGAGCAATTGGAGTATGTTTGTTCGTGTGTCTATCCTGGGCAGGAATATCACGTAATACCACTATAAGAAGTGGTGTTTCTGACAGCATCAATCTTTTTTCCTAGCCACTCCAAGATAGGTCTAACAAAGGACTTCCGATTATCCTTTAGATGAAAACTCTGCACACCTGCAGATGAACAGGTGCATCCCTGCTAAGGAAAAGCCAGCTACGTTTGGTCGTGATGCCCAATCAGACAGTTCCCGCACAGACTCGCTGGCCTGATTCCACCAGCCTGTTACTCAGTTAGTCCTGGAGGCAAGGGTAAATATATAACCGGATCCCGATTCAAGGATATTTCCATGTCACTTGAAGCTTCATTCCCATTTATTTCTCCAGGGATACCTCATGCAGTTTTAATATCGTATGGGTGTTAATTCAATCTTAACAATACGTTTCCACAAGCTCCGATCCATTTTAATTTACAAGTATCTTCTTTTATATTCATATTATTTTAACGTCAGTCACTCGTAAGACAAATTGTACAACTCACTCGATGACAGGAACTAATCTGACTTGCAATGTACACCTTCGATAGCTCAGTTGGTAGAGCGGAGGACTGTAGTGGCACATTGCTGTAATCCTTAGGTCGCTGGTTCAAATCCGGCTCGAAGGACATTTTCACCAATTTGGTTATACACAGATGTTTACAATGACAATAAAGGCTTTTGATTTTATTTGATTTTAGTCATTCAATATAGACATTTAATATAGGAACTGTTCTGATCCACTCACTCCATTTCTAACCATAAAAATGTGGTCTCAGTGTCATCTTTCTTGACCTGAGCTGCAATCAATTATACATGGATATATCAACTCAACATTGACACAAAGTGTAAAATATAGTGCGTATATATAAAAATCTTTAAAGGCATAATTTCGCTTAGCCAGATCGGACAAAAGAGTTATTCCTTTTGTGTTAACTTGGTTAAAAAAGAGGCATAACTCACAGATTTCTTGCTTTACTTACATCAGACAGCATAAGCACGCGATAAAAATATAGAAATGTCTGTGTCATCCTTCTGCATTGGGCAATATTTCATAACCTATATTGAGCTAGGGTGCATTATCCATCCATCCATCATTCGTAATGTGCATCCTCGTAAGGGTCATCATATCTGTCAACCGGAATAAATGCCTGATGACCGTTATTTTATTGACAAATTGAATCATACAATTATTAGAGGTGAATAGCGAAGGCATGATGTCCATTTACTAATGAAGTAATATCCAATTTCACAAATGACGAAGTAAAAAGTTAAGTACAGTACTGAAATGTTGGTAGTTTAGCGTGAATTGTGAAACGATTTACTCTAACACAAAATTATGTGGTGGACTGGATATGGACTTATGCCTGAAGTTGATATCTATGTCTTAATAAAACAACTGACATAATTATCAGCCAATCAGTGCTGTGAGTTTAAATTTAAATCTAAATTGTTAAATCAGTTCCAGTCAGCCAGACATTAATGAGAATCCAGCTCATTGCAGAGGTAGGCAAAGAAGCTCGAAAAGATTCTGACATGTTGAGATAGATATCAAAAAGGATTAACTATGTAAATAACAAAACAATGTGGAAAACATTGTACTGCAAGGTCACCTCTATATGACCTTTTTGAGTGTTAATAGTTGTTAATTATTATTTGATATTTAGACGTCTAGCACGTCCATGTTCTGAGTTTAAATCTTGTGGAGTTTGCATGTTTTCCCTATGCTTGGGTTTTGTCTGACTACTCCATTATCCTCACTTATTCTAAGAATTTATATGCTGTGCTTAAAGAAGCCTTTTGCTTGTTCTTAGATGTGAATATACACTTAAATTGTTTTGTTTTTTTGCACTGTATGGCTGGCAACCAGGCCGGGTGTACATTACGTGTGTCACTCACAAGGTTATACGAGATGCGAACAGCAATATTTGATTCACCGTTTAAAGTTCACCATCTACATCGCTGATTTAAAGTTATTGTTTCCATTAAAAGCAGTATACTTTATTTCTCTAAAGTGCGTATGAGAAAGGACAGAAACAAATGTCAACACACATTAAAATGATTTATCAAATATTGGGAACACAGTAAAACATATTAGCCCACAGATACTGTAAAATATTCATGATATCGTTTTCTAGGAATTTTAAGCGGTTTGTGTTTTTCAACCACATTTACAATGCCATTTTAAGTATAGTTTAATACTAGATTGACAGTTTATGACAGGGATACACAGCAGACCCAAGCAAAATATAAATGAAATCCTGAGATATAGACAAACCTGAAATACATTTTGTCTGAGTTGTTACCTTTCTCAATTTCTTTATATACCATTATCCATTTTAAAAACAAGTCTTAATTAAGTGTTTCTTCTATCAAGCTGTTCTAGTTGTGTTAGATTGCTGAATCTTTTTGTCAATGGTGTACGATGGACATAATTTCTTTTTGTTTTCTGTCTAAAACATCACAGGATAATGCATATCATCCCCTGCCCTAAGGAAGAAGCCACCATGAGCAACGTCACAGTTACCGACAACACCGAGCCCCTCACCCGCACCGTGAGCCCTGCACCCCCCAGCCCCTACAGCTATCCCGTTAGCTTCCAAGTGTCAGTTACGGGATTCCTCATGCTTGAGATTGTCCTGGGCCTGAGCTCCAACCTCACCGTACTGGCGCTCTACTGCATGAAGTCCAACCTCATCACCTCTGTCAGCAACATGGTGACCATGAACCTCCACGTTGTGGACGTGCTGGTGTGTCTTTGCTGCATCCCCCTCACCATCGTGGTGGTCCTGCTCTCCCTGGAAGGGGAAACGGCCCTGGTGTGCTGCTTCCACGAGGCATGCGTGTCCTTCGCTAGTGTCGCCACAGCCGCCAACGTCCTCGCCATCACCCTGGACCGCTACGATATCTCAGTCAAGCCGGCCAACCGCGTGCTGACCATGCGCCGGGCTCTGGCGCTCATGGCGGGCATTTGGGTGTTGTCATTCGTCAGCTTCTTGGTGCCCTTTATTGAGGTGGGATTCTTTGCGAAGGGCCACGTTGAACTCAACCAGACCCTCGTGGACAGCGTTATCCACTCCAACCAATACTACACGGAACTTGGCCTCTATTACCACTTGTTGGCTCAGATTCCAATTTTCTTCTTCACCGCTGTGGTCATGCTTATTACATACTCCAAAATCTTGCAGGCCCTTAACATTCGCATCGGTACACGCTTCCACGCCTCTCAGAAGAAGAAGGCACGCAGAAAAAAGCGCCCATCCATGACGGCCATGACACCACAGCAAGAGGCCACGGACGCATCTCAGAGCAGCGGTAGTCGCAACGCCACCACATTGGGCATGCGGACATCTGTGTCGGTGATCATCGCCTTGCGCAGGGCTGTCAAACGCCACCGAGAACGGAGAGAACGTCAGAAACGAGTCTTCAGGATGTCCCTCCTGATTGTATCCACTTTCTTGCTGTGCTGGACACCCATCACAGTGCTCAATACAGTCATCCTCAGCCTGGGGCCTAGCGATTTGATGGTCAAATTGAGACTGGGCTTTCTAGTCATGGCATATGGGACTACCATTTTTCACCCACTACTTTATGCCTTCACCAGGCAGAAGTTCCAGAAAGTCTTGAAGAGCAAGATGAAGAAGAGGGTGGTATCCATCATTGAGGCCGATCCCACCCCCAACAATGCCATTATCCACAATTCCTGGATCGACCCAAAGAGGAATAAAAAGGTGACATTTGAGGACAAGGACGCTCAACAGAAATGTCTGTCTTCGGAGAATGTGGAGTAAAAAATGACAACAAGTCACCATTTAAAAAGGGAAATGATTCATCCAAAGCTGTCTCTTATTTGTAAATAACATGTGCAATAGGATTTACAACAACAATAAAAATAATTTATTACTATTTATAGAAAACTGAGGTAGGTTTCATAGATGGAACATACTGTACAGTCAACCGTACTTTAGGTATTGCATGGTTTTTCGTAATTTACAGCACATTGTGTTTATACATGATATGTGTGAAATTTAAAGAGGGAAATACTGTAGAGATGATGTAGTATATACTGTATGTAACTTTATAGTAATAAATTTGCTCTCCGTTCACCTAAAGTTGTAAAACATTTCCTTTTGCCTCCCCAACCTCCAAGTCAAGTGTTTGTGACTCTTTAACAGCCGTGAGATTACACTAATCCATCACTGTGCCGCAACACCCCACGCCTCAAGAGAACATTGACCTTTGTGTCCTCTGAGGGAGAGCTGGTCCTCACACTATATTGAAGGTATAAAGACATTGAATGTTTTGTGATGGGAGAGGACAACTATATTTAGTTCATAAATAACTGTTCTTTATTAAACACTTAATTATCTGTCAAACAGACTCAATTGCCACATTAAAAAAGCATTTTTTTGTAGAGGTGATGACAGAGAAATGGAAAAAGCAGCTTAGTGACAACAAACTACATCAACTCAGATGAAAAAGAGAACTGTGGTGTGAGGAAAAAGTATGAGAACCCTTTGAACATGTTTTTCATTGCTGCATAAATTGAGTCTAAATATAGCGCCGATGCCTAGAAAAAAATCACAAAAACCAAAACCTCATAATAAATCATAAAACCAGATATGTTTTCATATTTCCTATTGACCCTGCCAGTCTTTTTAGGAATATTGCTGGACTGCAATAATTTTGCAGCAAAATTTATTCTGATTGTGATGTATTTTTAATCTTAAATGACAGGAAATGTTGGGTCATGCTGACTACTGCCAAAGGACAGTCAATCACGTTGAAAAAAAAACCTTACAAATTTATGTTAAAGTCACTACTGGCAGCTGTGGTTGCCAGAATTATGCTGTTAAAAAATGCGAAAATTGCCAAATTAAGAGGAAACCATTATAAAAAGTAATAAGAACCATTTTGCTGAAATGAATTGTATTTTCTTGTATAGATTTATATGCTAAATATCTGTTGTTTTATATCAAAAGACTAAAAAGTAGATATATGTAACTGATGGTGGTGGCAACACAATCCTTCTTTTTCATTCATTTGAATACACTATATGACCCTTTCTAGGTTAAATGAACATGAATTTCCCAATACTTTTGTACACCTTATGAGCCTACAAACTGTAGAATGACTTGGAATATGGCAGTAGTGTTCAGACCCTGGTTAAACTGAGCCCTGCTCCCATTCCATCTGTGCAAAGCAGCACAGTATAAACATTAGAGCTAATGAATGTTCACCCACTAATAGCACAGAGGGGAACAGTTAAAAGTGTTTGTGTTTTTACCATAATACTACTCCTAACAACCCCAATCACATAGCTGCCATAACCTCATCTCCTAGGCCTACTAAATTATTACCATAGCAATGTAGTACACACATACCAACAATAGGAGAGGATTCTGACGTCTAAAAGCCAGAAAAATGTATGGTCTTTAAATGTTTCAAAAGATTATCCTATAGTGGTAAAGGTGGTTGTATGAACCCAAAGATTTGTGTGTTTAATTGTCCAGAACAAGATAATCCACCATGTACCCTTTACTGTACCTTTAATGTGTTTACCAGTACACCCAGTGGTTCGCGGATTTCCTTTTATGGTATACATAAGAACCCACGCACACTGTTCGGTTGTATTTCACTTTTTATTAAAATACACTTTCATAAAAAACTGAAATGTACTGTTACACACTCCCTAAAAACAGGCACGTAGGTCATTTTCCAATATTTTTTAATTGTGTTTCACCTATAAAAGAGTTTTAAATGATAGTGTGTACTGGTTGAAAGGAAATTTGTGTAGTTTTTTTCTTCATCTGGTTTATAAGTGAAGTCGTTTTACAAACGATAGGTTTTGAAATTAGTCTATCTATACATGTGTTTTCGGGTGGTTCAGTGCAATACTTTTGACCTGTTTCCCTCTTTATCTCTTTTCCCTGCCAGCCTCATATTAAATATTCACTACCAGCCAACTGATTTGAAAGCCTTTCTAATGCAATAGAATTGAAAAATTTCTAAACTTTTGACAGAATGTGTATAGCACTAGTTTTGAAGCCTTCGGCATGTGTTTGAATATCTAACTAATTCCGACATTAGGTACGTGCTGTGGGCGAGAACACCATTTTTTTTAAATTTTACTCATAATGTATGGCTCCCTCACATTGACACTTATAATTATCTTGCTTTGAAATAATAACAATGATCAGTAATGTTGGATGAGATGCTTTATTTGTTTGAATTGGCGGCTTTGGTAACCTTATATTTCCCTCTATAAACCCAGACACAGAATCCCAGGATCAATAACACTAATTTATTCATACATCTGCCTGCAAATGATTGTGAGTTGTAAAAACCTTCTGTCTTGACCAGGTTTTAATATCAAATTTGCGTATAACGTTGCAGTGGGGCTTTTGCGTCTCAATATACACCCCCCTTGAGGACTTCAATACAAGGGCCAAAGAGGACACACTTTTGAAGAGGATGACATCCACATACACTGCAGTATACAGGACATGTAGGTAATGAGCTTATTACACCTTTCTTCTTGATACGCAGGAAAATTGAATAGCTCTTTAGATTGTCAGTGGGTGGGGATGTCGGGACTCACGGATACAGAACCTCATCGAATGCATGTGTCTGTGTGAGAGACAGATAGAGAGAGACAGACAGACAGACAATTAGAGAGAGGGCGAGAGAGAGATTTTGTAGTAAGACAGTGGCGTTTTCAGAAATATATAGTACTTTTATTTGCATTCTTACATATGTTACGTAGCCTACTGGAATTTGTACATTTAGATTTTATGTAGGCTGCAAAAGAGGCATAACTGCGTATTTGATATGTCAGCTGAGAATAAGAGGTTAACTTTTCAGCTGAGTGCTGAAGTCTTATTATTTTATTTTTTGTAATTAATTATTTTTAAATTCTTTTTTTATTCACTGTATTTGATAATATGTCATTTTTTAAATTTCATGTGGGTGTTTCAGTGGCAGTGGCACATCTACTTACAAAATTAATTAGTTTCAGAAGTGGTTTTATAACTTTTCACATGGAAAAGCTATAAATCATTTAAACTGTTCTAAGTTCCACAATGCTGCGACTGAGACCCTTTGAGAATTATGAAATGAAACCAATTTTGTATGAAATATGTGCAAAATACAAAAAAAGATAAGATAATAAGAAATCAGAAATGACAAGGAATGAGCGTAACAGGGACGTCAATGAAGCAGTACAATCAATAACACAAAAAAGCGTCAAAATGAAGCACCCTTCAGTTCCTTGACTTTGTTGTGTCCTTTTTTCACATCCAGCATTCAGCCTGAAGACCTCCTCTCCCATCTATTATGTCTTTCCCACTTTCGGTCAAAGGCTCAATGACTCCAAACCAAGATGCCATCTCTTCTGTCCCCGGTGCAGACACATCATAAAAGCCAAGCAAAATCACATTACTTGCTCCATGTGCCATTTCTATTGCATTAACCAAGCCAACACTGACCTGTAATGCTGCTATTGGGAAGAAAAGAGCATAGCTGATTGTAGCTCCACGACCAAGTTGTGGTCAGCTTTCGAGGCCAAATAAAAATATATCATTATGACCCGATTAATGTAAAGCAATGATACTCAAGTGTGCTATTAAGTGCCACTAGTGGTACACAACTAAATAAAACTCATGCCTGACATATATGCATGCTGCACCAGACTGCAAAAATCTGCTAAAGACTAATTAGGGTCTATTTTTATTTATGGCATGTTTATTGCCGTATTTTTTTAAGTGTACTGTTGATTGACATCCACTCCAAAGGAGCAGAAAAGAAATCCAAGGCTCATATTAGAAAACCAACCAACTATGACCACTGTCTTTATGTAAATCAAATGCTTTAAAGGGGGAAAAAGCAATTTCAAGTGGCAACCATACACCTTCATACGATGGTTTTGTCAAGAAACGACCCTGTATGCCACGCCTCATATACTGCTGGACCAATGGCAGGTAAGGCTATTGTTACCATGACAACCAAAGGCAGAGCAGATTTTTTTTCTCCCATTAACCTGTTCTTCTTTAGTTTCATGGACAGAATGGTAAATCTGAATATTTTTAAGCGCTGAAACAGTTTCATTGTGCCACAAAAGAGTTTAAAATACTTTTTTATTCTGCATATTGGGGCTTTTATTTCAAAAAAATGCATCTCTACTAAAATATTTAAGAGAACAGACAGAAAGAGCAAACATGCCGATAAATAACTGCATAATGTAAACACGTACTACAGATACATGCTACCTGAGTATTTGTCTTATTGCAAATCATAATGATTTTAATCACCAAGGAGACCTCTCGGTAGTAAAGGATGACCCAGCTAGCCAATAAAACAAGACAACATGTCACCACAACCCCTGAAAGTCGGGCAGGGGAGTAAATCCCGACAAAAACATGTTCAAGTGAAACAACTAAACAAGTAGAAACTACCATACAGGAGTATTGAATGTGAATCTCCATTGAAAGAAGCGAAGCAAAGGGAGAAAGTTGGGCCAAAAGGTCTTCTACTTAAAACCGTAGACCCTAGAGACAAGAGAAACATTTTACTACTACACTTTAATAATAAAAACTTTTAAATATAGCCAAAAACAATAATAGTAATGTAAATTACAAATGTTTTATCAGACTTCAACCTCTTAATATGTGTGCGTATACAAAGCAAAACCTTTAACAGCATTGCTTTATTCATGTTGTTGTTTATTCGCATGGTTCTTCGAATTCTATCTGGCAGGATTCCTGTTTAAGAAACACCCATACGCTCATTTCAGCCATTTTATGGCAACTATTTGACATTAACTGCTGTGCAAGCTCTGTGACAGCGGCGAGCAATCAAAGTGTATTCACTGTCAATGCAGTCATGGCTGAAAAGCAATTGATGGGACTATGAACCGTTTGCTCCTTGACACTCGTGAAAGATGAGTAGCTATCTGCCTCTTTCATGCACGTGTACAAGCCAATCCCAAAATATGATTTGATTGAAAGAGGATGAGTTCATCAATTCTCCCGATCCTCAGTGGTAATGCATGTTCTGATTATGATGTTGAATACGCTCAAAGGCGAGCTGTGTTTGGTAGCCGAGTCTTCAGCTGAGACATACCTGACTTAATCCCGTGATTAATGCTGCTACTATTATTTGCAGCATAATTATAAAAACCAACAGTAAACACAGTGCATCAACGTGCAACTCTTTGTCATCTGAAGCAGTTCACAATCATGTTTTCATTTTTAAAACTGACAAAAAGATCACATTTCTCATACTTCCCAGAGTGCAATTTAGAGTGTCCGATCAGCCTACCATGCATGTCTTTGGAATGTGGGAAGAAACCGGAGTAGCCGGGGTAAAACCCACGCAGGCCTGGGGAGAACATGCAAACTCCACACAGGTGGACCGACCTGGATTTGAACCCTCCTGTGAAGATGAATTTGAAATAGGATTTAATAACAAGACATTAAGGTGGCCTGTTGGACGACTTGTTAGCACTTCGGCCTCACAGTTTCAGGGTCAAGGGTTTGATCCCAGGTCAGTCCAAACTGTGCAGAGTTTGCATGTTCTCCCCAGGCTTGAGTGGGTCTGCCTAAATTGTGACCCTGATTGGTCGTCCGTCTCCTTGTGCCCTGCGATTGGCTAGCCACTATTTCAGGGTGTCCCCTGCCTGGTGGCTGTAGGTCCCAGCCATAGGCTCCAGCACCCCCCGAGAGCCCTGTGGGGATAAGTGGTTCAGAAAATGAATGAATAAAGAAACGTTATGATTACAGTTATAGTTAATTGTACACGCCTTGCAGCAGCAATTCATGAATTAATTTACTGCTTTTCCATAACCTTCTTTCGAATAGATAGCTCTCTCTAGTGTTCATCCGGGTTTATTACAAAACATTCCACACGGAGACATTTGACATTTCTTTGGAGTTGGATATAAAACATATGATGAACTAAAATTAGAATTTCATTATTAAAAAAATGGGCCATTGACTGGTCTTCTTTTTTACTGCCTTATATATTTTGGAAGAGTACAATTTAAAAAAAAATCATCTAAATGCAATCACAATCACAGCAACAAATAGTTACGTTTAAATTTTGCCACAGCAGCTATACTAGTCTGAGACTTATAGACCTCTTGGTGTGGTTTCTTCCTCCAGGTTTTACCACGTTATAGCATAAAATTCAACTCTACAGCATGCCTAACTTTGGAGGCACAGCATCTCATGGGCAATCCTCAACCTAACCATAATCTTGTGCTCCTAAATGAAAGGATAGTGATTATGACATTTGGTGTTTTGGTAACAAAATCAAAGATTCCTGACTTTGGGACCAAAAGGCCACAAAGAAATTAAATGGCCCGCTTTGCATCCTTATCCACATATTCTAGTATTGACAGCATTTGTTGAATGCATTGTCAGAAAAGATTGAGGCGTGGGAGAAGAGTGACAGACAATCAAAAATAGCAATCATAATATATATTTAGGGGTCATGTTGCAATCTTTAGTGACAGAACACACACAAATATTTGATTTCATAATAGCTGCATGCATGACCAGGTTCACAAATTAGAACAGGAGTTACCCAGGTGTAGTTTTGGGGGTTTTGAATAGCAGTATATTGGCATTTTGAGAATTTTGGGGATGTTATTGTTGTTTACACTCTGGGTTACTGCCAATATTCTAATAATGGAGAGGTTTAAGCTGCTTGGGTAAAAACTGTGGTGGAAAACCATCTTAAACTGACTCAGGTGGGTGCCCAAAAGTGTTTTAACCCATATGGTGGCTTATTTACAACCAATGACGGGTGTCTGTGACTCAGTATACCTGGAAACTGAATAAGGGGAAAAATCATTGTAGTTAGTTCCTAAAGAGAAGGTCAAGTTCAGATGAATTTTGATGTAAGCAATTAAAAGTATACTTTTGATATGAAACATTTGATTGGAAAGGAAAGTGATTGTTAGAATTAGTTGAAATTGCACTTGAAAAAGACATTTAAGGTTAATAGTAGTAAGTTTTCTTTTAAATTGCAGTAGTTGATTCATTGACATATTCTGTGAATTCACTTAAAAAAACACCTTAACCCACACACAGACAAAAAAACTACCTTAAAATAAATGTGAAAAAAACATTGCAAATGCAGTTATGTTCCTTCTCAGAAAAAAATGAGGTTGTTAAATTAAGTAAGACTTGGGTACTTCTTCATTGTATCCACTACGTGCCACTGTTAACCACCACACTCATGGCACCAAAATGTATACATTGTAACAGAAAAAGAGGATTTGAATTGAATATAAAAACATTGGCAACATTCACAGACCATGGTGCAAATTAAACAGGATTATTTCTTTAAAACCAATTACAGTGAAGAAGTGCTGCTTAACATCACTGTGGAGCACATGAATCATTTTGTATTATGTTCAATAAGTACATCATTGTGTATTAAATCACAACGAGTTGCCTCACTTTTCATATGACCAAGATTACACAAGAATAAAACATGTTTTTTAAAAGTTTTTTTTAAATATATTGTTGTTGCCCGATCATCCTTTCCGGGCCTGTGTCTTTATAGTTTTTTTTATAATTTCAATATTTGATTCAGTGCACCATGTTGGATTCTTATCAGCCCTGATATTGGGGAAAAGGAAAGTTAAAAAAGCATTTTAAAAAAGGAAACATTCCAAAAGACTTTAGACCTATATACTTTTAAAACAATGTAGTAAACGAGCGGCGACCCGTCGGCTTAGTGGTTCGTGCTCGGCCTCACAGTGGGGGACCTGGGTTCAAATTCAGGTCGGTTCACCTAAGTGGAGTTTGTATGTTCTCCCCGGGCCTGCGTGGGTTTTCCTCCCACATTGCAAAGACATGCATGGTAGGCTGATTGGACAGTATGGTGCTAGGTATGGTGAATGGCATTTTGTCTCTTTGTGCCCTGCGATTGGCTGGCCACCAATTCAAGGTGTCGCCCGCCTCTGGCCCCCAGTCAGCTGGGATAGGCTCCAGCACCCCCTGTGAGCCAATTGAGGATAAAGCGGTTAAGAAAATGAGATGAGATAATAAACGAGAACTGATGGTAACCCCAATATGAAGTTTGGTGCTGCCATCTAGCGACAAAATAGACCTCTATTCATCTTTATTTATTTATATTGCTGAATTGTGGGTGTATGTGTGTGTGTCTTCTATATATCTATTATATGTAGCCATCTACACATACCTAAATTTATCTTGATGTATAATTCACTCTATTTATGGCCCATGTGATTGGATCCAAACATTGTATCGAGGCACACTCATCTACATCCGCCACTGATAATATTAATGTCGCCCCGAAGGAGGCCATAGCCGAGGTGATGAGATGAGATGAGATGAAATGAGACGATACACTTTATTGATTCCCAAGGGGGAAATACATCTGTCAGAGGCGGGAGGCAACAAAAATGAAATGAAGCAGACACCTCATTGGGGTATAGCCAAAATAAAGCAGAAAAGGACAGCACAAACCGAGAGGCTATGTCAAGAGTCACAATATTAAGGAACACTTGCACAAGCTAATATCGAGCATTAGCCACTATATTAGAGTGATACAATATTTTGAAATATATGTATATAGAAGTATTATTTTCATCCAAGTTGTGTGTTATTTTAATTATGTAAAACCACACAATTATTTTAGAAAAGTCAGTATAAAGCACTTGTACACATTATCAGGTTAACCTTAAAAAATAAACAGCTATGCAAAACCTCAATTTTTAACAATCAATCTTTTTTGATACAGGGCTCAGATTATATTATGAGAGTAATGTGAATAAGGTGTCCAGTGAGTAGATATCTTTTATGCGCATTTGAATGAAAGAAGACTGGGGCAAACCATGACTACCCCCAAAAAAAATCACATCAAATAAATAAAAGATTGTCTTATTTATTGTCATATCTGCAATGTTTTGTTAACAATAATTTACCTGACAATAAACTATGCTTTATTTTCATATGAAACCCTATAGTATATTATATCAACACACACTCGTATGCTGTATATAAATCCACACAGAATCATATAAGGATATAAAGGAGACGCAAATGCATTATACATATTTACATCAATATATTTAGGAATCCTAATGCTATATACAAATAAAAACGGTATATAGGTACATACATAAATATTTTAATGGTTGTTGTAAGGCAAACTATATGAACACGTAAACATTATTCAGCGACAACATTATGATCACATGTACAGCATAATGAAACCCAGTGCAAGTGCCATATTACATACGGGGTGGGCCTTTACATAGGTAATAATGTTCAGTTTTCATGGGTCTTGTCAGAGAGGTACTAATATAACAATGTTTATGATTCACTGCATTATTATTGCAGTAGTTGGCCTGTGTGTACACAAACAGCACCAGACCAAGAGGTGTAGGTCTAAAATTTTGAACATTAGTATGTGTATACCTTTTGTAAAGACATGTTTAAATTAATAAATAGTCTGATGTGTCACATTAGTCTGTATGGACTACATACAGTACCATTTTGCAAGTATACATATATATTCAGATATCCATGGTGTAAATTTATTACACCTACTATAACCTCGGGAAAATTCTGTTTACATAAAATACAAGTTGTATTTTTTTTTAAAAGACAACCCAACTAACCATCATACTTGTTTGTGGGAATAAAATGGGTACTATACTAAAAACATGCAGTGTTTCTAACAGACCAAATGCTGCCATGGTACATAAAAAAAGGACTGTGCCTTGTGTTGCAAAATAATTATCATGCAAGACAGCATGCAACAAGGTATGAAAGGTATTTGAATTCTATTACAAAGAGATATCACTGATTTATGGGTGTGTGTGTGGGTGTGTGTGTGTGGGTGGCTTGTTCTTTGCAACCTATTAGCTTTTTTTGTTTTGTTTATATTTAACTGTTATAAATAATGTTTATTAATTGCAAATTGCATTTACTTTTTTGGAAAAATAACCTGCACGTGCTTACATTATAGGATTTATTCATTCATTTTCAATACTATTTATCCTTGTTAGGTTCACAGGGCGCCTATCCCGTCAGAGTTCAGGCGAAAGGGTGACTGACTATACCCTAAACTGGTCACCAGTCAGTCATAGGAAATACACAGACACAGAAAACCAGTCACTCACAATCACACCGTCAGTGAGCGCAAATCGATCCCGTGCTGGCCACACTGAAGTCAGGCAAATGAAACCTGACTAAGGCTAAGATGAGTATATTTTTATAATTTATATTTTGAAATCATGTGGAAGATTTTCTGCTGATTTATGGAACAATAAATTAAATTCTTCACTGGGCCTGATGTAGCATGGCATCAACACACTTATTAATTCTCATTGGTGGGGGTTAAGAAAAAAAACCTCAGAATATATGCATTCTCTATTATTCCTATTCAAAGGTCAGGCTGAGCATAAGTCCCACACCTCTAGATCTAGTTTGCATTTATCATCTCACAGCTGCCAAGGTGCGGCATGAAAAATGAGGCAGATGTAATAAACATTGTGTAAAAAAAAAAGATATATATATGTATATGCAGTACAGCCAAATGAAGGAAATCAGGCTGGTAAGATATACATTGGAAATTTCTGGTAAGACATTTCTGTTTTCCTTCTACGCTTTCACTAAAAAATAATAAACATAACATTACATGAACGTATCTGTTAAAACCATGCGACTCACATGTCTTATTTTGTAAGGCTTTATGCTTATGACAAATCAGAAATATAGATTTGCTTGGAGAAAAATTAGCCACCTTAAATTCCCATAATAATTTTGCAGAAAAATAATTTTCTAAACAATTGAAAATCTCCCAGTTTATAAATTAAAAAGAATATTTCCACAAATTTACAAGACATGTACAAGCTGTTTATTTGTGCATTGCAATATCCAAAAGGCCGTGAGAAGAAAGTTCTTGGGCATGCAGAATCAAAACAAACTCCTACAA
Organism: Stigmatopora nigra; assembly: GCF_051989575.1. NCBI lineage: Eukaryota > Metazoa > Chordata > Actinopteri > Syngnathiformes > Syngnathidae > Stigmatopora > Stigmatopora nigra. Next base: position 1,209,333 of record NC_135529.1, read on the forward strand.
AACGTTTAGAAATATGCATATCTTTTAACCGTGTCCATGTACAAAGGACAGAAAAGGCTGCTGCCCGTAGGCTGGCGTTCAAGAAATACTTGTATAAATGTAAAACAGGCCCATGTCGAAAAAACGTAACCCTGGTGGAGGAGGGGCGAAAAGAAACAAATTTTGAATCAGAATCAGGCAAAGCAAATTAATGGGATGTATGCCTTTACCCCCATCTTACCACCTACCATGGCCTATCATCTATCTCTGGATGGTGGTGGGGTTGTCATGTCGACTGGACCACAAGTTACTATGACGACAGCTCACTGGGAAGCACTTGCTTGGGAGGTTATTGCCTCCTTGGGGCGGGAGGAATGGCAGTTAAGGAATACGTATTCCTACACACACGTATTTGTATATATATGTATATATATATATATATATATATATATATATATATATATATATATATATATATATATATATATATATATATATATATATATATATATATATATATATATATATATATATATATATATATATATATATATATATATATATATATATATATATATATATATATATATATATATATATATATATATATATATATATATATATATATATATATAAAATGTTCAATAGCAATTTTTGCAAACGTTTTGTAATTTAAAATATATAGTATAATAAATAAATATACATATGTACGTATATATTTATATATTTATAGACTTAAAAGTATGAAATACTTGACTGGAGGTCAATAAAGAGCATATTTTTCGCACTTTTTACACTGGAAATCAAAATGTCTCCTGTCCACGTAAGGGGGTGTTCCCTGTGGGCTGAAAAGGAGGGTAGGGGTGAAAAATAAGAAACGTCAAATGGGTGTTCACAGTTTGCCCAGCATTTCGTCATATAAATGTCACCAAGACAAGTTTGGAATTGTGCCCGAGGTATGTGTCTGTGTGTGTGGGTCCTTAATTGCCCCATTAGCACTAACAGGGTAAATTGGTGGAAGGGCTAAGTATATATTACAATGAAAACAACAATAACCCCTAGCATTCAGGCACCCGAGGGCACAGACAAAAAGGGCTGTCATGCAACAGTAAATATAGACTTACTAAATACATAAACACATTGACATTGCATGAGATATTCTGTCCTCACCTTTATCAACAATATTGAAATAAACTGTCAAAGCAACACCCAATTTAGGGATGTGTGATTAAAATCCTCAAAATGTATCATCAGGTTTAAATGGAAACTTATAATCATATTTTCTAATGATTATAGCTTATGGTAAGAGACTTATATACTCCTTGCACATAACAGGCACACGTTGGATACTTAATTGTTTTCTCTGGTCATGTTCATAATATTGATTGATGCTTTGTGATAATACTTGATGTTATTACTTGATTTCCATGATAAGTGACGAGAAAATCACATATTTTAAAATACTGCGCGCGTCCCGAGGCCTCCATTTTGACTTGCGCTTACCAAATATGGTTGGGTGAATTGAAAGGATGACTACAGTATAACATCAGTAGAAACCAAGAGATGAAAAAGATGCATACATATATATGGATAATAAATACATGCATGCACACCCATTCGTAAATGCTTTGATAATTTAGGTGTGTCAGTGACAACCAGGAAAAACAAGAGGTGGGGGAAAAAGCTCATCATATGGACATAAAAACAAGTGGCTTGATTTATGATTACAATACATACAAACACGTGCCAGACATACAATCACTTTGAGCTTTTTTCAAATCATATAACAATTATTGGATGAACAATAAACGTGGGTCAAGACACACCGAGCAGATTTTTAATTGGCCAACAGATCAATTCCCTAAATACTTAATGGGTTCATAATAAATGAAAGGAAAAAAAAGAACATCAGATTGTGAGTCAAGAGTAAAAAAATTAATATTCATGTATATGACTCATTGTGTGCGATGACAGTAACCTTATTTCTTTCTGCTTTGGTGCTACAACATTGTTATCTATTTGATTTTTTATATATAATTGCTAAAAATGTGTTTATTTAGGAGAACAAAGCTTTACAAATTTATTTGTAATGCAATTTTCAGCAGATGCACATTGGCCATATTGCAAACTGCGTGTTTAAATTCACAATAGTATTATCATAACAATGGAGCCGATGTGCAAGGATGGCCAAAAGAAGACAAAAAAAGGTCATTTTGTTATGAATGACATATGGCTGGACCTATACTCTCAAAACCACACTTTTTAAAATAAAATCTTGACAATTCAAAGCAAAAATATATAAAATGTAAAGTAGACAATGATCCTCACATTCCACGATGACAAAAGAAAACCGTGCAGGTTATGTGCTTTAACATCAGAGTATGTATAAAATATAATAAAGCATGTGAGTATAATTAGAAAATTTAGTATTATTTGGTATATAGTATTATTTTCAAGTATTTGCATGCATGATTCATAAGCACGATAAAGTGACTCATAATCACATAGAAATAAAACACTTGCAAAAGAATTAAAATACAAAACAAAAGCCCATTTCATCACTTGCAATTTCTTTAATTTTTAAAAGAATTATATATTGGTGCGGCAATATATTACGACCCCCTTTCCCGGCCAAATCCAGGGGCATCCGAGCCTATCACAGTAGCCACACCGTAATAAGAAACATAAATACGAATCGGTAATATGAGCAATTGTCGGGACTTTTTCCCCAACATTTCCCCTCATCCTTGTTGTCTCCCTTGTCGCCCCCTCCTTGGGCTCTTTTCTCTCCCCCCCTGAACCTCCCCTGCCCTCCCCTCCCTCTCTCTCGCGGAATCCTATTGATCCAAAGCGTCTAATTAGCGGCGTCTGCGCAATTACGCGCATGCGCAGCAGGCGCCATCTCAGCCATTTTTTGAAGGAAACTAATTAGCAGGAATAAAGAGCCAAGTGTTTTCCCCCCACACCGTGATCAGAACTCATTCTACCTCTGGAGCTCGCACAGAACCCCTCCGTCCTGCCCCCCTACCCCCTCCACCACCACCACCATACGCCCACCCACCCAGCCTGCAACCCCCGTCTTGTATGTTTACTCCAGCCTGCCTTGCCTCGCTCGCCTGCCTGCATGTAGCTTTAATTACACTGTTTGCTAAACAACTTGGAAAGGCGGCTGCGCTCCGCTCCACTGTCCTCTTGTCCTCCGTCCTCCGATCCTCCGATCCTCCGATCCTTCGTCCGTCCTTCGCCTGCACCGGATCGTGCAAAAACAACGGGGGGAATGCGTGCTTGTTTATTCGGACTACCACCACCACTACTACTACTACAACGAAACCATTAAGATCGCGGAGACTGGCGCTGGAGCTGCAGCAGAAATGTAAGTGCACCGTTTGTTGAGGGTGGGAGGGGGTGTTTTGTGTCTCTCAATGTGCATGAAATGAAGGTTTAGTCGCTTTAGTCAACTGTTATGTTTTTTTATTAATTTATTTAGCGGTGGAAACAAAAGCCAAAAGAGTTGTAACGTGTAGTGTGTGACTTGACAACAACCACACTACTCTAAAAGTAGCCCCATCACTACCAATAACTGCATCTTCTGCGCAGGGCTCTGCAGGCATTGCTGCACCTTGCAAAACTCACGTTTTGTGCATGTGTGTGTTTTTGTGTTCGTGTGTGTGTGTGTGTGTGTGTGTGTGTGCGCGCGCGTGCGTGCGTTACCTGTAAAAACTCCGATATGTCCACCTACGCCAGATACCGTATAACTGGATTTGTCCAAATCTGGTGTAAATGTCCTTGCTAGAAATAAGATCAAATATTTAAAAACCCAAGTAGAGACAAAGTACTGCCCTGCTTGCTTTTTCTTTGACCCTCAGACGTACACACTCGTAGTATCTCACCCATTCACAAATTCATTCACTCACTCATACACTGACTGACTCACACACTGACAAATTCACTCACTCATGCACTGACTGACTGACTCACTCACCCACTCACACACTGACTCACTCACTCACAATACTTTCAAGTCGTCTACTGTTATGTCGGATTTATAGACTACGTACCCATGCACGACTTTCAAAAATCCAAACCGAATGCAGTGGTGAATTTCATAGTCTTTATATTTCCGCATGATGAATAGGAGTACTTTATGTACACAGTTGGTCTTTTCTGTATTCTGTGTATACACAGTCAAAATATAAACATGGACAATCACATCATAAACTAAATGTTATTGTGAATTTCAGGTACTTTGATTAGATTTTGGGTGGTTGGTATAACAATGTGCTATCGTTGTAGTTTAATCTCTAACACACATATGGTTATATTAATTTTACATAAATACAAACAGATTTTAAATATACACAACATATTCTGGCAATGTTTATGTCCTATGATAGAATCTGATTGGTTTGCTTAAAAAAATCTTGCATACACACTAGTATTCTTTTTCCTTCACTTACATAATACACACACACGCATTGTGATAGATTGGCAAAAAAGTGTTGTTTTTTTTAAATATATTTAACTAAATTCTAATTAGATACTGATACATTTCCAAAACCCAAAAACATAGTTGTCTGCCATCACAGAAATTGAGTAATCTTTCATTTCAGGGCCTGAATATAGATCTATACTTGAATATGGTTGGTTTGCGCTTATAAGACAATACAACACTATAAGCACATGCGGATCTGCCGTATCCACACATCAAATTTCAAAATCTAAATCAGCCTGTCATCAGAGAAAAAAAGTGATGTTGAATACCAGATTGAGAAAATAAATACTGTGTACACATTACAGACAAGCACAACACTAATGGACCTCACACCCCTTTCACCATCAGGCATATCCTGTTAAAATAAAAACAAGCTAGAGGTCAATTTCTGGTCCTTTGCTTGGTTTACATAACTAACACACACACACACACACATACACTCACACACACCTAAGTGTACCCATCAAGTAATATAATTCACAAATGGCATGTGATGGTTTCTTTTTGAGTATTCCTACACGCTAGCTTGTTTGACATATGATGCGGGATATATACACACTGGTAACCTACACACACTAGCATCCTACACACGCACACATACACTCGCAAATGTTAAATGCCCGTTTCCCATATTTGTGATCAATAGCCAGCCAGGAATGCTTGTATAAATAGTTGCATCTCTGATGGTTTTAGGCTATCGACCGTCGTGTAAATGAAAATCTTTATCAGATTAGAGACTATTCTCTGCTGTTCCAAGCTGCTGCCAGGCCTCAAAAGACCTCGTAGTGGTATCCCGCAGAAAACTTAAAGACCACTGCAGTGGGCAGGGGTCTGTGGCCTGTGACACAAACACAGTGCATTAAAGCACTATCAGAGCGTGAATGTGGGCCATATATCTCTAAGCTGCAGAGAGTGGTGGGGGTGGAGGGACACCCACTCTGGCTCTCGTGAGAGGAGGGGTTGGTCGGTTTGGGCCAGAAGGTGGAAGGTGATTTAAGGTTGCTTCTTGATTTTGAGAAGAAAAAAAATTGTAATTGAATAATGAGACAGCAAGTGATGGCTCTATCTCTTTCTTCTGGTATTTATAGAGGAGGAGACATTCTTCTTTTTAGGATATACTTGTGCACCATTGTTGTTTGTTGTCAGATGATTCTATAAAACCAAAAGAGCATTTAGAATGTATGTAATTTCAATTGGTGTTATTGCTCTAGATTAGTCAGATGGACCCAGTCACATGCCATAAATATAAAGTCAATGTTGGCACCCACAATAATGCATCATGCAGTTGCTGTATTTTGGACTACATCCAAACACAAATGCGCTGGGTATAATCTATCGTACTCTCTCTTGGGTCTGTTTTGTTTGTTTTGGTTTAATTACAGCTCCCTCGCTCCATTTTTAAACGTGTGTGGCCAAACATGCAGGAAGATAGAATGATTTTACAACAGCTCTTTTATCCGCTTTTTATCTCAGTGTGACAATTTAGCCGAAGCCCTTTAGCTCCAAAGCATTCAGTTCTTTATTTAATCCGATCCCCCGAGGAATATTATAGACCTCCTGCGTAGCCTTTACCCGCATTCCTCCACCTAGTTTGGCGCTTACTCTATTGATTTTCCCATTAAGGGCTAACGCTAACCCCTGACTAACCGGCCCGTGTGTTGCACAGCCTGAAAGCTCTATTGAACATATGCTATTCAAGGTTTTTAATCAATGGGCTCACTGTTATGTAATATAATTTACCTGACTCATTTATTTTATTTTTTCCCCCGCTTTCTTCCTTTTCTGTCTCCATCTTCCTCTCTCTCTCTTGTATGCAGGTGGGGTGGTGATGCTCGGCAATTGTAGCCTCCGCTATGGACATCGGTGAGGGAGGAGGAGGGGATGGAGGGGGAGGAGAGGACAGAGATGCGGACTTCGGTCCCCAAGCTTTATCTCGCTCTCCTCTGGCCTTGGTTTGCATCCCTAAGCAGGGGCCAGCCTCTCACAGCTCAAACGGGGACCCTGCCAAAGAGTATCCTAGCTCGCATGGGGAGCAGGGTGAGGGGGGTGCAGACGGGTCCCAAGATGAAGGAGAAATCCAGGTAGGGGGGCGGAAGAACCGACATCGTGAAGAGGATAGAATGAGTCAAAAGCGGTGGATGAAGGAGATTCCGTCTGGGCAAAATATGGAGGGACACGCGAGCATGGTATTGAAGTCGGAAACAGGGGTTCTCCCAAAAGCCCTTAGCAGCAGCAGAGAAGGAGAGGAGGAGGAGGTCATTTCAAACCAAAGCCAAACAAAATCCAAATGTTCTTTATTACCTCAACAGAGCCAGCAAAGCGCTTCTTCCAGCATGGCAAAGGCCCGTGGCATGCTCGACAGCAAAACAGCCGCCTCTCCAAAGTCCTCTCCGACTCCTCCCACCTCTCCAAAAGCTTCCCCTCTTCCTTCCACCTCTCCAAAGCACTTCACCTGTCCACCTGACTCTTTTGCCCTGCAGAGTGACATGGAGGCAAAAGACATAACAGGAGCTCAGGGCTGGATTTCTGGGTTTCCTCAGAGCTTTAAATCCCAGCAGTCGTGTCTGGCTTTTCCATTGGCAGGTATGGAGGGGGTCAATGCGCCTGCTGAGGACGACGGGCCAACAGGGGTTTCTCACTTTTCCATTTCCAGTGGAAATGGTTCCAAAGCTCCCGAACCAAATGACAGCCAGCTTGAGATGGACGGCCAGAGAGAAAACGAAGGAGAACAGAAAGAAGCCGTCCCCAAAAACCTTAACCAAGAGCTCTCCCCAAATTCACTGACGAGTCACATGACTGTCATGCACTCCCGAAATTCTTGCAAGACGCTGAAATGCCCCAAGTGTAACTGGCACTACAAGTCTCAGCATACGCTGCAACTCCACATGAAAGAGAAACATCCCGAGACGGGCAGCCAATGCGTGTGCGCGGCCTCTAGTGGAAAATGCATTTGTGGCACATCTACGCGAGGTGCGTGTAGCTACTGCACTTCAGGGAAACCCCATCCCCGCTTGGCACGGGGCGAAACCTATGCCTGTGGCTACAAGCCCTACCGCTGTGAAGTGTGTGACTACGCTACCTCGTCGAAAGGCAACCTCAGCATACACATGCAGTCAGATAAACACCTTAATAATGTTCAAAATGGGGGACACGCCAATGGCCAGATCCACACTTCTCACGTTAATAACAACAATAGTTGCTCTCCTAACGGTGCAACAATAGACGAGCAGACATACAAGCACTCGCTTCCGATTCCCACATCTACCGCTCAGCCCACCAAGCTCACACCACCTGCTCACTCTCCTTCGCATGGCAAGCGATGGCGATGTGACGTCTGCGACTATGAGACAAGTATCGCCCGTAACCTACGCATACACACTACCAGTGAGAAACACACGCATAACATGTTGAGGCTGCAGCGGGGTTACTATCTCTCCCACTGCAGGAGCCTTGCCCCCCATCTGAAACACCTACAAAACGCAGGTAAGATGTGCTATCCTTTTCATTAAATTGAGCAAATGCTTAACAGTCCTTTCAATGTGTTAGGTGGAGAGCTGTCCTTGAACATGAGACTGACCACTCAACAAGTCACCGAACAGCCTGTCACCCTTGGCTCAACTTTGACTCCTTCCCCATCACCTTCACCCTCTCCCCCACCAGTTCTTTCTTTGTCCCCCACCGGGCCTTTGTCACAGGGTGTGTTCCAATGCCTTGTCTGTTCCTGCTTTTCTTCTGACAGTCTGGAGTCCATGGAGCAGCACCTAAACACCCCTCGCTCCTTGCCCCAGTCTGAATGGTGCTCTCTGGTAACTGGTGGCTGTCACTGCAGGCTGTGCGGCTACACCACACCGCTGAGGGCTAACTTCTCCTTGCACTGCCAGACTGACAGACACAGAAGCCGCTACCAGCTTACAGCTCATGTTCAAGAAGGGGGCAACCGGGGTCAGGAAGGTGCCGCCTTGATAGCTAAGGGGAACCCTATCCAGCTAAGGTGCAACTTGTGTGAATATGCGACAAGCAGTATGGAGAAGCTACAAGGACATTCCCAGAGTTCCCACCATGAGTCAAGCGTCCGGGTTTACAGAGTAAGCAGTGACTCTGAAAAGCTGTTTTCAGACCAAATTCAGGCACTCTCTAACCAAGTGTTTTTCTCCTCCTCCCAAGTTCCTGCAGCAGTATGATGGTGAAGTTGATGGTGGCACATGTGTATTCCATTGTCTCCTATGCAACCACTCCTCTTCCTCTAAGATTCAAGTTTTAAAACACAGCCAAACCCAGACCCATCAGCAGAGGGAAGGTCTGCTACAGCTCCAGCCAATGGGTGGAGAAGAGCTGGCAGCAATATTTACCATCAGAAACAAAACAATTGGCGTTACTGGTAAGAATATGAACTATAGAGATATATTTGTAGTTCAGCTGCATAACCCATTGACACGAGAAACAAGGCCTGGTGATTAAGATAGAAAGCAAGAAAATGAATAATGGCTTTTGCTGCGCTATTGATCAACTAAATTTATCAATCAATACACATCCTTGTTATATCCCCATCGCCCCTGTCGAGAGCTAACTACCACTTGCTAATCAATGAACCAATACAAATTCTCGGGACGTTGAGGCCTGTTCTGAGTGAAATCTGGTAGATGACTCACAGGTTTATGGTTCAATGTGTTTTATAAGCCTTCTGGAGTTTTAATATTTACAGAACACTTCTACAATACATCATATTTTGAATCAAAACGTAGATATAAGTTGTGTTCCAAGTCATAACTAGCTCTATTGTGTGGACAGTCTAATGAAGAATCAATAAGTGATCAATAGGATATCAAGAGAGCTGACTAGAATGAAGCATGGTCCCCTTCAATAAAAGGGGGCAGCTAGAAAATAGTATTGCATTTGATTAAGATCTTAAATCATAGTCTTAAATGGGGCAGCTAGAAAATAGTATTGCATTTGATTAGTGCTGGCTCAAAATCCCTTAGTAACCATAACGTAATAACTATTACATTATATTATTATCTTAGGAGAACCTAATGAGGAGGACATGGAAAATTCCAGCGAGGTAACCGCCGGTCCTTCAGACCAAACCAAAGATCACTTGGAGGTTAAACAGAGTGATAAGGAGACAGGTATGGCTGCTTATGAAAAATGTATGCATGTAAATTTCTCTTTGCACGATTGAATTATTGCAATACACCGTATTTGATTTTGTCACGTCAGAAAAAGTGACAGGTGAGGTGGACAAGAAGGAGTCACTCAAGCGGCAAGCAGCTGAAAGTGGGGAATTTACAACCAAACGACTCCGAACACACCAGCAAAGTGAGAACCAGCAGGTGAGCAGTTGAGACCCACACAGAAAATAAACTAAATGTTAACCTTTTTCCTCACCTCTTGCTCTTCTATCCTATTCAGACTGTCCAGTGCCCTTTGTGTCAAGAAAAAATGCCATATGGACACCTTCGACCACATGTCACGCATGTGCACAGTGTGGCGCAGGACTGTGTAGACAAGCTCATCGCCACAGTAAGTGGATGCAATGTGTGCATTTGTTCTGTTTGGGCTTGAGTTTGATTTATTGAATAAGGCACAGCACATATTAATGAAAATATTCATATTCATGTTAATGAACATAAACATGTATGACAAGTTTGGCAGGTTTAGCATGAGAAAATGAGTAGCCGAAGAGATGAGAGGGCGTTACGGTGAGATAAGAAGGCCCCAAAGAGCCACCCATTTTTGAGGAGCTCCCCACAATCATCGATGATGCACACACACAAGCAGTGTGTGTGGACCCTTGCTTGCTAAAGTGTTTATCTCCAGGAGTGAGGGAGAGGCCAGTGTTTCTATAATGCATGTTTAAGTAGCCTTCTATTAACAAAAGTGGAGTAAAAAAACAGTGGAAGGGGGCCTTCTTTTTACTTTGACTCTCAGCTAACAAAGACCGGTCATCTATCCACATCACCATCCTCCATCTTCCTGGCCCGTATGCTAAGTGGTCTTTGTCTCCTGCTCTCTTTGCCTCCACTTCACGTACTGCTTTTCACCCTTTCTCCCCTCTGCTGTACCCTAACGCCCCCGAATAGCCTCCCCCCGGCTACTAGCCTTCGTATTCTGTAATCTCTGTCCCTGCTCCTCCCTTGCCGTCTCTCATTTTCTGAGGTTCGACCCCTCCCGTGCTGGCTCTCGCCGAGGCCATTTTTTTTTGTTCATTGCCCCTTACTCCCGCCCTTCCTCGTCCCGGTCTCTCTTTTTCATATTCTTCACCCCTGGGCACTCGCCAACCCCCCTTCCAAATACACCCACACCTACCACCACCACCCTCCAGCCTGCTCGTGCACCTCCCTCACTCACTCTGATAGTAATTGAGGTTCATTAATTCAGACTGAGGTGATGATGGCCATTATGTACCTTGCTTTCCAATTACGCTCTCTAGATTAAGCCTGACCTTCAGTTTTCTGTGTGTGTGTGTGTGGGTGTGTGGTGGTCTTGTCTCTGTTCTTATGAAGCTGTTACACAGAGAGAACTCCTGTCATGTAAATTTTGTCTTTAGCCTTCCACCTTTTCCTTGGCGCTGCATTGGCTCTTGAATCTCTGAAGATGAAGATTTTCTATATGAAGAGTGATTTTAAATAAAATTCATTATTCAGCTCAGTTAAGTTTTATTAACCCCCTCGGGGTACGTAGGAAGGCGCCATTGGTGCTGAAGGGCAGAGTCACATATCTCAACCATGTACACCTATTATCAAGTTGATGTGCCTTGCTGCATATAGCTCTGCACAGACAGGGGGAAGATAAAACAATATACTTAGAGATTCACTCTTGAATGTTTCATGATATTAGGACAGGGAGTGTAGTCTTCTCGTGTTTATATACGTCTGGCAATTTGTCTGCTATTAAGCTGTACAATTAAACGTGCTTTATTCATAACGTGGGCTGAAGAAAAATCTCTTGCTTCCTTTTCTGTCTCGCTCAATTGCTGATGCCATCCCATTCTTGAACTGATATCTTCAGAGAAAGAAACTGACATTTTCTATCTTTCAGGTTACACCGTCCATGGAGCAAGTTCAACCTCAGCTGGAGAATGAACTACCGTCTGACTTGTGCATGGATGAGGCAAAAAGTCAAAATATGAAAACTGACCTGACTGATCATTCTCAGACAGCAGACTCCCTTACCTCAGATGATTCACCAAAAAACAAAAGTAGGTTTATGAAATGGAAATTCATATTTGGACTGAATTATTGTTTGGAATCAAACATTTATATTCACTAATGTGTATTTCGAAGGCATTTCAGTGGAGTACACCAAGGGAAATACAGCCGCACCCAAAGATGTCACAGCGCTACTCACCCCACCCCTGGAAGACAACGCCACTCAGCCTTCCAATGGAAGATTGGCTCCTCAATCCCTGACTCACACCCCCCCTTCCTCCCCAACTGCCGACCCCCCTCCTCTTTCTGATCGCCATGGTTACAGGTTTCGTTGCAGCAGGTGCAGCCTGGCGTTCCCCACTCAGGAGAAGCTCCAGCTTCACTGGCAATATCATGCCATGAGGGCAGCAACAGAATGCCCCCTTTGCTCCAGACAGTGTCGTAGTCAGGAGGCTCTTCAGAGGCACATGCAGAATACACACTCACAACCAGACAACGCAGAAAATTCAGCTTCACTCTTTCATATGTCACAAAACATGGAACACAGTAAGATACCAGTTCAACAAGACCCGAGTCTATCCCCTCAAGCTGGCCAAGAAGCTTGTGAAGGTGAGGATGAAGAGATAGAAGGAGTGCAGCAAGAAGAAGACAAACTTGAAGGAAATGGAAAAAAAGAAGACTGTCTACCTATAAAGAAAGACCTGCCTGATGAATCTGGTAAAGAGGATGAGGAATTAGCTGTGCCGGAAAAAACCCTAAATGATGAAATCCCATCAGAAATTAGATCAATTTCACCCATCAAAAAAAGCTCTAACCCAACAATGGACCGGTATTTGGATCCATCGAGGCCATACAAGTGCACCATATGTTCTGAGTCGTTTACCCAGAAAACAATTCTTTTGGTTCACTACAATTCAGTGTCCCATCTCCACAGAGCCAGACGAGCCTTGCAAGATTCCAACACAGGTGTTCCTGCCACAGAGACCATCCGTGGCCAAGATCCTCGACCCTACAGGTGCAAACTATGTGGTGTGGGCTACAGCCAGAGCTCCACTTTGGACATACATCTACGCTCAGTTCTTCACCAAACAAGAGCCCGTGCTGCACAAAACCCAGGGATACAAACACCTGTGTCTAACATACATGCTCCAGTATCTGCCACCACAACAAATCTAATGTCTGGTATTACTAACAAGGAGTTGTGTAAAAGTTTTCTTTGCACTGAGAAGCCAGATGTAGCTAGTTCTTCATCGGGATCAGTTTCTGAGCTCCAAACGACCATCGCAACTGAAGGTCAACAGGCTAAAAAGAGAGTGGCAGAATTGTTAGCGTCAAGAAACCAGTTACTACTAATGCAACAGCAGCAGTTAGCTCAGGCACAAGCCCAAGCCCAGTTGCAACACACAGCATTGCTCCAGGCCCAAGTAATGCAGCATCTTTCTTTCGGACCGGAGAATCTCTTTCAGCACTTCTCCTTGGCACCAGACAACTTGTTGTCTCTGCAGCAACAAATTCTACCCTTTTACTTTCCCGGCGACATGAAACTCAACACAGAAATGGCAATAAAGAGCTTGGAACATAACCAATCAGAGGCAACCAAGTCATCCTTGAGTGAACAGAATAAAGGTGAGGCTAAAACAGAGAACAACCCTCAAACGGAAGAACAATTTATTCAGAATCAAATTTCATTCTCAGATGTTAGCCCCCCCAAAAATACAATAACTTTTGACACAAGCGTTGAACACGGCAGTGGGTCCTTGAGCAGCCCAAAAGAAAAACAATACAACAAAAAAGTTGAAAATGAAAGAGAAGAAATGTCTGTGCCTGTTGTGAAAAATGAGCATCCAACAGAGGAAAAGGATTCTTCCACAGTTAGCGTCTCGAAATTACAGTGCCCTCCACCAAGAGTGCCATATGCTGCAGTAAATGGAGAAGCTCTTAGGACCTTGTTGCAGAGTTATGGCCATGAATTGGCATTACAGTATATACAAAGTAGACATAGGCACCAGCAGCAGCTTGCAACCCAAATGTTAAATTTGACAAACGAGTCCTCTGACATTCACAAGACGGAATTTTATTTAGGGAGAAAAAAAGAGCTAATTGGAGCAGATGAAGAAAAAGTGGAAAGCTACAACAAAGATGTCAAGAATGAAGTTGAAGAGAGAGAAAGCCTTCCTGGTAAACAAAATCAGGACAACTGTGAAGGTGCTAATGAATTTTCAAGCAAAAAGAAAGGATGCTGTGGAAGAGGAGAAAAGTGTAAAGATTGTGGGAAGTTCTTTTCAGATGCCATGATTTTAAAAAGTCACGAGGAATACATTCACAGACAAGTGCTTCCAACTGCGGCGTTAGAGAGGTTTTCCAGAGAATACAGACTACAATATGATCAATTATTCCCATTGAAAGAGAATAAATCACGAGAGGATTCATCTCAGAATACAGTCGCATCCCCAGATATTTCTTCAGAACAAGAACCTCAAGCTGAAACAGATAAGCCCCAAGTTAAAACATCACCCCTATCCTCGTTTTCGGATCCTGAAACAAAGACATGTGCGACAATTGAAGACCTAACAAATGCCTCTTTACTTTCTCCAGCCCTAGCTTCATCTCTCCTTCAAACAATTCCACAAAAAGAGCAACCACTGACAGTCACATCGCCTTCTGTCACTTCTCAACATGCACCCGCAGCTAACACCAAAAATCCTCCCTTCCCCAAAATTCCTGGACTTCCTCTTCCTCAGCTTCCTATTCCCCCAATAACTTTACCGAAACTTCCCATGCCTCCAATTCCTTTTCCGATGGAGCTGCCACTCATGCCACCAGTTATGTTACAGTCTGTGGGACTCCAACCCCCAACTTGGTTAGACTCAAGTGTAAACCCAGAGTTGACAAAATTCTATCAGTCTCAACTGCTTGGGCAACAGGCACTTATTAATCCAGCAGTAATTTCTCAACCATCCCAGCTAAGCCCGACAATACTCACTCAGTCTACTCAAGTCAATACTTCCTTGCTGAGTCAACAAGCACAGAGCAACAGCAATCTGACAGGGCGGGAGCCTCAGGTCAGCCCAACATTACAGGAGCAACAGCAGGGTAAAAGGACACGTACTCGAATCTCTGAGGACCAGCTGGCTATCTTGAAAAAATACTTTGATATCAATAGCTTACCCAGTGAAGAGGAGCTAATCAAGATATCTAGTCTGTCTGGTCTACCTCACAAAGTCATAAAACATTGGTTTCGCAATACACTTTTCAAAGAGCGCCAACGTGACAAAGACTCGCCATATAATTTTAATAACCCACCGACGACAGCCCTTGAGGAATTGAGAGAGGAAGTCACACAGAATCCATCTCTGACATTGTCCCCGTCTTCAATGTCCCCTGCACCAACCGACACTTCGCCTCAAATTCTGTTGACTGACATCCAAAGAAGCAATACCCAAAGGGGAAGGCGCTCCTCTCGAACCCGCTTTACAGAGAAACAGCTAGAGATGCTGCAGGAGGTCTTTGAAGCAACTCCCTATCCTAGAGAGGAGGAATATGACAGGCTGTCTGCCCTGTTGGCACTCCCAAACAGAGTTATTGTAGTATGGTTCCAAAATGCCAGGCAAAGAGCCCGTAAGAGCCAGGAAAGAGGAACCGATGATGGAATTGAGGGGATGAGCCCACTGGACATTCTTAAAAAGAGAGACGGATACTCCAATAATGACGATACTGAGGATAACAGGAATGAAGGGCAAAATGACTCTCATAATGAAAATTCCATGGATCTGACATATGAATATTATACCCATCCAGACTCTCCCACCCTTGATTCTTCCACCGTTTACTCTGATAGCGAGCATTTGATGGAGAATGAGGAAACACTACCTAATGTCAAGAAACAAAAACAAACTGCTACTCCTCAGACAAACCAAACTGTAAAAAAGGAAATAACTGTTATTGATACTGAAAGCAAGGAAACAGTGTGGGCTATACAAAATGCGCCCTCCCCAAAGGCTGAAAAACTAGTCCAACCTCATGAAGAAGGTTCAGCAGAACAATCCCAGTCTCAATCTTCTCTCTCGCAAATCACTTTACCAAACAACTCGTCATCAGTGTGTGAATCGAGCCAGGAGAATAGTCAGAGTTCCTCCCCAAATACATCTTTTGAAAAACCTCCAGCTACATCACCCAGCCTCCCCTTGTCTTCTGAGTCTGAAAAGAACCAGACTCCAAAGCCTGATGCATCCTTCCATGCATCCACTGAGACCCAGCCACTAAATGGAATCCCAGCACCAAACCTTTTTCAGTGCAATCTATGCCCAATGTCCCTGTCGTCCTTGCAGATGTGGCAGGAACATCAGACAAGACACCTACTTGCAGCGCAGTCACAGGTCCAACTCCTTCATTCTGGATTTACAGACAGAACCTTGTCATACATGATGATCCACTCCAACCACTCCCTAATGGCAAGCCAAATGCTCTCAGGTGCTATGACACAGTTGCACCCGAATGCCACAAATCCAATGATTTCTCACTTAGGTAGCACGCATGTTAAGAACTCACTAGGTGACCTGTCTGAGACTTCCTTGAAGCCGAACTCGAATCTAATGTCGGATAACAGTTTTGATGCCCAGAGGTTTAGCAGAGATGTCGAGGAAGAACATAGAAGGGATAAACGCCAGAGAACCACTATCACCCCAGAACAGCTCGAAGTGTTGTATCAGCGTTACAGCTTGGACTCCAACCCCACCAGAGGAGTCCTGGAAGGCATTGCGCAGGATGTAGGCCTCACAAGAAGAGTGGTTCAGGTAAGAGGGAAAAAACTAAATATGATCAAGAAAATACAATGTTTTGTTATCCTGCATTTTTAACTTGTTCTTCTAATGCACAGGTCTGGTTTCAAAACACACGTGCAAGAGAAAGAAAAGGGCAGTTCAGATCAATGGGACCGGGCTCTAGTTTCAATATGGTGTTGAACCATCTCCGCTGCCCATTCTGCAGGGCTCTCTTTAAGGTTAAAAGTGCTCTGGATGCCCACATGAGATCACGCCACTGGGCGGAAGCTGAAAGAGCAGGCTACAACTTATTAATGAATAATGGATCCAGCGGGAGCAATGGAATGGCTATGTCTGCCATCATTGACAAACCAGGCCCATCGGTATCCTTTGTCCCAGACACTAGCATTACCATCAGCAACAAAGGACAAACAGTGAAGGCACCAGTTATGTTTCTCTCTACAACTAATGATCTCAACAACCAAGCCAAGTATGATGACTTTGAAGAAGATGACGAGGGTGAAGAGGGTTCAAGTATGGCTGACCAAGGGTCTTTGAGTGCTGAGGAATCGGGCGGCCCAAGTTCAGATTGGGGTGAAACTCTGCAGCCTCACCAACATCAGCAGCAACGCCAAAGGACACAGATGAGCCACTTCCAAGTACTCCAGCTTCGAGACTTCTACAAGAGTCACCGTACACCAAATCGACATGAGTGTGAGGCACTAGGCCGAGAATTGGGACTACCTCACCGTGTGGTGCAGGTAAATGTTTTTGTTACATGATGTATGTAGTTGATCAAATATACTTTTTCTCCCACTATTGAACCCTGCAATTTTTGTCCTTTGCGGATTTTTACAGCGAATGTGCTCCGTGCCTTAAATGTGGTCACGTTTGGCTCATAGTCCAGTCCGGACTAGTACAATACATAGGCTTGTGCACTTAATATACTGAAAATGAGAGAAAATGGAAACAAATGTTGACAAATATGTATGTTTTCAGGTTTGGTTCCAGAATGCCAGAGCCAAGGAGAAGAGGGCAAGAACTCTGAGTTCTGACTCTGCCGAAAGAGAGCAGGCCGAATTGACAGCCGGCGCAGGGGAGAGAGATCGGGCCTAATAGAGGGCCCATTTGCATTCTTCTTTGCCTACTGTCAACCTCTTATATGAAACTTCACTTTGCTGCCAAACCTGTTTCCTGAGCACCCCAAAGATGCAGAGCCTTCATGGCCCAAAGAGAACCCTCATCAGCTGAAAGTAAGGCCAAACCAAGCCCTTGCAACCACTTTTCTCTTTTTATATTGCTCTCTCGTATGCGCTATTTCTTTCTTTGTTGCCCCTATTGCAATGTCTCAGACACCTTTCTACAACCAAACTTCACCTTGAACAAACACCCCCCCTCCTCCTCCCAACAAGAACAACAACACATAGGCCAAAGAGCATTCTCCAAGTACTTATGTGACCTCACTGCCTGGTTAGACCTGTAGTCTACCTCCCGGTCACCCTGATAGACTCAAAGTGGCCCCCTTCAACCAGACAGTGCTAGAGGACTAGCAGTGTAGCATGTAGTGCTGGTCTTCAAAAGGCTTGAACGGGAACTTTCAAAGAGATTTTAGTGTAAATAGAGTGGTCCAAAAGATAAACTTGAAGAAAGAAAAACAAAAACAAAACAAAGCCGAAAATGATGGAAGTTGAGGCGGAAACCAAGTAATATCCCAAAATAGACGGTGGTATTTCCATTGAGCTTTTGTAAAGACTGACTCAGATCCCAAAGCTCGTAACCAAAATTTTACACGTCTGTCGTTTCATCGTGTTTGTTTTCATGAACAAACTTCAGAGCTGACGTCTGTACATTTGAAGTGTGAGACCTGCATCTGGCACAGCAAAAGATGGAAGCAATGGACTGATTGATACAGTGCCAAAGTGCAGCTCCACCCACCATAAGCCAATGATGAGTCTTCTGTTGTATACGGACACCTTCTATGTTCCTTTTGTGGATAATAGCCCAAATAGCACAGAGCAGAAAGGCAAGTTTGTCCTGGGAAGGAGGACAAACTATTTTTATAGCATTCAACCATAATATTGTATATGATAACTTTAACCAAACTCCAAATTTACATTGTGTGTGTGTGTCTAGTAATAGTTTCTTATTATAAATCTTATGAATTGAGCTCAACTGTCTTGCTTCGGTATAATTGCTTCAGTGTCATGATTATGAAAAGATTGTGACAGCTTTGATATGTTCAGGTAAGGGTCAATTGCCTTTCTGTTCTTTGAGATATACCAATGGCTTACCAATGTGTTATGAATATAAAGCTTTCTACGCTCAGGTCGGCTCAAAATGGCTCTACGTCCAATGTGAACTTTATATGTTCTGTCTCGAAAGCGGAAGAAGGCACATTTTTTTGGTTGGGGCAAAGTATTACATCCACAAAAAAAAAAGAACATCTGTGTGTATGATAGATCTGAGCTTTTCACCTCAAATAGATTGTTACAAAAAAACCTTATTGAATCGAAAGTGTTTAATAGCGTGAGGGGTAAATGTACAGTACTTAGCTTTCGTATGGTTGACTCAAGACTTCATTGGATGTTTGAAACGCAGCTCCTGTTTTAACACACCTAACAAGGAGATTGTGCACAAAGCAAAGGAAAAACTTGATGATGGATGTTATTTTTGTAAACTTAATTTATTTTCCCTTTCCTCTCTTTTTGTTTGAATGGTTTTATTTCACTGTATTTGCAACCACTCCCGATTTAAGTGTAATAATACTACTAATAATAATATAACAATAATTGCTAAACAATAGTTAATGCTTTAAGACAAAAATCCAAAGACGTGATAATACTTTAACCGTAAGACCTAGAAGAAGAAAAAAAGTGCTACTGTGTACTTGATGATGTTTTACTGTTTTTAAAGAAGGTAGGAGTCCCAATTTCTAAGCTACTGTTTTCTGCCTCTCATAAGCACACTGGAGTACTCTGTAACCAAAACCCCAAACTAGAGCCATGGCAGTTTGTAATATAGCGGTTAAAGAGTTATACTTTTCTGAGAAATGTTTTATTTGTTTTTATTTGGATTCTTTTTAACCATAGTGTTAAACTCCAGCCCTTAAGGATGTCCAGTTTGCTGCTAATGTACTGTAGTTTCTATTGTTACTGTAGAAAGATGCATGCTCTGATCGCTTTACCACTAGGCTTTAATGACTACAAACTGTAATAAGGATACCTGCGATACTGTTGATGAAATGCTCAATGTATTCAGTACTTTGGGCTAAATCCCATCATATTGGCTTTTCAGTCATTTATTCGGAAAAGACAATAACATAACTATTTGGTTTTTAAACACGAAACATCTAGCTACCGGTAAATGGGTTCAATATGTTTACTTGTCAAACATGAGAACCTGTATCGCAGTATTTGATGGAGTTCAGCCCCAGATTTGCAAGGTATTATTTTTGTTCTCTGCTTAGATGTCCCTGTTCCATTTCCCCGGTGGAAAAAAAAACTGCTTTCCAAAGGATGTGGGCTGAACAATGCCGTCTTGTTTTGTTCTCAATTTACTAACAAATGTTTACGACAAAACCAATGAGCTTTCTTCTGTACAGAAATGTGCATTCCAAAAACCACAAAGACAATTTTTTTGTACACCCTGATTTTTATTTCATCGCTCTGTCTTGACCTTTGTAAGATGTACATATTTGGGGGTCTTCTGCTGTGAAGGGACTTCTCATTGTAGGTAAAATGGACTTTTCCCCCCCTTTCCTTGGATATGTTGTTGCCATAGTGATGACCAAAAAGATACCTGTGATGTGCACCTGTCCTAATGTCTTGCTTCAGTGGTTAAGTGTGTCTCTATAATATTCCCAACCCCCCTCTCCTTTTCCCTACTGGTGTTTCTCTTTACCTTACCGCTTCCATATTCCACTGAGCTAAATAAAGTCTGCTTTGGTGCATGCTCTGGTCTCATCCCTTTTGGTCTGATGCTCGCTCTATGTTGCGCTTTCTTTGCTCTGCAGGGGTGTCAATATTTTGATTCATAAATCTTCATATTCCAGGTGGTATTTTGTATGGTGCTGTGCTTGCATGGCTGGCAGGCGGCTTTTGGTGTGCAATGGTGTGTGTGTAACACGGCAAAGTGTTGGAAGCAAAGCGCTTTGGAGAATGGAGCTTTGACCTCTCGGGTCACTTCATTAATTACATCTGTGACATTCAGCCAGATGAGTTTCCTTTGTGACTAAATGATATGAGGAATATTAACGACTTTGGATGAATTACACTGCCGCTCCTGCTGATGATGATAATGTGTTTTACGACTCTAGGAGAGAGGGGAAGGAAAATTGCCCACTACAGCACATTTAGGGCACGCCGATTTTTAATATGCAAGATTTTCAAGACTAGGAGATTACAGTTTTAATCACTGGGGTTATTATTTTTTTTGATTAGAAGACAGGGCGCACATTTGTTACGAGTCGGAGGCACAAATTGTTGACTGACGTTGAAACCATTTTTTCATTGAAAAACTTTCAATGCACCAACAATGGCAAAGCAAACACAAGACGAGGGTTTAGGACTTGCATCTGATGATAGCCATCTTAGAAAGTCATCCTGATAAAGTGATCCCCCACCATTTTTTCTTATCCCTGTCCTCCCCCCTCTTAATCAAATGAGCACTGTGCAGCTGGTGGGGTTGCAGCAAGAAAAAAAAAAGGCTATGAGTGTGTGGAGGGAGACGGGGGGGCTTTGAGGGCTGGCGTGAAATTATTGCCTGCTGGTGTGTATATGTCGCTGGGGGAAGCAAGGGATAGGGGGCTGGGCTGTGTTGTGCGTCTGTAGTGGGGGCTCATTTAGATTTAGATTGGTTATGTGAGGAGGGAGCTGAAAGGCCAGCTCATGTTTATGCATGAAGCCCAAAGCATTCTGCTGTGGTGGAAGCCTGAATTAAAGAGACAGACCTGAAATACAATCCCAGTTTTTTTCCCCCTTTTTTTCTTTGCCACGGTTTTGCTTTTTTCGGAAGGGCTGCGGGCTAAAGTCACACTCTACCTTTGTCCACAAGAAGACGCTTCAAAGTGTGTCTTTTTTGTGATCACTTACAGGGATCGTAGATACATACAGATGGGTTATGATTTTGATATAGAAATGTATGAATTTTTGGAGCCACAATCCAAGTTAATGGCAGGTCCTTCAGTTGTTCCCACATAGCATTCAGTCATGCAACCAAAGCCATCAGTAAATGTCTCAGAAGGAGAGTTTGTTCAGCACTTCATCAGGTATAAAGTGGTTTTTATTTGGAAATGTGCTCCCTATCCATCTTTTAAATGACTTTTTAATGGTAGCCGCGCCATCCTAATCAATCATGTGACAGCGCAGTCTGCACACGCAAATACACTATTTATACATCCCACATTCTCCTGCAAATGCTCTCTGCTTTGGGACTGTTAATAAATGAGACAATATGTGCAATGGTTTTTGGGATTTAATTAAGTTTGGGTGAGATTTTTACACAGTGCCATATGGTGCAACTATGCACCCTACATGAGATACAGTGTAAATTGATGAATGAAATTAACATTTCTACCTTTACAAAGATAATCTGGCTGATTGTATGTTCTTATGCCATCCAGAAGACTTTTTGGGCGTGCGCTTTTTCCCCCCTGCCTTTTCATTTCTTTTCATGTTTAAGGGTGTTTATTGTTTCTTATGCCTTAATGTTGAACATCAGACACAGAGGTAAACTTCACTGTCATATGACAACAATGCACGCCAGAGGACTCAATGTCATTTCCTTTTTTCTTCTTCACTGCAACACAATAACTTTTGACAAGCAGGTTGTGAAGGACAAAATAAATTAAATTTCAAAAAGGGAGCACAGCAAAGTCTGACAGCTGCTGAATTTTATACTTTTGAACGACGAGGCCAAGTTACAGCCACTACCAAGTTGAAAATGATGCTTGCATATCGCACAAAACATATATATCCCTAATTGTAATTGCCTTATTAATGTCTTTATTGACTCTTTTTCTTCTAGTTTTTTTTACCTAATGAACTGTTGATTCTGATAAGTCTTCCCCTAACGAGCATGCTCTTTACAATGCAGTCTGACACAACATAATTGCAAGCAAAATTTTGCTTAGTATTAGCCAGTGAGTGTACTGACACATCTTTGTGTAGAAAAAAACTACAAATAGAAAGTAACACTATAAAAGAAGTACTCTGTTGCATATTAAATCATTTTAATTTTTGGGGGTCTTTCCATTCACTTTTTATGTGTGTAGGGGGGGTGCTGTTGAAACCATCCCCCAGTGGCACATGCCACCCCCTCAAAGTACTTTACATCTATAATGAGATACAAATACGCATCAGCAGGACAATGTCCTGCGCCACGCGCCACTGTGTGAATATTACTCACACTTATTAGCTGGATTATGTTAATCTTTACACTCCATGCTCACAGACAACAGTCTCAGCATGATATGGGGTGGTCACGGTGGCCCGTGTATGTGTATGTGTGTGTGTGTGTGTGTGTGTGTGATTGTCACTAGGTGTGTGTGTATTAGAGGGGTGATTGCCATGTTGTCAAACTGCTCTGCATGAGAAAAGGTGGTCTAATTATAGCACTTATGCAAATGTATACACGCAGGCATAAACATAGGCAACTCTGTTGGCTTGCCACCCGGGTCAAAAAGACAGAGTAAGCCTTTATCTGATTTTGACGAAGAACTGACGAGATCAAAACAACTAGCCATTAATTCAGTAACCGCCATTGACGGCGATAGCCATCCAATCTATTTAAATTGGGGGACCTGGCAGTAACTGTGTGATGATCATTCACTGCCAAACGTTCCACGTTAAAGTGATTGGATGTCCAGGATGTTCATTGTCGTCAATAGCAGCCTACGAGCTATAATTATTCCTAAAATGAATCTTTGGGTAATTCCAATGAAGCCATTTGTATCAAACTGTGAACTAAAGGCCCAAGTCTGTTTTTTTCTTTTGGTCAAATTTCCAATCTTTTTATTTTCCAGACAGAAACATTGATAATACCCTGTTGGAATGATTGATTGAGTCTGACACATTTTAATTACCTTCAAATTAAATGAATTGGTTGGCAGACTATAAAACATTGCTGTTTAATAACGACCGCCTCCATTTCCCCCCTCTTCCAATATCCAATCCCATTTCGCCTGCCCGCACCAAATAACCTCTCTCTGTTTAATGATATGCAAATGAATTTTCATGAACCCCATGATCCCTGGCGATGATTAAACTGAGATGACATTAGCTGCCAACTACAGTGTTTCCGTCTGTCTCCTTTCTCGACTCGTATCGCAACCATCGCGTCGCTTATCCACAACAACTCGTAGTATTGAGGCATTCATTGTCAACCATTCCCCTAATGAATTTTCAAAGAGAGAAAGGACATTCTGCATAACCAGACTTATTCCAGACAATTGTTCCCGCGCATTGCTCTCAACCCTGTTTTACATATAACAACAAATTACAACTGTCATCACACAGACGATTTTGGTAATCTAGCGCCGCCACCTCCTCCCCTTTGTTCCATTTCAGTCCAGAATCCAGTTCCAGATCTGCTGTCATTTATTGTACTCCATTTGCATAATGAAGCCTGGACTTCATTAAGATCCCGGTGGAGTTTGGAGCCAAGGATGTAGGAAATCCGGAAGAGAGAAAAGGTTCTTGCATTCAAAAGTCATCTGCACATTTCCAAAGAACAGGCAAATTTTGAGGAAAAGGGGCGGGGTAGGGCTTCTTGACGAACGATTAAATCCCTAATTAGGATCGGCTGTCGGAATTAGCACGTGGCTGTTAATTAGTTGAAGATCCCAAGCGCAGACAGTTGTCCGCCCCTAACGGCAGCCCCTCCCACCCAAGAGATGATGCCAGCATATCCCTCCCTTTAAACACTACTGCCACTGGCGATCCCTTTAAGAACATCCCAGGTGTGCGTATGCAAGAAAGAGATGCTTCATCATACTTGTCTTATGCTCCCACTGTTCTTCATTACGCTCAAAATAATCCATTCTTCGCAGGTCCAATGCGAAACATCCTTAATGCTTGTTTCCTCTTGTCTTTTCCTTATTAGTTCTTTTGGCCATAACAGGAATGCATCTCCTCATCCAAGGATTGGGTAGAAAGCTCCTGACGGTGTTGGCACTCAGCAGAGTTGACATCCCAGAAAGTGCTATTGTCTCATCAATATAGCGCAGATGCAATTTTCCTCAGAGTGCAAGCTTCAGCAACTATCCGCTTTTACAACTGTTTTTGAACTGTTTCTCTTTGCGCTTGTAAATGCCTCCCAGTTAACACTTGGCATGCTGCCACCATCGCTGTAGGCACCTCCCTCGAGGGCATGCCATCTCCGCAAACATTGACGCCTTCCGAGAACCCCCCAGTTTGCTGTTTGGGAGGTTCCTGTTTACAAACGTTTATGCTAACTTGGCTTGGCAATGTGCCATGTTTCCGCGCCCTCGCCAACGCGGAGAAGATGGCAAGATGATGCGCTTGCCACTGTTTCCTTGGCACCTCTTGTCCAAATAAAACTGTGACTGACAGGGGGGAAAATCCTCTGAGGTGGACCGGAGACAGATGTCCACAAAAAGCGCCTTGGCGTCTGGTCGTGCTAAGGACAATGGCACGGCGGCTGGCACGCGTTGGCTGGCATAGACAGATAGAGCTCGTTTTCGACGCCATTCTCGTTCTCGTTAGATCGTTCGTCAGCAAAGATTGTTGAAATAAAAAAAAAAAATCTATTTGGATCGTCACCGTCCTTCATCCGCGAGTCTCTCCGCCGAACGCTGGCATCTCGCTCGCATCTGCGCTCCAGCTATCGACAGATTTCTTTCCCTTCGCCAGCAGCGGCGGCGGTTGGTGGGTGTTGCGCTTATGCCAGGGTGGCATCAGGGTGGCACTATACAAAGGTCTGCTTCTCTTTGCCTTTCTTATTCTCCTCACCCTTCGCCCATGCCCGCCCCCGCTCAAGCCCTGACTGGATGGCACTGTGCCAACCAGCCGCCGCCATCGCTCTCATTTGTAGCTCATCCTTTCATCGCCCTTCCCCCGTCACTCCGTTTACATCCCTCTCTCTTCTCCATCCACTTTCCGAGTCGTTAGTAGGTGTGTTTTGAGATGTGGCATGCTTAAACGGCGCGCACACTCTTTTGCGACTTTTTCTTTCTCGAGTCATTCGTTAGTGACCTCTGGTAGTCGTGGTTAGTTGACTAAAAACTTTTTGGGGCACCTGAAGGAATTTCAACCATAGCCAAGGCTGTTCGTAATTACAGAAGCAGTTGCTTATCCAAATAAGACAGTAGAAGGGGGAATTGAGAAAATCCTGACTTGGGAATTTAGCTGCTGTTGCTTTAATTAACTTTTAGCCACCCCCACCTTCATGTATGTGCATCGCTTTGTGTGTCCCTGCAAAGGTTGAGAAACGTATAGCAAGCAACACAATTGATCTGGTTATCAATAAAACCCATTGTGTACGATTGATCGTGTCCACTTTACTTAAAATGGCCTTGGATCCTTTCTTTTTTTTCTCTTTTTTTCCTTCCACTTGTGCCAAATAAAGGCTGTCAGAAGTGGTGAAGCCATTAAGCAAATACTCTCATTAGAACACAAAACATAATGAATATGTAAATGGTGTGTGTAATTTATGCATAGGGCTGGGAGAGACGAGTTCTCTTTTCAACCCTTGCTTGCATTCACCCCATTGATGGAGCCTCTTTCGTCAAATTTCACATTTGCCCACCAAATGTCGTCTATTGTGCGGGTACACCGTCCGAATGGATCCACTCTAGGGATCTGGCCACGACGTGTTTGCCTGGGTCTGTCTTTTGCACAAATCTTTTCCTTCCAAGTGTCTAAATGTCTTCTCGACGTCGCCCCCCTTTTCTGTTTGCTTTTTGTCTAGCTGAACGTGTTCTATCCCAAATCCAATCCTGGCGAGACGCATTAAACTAACAAGCGACTATTTGAACAAGGTCTGTCTTCCAGGAATATGAATACCAAGTAATCTATTCCGAATCACATTCTGCACTTGACTGATGATGAGTTCACATGTTTTCCCTTTGTCCCTCTGCGGCTATGTTAATGTGTGGTCTAACGCAGCCTGCTAAGCGTGTGCTGATAGACGGAGAGTCGCCTTGCACTCATCCACAATAAACACCTATAATACTGGGGCTCCCTTGGCAATCACCATAGCAACAAACCACGGCACCCACGTGAGTTGCATAGTAAGATATTTCCCCCAGCCCACAGCAGAGCGGCAGGTACAGGCTGCCTTAGGATGAGGAAAAATAGCTGGTGAAATGTCAAAGCTCACCTCTACCACACTCCAAACCCATTCCTTCTATTTATCGAACAACACACACACCCTCATACCCGCCTCACTTCTGTCTCAGCCCATCTTAACGGGTGCTGATGAGACGCAGTCAATGATTGTAATGAGCTATCGATCACCGTGGGAAAACGGAGGAACGGAGTAGGGTGAGGGAAACCAAAGGACACGCAGCAATAAGTAGAGGAAAGGAGGGAGGAAAAGAGAACTTCATGGACTAATTGGAGACAGGAGTATCGACACTTGCTTTAATCAAGTTCTCATCCACTGTGGTACTGCTTGGAATAGGCAAACGGCAATGGAGATTTAGTTGATGTGCTTAGAATGACCACGCAGTACCCAAATACCAGAACATGGCTCTGACGCAGTATCTGGATTTTCTTAGATTTTGTGTCTATGTATGTGTGTGTGTGTGTGCACGTGAAGTGGAAGCAGACAGCTTTAGGGAAGGGGGAGGTGCGTCGTATGTGTTGGCTGGCGTTTCAGATAATGAAATGCAGCAGGGAACAAAGGGCTGGGGGGCCCCCGTTCTCTGGGCTGCAGCTTCATTTTCACTCCCGTCAAGTCTATGATTCTTCCACGCGTTCGTTCTCGTTGTGTGCGTTGGTGTGTTTATGTTTGTGTGTATATACGAGCGACTCCTTCTGTATACCACAAAGCCACCCTCCTCCTCCTGTTAGTATTCTGCATGGCAGATCCCCCTAATGTAATAACTGTGTCTGCATGTCTAATTTACAGCAGGAGTGAGTAAATAGCCTGTGGTTAATTACAGTACATGTGCATATACATGTGTGTGTGTGTGTCTTTGGGCTCGTGCACGAGTGTCTTTCCATGCGCGTCTACATGCACGTAGGTGTGTCACAATGATTTATGAGGAGCAAATAGCCACACCAGTGGCCCGTTTCTTCTCACTTACTTTTTAATCTGTCTTTCCATTAATTTTCTCCAAGCCATTATTGTGGTTTTGGAGGAAAATTCACAAGGATGCACATTGCGTCTGCTGTTATTTTTAATGAGTGTGCAGCTTTAAGTGTACCTGAATGCTTGCTTTTGTCCACTATGCTCTTCTTTGCTAAACCGTCCATGCCAAGGTACAGCAAACCAAGATTCTCATGGCCCTGATTGGTGCTAAAAGTATAAAGTTCTATGCATATACACTGAAAAATGACTACCAACTACAAAAATGAAAAGAGGAAAAAAACTCATTTAAATAAAATCAGTCTGGTGTTTATATTAGTGCTTTCACACGATGAAAATAGAGAATAATTGCATTAGTTCCATAGTTATCTAGCAATTAATTGCTTTTTATTCATTCAAATGAATCCAGGAAGGATAATGTAAACAATTTCTGCTAATCCAAGGAACACCAATCATCTGTTTACACTTGTAACACATAATATTTGTGAATAGGTGTCATGTTGTTAAATTGGAATTAAATCCTTTGTGGAATAGTTTGGAGACCCCCAGTTCTACTGTCTACTTGCTTTCAAATTTTAACCAATAATGAATAATTTGAATGGTGACATTGAATAATCAGTCTTCATAGTAGAGGTTTAAATTGTACTAAACATACCGTTTTTTGTCAAATTGCATAGCTGCTCACCAACAAATCGCTGGATTTATTTTGATTATCTTTGAAAGAAATAGTGCTGATAAAAACTTAAGCACATATTCTTGCCAACATTTCAATTCAAGTCACGTTTAGAGATGTCGATTGTTTAAAAACACCAGGAAAATGTTAACGGTGACGCAAAAGATGGATGACGGTCTTCGGCCTATGAAAAAGATTTCTTATTATTCACTTTCAGCTGCCTTCTTCTATTCAAGCACGTTGGTTCCTGATTCTCTTTCACCACGTCGTCACCACGCCTTCACTGAGTGCCTCAATGAACACAAGCGAGATCTTTATTGACAGTACACGGCAGAACATGGAAACAGCGGGTCAATCCGTTTAGCCCAAGGGCCGATACACCAATTCACCAATTTGTCAGTGTTAGTTTGAGAGAGAAAAGCAGCTAATCTCTTCTCTCTGCTCTCTATTGATCACACACTTAGACTCCACTTCTCTGTCTAAACACTATTGATTCTCCCTCTCTCTCAATCTCATTCGCTCTCCCTCTTTGCTCCCTGCACATACCACCGCTTTCAACACACTCTTCACGTGGCACCGCCAAATGAGTCAAACAATCGGGCATATTTTACTGTCAACAATCAAGACAATGAGTGATTCCTTTATCGTGAATTCCAGAGTTTTTGCTACACGGGAGCCTCAACTCTGAAGCTCCCTGCTGTGCATATTCAAAAGGCTGTGCACCGTCTCATTAAAATCAATCCCTTTGCAGAGTTGATGATTAAAAATTCACTGCTTGTTACCGCGTCTGCTGCCTTTTGTTTTTTTTTCGCTTTATTTTTTTTGCAGCCTCACATCACAGGGGTTCACTTGAAAAAAAAAGATGAAGGTGGTGATTCAAGTGAAAACAAGGTTGGTGGTTTGATCACATTTAGCTCATGGGGACTTGGGTCATTTATCTTTTTTCTGGTGTGTGTACATGGAAATAAAGTGGTTAAGGGATGGTCCAAGTAATCCAATGACTCTGTTATGTTAATGAAAGGGGGGACGAAGAGGGCAATTCATCACTTGTGAATGCTGTGAGTCTTTCTCATAATGAACAAGAAATACAAAGTGGTGTGTGGTGGTAGACAAAAACCAATTGCCTGACAATTGGGGTTTTAGCGCCTCTTAGTGGACATGTTAGTTCGTTACAACTCCAAAAAATGAAGTTACAAAACCAGTTGCGTAAGCACGCTCATCAGCTGTTTGGTAACGCTGGTGTGTGTTACGATTGAACACACGCTTACCAACCGAAGATGCCTCAAAGTGGAGAAGAAGGCGGGTTGGCAATGGTGAGAAGCCTCTTGAGGGAAGTGTTGATGGGTCGGGAGGATCCAGAGGGGTTCTTCGCGATGTGCGTGTCCATCCTCGGGCACCAGGAAACACGTGCCCGCTTTCTGCCCGTCATCCAGCCTCTATCTTCGGCCAACCGCTCCCTGTATTCTACCCTCGTCTCCATCTACAATGAATATTTTGACAAGGTTAGTATTGTTAAGTAGAAGGGGGATTTCAAACGAACTTTTCTTTACGTTTGACAGAAAAGTACAACTTTGCATGTAAATAACTTTGTAGTATCCTCAATTTGATTTGAAGGCAGCTGATTGGTTGGCCTCAGATTGGAGGATCTTGGTTCAAACCCAGTGTGGAGTTTGCATGTTCTCCCTGGGCCTGTGTGGGTTTTCTCAGGGTACTCCCATAGTCCAAAAGACATGCATGGTAGGCTGATTGGACACTCTAAATTGCCCCTAGGTATCAGTATGACCGCAAATGGTTGTTTGTTTCCTTGCAATTGGCTGACCATCAAGCCAGGGTATCCCCGCCTCTGGCCCAAAGTTAGCTGGGATGGGCTCCAGCACCCCCTGCGACCTTAGTGAGGATAAAGCAGTTCAGAAAATGAGGTGAGATGTTGTTTCTCACATGTGGACGTGGTTGTTTGTTGTATTATTCTATCACACAGGTGTCAAACTCAAGGTTAGAATTGCAAATTGTCAACACTGTCAAAAATTGTGTAGATATAAAATATTTTTTCATGAGGGAGTAACTAATTCCCTTTAACAAATATTGAGTGATGTTGAAAAAAAACATTTTGCTGGCTCCTTATTGTAAAACCAGAATTTTATAACCACTTGTATTTCTTTCCTGGCAGGATGAAGATGATGAGTTTGAACTGGCAGTCACTATGTCTCTACTTGAAACACAAGACAACACAAGAACGCCAGTACATACATCTAATGGGTTATACTCCTCCAAAGTACTACAAACTGGAACCCCAGAGTTTGACTGCAAAGAAGGAGCACTTCTGGACTCATCTTTGAGTACATGTCGGACTGTTCTCACCGACGAGAACATGGCTAAGAAATCTGAAGTAAAAGACAACCAGTCTGAGGAGAAAAAACATTCCAAAAGCAGACGTCAGCGTCGGAAAGCCGCGGCCCAGCATATCGTTGGATTGCCACGTTCACCATCGGGAGCAGCGCCTGTACTGCTCTGGGTCCGCAGAGACTTAAGACTGTCTGACAATCCTGCTCTCGTCAGCTCACTGGAGGCAGGTGCCCCCGTCATACCAGTCTTCATCTGGAGTCCTCAAGAAGAAGAGGGACCGGGGATGACTGTTGCTATGGGAGGAGCTTGTAAGTTGGCCATGTCTACATCTAGGCAATCTGATTATTTATATTATTATTAAATCAAAATCAGATTTGAGTCATGGTTCTAAGCATCGACTGTAAAAATGAACTGCATAAGACCCAGTTGACATCACCCATAGTCTGTCCACTAATTTTGTTTATTCCCTTTTGATAGGTAAATACTGGCTTCATCAAGCTCTTTCCTCCTTTCGTTCATCTCTGGAGCGTATTGGTAGCCATCTTGTCTTCCTAGAGGCAAACCTCGTCAAATCCACAACTTTGCTTATACTCAAAGCCCTGTTGAAGGAAACTGGAGCCCGAACAGTGCTGGCTAACGCCCTCTACGAGCCTTGGCTGAAGGAACGGGATGACGAGGTGATGTCAAAGTTGCAAAAAGATGGGATCCAATGCAAGATGTTCCACTCGTACTGCACCACAGACCCTTACTCGGTCACTACAGAAGGTGTGGGACTCAGAGGTAAGCCTCCCGTCATTTAACCAACCAACAACAACAGGGAATATGGAAAACAAAATCAGAAGGCACCTTCTCTTTGTCTTATCTATTATCTCGGTTCAGACATGTTTACATCTAACTTGTGAAGTCTAGTGGGAAAAAAAGTGGTGATGCCCTCTTATAAAAGTTTCCAACATTATTATTATGGGTGTGTTTATAAATTAAGCATTCAAAAACTAAAAATGTTGTGTTTGACTCATTGTGCTTGGTAGGAATTGGATCCGTGTCTCATTTTATGAGCTGCTGCAGACAGAACCCAGCAGGCACTGGACTTGGAGCTGCATTAGAAGCACCTGTGTCTCTCCCTGCACCTTTCAGTTGGCCTCAGGGTATCCCTTTGGATGCATTGGGCTTGGCAACCATGCCCCGAAGGAAAGACGGCACCACGGTTAGTCATCTAAGAGTAACAACGGATCTGTCCATGTCAAAATTCAGACAATTATTATCTTTGGCTTTCAGAT
The DNA here is from genome assembly GCF_051989575.1 of Stigmatopora nigra. Lineage (NCBI taxonomy): Eukaryota > Metazoa > Chordata > Actinopteri > Syngnathiformes > Syngnathidae > Stigmatopora > Stigmatopora nigra. The sequence continues at coordinate 1,241,276 of NC_135529.1, forward strand.
TGACTGGGCAGCAAACATTCGCAAGTCGTGGGATTTCAGTGAAGAAGGAGCTCATGCCAGGCTAGAAGCCTTTCTGCGTGATGGTGAGGGACTATGTACACAGATACACCCAAGGCGGAATATGATTTATGAAGTAAATGTCCAGTTCAAGTGAATTTGATTTGAAATTGAGGCACAATAGACATTATAAAGATCTTTGCATTTTTCGAACAAGAAAAATGCATACTGTGCATACTTTGAAAAGAATAAGAACAATTTAGTCTAATAAACATTTTATTTTCACGTGACATTCAGATTAATAGTGATTGAAATTCACCACAACTCCCTCAGCTCACAATCGAGCCTTAACTAAGCCTTTGTGGTGCTCAGTTTTCCAATTTTTTAGGCGTATTCTTTGTATTACTGTATTTACGTATATTCAGTACAATGCACTATAGAGATTTTTATTATGAAAATTCATGCTACAGTTTTAATGGGGGATTGTTTGGTAGTCTAGAGCCTAGTTAGGACATTTCCATTCATTTTATTGGAAAGATTTTATTTGTAATTTGAGCTATTTGAGTTAGTCGCATGGCAACAAAACAAATGATAATGTAGCAAGTTACCACTGTTAGAATAATATTACAAAAGCAACACAATAACGTCTCTTGCCATTTTTCTGTCTTTTACAACTGTACGTCCACACAAACTCTGGACTTACTCCAACACGACTTGTCATAAACTTTATTCTATTCACTTCTCAGGTGTCTACAGATACGACAAAGAGTCAGGCAGAGCAGATGCCCCAAACACCAGCACTCTATCACCTTACCTTCATTTTGGTCAACTCAGCCCTCGCTGGCTTCTTTGGGACGCCAAGGCGGCTCGCTGCCGACCTCTAAAATTCCAACGGAAACTGGCGTGGAGAGATTTGGCATACTGGCAACTCTCATTGTTTCCTGACCTCCCCTGGGAATCTATCAGGCCCCCATACAAGGTTGGCAAATCAAAGTCAATTCCAGTGTGTCGCTGTCCAGTGCTGAAATAGAAAATCGCACAGTTGACTAGAAATGATTCATTCAGCCAAATTATTGCTTTTATGCCATGGGTTGAAAAGAGTAGTATATATAAATAGGAGTGTTTACATGTGGAATCTAAATGTACAGAGTGTTCTGTTATTTTTAGGTACTGCGCTGGAGCAGCAATGTCAGTCATCTCAAGGCTTGGCAGCGAGGCCGAACAGGCTACCCTCTAGTGGACGCAGCCATGAGACAGTTGTGGCTGACGGGTTGGATGAACAACTACACCAGACATGTGGTGGCATCTTTCCTCATAGCGTACCTTCATCTGCCATGGCAAGAGGGCTACCGCTGGTTTCAGGTGAGTTGTGCAAATCAACATTTGGGTCTCAGTCTAAACCAAGGGGTAGGGAACCATAAACAATTCATATTTTCAAACATTATTCCTTGAGAGTCATACTCAGAATTTAAAAGTAAAAATACATTGCATTTATTATTCATTTCATCACTTTGAAAGTAAAAAAAAGTCTGAATTCTTTTGAGAACATTATTTCATTGTTGCTAATCAATGAGTATGAATGAGAGAATGCATGCAGAAGAGTCTAATGAAGAAAATTATGATTTAAAAAGACGGAGAGCCATATACACCCATCCCATCAAAAGAGCCACATATGGCTCCCAAGCCATAGGTTCCTGAAATACTGAAATGTCATACTTGTGCGTAGGACACACTTGTGGACGCCGACGTTGCCATCGACGCCATGATGTGGCAGAATGGCGGCATGTGCGGTCTGGATCATTGGAACTTTGTCATGCATCCAGTCGATGCTGCCATGACGTGTGATCCGTATGGAAACTATATCAGGAAATGGTGTCCTGAACTTACAGAGTTGCCTGATGAGCTTATTCACAAACCTTGGAAGTGCCCGGCATCCGTGCTCCGACGTGCAGGTAAGATCTTCTCACTGTGCAATAATGTTACAGTACCTTTTAATATGTTCATTCTAATTATGGTTTCCTAGTTACTCCAATGTTGTCTCACAACACAAACCAATTATCTTGACGGTGGTTTGTAATGAGAAAAAATGTTTTGCTTTTGAAAACTGTTTGTCCGAGTCAACCATCCCCATTGTACATGCATGCTTTATTGTCATTCATTGGCATTGAGAATCACCAGAAATGTACAACAATGTTCTGTAATGAAAACGCAGTATCATAACATTTACAGAGTTTCCAATTGCATTAAATATCAGTCCAGCTATGGTGTTTCTTCTAAGTAAGGTAAACTTCATCTCACTGTCTGTCTTTTTTTAGGCGTGGTGTTGGGCCAAACATACCCAGACAGGATAGTTACTGACCTGGAGGAAAGGCGAACTCGTTCTCTTCAGGACGTCGCCCTGGTACGAAGTCAACATGGAGAATACGTGGACAAACGCACTGGTTGCGATTTGGTGCCTCTGCCGCCCCGCCTTGTCTCCGAGGCCTTGGGCTCAGCTCAGACTCCTGAAAGCAAGCGTTTCCTCCTTCCTGTCATCACCCGCATGGAATTTAAGTACCAGATGGACGACCCAGACGCAGATGGCGCCGCAAACCCATACAATGCTGTCCTCAAGGGGTACGTCAGCCGCAAGAGAGACGAAACCGTGGCGTTCTTCAATGAGCGAGACTTTGCTGCCAGTGTCATGAACGAAGGAGCCCAACGGAGAGAACGTCTGGAGCGAGATCATCGCCGCATGGAGGGTCTCCCGCTGCGGGAAGGCCCGTTGCGTGGAACAAGCAGACGCACAACAAACACAAAGGACCGCTTCTCCATTGTACCGGGTGGGGCTGTTCACAGGACACACAGGTGATCCAGAGCCACAATCACCTTTTTTGCCTCTTGGAATAGATTTTGTGGAAAATACAACAGTTGAACATTTTTTCTTCCTCTTCTTCTGAGTCCCTGAGTGAGATTTCTAACACACACCTATGAACTCTATCTCTGATTATAATACACGTTGAACCTGACGTTGTCCTATTCTTTTTGGTGAATCAAGCAAGAATGATCATTGCTCATTTATCTTATGTACTGTTCATCCTGGCAAGGGGTGGCGTAGGCAAGGTGCAACCGGAGTCGGTTGCTAGGCAGTAATAGGGCACTAAGAGATGAACAACCATTTACACTCATGATCACCCGGCCTCACCTGCAAATTATGGTACGTATTGTATAAACATAATAATATTATATATTATTATTATATAAATATAATTTTGATCAATATTCTTATGATAAAATGATAGGTCACATTGATATATATATGAAAAGTAACACGAGCAAAATATCAAGCAAAACAATAACTAGATTGTTTTGTAACCTAAACATTTTATTGATTTTTAAATGATTTCCTAACTTGTAACATTATTGTAATATCTCTCAAAATTTGAGGAACATTTCTAAAATAAATATTTGCCTAATATCGCTGGGTGACGTCACCCTAATTACAGCTCCAAAGATGGCCGACACATTTTTACGCTGGCGTTACCGCCCTTAAACATCTAGAACTGATTACGATGTCTATATCGTTCGTTCCGGGTAACGTCATGTGACCAACTACTTCCGCCTCTTCTCCAGTACGCACGTCGGACACGATGGTAGTGATGAGGATGTTTACTTAAACTTTAAATCCAAATAAATATTGTTTAAACTGTAATAATTGAACAACTCCTAACACTCCAAGGTACAATCAGTAAGATACAAAATTTCGCTTTCTACTTGTCTTTTAGCGTTGTCAAAGTGCTTTCACTTGCATTTTACTATAATTGACGCTCATTGTTTTTAATATTCCGCATGCTATTTTTGACTGCCTGTCTCTGGTTATTATAATGAGAATTACAACCAATTAATGGGGAATTGTTATAAATTATACAATTAAATACTTATCCACAACTTTCTAATGCAGAGAATGGGTGGTCGTCTTCAAGATATGATGAAATTATGCTGTGAGTTATCAGCTGATCAGCAGATCCAGACTACAGTGAAGGGGTCCGGTAAGGGGGCGGCGGCAGCTGGAGGCCTGGCATTTGCTGGAGGCTTGGTGGGGGGTCCTCTTGGTATTGCAGTCGGTAAGCAACACTTGAATGTTTTACCTGATATTTGTTAAAATACATTTGCATGAGAAAAAAACAATCTGTCATTATTTCCCCAGGTGGTGCTGTTGGAGGACTTCTCGGCTGTTGGCTGACCAGTGGCCAGTTCAAACCTCTTCCGCAGGTCATCATGGAGTTCAGTCCTCATCAGCAACAGCAACTATACACAGACCTGGTCGCCATCCTTGGGGACATCCAATGGAGTGATTTGGCACAGTTAACGGCACTGGTCATGGCTAACAGTAGTCTCAAGCAGCAGCTCACAGCAGCCCTTCTAGGCTACGTCTCCAAAGAGCTCCATGCAAGAGTGCACTATGTGGATTAGCAAGTTGGAATTTGCTGGCTTCTCATTGTGTGAGATGGGCATGACTATTTTTGTATAAATTATTTGGATCTAAATTTAGTTTTGGCATTTCTTTGTTGACACCGGAGCTCCAGTTAACACAAATTATATATTTAGCTTCTACAAGACCCATGGGGGTGCTGGAGCCTATTCCAGCTAACTATAGACAGGAGGTCAAGTACAACCTCAACTGACTGATAGTAGTTACAGACTACAAATAAACAAACTTTCACCATCAAAGTTAAAGAGAATTTAGAGGAGGGGCGGGCAAACTATTCCACAAAGGGAGCAGGTTTTTGTTCCATGAGGACCCATGAGGACATTTTCATCAATTAAGGTCCTACAAGTAAAATAAGCGGATTAATCAGATACTTTGTTTCTGCAGAGACTTGTGGCCCACAAAGACTGCTTTGCCCAACCCTGATTTAGAGCTAGCTTTGGTAAAATCTCTATTAAAGATTATGGCAAAAAAAAAAACTTTTATTATGAGAGGATGAAACACAATTGGCAATAGTTTAGGAAACAGATTTTTATTGACAATTAAATAGACCATTTTCACCTCCACCTTATACAGAGAACCATCTTTGAAGTATACTACAGAAGGGGATAGATAGGTAAAATAGGCTAGCGCTCTAATAGTTAGCCCACCACGACGGTGTCATCATCTGCAAACTCATAGTAGGGTACTTCAAGGTTAAGGGGAGCTGGCCCTTTTCGAATTCTTCCAGAAGCATCGTAGTGAGATCCGTGGCAAGGACAATAGTAGCCACCGTAGTCACCCGCATTGGCGATGGGCACGCATCCCAGGTGGGTGCACACGCCCAGGACAATCACCCAGCTGGGGTTGACCACTCGATCCTTGTCGTGCTGAGGATCACGGAGCTCGGAGAGGTTCACAGCCTCCTCCGCTGCAATTTCCTTTTCCGTACGATGGCGGACAAATAGGGGTTTCCCTCTCCACTTGAAGGTCATATTTTTGCCCTCGGGAATGTCGGACAGCTTGACCTCAATTTTGGACAAGGCCAGGACATCGGCCGAGGCGCTCATGGACGAGACAAACTGGGTGACCACCGTTTTGGCCGCATAGACACCAACGACAGTGGTGGCCCCGGTTAACAAGTAGGAGAAGGCCTTCCTTGACTCGCTGCTGTCCTGGGATGACTTGTTGGGGTCGGTGACTTCAGGGCGTCGGTAATCTGTGAAGTCGGGGATCTTGATGTCTGTGTGAGCCAGTCGGATTCCTCCACAAGCTACAATGGGATCATAATATAAATGGTCAGACTCATACTTGGTCATTTGAATAAACTTATTATAACAAAATATACACCCACCCACACACAAGCATTTTATTTGGCTTAAATGCAGGTTGTAATTCTGCCCGTGTACTTTTCTATTCATTTCCTTCCTCTTTTAGTCTATTTCGATGTAGCATGGTTTGTATTGTAAAGTGTATTGGATATTATGTGGTATTGTTTTGACGTGTTTAATCACGTGTTTTATACATAGTTTATTCACCAGCTGATACCTGGGTTAGGCCGCACCCTTTACAAGATTGTCCTTGAGTGCGTGCTTGTTTTTTTTTCGATTAATGGAGTTTAATTAAGAAAACCCATCAAAGATAATTTAAAATATATATATTAGGGGCGAGTCGGAGTACGCGTATCTAGGATATTAACCGGGGTGACGTAAAAACTAAGAAGGTTATCGATCAGGGAGAAAAAATATTTGTTAGTGGGTTACAACTCAAAATATTAACAGTACTATTTATAATTAAAAAGTTGTAAAGACAATCGGACGCCGACGTTGTATTTATTGTACTGTCAATGGGGAGACGGCCATTAGCATAGTCTTATCTTACCAGTAAAGGGCACCAACTCCTTGGCTCCAGTTGCTGCAGCACAGTTGACGGATTGCTTTGTCGCCCGCAACACTGGGGCAAGAGCCCCAAAACGACCAGCGATGGTAATCATTTTCGCTCGAATTGATGAATCTTTTACCCCGAAGTTGGGGACACGACCTTGCGTGAACAAATCTTACGAGTACCACTGTCTCTGCGACAGCAGAAACGCATACCCAATGGAAAGTTCCGCCTTGAAATATGCCTAATTGGCAAATTGATTTTAATCTAGTAAAACTTGCACAACCTTACGCTTACAATGTGAATACACGTTTTACAATTTAAAAAAAACGAAATATTTATATATTGCTTTCTTTTTAAATAATGTTTTTATAGACAGGCACATATCCAAGGCAACCTCAATCGTGATGTAAACAAGGGTCCTCAACACACACACAAAATAATGGAAGTTGGGCTGCATAATGGTAACATAAGCGATAAAGCAAAGAGGGAAAAATGAAATTTCCAAAGAGAAAGTTGTTTCTTCTCATTATCATTGCCTATGTAGCGTTTTCTCTTTACGCTGCATACAATGTGTTCTTTAGTTCGAAAATCATCTCCCGCGTTCACAGGGTGGAGAAGAAAGAATCGGGACCCTCTGGTAATTTCCATTCATATTAAAATAAAACACAAACGCTCTCTTTTACTAACTGTGTAGGCACAGTAAGTTCTCGAATGCATTTAAAGGAGTGATTTTTATTTTTTGCAGGAGGTATTCGAAATGGTGGTGGTGCTCTATTCATGGGACATCAGTGGAATCCGTGGGAGGATGAACAGGTGGATTACAACTCTGAAATAAACAAAAAAAGAGAGGCCTTTAAACAACATATGGCACAAATCGAAAAGAACAAACCCACAAGGTATAAGGTCCAAATCTGGGGTAAAGCAGCCATAGGTGAGTCATGTTTGATAATTGTTCTCATTTCCAATTATCAGTTGTAGGACCGGTACATCCACATTGTTGCTATTTTGCTTTTTAAATCTTTCATTATAAAACCTTCTACCTTTCAACAAGGACTTTATCTTTGGGAACATATATTGGAGGGACCTCTCAATCCTACTGACAAGATAGCACAATGGAGAGAGGGTGAGCTCCAGTCAAGTAAAATTGACTTCAGGTTAGTAGGTACCAAGTCTGATAGATATTTCAAATGTTGCAAAAATACACAAACCACAACCAAACCATTCATTAATTTTATTCTCCATCTTTAGCTTCTACACAGGCCCTGCTGTAGTCCAGGGTCACGTACCCCTGGGCATGAACAGCCTGGTTCTGGTCCTGAACGGGCGTGAGGAGCAGAAAGTGATATACTCCACGCGTTGGTTGGAGCACATCCAAACTTTGGTTCAATCTCACACTGTTTCTCATGTCGCTGTGGTCCTGTTGGGCAATGAGCACTGCAACAATAACTGGATTGGGCCGTACCTTAAGAGAAATGGTGGATTTGTAAACCTGCTCTTTTTAGTCTACGACAGCCCTTGGGTTAATGACAAAGATGTCTTCCAATGGCCCCTTGGTGTTGCCACGTAAGTTCTTTCATTTACATTATTCAATCTGGTCCATTTTCTGACAGTAAATATAATAAGACATGCAATGCTTTATCCGTAACACATAGCCATCGTATTAATGATACTTACAGATACAGGCAGTTTCCATTGGTTCGGCCCAATCCTGAAATGATCACCTCCAGCCGTCCATTCCTGTGCAACTTCCTTGGTACTGTTTACAAAAATTCCTCGAGGGAAACACTCATGCAGGTTCTCAAACATTCAGGCCTGGATAAGGAATGCATCAGCTCTGCTAGGGAGAAGTAAGTCATTATGTCATGCAAGAGTAATAGTGCAAAAAAAGTTTTCAATTACCACCATATACACAGTTCTGTATTGACAGTAACCCATTACCCATAACCCATTGTTTTTATAGCACAATTTAGACCAATGCAATGTGCTTTACTTTACATCAAAATCAACAAGATCACAACAAAACAATCAATTAAGAAATAGAAATAAAAACACAAATATAAGGATGACTACTTAAAGTGGAACCAATTATAAAAGGAAACAGCACCATTTGTTTTATATTTCAACAACGTGTAGTACTATAGTAAATAGTTTTTTAGCCCCGATTTTAAGCATTAACCCTTTGAGCAGATTGCTTGTCAGATTTAACCCTTTCTACCATTTGACCATCAACTAATTCTCTGCTTCTGTACTACAAGATGGCTCCCTCAAGAGACAACGGAGAGTCTGAAGCGATATCAAAGCGCCCTGGCCCAGAGCGAGCTCACCCTCTGTCCCGTCGGCATCAACACGGAAAGCTACCGCATCTACGAGGCATGTTCTTACGGCTCAGTGCCGGTGGTGGAAGACGTACTCACGCCGAGGACGTGTGCGGCTGGGCCCAGCTCGCCGTTACGCCTCCTCAAAGCAGCCGGAGCGCCTTTCATCTATATTAGTGATTGGCGGGAGCTTCCCACAATTTTGGAGGCAGAGAGAGGAATGAGCCAAGAGCAGAGGGTAGACCGGAGGAGAAGGTTGCTGGAGTGGTACGCCACGTTCCGTCAGCAAATGAGGGAAAGATTTACTGAGGTCATAGAGGAGAACTTTTTCAAAAGCGTCTGATTGGATTGCTTAAAAGGTCAGAATTTTTTTTGGTCACAATATTTCAATCAGAAAATTTGGAGACCTCTGATAAAAACAAAAAATGACACCACTTAGGAAGGTGGGTGTTTAGGATGATGGGTCTTACTGATGTCATAAGGGAGAATGTGAATCTGGGATAGATGCATTTCATTGGGTAAAGCACTACTGCCATTTATAAATTGTGTTCCTGCACTAAGGTTATCCACTTCCTGAAATTACTAGACTTTATTTACTGTTTCAGGCCACTCTTACATACCAAGAATATTTTCTTTCTTTTTTTAAGCAAGCTCTTTTTTTCTGCTGTACATAAAGGTGTTGTTTGTTCCTCTAAACATGAAAACATGTGATAGTGATATAATTTATTGTGGGATATGAAATGCAATTCCTTTTTTTGTATTGTGAACATGGTGATTGTCAGCGTTCTTTGCAATTTTTCTAATATTTATTGTATTTTGTGAGAGCCTTTTATTTGTTGTTTGCGTTTAAAGCTTTAAAGGTGCTTGCTTCAATGTGCAGTCATGTAGAATTTATGGAAAATAGGATGCCTTTGCATGCTGATATTCATGATTAATTATTTATCTGTTTGTATGAATTATTAAAACGACCACAAAAGTACCAACCAAACAGTTAACTATATATATATTTGATATTGCATGTTTAAATAATTTTAGTCCCTTTGTCGCCCTGCCGCACGTTTAAATCTCAGTACAATTAATGAAAATATTGGTAACAGTTTTTTCTCCAGCAGATGGCGCCCGGTTCAATTTTTTTTCAAAAATTGTTTTATAAATCAACAGCTTGCTCTGAATACACTATCAGAGTTGTTTACAAAAAATATGACAGCAAAATCATACATTATTATCCACTAATAGATACACGTTTCTACCTCCCTAATGGCAATGTTGTGCAAGTGTTTAGATAGTAAATTGTGACGAATGCCTCATTAATGTGTCCTGTAATGATTTTTTATATGCTGTAATAAAGTTCAGTCTTCAGGAAAATACATTTGATTTATTTTATACTCTCAGATCGTGTGCGTGTGTACGTATGTGTGTGTCCTTTTCCTTCCTTCCTCCCTCCCTCCTGCCTGGATATTCTGCTGCAGTCGTCCAGCCTACTTGCCTGCCTCTATCCCGAGATTGCCTGGACCTAAGCGGGTGGAAAAAGCGCCCGGTATCTGATTCCGATCCTCTAAAATCGGATCTACACGCCACCCCAAATCGACTTTATTCCAATCGGACTGGCACTACTTTTCTACGCGGGCTAACTGCGTATGATGCTGCCTTACAGAGCCCCTGAAAACTTGCACGATTTGGTGGGGGGTTTGTTTGGTTTCCCGTGGTTGCAAGAGGACGATCGCCGAGTTGTGCCGATCTGTCTGTCGGGATAGGATTGCACATCGCCTAACCCGCTAAGAAGGAAGATTATCAATGAAGAAGTAAGCGTTTTCTCCTGGAAGCTTAATCACTTGGGCGCCAGTACGTTCCTCGTCTACTTTCTGGGATGAGTCTCCTTTTATAACCACTTGAAACTGCAATATTTTGAACGACAAGCAGCCAAAAGATGTCTTCGCCGAGGTTCAAAAAGGATAAAGAAATAATCGCGGACTACGAGAGTCAAGTGAAAGGTAAGAAGTCTTTGGAAGATCTTGTTTAAACGGGGAAGGAAAGCTGGAAAACTACAGGACAGGCTAGTGTTGCTCGTGAGTTAAAAAGTTTGGAATGTGTGACCTCCACGAGTGCTTTGTGGACAGACATATGACTAGTAGCCGGTGTTATAGATATCTGGTGACGTTTACAAAAGCCTTTTGAATGAGCAAACATTCACAAAAGGAACCAGATCAGCAATGGAAACGTCAACTTTCCCACTCACCAAAGCCTCTTTCGTAGGCCGATGCAGGATCTAAAAAGAAAAATGCTCGCATGTTGGGGTAGAACACCTGTATGATAATGCATGTATTTTCTAAGGGCAGTTCAGAGAAGTTACTGTTTATTTGTTTACTATTGCTGCACAAATCCCAAACTTGCATGCTTTTAGGAACATGTGTGCACAGATGCCATTCTAAACCTTGTGAGTAAGTATGACTTAATGTCAAATACAAATAGACTGACACACACATACAGGAAAGACCCATTAGCCTACTCTAGAGTAGTAGTCATGGTGATTTGGCAAGATGCCCTGTTGATTTCTGCCTGTTGCATGCCACAAAACCACATACAGTGGAACACAATCCTGTCTGGATCACTGGACAACCTCTAATTTGTATTTTGAAACAATTATAACCATCGGAAATGATGGAAATAGATGCTGTTCCAGGGTAAAATGAGCAGCAGCATTCTAAAACTTTTCTTCAAGTGTACAACTATAGTCCATCTTCCGTGCAATTTATCCTCAACCGGGCTTACATATTTAATTCTCTTAGTTTCAAGATAAGTCAGTCTTAAGACGTTCCATGTCTTTCACAAACTTTGTGCTGACAGTAAAGCCTGGCCCCATATATCAGCTTGCAGACTGCCATTGGAATCTGTGGCTGTCCAATTCTTTTCCTTACAAGGTTTGCGGGGGTGCTGGAGCCTATCTCAGCTGACTTTGGGCAACAGGCGGGGCACACCCTAAATTGTTGGCCAGCCAATCACAGAGCACAAGTAAACAGACCGTCATTCACGCTTGCAGTCATACCTATGGGCTATTTAGTGTGTTCAACCAGCCTACATACATGTTTTGGGAATGTGGGAGGAGACCAGTGTACCCGGAGAAAACCCAAGCAAGCTTGGGAAGAACATGCAAACTCCAGATAGGGAAGATCAACCTGGGATCAAACCCTTGACCCCAGTGAGAGCGGCGTGCTGACCACTTTCCGCCGGGTTTGATATTATACTGCAAAAAAAAAAAGAAAAGATGAGATGAAGCAAAAAATATAGGCTGGTTATTTTTCTTTGCTGCTTGTAAAACTGAACATTCAATTAATGTGATGATTGCTTGCATGATACCATATAAATTCATACAAATTCTTTGTCCTCAGGGGCTGTTGACTTCAGAGATTCAACCGTACAGAGTGCTCTTATTTATAAGAACTTGCAAGGAAGATCTGTGTACTCCCATCTCTCACTGTCATAAAAACTATGAGCTTTAACAAGGAATGATGCACAGTCACAGAGAATACTGAACCAAAAACAACGATGAGAAATTACCCATTTCCATGGGACTTAAATAGGGGTGGGCAAACTTTTCGGCCCGAGGGCACATTGACTTTAAAAATTTCACAGATGGGCCGGGTCAGCACAAGATACGAAACATATAAAAAACTGCATCCGTTAACAGTACATATGAAACATAAACAGAAAAAAGGGACTAAAGTATTAACATACTCATCACTCATAATTAAAGTAAAAAGTATAAAGTACAAAATAAAGTCAAAAGGAACGTATTAAGAAATATTAAAATGTAATTTTAAAAAAGATAGAGGGGCTGTAAAACAGGAAAAACATAAGATGGACAGAGCTACTGCCACTGGCTTCCGTGTGACGGCGCCATCTTGGGTATATAAGAAAAAATATATATTTGGACAATGTCGGCGGGCCGGATTAAAACGCTTCACGGGCCGGATGTGGCCCGCGGGCCATAGTTTGCTGGGTTAACATGCCTGCATCACAGATCTGAGATCAATTAATCAACCCTGTGATTGGCTGGAAACCAATTCGGGATGTATTTTGCATACTGCCCACAGTTGGCTGGGATAAGCTAAGTACTTGCACGACCCTCATGAGGATAAACGGCGCAGAAGATGAATTAATCTGTGAACACAAGTATCAACTCTTTTTATGAATCCCCCACGGACAATCTGTGAGTAAGTGTTTTTGTTTTATTGATGTTGCAATTCACTTCTACTGCCAAGGCTTGGCATGGGTCGCAAATATACTTTTGAATAATTTTGTGGCTAGAGTAAAACATTACATGCAGTGCAAGGAGGTTGGATACAGTAATTGACAGTGATTTATAACACGAGTCACATTGTGTGTTATTGATCTCAGATATGTTTGTTGGAAGACTGACAAATTTCTCAGCCAGAAGCGTTCACCACAATCCAACATTTAAAAAGTAGCTTGTAAAATTGTATTTGTAGCTGTAGTCAATTTAATGATGCTATGGCATACTGGACATAGCTTACTCAAGATGATTAAAAACAAGCAGCCCATGAAAATTGTATATCATCATCTGACAGCCATCCTTATGACACATTTACAACTTAACTCCTTGATCATGACCATGAGCCGTTTTATGATTATTTTAACCGTAAAAAATGTGTGTTCAAATCCTCTTGAAAACAAATCCATCTACAAATTTCCACCAATAGCTTCAACATTTTATTAATTAATTTAGTTATTTGAAAAGGTGAACATGTGTTGCTTATTGTGCCATTTTTTATTCCTATTCTAATGTCCCACAAGACAATTTTATTACTGAAACATTTCGAAGATTTGAATTATTCATTCATTTATTCTCATTCATCTCATCCTAATTTTTAACAAAATAAAATAGACCTTCGCGCTTATACAGCTTTATTGTCAGTTGTGGTATGTTAAATGCAACGTTTATGCTTCAACTACTTCCAGAAAATAACACCTGTAATCATCATGTTGGACGGGGGGGACATGTTGAGGCGTGTTCGGTGGGATTCTCATATCAGCTTGATGTTGTCTGTTCTGCTAGAGTGATAGAGAAGACCTATTTGAGCCCTTGTAAAAGATGAAACACAACTTCAAAGTTATCCTCAACACATTTCCTAGGAAGTTTTGTGTTTTTTTTTTATTTTTACAATCTTCATTCATTTCCTTTTTCCAATATTGCATAATATTTTTTGTGCAATCCCTTGCTTCTCTTTGTATTGTTTAGCTTGACAGTCTCTTATGTTATCACAGTTTTAAAATACCTAAATTGAACCAATTAAAGATAAGGACGTACATTTTGTTATTTTCCAAATTAAAGTTAAAATCTTTTTCAAACAATGCATTTCTTTTTACAGTCTCATTCTTAGCATAATTAGACTCAGCAAATTTCAAGTTGGTGTTACATTTAGGTTGATTTATTGGAGAGAACAACACGACAGAATTTTACACACCTAAGCCAAAAGGGGAGTCGGATGTGTCCTCCCGACAGCCTCAAAGAGGTGTTGATGGCACTTAGAATCAGTAGAACTAATGGAATTTGACACGTCTCGAAGCACTTCTTCACAATATTACACACACTTTTCTTTCCCAGTGTTTTTAACTGTTATGCATGCCTTGAGTGCACTTTCATTTTGTGGTATGATATTCGGTGTGGCATTTGTGTGTGCATAGATGGTTTCATGATGTTATTGACATCCCATCTTTGGCCACACATCCCCTTTGCAGCATTTATAAACTCTGCTCAAAACAACCAAAGCAATACTTTTCATGCTGTGCTTTTCAGTGAAGTCACAAAGGCCACCCAGACATTGCTGCACCCCCCCCCCCCAAATGGTCCTTTCAGTTGCCTAAACAGAAGTTGTGCAACATCGCCATTATAATGAATCCATTATAGTGTGCCACACTTTAGCACATCACCACTTGCATATTAATTCATAATTACATCATAAATGAATTTGCTTCACAATTTTGGGTGCAAATTGACAAATGTTTGGTCCCTCAAGACAACTGTGCTGTGATACTTGCTGCTTGGTCTTACCATCTCAAAAAGCTAAAGTGTATGAACAAGACTTGGGAAATGAATGCATAGACTGTAATTGAGATGCATTGCTATATTTGGCGGTCTCTCTATTACTAAGTGTCAGGCCATATTGAGGAATCGCTGATACAGTGGTAATGCACAGAATGCAGTTCTACATGGCCCGTCAATTAGGTAATAGAAAGTACAACCGTGATAATAGAATTGGACCAAAAAGAAAGTGATCTGAAGAATTAAATTAACAGAAAAGAGAGTCTTCAAGCAGGATTTTGAGAGGGTTTTTTGCTGTGTTGTAGACAGCTTTAATTCCTTTGAATGGCCCCTGGATGCCAAGCAGATGGAGAGACAGGAAGGCGGACAGACACAGTTTGACCATCAAGCCATGCTGCTGCCAGCCACCTAGTAGGACTGGATTAGAGGGAATGAGATTGGGGGAAGGGGATGAGGCGGTATGAGGTCAGTGTGAGAATAAATGAAGGCAGAGGTCATGAACGCTGACTTGTTTTAATCTGCATCTGTATTCAGCACTTTCATCTGCTACATTTGAAGATATCTTGAATAGAAATGTGTTTCAATATAGCAATAGTTTGCCTTAATTTTTCCCCTGAGTTTACATTGACAATATGTCTTTTGCAATAGATATTAAAGTTATCAGACTTGCGTCTTACAGACCCAAGCAATTAGTCCACAACTTTTTTCTCTGAATACTGTGATTTATTTTTAAAACTGGAACATTTTTTAATAACAGCATTGCTGTTGCCAGTATATCTGCATAACTGTTGGCCTGTTTGTGTTTGGCTTAAACACAATTTCCACAAAAAGTAAATCCCTTCCTAATCAATTGCTCCTTGTGCAGCCTGTTATGATTGAACTCCCATCCACCTTCAAACTTATATGAGCACAAGTTTAATTTACTGATCTTGTGACTCTTCTTTTTACCCCCTCCCCAATGTTCCCTTTCTTCCAAAATAACCTTGTGACCTAAGTGAGGGTGACTTTGTAGCAGCTCCCTTTAGAATCGATAGCCAAAGACCACCCTGTGTGGCAGCAAGATTAGTTATTGGCTGGGAGCAAGGTTTTGCATTGTAAAAAGTAGCAATTTTACGAATTACCTTCTATTTGAGTTCTTCTTGGTCTATTTCAAAATAGAATTTGGTTCCGTCTCTATTTACGAATATTATTGCCCGTTCTTTGAATTGTCCGGCATTATGGCAATTATCATGAATCTCATCCAAATTAAGGTCCCACTATCACAGATTTTGTTATCGATTTATTGTGTGGCTGATACGAATCGATCCCAAATTAATCTACTTTGTAATCGATTCAAATTGCACCACTTTAAAATTGAATCTACCTATAATTGTCCCATGTGTAAGATATGTATTGTGTCTTTGTCTGAGAAACGGATATACCTGTAGTCCACCACAATTTGATAATGAGTAGATGTTTCAGCTTGCCCACATCGGATCTTAACATGCCCCATAGATTTTTTTGAATCAGGCCATGGATGGGGTAAAAGCATCTCTCTCTTAGGGATCGTGTGTTAGGCGAGTATGTGCGACTATGATGCACAAGGAGCAACCTGTCTGGGTGTGCACAATCAGGAGAAGCTGCCCTTTTCTTTCCTAGCTCTGTGGGAGACAAAAGAAATAAGCCCACTCTCGCTTGGTGTATGGTAACGAAATAAAAGAGCACTGAAAGCTGATCGGCCTGTTCTTTCCTCTATTTTCTTCCTCTCCTCCTTCTTTGTCCATTGCTCTGAGCAGCTGGCCTCAAGTCGATCACATTCTCAGACCTCAGGCAATAATCCTTAAACCATCGAGTGGATTTGAGTGGCTCTTTGATCTATGACTAGGACTGACATTTAGTTTCACCTGTCCAATCTTGTCAGGGATGTCTTCATGCTTTGGCAATTACAAAGCCTTTCATTTAGATACTTTGACAAATATTTGTTTTTAAGTACAAGACTTGTCATCCTTTTGTCTGGGAGTCATCTCTCAAACTGGCTGCTGGTATTTAGAAATGGAGAGATGATTGCCTGTTAAAAGCTCCCCGAGGGCAGGTGGGAGAGGACCACAATTTGTAAATATGTCAATTTCAAGACTGGAACATACACATATGTGCTAGTTCAGTTTTGGAGGTGTATCCTTGTTCTCTACTTTTCTCTTATTTCCTTTGTTGCAGTTTGCCTGGAAGCTGATTCATCATCTTGTCGTGGCCTCCGGTTACTCCTGAGATAAGAAATTGCCATTGTAGACATTCCCAAAAGATTATTTTTTTACCCAAGTTAGGTCGTGAAAGTAGGGCCAGGACTGGTGACGCTGCAGGGTCTGCACACAAAGTGGGGGTCTTTTGGTCTGTAACCAGAGTGAGGGGAGGAATGTAGGATGTGACCTAGGTTGTTGTTTGGTCATCAATAACAAGGCTTGATGAGAAAAAATGTTGAATACATTCATTTTTCTTGTGTTGCATTGTCATCAAAATGATTAACATTTATTTTACCAAATTTTCTTGTCAGGTGGAATTCCTTAGGCGGTCTTAAAGTTTGAGGAGAAAAATGGAAATCCATGACTCACTTTGTAGCGTCAAATTCAGCTGCAGTGCAGCAGCCTCTCAAAACTAAGGCACCCTCATTACTATGCCTTCTTGGTGCAGGTTTGGCTCTTCAGATTTTGTTGCGTCAGATAGAGATACAAATTCCCTTTAAATTTAAAAAGTACTCTTGAGCTGATAGATTGGTGACTTATATTTGCAAACATGCCTCAGGGTTTGTAAATATGTGATAAAAATTCACACAAAAATATTTTTTTTATGTAATATCTGTATCAGTATACATGAAAATTACAAGTTGGTGCTGACTTACATACAACCTGGTCAGAAATTCACAGAGAGCAAAAAGAGGCAACATTGACTTAAGGGAAGGCCAAGCAAGCAAGATAGCCTTCTAATGTGCTCCTTATTGAAAACCAAGGAGACCACAGAGAATTTCACTAGCCTTTTTTCCACTCCATAGGGTGTGTGTGTTTACTGCGATGATAACATATGGGTGAAATAGTCACTGGTGTTGGTGTGGCAGAATGTCCATTGTTTTTTTTTGTCTTTTATTGGGGAGTTAAATAAATATGGAAGGAAAATACAATGCCATTTAAAAAAAAAAAAAAAAAGAATATGTGGCTGTCTGTGAGCAATGGATTCATTCATTTATTTCAATACATATGTAGTGTCTGTGTTTTTAGTATTTTGTCAGTGTGGACCTGTGCATATGTATTAAATGCTGTTAGATTTTTAACATAGCTCCTGTTCTTAAGTTTTGCCTCCATATTGTCGCACGGTTTAGGAGCAGATATAGGTTGTGGGAAAATTATTAACTCTTTACAAGAACTACATAGATCCAAGCAGTATCGTTTTGATGGAAGAGAGGATTCATTTTATTTTTTGTTACGGATTGAACATTCGCTACTTTGATAATGACCAAGGAAAGAATGTTGGGCTGCTGTTACAAGAAGTCAGTTTTCCAAGCTATAATGTTGTCACTCCTGGTTAAAGACAGGCGGCATACATAAATTCTGACATCATTACCTATAAAAACTTGGAGTCCCAAGTTAATCTAAGGCCATGCATTTGCAGGAAGAGAGAATGAAATAAATGTAATGTAACCACAGCTCTTTGGAAATCTTGTATTAAAATATTTGGGCAATCGTCCTAAAAGTAACTCAATCATTCCATCTGTGCATTGCTTTCTCCCTTTCTTGAATATGCTTGTTCCTCAATAGTTCCTCTGCTGCTTTAACCCCATCAAAGGCCTGGAAACCACACGTCCTGTTGCAATGTTTTTGTGGCAAGGCAATGTGGGGGCTGTAGCAATAGGTGTCTCAGTGTCGAGACAGAAATCATGACACCGCAAGGTGCTATTTTTCTTTTAGTTGGTCTAGCACAAATAGAAAAGTAAGGCAGATGTTTCCCATCTGGGTTCATGCACTGAATGTGCAGTATCTGTTCTCCTATGCACTCGTCTTTCTCGTTTTAGACTTTGGAACACAGGTGACACTACTGGCAATGTAAATTATGCTTCACTGAAATGCAGAAACACACGTTGAAGCTGTCATAAATGGCGGTAATAAGGGACTTTGTTTCCACTAAGTATTCACAGGCATTTCATTCACTTTGAGATGTTTGCTTTCAGAACAAATAGTAAAATACTCACATGCAACATCTTGGGTTATAGAGAGGTTGTTAATGTAATCTGATGCTTTTCTTTGTATTATTTTCTTTAAAGGCATTTAAAAAGCATTCATATATATATAAAGAGGTTTATATTTTCAGGATTTGTAGTTGTTGAAACATTTTTGTTGTTGTTGTGAAATTGCTCTTTAAGTCATACTGTCCAAAACAGAAATAACAGTACGAACTGAGAGCCTATAAGAAGTTTAGGCGTGAATGTTGCTGATAGTATTAATTATGGTGCCTTCAGGGAATGAAAGAAAAAAAATAGTTTCTCTTTGAAACACGCCTCTCATGCTGTCCTTATGATTGTGGTATAATTACACGGCTTCATGCTGCATGAATAGAAATAAGTCGTTAATCAATGTGTTGGTGAGTGTCTTAATTATTATTGGGGAACTCACAAAAACACAGTTATTGTTTGAGACTACATTTTCATCAGTATCATTCAGAGATTTTCTTGTTTTCTGTTTGCAACTGAAGAAAGAGCATGGCCTCATCTCTACTCTAACTCTACTAAAATTAAAACTAGTTAAATGTATTAATCGCTTCCACACGTATAAAACAGATGGTTCAGCCCATTGCGTTTGATGTTGTGGAATGTATCACACAATAAAGCAGAAATTTTACAGCGTGTAATTAAAATAATTGGCTGTGGCCTGCTTGAATTGCAATATTCTTTTTTTTTTGTAGTTGTGTCGTGACTTAGTTCTTCATTTTTCTAAGTGACACTTCAAATGTATTTGTGTAAATCACAACCTTGTCATGAGAATGAATATGGAGACTGTCATAGACTATTGTACATAACTCGAGTGCAACAATGTACCGAATTTGTCCTTAATCTTTAAACATGTTTTTATTTTATAGTTGAGTATATCTTTTTTTATGTTTATGATGAACATTTGTCATGAACACTTGAACACTGGAATGGTATAATAGAGCTAAATAGATGTGAGGACGTTGAGCACAAACATAATTCCTACAAAAGGCACACTGGAGTACAAAGCGCACTGTCAAGTTTTGGGTATATGATTTTTTTGCCTTATAGTTTGAAAAGTATGGTAGTAAGTGCACCATGACATTTTTTAGGAGTCAGAGTTAGATTCAAATCTTTGAAGTATTTTTTGACATCTTTGAAATATCATTTTGTTATTTTGTCATTTTGCTATAGCCAATAATCATAACTACTTTCATGGAAACTACAGTAGGGACTTAGGATCTCAACATTTTTTTACAGGTTCAGTAGTTTAAAATAAAATTAAATCTGATTAATGTCTCACTGATTCTGAGGATAATGGTCGCCTGCTTTCATTGGAATTTACCCTATGGCTTTGGAAGTCACAAGCACATGTCACATGTCCTAATGGGTTTAGCACAGGCAATACTTTAATAATTTCAGATTAAATTCTTTAGAAAGTGCCAAGAATGTGTT
The DNA here is from genome assembly GCF_051989575.1 of Stigmatopora nigra. Lineage (NCBI taxonomy): Eukaryota > Metazoa > Chordata > Actinopteri > Syngnathiformes > Syngnathidae > Stigmatopora > Stigmatopora nigra. The sequence continues at coordinate 1,261,642 of NC_135529.1, forward strand.
CTTTGGCTGCATTTTGTGAATTTTCTTTCCCCTACAAAACCATTTTCAATCATACCTGATAAGGGGAGACATAGCCCTTTTCAATATCAGTCATGAGGATTAAATTATAGGCAATAATGTCAAATGAAGCAGTACACCAAAAGTCTTGCTCAGAATTGGCAAACTCAAGTTTACAGTTCTTACCAAGCACATGGTGTCTCGTAATTGTTCGACCATCTTTGCATGATACATTGCGATGGTAGTTGTTCTCTTGGTTGGTATCTTGTGTGAGAATGATTGCCTCTTTAAATGCATTCATCAATCTTATGTTTTCCTCTTTTTAGGGTTTACTGGTTGACAGTGGATAATTATAGTTCATCAGCATTTTGGGCCAAAATATTTTTGCTACTTTGCTGTAATTATACTCTATAGTACATGCAACACATTGCCCGATTTGAAGAAGAACCCAAAGATTAGGGTTTTCCTTCCGTATCCACTGATGATTTTTGTGTGGCAAAAAAAGCCTCAATTTCCAGTTACTATTTAAGGCACTGTGGTAGAGCAACTCAGCAGATGCACTGCAATATTTGATGTGGTGCAAAGTACCCCAGATAAGTTGTTAGATAAGATTACTGAAACAAAACTCTCAAGTGCCGAACTGATGCATTTTGCATTTGCTTCAAGTAACTTTTTGGAACTTGTTCTGCAACAGTAAGGTAGAAAGAGTGAAATGCTGTATTTGGCATTCCACAGTAGATGAATTGTTTCTAAAGCTCTGTTTTTTTTTGATGATGAAGATGAAGCTTGTGTGCTTTCACCTCTTTAGCTTACAAGGCAGTTTCTTTGACAGTTCAACTGGCATAGATGCCATTTTGAACATACGTATTTGCACCTTTTCAAAGTAGAAATGGGAATTATGTGATGTGGCCAAATGTGGACCATTTGGATATCATCCAGCATAGAAACAAAGAAGTTATAGTCCAAACTGATCTCCACAGAGACCAAACGGTGCTCTTTCATTGTCTATATCAGCAGTGTCTTTTAGGCCACATTGACTGTAGCTCCATCAGTCAGCTAGATTTGTTGCTGACAGATTTATGGCCTTTTTATTTATGCAAGTCCCTTTTTTCTCCTGCCAACAGGACAACAATGACACTTTATGAAACATCAAGTGTGTCCGTTTATTTTTTATTTTTTGGTTGGATATTATTTAAAACATTGGCGTTTTATCAGTTTCATGTATGGTAGAGGGTTTTGTGCACGCACTATGTAAATATGCTTATCGCCTCACAGCAGTCTTGTTTGAAGGGACTAACATTTGACTTTTATGTCCTGTGCTTAGCACTTTGTCCACATGCAAATCCTTCATTATTTAGACTTCAGGACACGTTACAGAAATAAAAAAATAAAATTGATGGATTGAGTGACTACATAATAGCAGTTCTTTCGGAGATGATACATGCAGCAGGTTTGGAGTATTTCCTATGTTTACTACTGTATACTCAGTATAATTACTTTTGAATTAATTTTATTGTCAAAATAAGCAATTTAGTGCTCGAGTTTCAAAAGTACGACATACGAAAGAAACTACGTCTCCAATACAATAATGCCTGTCTTTTAAAAATAAATGCTTTTAATTGTTATTGTTGTATTTATTTGTTCTTGAATAGTTTGTGTTTACAGATTTTTTGTAGTTTTTCCTCCCAAGTACTGTGGAATTTTAAGTTTTGGAGCTAGTGAGTTTGCCGTGTGTGGTTTTAAGGATTATGGTTAAAGAAGAAATGTTTTGTTTTTCATTACTCTGAGTATTTGCGACAATGTGGAAGTCAGAAACTTCGCATTTGGTTGCCAATTTGCTGAATTTTTTTCTTTCTTTCTCAGAGATCCGGGCCCAGTTAGTGGAGCAGCAGAAATGCATGGACCAGCAAACAGACATGAGAGTACAGTTGCTGCAAGATCTTCAGGATTTCTTTAGGAAGAAAGCAGAGATTGAAATGGAATATTCCAGAAACCTTGAAAAACTTGCCGAACGCTTTATGGCGAAGACTCGATCCACGAAGGACCACCAGCAATACAAGTAAGTTTAACAACATTTTGTTTAAGTTTATGATTTTTATTCATTTTTTGGTAAAAACTTTAGAATAAAGTATATGAAAGGTGCCGGTGCTGGTAACTGGTGCAATTGGTCCCCTTTTATTTTTTGCAGAGCCTTTTTGGCTTCCCTTCTTCTCCCGACCCAGTTTGAGTTGATTAAGTGTTCTGAAAAATGCATGCATTAGCATATTGTTTGAACTTGCGGTGGGAATAAAAATAAAACTTAATAATACTTTTACTTACTGACTGTAAATAGATTTTGCTTGCTGTAGGAATTGTCAATGGCTCAAGCAGCTGTGCTACCAAAGTGTCTCGCCAGTTAATGGAAGCTCTGTGGTTTACATTGCATGGTGGATGGACACATGAGCATAGCTCTTAAATAAATACAATAAGTTTAAATGGTATTAAAACCCTCCAGTGTGCTTTAAAACTAAGGTCTATATTTGTGTGTCCATGTGCAGCAAGCACACAGTGAAGCCCTTGTGTTCACTTTTTGTGGCCTGTTTTTGTTGGACAGATTTGTCTGTGGTGTGAAAAATGAGTTTTCACTCAGCCTTTAGCCTTCAGTCAATTTTCATATGGCAGGTCAGCTTGGTAGAGCAGCAACATGTTAAAATAGCATCACTATGACCCGCTAGACTTCTGGGTAATTAGTCTAGACAGGCAACATTCTGTAGGAAGCCCCTGCTGGGCCTGTCGACGGATTTGCAATTTTGAATATGAAATGACATACTTAAACTGAAAACTGTAATAATTTGGTTCCTTTGCAGATCTAGAACATTTCTGTTTTTCTCCTGAACTGTATTCTAATCCTCATAATACTTTCTATAATTACATCCACACCTTGTTGTACTTTTTCCTCTATCAGTTTCATATAGAACAATATTGTATTTAAGGTTTAATGATATATACGGTAATGTAATTACATGTTTCCCTTTTTGTCCTGGCCACTGAAAGTCTCAAGCTTCTAATCTGCCAGATATTGGAGACCACACAACCGAATAACTTCCATCTGTTTTGTAGCAATATTTTATCACACTCAAGTTGAAAGGGATTAAGGGCACAACGTTAACTGCTTCCCGATCCCTCCAACGTCAAAGGCAAGGCACATAAAACACACACCAATTCTCTATTGGGCAAGTGGACAGTGCAAGTATGAAAAAAATGGATTTATAGCACTATAATGTCTCATGGTGCCAGACTAAGTTGCTTTTCTCACTTTTACTTGGTATAGCTGCTGAAGACAAAAAACAACACACTCTAACAATCAGTGCAAACGGGAGCACACCTTCTTTCTGAGTTAGCCATTCAAAACCATCGGAAACACCAGTCCTCAACAATATATTCCAAGACATCAAACTGCAAACAACACCAAAACCCATTTCATCATTGCGTTCTGGTTACAATAGGTGGACCACCGTTTGGCAAACTATGACCTAAGTTTAAAATGTCATGGGGTAATATGTTCTGCAATTAACAGTAGTTTATTAGTAATTCTGGAGATCCCAATCACAATTTCTTTGTGTCATGCCATTAGGCCGGGGGGAATGGCTCAGCTAGAAGCACTTAAAATCTTGGTTTTATACTGATGTCACACTGGATTTCTCTATAAAATAGGTAGAAAAAATATACATTTCTGTAAGAGGCTTGGATGTGGTTCTTTGTTGAGCGACATTATCAGTGGGCTACTATAGGACTTTGTCGTTTCACCTCGATTCTTGATAAGATCACATTTCATTAGTCTGCACAGTGACGTAGCAATCCTTTACTGCCGGGAGCTTTCTTCCTTCATATGTGCACAATTAAATGTTGGCATTCACTCTTCCTACATTAAGGCTACACAAATGAACAAAAAACACTAACCTCCTAAGACACAAACTGTTATAAGGCATGCATTTTTTCTCTCTTTGTTATTTAGGATAATTGGGACCTGATAAGTGTAAAAACAAAGAGTTATCTTTTTTCATGATGTAGTTTCTGAGAAAAATGATGTCCACCACATAAGTGTTGTCCAAAATTTAACATTGTAGACTTGGACAACCAAATGTGATGTCCACACGTGTGGATGCCAGGTCATAGGAGGTTAAAACTGTATCATAAGCCAACAATTAGTCAGAGTGAGGATTTTTACAACTTCCACGTCCCTTATAGACTGCATTTCTTTCAGTAATGTATGAAATACTACCCCCATTCGCCCCCATCTGTCTGTCTATCTGACCCAGTTCTTCCAAAGGCAAGAAGGAAATGATGACATTGTGAGATTTTCCTGGTATTATGTTGCATGAGCAACTCCAAATTCTCTCCACAGAAGTCTGCTTGTTTCTTTGCATTGTTAATTTAACTCGACAGGCAATTTCAGGTCATCTTTAATTGTGTTATTTGCCAGAACTGTCCAGAGATAGAACAATTCTGACCATGTTGTCTCCATTCTTTTCCTATCTTTCCCTCTCTGCACATAGTTTGTATGGGGATGCAACATCAATAAATTATAACTTGGCATTTATTAGAAATATTTTATAACCTGTTTTAGTATTTTTTTCAATGTACATTCCATCACTTTATTTCTCAGTTGTTTATATGCAGTTGCTTACTTTTGCCTTTGGCAGCAAATAGGCTGCCAGACCTAAAGCATCAAGGCCAAATCAGCAGATAAATTCTGCGTTTTTCACCTGTTGTGTTGACAAGTCTTGCATGTCTGTGTAAACTGCCCGTGTGAGGCAAGAGCAAGGGCGATTCTCCATATGGTTCCTGCAAGACCTGACCTCTAACCCCTCTTGGAAAACTCAACAAGCATACACACATGCAGTCACACCAATAATTTTCTGTCTGGGATTAACCCTGCGGAAGTGAGGAGGTCAGAGCATACAAGATTGCAATTCACTCTTACCTCAACAATATACTAACACCTCGCACTTGAGAAAATCAGCCCATGACGTAGAATAGTATCGTCCAAGGCGGAACTTTAAATCAGATGTCATCATCATATTTGTTTGCTTCATTAGTAATATAATTATTATCACTGCTTATTTACTGCAGAATTATTTCCCATATTGCATTATTTACATTACATTAATGTACTTCACATTTTAATTTCGACTCTGTGTATGATTTCGCATTCGAGAGGGTATGAATAAACTACTCTAAGAATTGTTCCTCTTTGTTTTTTCAGTATTCCCACATGTTCATCACCCTCAAGCTCCAAAGAGTACTTAAAGCTTTTGTTTGACTTAGAGAGCTACATGAGCTCTGCCCCAGAAATGTCATAGATACACATGTGTCATACTTATCATTTTGGTCCTTGTAATCTAAAAGCAGAAACCACTATCTGGGACATGGAAAACCAAGGGACCCTGATGATTCTTGACAGCCTACAGATGAACAAACTCATTTGCGCTAATATTTACATTTTCAATGTTCTGATTCCAAACTCGCTTTCCCCCATAGAAAAGACCAAAATCTGCTGTCCCCTGTCAACTGTTGGTACCTGCTACTGAACCAGGTCAGGAGGGAGAGTAAGGACCATGCCACTCTGAGTGACATCTACCTGAACAATGTCATCATGAGGTTCATGCAGATTGGCGAGGACTCAACACGACTACTTAAGAAGGTAAGTTCTATTCAACACACATTTAACCAGTAATTGGACAGATTGTGAAATCTAACAGACTTCACTAAAGTAATGAGATTAAAATCTGCAATTACCATGGAAATTGCTTGATGATCCACATAGAAAATTCAAGTACCATCTATATTATGTGAACAAAAGCTGTTTATGTGACACAAAACACGATGTTGAGACAATTTATGAAGTAATATGTTACAGTCCCTTTTTGGATACATTTGATGACAGTTTTTTTTTTTAATTGGGATATTTCTTGCATTTTGATGACGTAAAGGTCAATCATTGCATCAAATGACTGCAATGTGACAAGTCATGCTACATATAGGATATTGCTGGTGCACTTATAGAAAATTAAAATACTGTAAAATCATAGCAATCACGCTCCTCCTTCCACCATTCCATCAAGAACAAAGATTCATGACCAAAACTAGATCTCTGCCGCCTGGTCCGCCACAAGGATGGCAACTCCCTTTTGGATTATGCAGTTTTTTTTTGCTGTCGGAGTCACATGAACTCACCACAGACCCAAATTACAAAGTGGCTTCGAAGGCCTAAAGGCATGCCTTTGTGTCAACTTAGTTTTTCTGACTGTTTCCATCTGTCTGTCTTTCAGTCCATCTTTGCTTCTAACTCAAGCGAACTTTAAATATTTAGCCTCCCCGTTGAGGTGAGATCCTTATAATTCATAGGTGTCGTACAAAAACTGGAAACTTACTGCTCCTATATTCTATGGCGTTTAAAGTGTCTCATAATGTCGCCATAATTAATAGTCAAATCAAAGATTTTAAAAGATGTTTTTACCATTCCCATCTAACACCCACATTGACCAAATGTTTTAAAAACCAAACATTTTTTTCTTTTAAAGTATCTTTTTTTAAGCATTGACGAGCCATCGTAACACTGTAAATAGTCGGAAATTACATGATGGTTTCCTTAAAAATTTTTAGAAAGTTGTGATTAAAGAACAACAACTGATCAGTGTTAAGGCGCAAATACTGAAGTTATTTTTGCTATGGCATCAGTCAAACCAACAGTGGAAGCAAACAACAAGTAGTCCATGGCACTCTAAAATGTTTTTCTTTTGTTGTGTGTTTGGTTTATTTTTTGTCGTTTTTTTTTCTTCTGAGGTTCTACTAAGTGACATTCTAGAGATATATGGGTATTGTTGCATTACTGAAATACCCAAGACTTTTAAAGTTATTTTAGGGGTCATTGTATAGAAAAATAGAGTTGTGGTGATAGGTCCACATTATAGGAGACCTGAGCCTCTGCTAAGTGTCTTATTAAAGCCTCTCCAAGTCTTTGATCATAGAGGAGCTGCAATAATGAGGCACAAATAACAGTTTGGAGGTGACAGGTGTGGTTTTTTTTCATCTCAAAGAGGATTTTTTTTTAATACCTAGTATTTTGTATTATGCATTAGAGTGGGTCGTAAGTAATTGAGGACTTCAGAGTCTTCAAATTGTCCTCATCAAAATCTCTAGGTTGAATCATTTCTATTTGCTTTGTGAATTATGGATTATAGGTAGGTTAGATCGCTTAAAAAAGGGTGTTTTTATGTCTAGTACGCCTATTTATATTCTATGTATTGGCCAATTATATTTCTCTGGCTTCATTTATTCATGGTAGTCACATTATCATTTTAACTTTAATGTTATAGTTGGCGATGCTTCCAATTCAACGCAGGGTGTATCAAAGAAAAGATCTTTCCTCTAAAACTAAACTGGATTATCCTTTTTGCAAGACTTCTTACTTGCGTTAACCATTCAGATAATGAAAGATTAAAGGGATCAGCCTGTTTGCAGAAGCCTTTGACATCATTTGACCCTCGAGGTAACCTCCTAACCAAGCATTCGCTCATTCATTTTCTGAACCGCTTATCCCCACAGGGGACGTGGTGGGCGCTGGAGCCTATCCCAGAATATATTTCTCAAATGCGACACACTTTAGTATTTATGCTTCATTCAAAAGCAGTTTATAAAGTAAAAATATATATATACTATAAAAAAATACAGTACTAGGTTCCTAGTATTTTTTATTTTTTAGGGTAGTTCTTAGAGAGGTATGTCAGCATGTTTAGATAGTATGTGAATCAAAATAGATAAGTATGAAATTAAATTGTGCCATGTATTGTAGCGTTGCTACCTCTCATGCACACAAACTCTTCCAGCTCACATAACGCTGAGAAGGCCATTTATTGAGCCCTGGAACACTTCCAAGGCTTCCCAGTGGAGTTGAATTGATGACTGCTCACCCTGACAATCAAATATTCCATCCAGAGAATTTCTGGTTGTAAATTGTTTTTTCCTTTTGTCAAGACCCATGTCTATCTAGTCTTTATGTTGTTGTTAAAAAGAGAAGAAACAACAAATGCAGATTTTTGAGAAAACCCCCCACAAAATATATATATATTTTCTCCAAACAAAAAAGTACAAATGAAGAATAAACAATTCATCAACAAAATTCTATGATGATACTCTCTGAACAAGTCTTATTCCTAAATGTTTGTAACTGGCGTTTGTGAAATTTGAACTTGAAATGGGAAATTGCCTGTCCAGGTGGTGGTTAGGAAGGTGTTGCAAATAGGCTACTTTACAAGCATGATTCTCTAATTTCGGACACCAGCCTGTTAGCCAATGTAAGAATGTAATCCACTTGGCTGTCTATTCAATGAGATCAGCTGCCGCAAAGTGTTGTGGGGAATGTGCATCGACTAAGAGTGTCAAGATTGTGCGTCAAACTTGTTTCAAAGGTCCATTTTGGCTGAAGGGGGCTGATCTGCATGGTGTTAGATTTTAATCATCTTAAAAGTGCTTTTCAGCACAGAGTCATGCTCAAGATGGAGTTTAACTGGAGTTGAGCCTAAATGGGCATCATTGCTTAAAATAGTACTGGCAGAGCCAGACAGTACAATCATGCTTATCATGGGAATTGTTGGCAATGTTGTACGATTAAAGCTGGATGGCATTTAATACAATTGAGCAACATTTTTTGTCAAATTCGGCAACATGAATTAAATGTTTTGATAATGGGAATTACTCACTTTGTTATTCTAATTGTTTTTGCATTCTTTCCTACCCCCCAGAGCAAGGAAATAGCATTTCAGCTCCAGGAAGACTTAATGAAGGTCCTTAATGAGCTATACACAGTAAGTAGTACCATAATAATTTCCGTTTTTTTGGACCCAATGTGTGTTAAGTGCATTGGTTTGTGCTTGCTCAGTAACAACTACAGACAAATTGTGTGTATGTGTGTGTGGGTGTCAGTGTATAAGTATATATGTATATTTATATATATATATATATATATATATATATATATATATATATATATATATATATATATATATATATATATATATATATATATATATATATATATATATATATATATATATTATTATTATTATTTATATAATCACTTTTAAGGATGTCAACACAACAGATTCTGCCACAACAGTGACACAAGTCAATATAGTTTTTGCCACTTTAAACGCACGCGTGAATCTGACCTTATTTCGCCCTTGTGAGACATGTGCACACAGCACACAACATTGACTCATGTACTCTTGGGTTTTGAGTAAGATATTGCATCAGGCATCCAGAGTCCCTATGTCTGACCCTACAAGTGAAATAACAGGTCTGGTCGCTCTCTAAATATGTCAATCTAAAAGAAGCAGCAAAGTAAACAAACCATTGCCAGATTCTTGACCAGTAAATGAGGAGTACATCGCCCAAGGTCAGCCAACCGTCCCTAAATTAGAGTGAGTTGAGCCAAACCCCACCAAAGGCAAAGGGTTCCAAATTTGGCTTTCGCTCTTCTCTTTTGACAGAAATAACCCTGTAGAGAAGGCAAGAATGAAGAGAAAGGGGAAAAAAGAAATGTTTAGATTCATAAGAAGGATCTGTCTGAATATACGGTTAAACCTTGAGTTTGTCCAAGCGTAGTGCTAACACAGTTTCTAGAGCTGTATGGGAATTTTATTTTTCTTTACACTGTTCAATGTAGTACTACGGGGAGGGCTATACCTATAGGCCTATTCGATAAATCACCACTTTTTACTAATTCATTTACTTTTCATCTATTTTTAATTAATTCAATGTCGTGTCGCATTGTTTTTTCACCATTAAATATGCAAAGAGAGCTGCTTTTTTTCTTTCAATATAGCACACGGCAGTATTCTTTTATTCCTTTATTGCATGCATGCACCGAAGAGAAGGATTGAAAGTGCTATTTAATAATGTAGTTACAAAATTACTGACCGCAAGAAAATAATAAAATCAAATAAAGTCAAAAATATGTTCAAAATGAACTACGATTGCCCAACTTCCTCAACTCACTAACTATAAGATATTTATCAGTCCTGAGACAAAAAGAAAGAAATGCATTCCTTAGATAATCATTCATTCATATTCTGTACTACCTAAAGTAAGGTCGTGGGGGTGCTGGAGCTTGTTTCCACTATTAGTATTTCACCATGGCAATGGGTATTAGCTCTGTGACCACTCTTGGTTTATGTTATTGGAATGAAATAATAAGGCATGTGGCTGTTTTAAGATTTTAAACTTTTGAGCTGAATACTGTGCAATAAGGGTGAGTCATACTGATAGTCTAGCAACCAGATGTCCAGTCAAGAATACAATATGACTAATTAGTAGAACGCTAACTCGAGACTTGCCTTAGTCATGTATAAGAGTCACAGTAATATCCTTCTTTGTTTCCAGGTGATGAAGACGTACCACATGTATCACTCAGAAAGCATTAATGCAGAGAGCAAGCTTAAGGAGGCTGAGAAGCAAGAGGAGAAGCAAATTGGCAGAGGAGACCCAGTTTTTAACATTCGCATGGAGGATAAATACCAAAAGCGCAACTCTGTGAAAAAGATTGAGAAAATGAAGGAGAAGGTACATTATTAGAGCATACACAGCTTTCAACTTGTTCACATTATGCAAGTTCTGGCATACTATGAGAGAGAGAAAAAATTAAATGCCTATAAGAAAGGATTTTCTTTTGAAAGTCTTCCTGGAAGAATATTGAAATATAGATGATATGGAAGTGTGCATCAGTGCGCATTTGTCATTAGATGGTGACTAACACCCTTCTGCTTGTCTGCTTAAGAGGAAGTGTGGGCTGAAGACCAATAGTTCAGACGAGGTCTGATGAGATTTTTCTTGTTTGTTCCTTTGTATTTTTAACTCTCATCTGCTTTTTATGCGATGCTGCTGCCCAGACACTCTCTGCTGAATGCAAAGACATAAACGGCACAATCACTTTTTATTGCATAGTACATTGTTCCTCACAAAATCAGTTGTTCACAGTTGTGTGCTTTAATTTTCTCATTAGCGTCAAGCCAAGTACTCTGAGAACAAAATGAAGTCGATCAAAGCACGGAATGAATACCTCCTGACACTGGACGCCACCAACTCATCTGTTTTTAAATATTACATCCATGATCTGTCAGACCTCATTGACGTAAGTAATAATACTACATGCTTTTTAAAATCTGTATTATGTTGAATCGTCCCTGGTTTGCCCATCAGTTTTGCAGACTTGAAGCTCAGGCCTATTTCACACACCATTTAAACGTGAGCTGTATGTTGCTGTAAATGTGTATGATATAGCGTGTCACTCCTGATTTGTTAGCTGATTGATTTGAGTGATGTTCGGGTAACAAGATTTGTAGGTAATATTGCTTTACTTTAAAGGGAATGAGGGTAGTTGTAAAGGAAGGTTTTGTTATCAAGCAGTTTAGAGTTTGTATTCCAGGCAGGATTGAAGGAGATGACTGAAGTGTAATCTCTATTCTGCAACATGCTGTGTGGTGAAATTACCCTTCACTCCGCCTTGCTTTCAAGCCTTCAGATCTCTACAGGATTTGTGTTTGAGAATTTATGTGCAAAGCTGGCTGCATCAGCTGTATTTGCAGACTCATGCATATATTTTTATTAAAGAAGAATTATTTGGTGTCAATATAGTACTTAGTTTGTTTTGATAATTCTTTATGTAGTTTGGAATTTTTGGCACACAAACTTTGGTTGTGTTTCAAAACTTAGCAATTTCAGATAACTGTATGTTTTGTAGGTAGCATGTTCTTTTGCTGTAAAGCCGCAAAATGGTTGGTAGCAATAATCTGTCCAAGTTTGACCTCCAGTTCATCTTTCTGTCTAGTGTTGTGATTTGGGATACCACGCTAGCTTGAATCGAGCCTTGCGGACTTACCTGTCTGCTGAATACAATTTGGAGACCTCTCGCCATGAAGGTCTTGATATCATTGAGAATGCAGTAGACAGTTTGGACCCGAGAAGCGACAGACAAAGGTTCATGGAGATGTTCCCCACGGCCTTCTGTCCACCTGCGAAATTTGAGTTTCAACCTCACATGGGAGATGAGGTAGGTTCATTCCAAAACTATGGAAAGTAGGAATTCTGTAAAAATAATATGCATTACAATTGGCACTGTTCAAAAATCAAATCATAAAGAAAAAATGATTTAAATATCATGATCCAGAAAGCTTGCTAATTTGAGAACATAACAGATATTCTGACTGGATTTTAGTAGCTATAATGTTATATATTACTTCTGCAATACAGGTTCTTAACATTAAAGAATTACTTTTTATAAATATATATTTTTTAAACTGTTATTTTCAGAAAATAGCCATTTATTTCATTTCAACTGGGGGAACTTGGCAGTGAATATCGGAATCATATTATCATTCACTGCCAGCCAGTATGAAATGCAACTATAGTTAGCAATGGGAACAGGTGTATTACATGCTTATTTAGAGAGACGTTTATTTTTCTTATAGGTGAGTCAGATCTCAGTGCAACCGCCAGTGAATGGGGAGCTTATACTTAGGTTCCAGCAGCTGCAATCTCGCCTGTCTACTCTGAAGATTGAAAATGAAGAGGTATTCACTTTAAGCATCTTTCATTTAATTTGAATTCCTTCAGTATTGGTAAAACCTTTTTAAGGAAGATTGCAATAGTTTCATTGATTCCAGTCACGTTCATTGGGCTCCTCTTTGACGTCTGACCTGCTTCCTTTCTTTTCTTTGTCGATTTCCTACCCTGCTCCACATAGTTTTCTGAATACTGTTAAGAGTGAGGTGCAGGGTATTTTGAGCTGTGATGACTCATCAAAGCAGATATACCTGACTGTCAAATTAATAAAACTATTCATCTAACCCTTAAATATTCAGCATGCTTAGTAAATTAGTTCTAGGCGGGGTCATAATGAGACAGTCTTCATGTCCTTGTCTATGCCCTACGTGCATGTCCAGGTGGGCTCCAATAGAAGGACATTGCTGTTTAATGTTATTATTACCAGATGGCCTCGCTATGCTGGCACTGTGTGCCAGCGACATCCTTGAAAAATGAACGTTAAAAGCATTTTGACGACCTCCAAGCATGAACTGTCAAACATAGCAGCTCTGTCTTCCTCCGGATGGGAAAAGCTACAGGGCATTGCTTGACAGAAGTACAGCTGTTTCCTTTGCTCTTTGAGTGCTGTAAAATGCTGAAAAACATTGCCAAATTTGCTTTACATTAGTTGTTCATATGCCTCTAGTCTATTTCAATTCAAAAGTGTTTCCCTGGGACACAATACAATCATTTAGTGTCATTGTTTTTCCTTTACAGTTTGTATTTATTTATACTTGCATTTATTTCGTATACTAAGACGGAATTTCCCCCTCAAGCGTTTTGCGACCTGATTAACTGCTAAATAGCAACGTTCATTTTTTTATAGAGTAATTGGATGGACAATTAATAGAACGCAATCCAGTCACCATTTTTGTCATCACCTTTGCTTACAGGTGAAAAAAACATCAGAAGCCACACTGACCACTATTCAAGACATGGTGACCATCGAGGATTATGATGTCTCAGAGTGCTTCCACCACAGCAGATCCACTGAATCTGTGAGGTCCACTGTCTCCGAGACATACCTCAGCAAACCGAGCATTGCGAAGAGGAGAGCAAACCAGCAAGAGACTGAGCAGTTCTACTTCATGGTGAGTCGCAAGCTCGAGAAGCTCCAGAACAACTTTGTATCACCGACTCAATGTTTAAAGCCTTTCGCTTATTTGGTGCATTCCTAAAATGGTCAAAGCCAGTGGTTGTCTTGATATCAATACAGTACATGATGTGATTGATGGGCAACTTTCTAATTTCTGTAATTGTTGACAGAAATTCTGCGAGTTTCTGGAGGGCAGCAATCTCATCTCCAAACTGCAGGCCAAACACGATTTGCTGAAGAGGACTCTTGGTGAAGGTATGGTACATTCCTTTTAGTGACCCGACTTAATGGAGTGAAATGTCTTTAAAAAAAAAAAATTATTGATGTTTTCTAAATGGTTTATGTATTACTCCCTAACCTAAGCTTTTTATTGTATTTTTAAAAAAATCATGCCTAAATATTTTCAACGGTTCAAAATAGTAATCTAAAATAATTAAAATTCAAAGTATACAGTGTATTTATCAATCTGATTAACCAGACAAGAATTATTGTTTGTAAGGCTGTCTGGCTGCAAGTGAATGTTTCGATCCTGTTTATGGATTAAAATGACCTCGTTTACTAAAATGTGAATTAATTTGTACTCAAGCATGTTGTGTATTTGTTTGAAGAACGTTGTAGTCAAAGCAAAGTGAAAGGCCTCTTGTGCTTATCAAGCTGTATACACACTGTATACAAACCAGGCCTGTCTACCAATTACACATTGTTTCTATTTTATCTCTTCAGGCCACAGGGCTGACTACATGACCACAAGGTAATGTAAAACACACCCATCTTACCTTAGGACAAGTGCATATTCATATATCATTCAGTTGCATCAGCAAAAAATTGATCTCTGTGCTTAAAAACACAGACACAATTGAAATCATTCTTTACTCATTCACTATCAAAGACGTAAAAATATATGATCCACTTGTCACAGCTAAAGAACAAAAATAGAGTAGAAACAAACTTTATAATTATGAAAATGGGAATCTAATCTTTAATATTGTATGTTGTGTGTAGCCATTGAATGATTGATTTGTAAAGAATGAGTTAATGATATGTTTATTATCATGACCATGTCAGTATGACATTTGGTGAATTTGGTAGCGACATAATTACAGAGAAAACAGGGTTGCAAAGACATATTTTCTCGACATGGGTTCAAGCAACTTCTCCTTCATAACATTGAGTGAGTCAGCATAATTCATGGACAAAATGGTTAATGGAGAGTTACACCGCTTCAGGCAATTGCATTGTCATCTCTTTCTAATGCATTTTTTGTATTCTAGACATCCCAATGGGCTGTTCAAAACCCACACTGGCACCAGGCGGGCTAGACCCCGCTCTGTTTTTAATGTTAGGTTATTTAATGGAAATATGGAGTCATATATCAAGGTACTGATAACCACCCTGTGTGCTCGACATTGCTCCTTTTTCTCATTTTCTCTCTTGCTCCAGCTTTCTGGCCATTTTCATGGGTGCCCCAAACTGTTTAAGCTACAGTTTAGCTTAAACCTGCTAAACACTTGTCTTTGCTTAAACTGTAGCAGTGGCATTGATAGACTGGAATGGCTTCTGAAGGAATAGAATGCCCCTGGGATGGCTAAATGTTTATCTCAGTCTAGTTTATACCCAGTACTGCGCCCCACTTCAGTGAGCCTTTCTGGCATCTCCAGGGAGTAGAGTCCAGTAAAAAGATCAGGGTTAGTGACAGTGTGAGTGGATGCCAAATGGATACGGTGTGCTGCCACCATTTTCACTGACTGCCACAACTGGTGACCCGTGCCATTATGTTCTGTCCAGTTACCTTTTGGTTCATTGCCAACATAAACTGGATTAAGGGTGCATTCTTAGTAATAGGTTTGGTGAGCAGCTGCTGTGGTCCTAACTTGGGTCTTGCTTCTTTCTTTCTTTTGCAATGCCTGTCCGTAGCCGTGGACGACGGAACTCACATGCTCGTCATCAGGTAGACATCTTGAAGCCTCCTAGGGAGACCCTCCTGCTTGCTTGCTTGCTTTCTCTAATGCCCTAACATTTCATTTTATTGTGTTTTTATGTCCTATTTGAGACAGACAGATATGGCTTGATTACAATTATTTACAAAATACATTTCACTTTAAAGTGATGTTTTACTATACAGAATGATGCATAGATATGCATTTCATCTTGTAGTACACGTGACACATTTATTTTCAAATTGATAAGTCATCTCCACCTGGAAGATGTGCATAGAAAAATTATGTTTAAAAAAAGTGCACATATTGGTGGGATTATGCCATATTAATGTAACAAACTTCAGTCCCTCGTAGACCTTGCAGAAAGAAGCACTGTATTACATAATCGTGATACATCAGACCTTTTCCTCAGCTGAGATTCCGCGTCCAGAATTCATAGCTTGTATGAGCACACAAGTTTTTGATATGTATGCACACCCTTGGGAGCCATAAACAGATCTACTGTACCGTTAAGCGTATAGGTTGCTGCCCTGTGCAGTACACTGAATGATCTTCAGCAGTCTCTGGCACAAAACCAGCACAAGAGTGCACCCTGCTTCCGAGTGCATTTAGCTAATGTGTCTTTTTAGAGTTGCTTCTGTGAGGCCCTCTAAATGATAAATGATCATCACTTCAGGCAGGCGTTTGATGTGATTACTGTCAGAGGTAGGCAGTATATTAGAAATTGAAATTACTTAACGTTAAACCACAGCTTTGCCCACATGTACTTAGCTGGGATGGGCTCCAGCACTCTTGTGACCCTTGTGAGGATAAGCAGAACAGAAGATGAATGAATAAACCAAAGCTTTAGACGTACATCAGTTTAATAGTAAGCTAATTTGTTGAGGGGAAATATTCATTAGCTAAACAACAACCATTGAAAATGAAGTCACATCTGTCTGTATCAGCAAGCTTGTACATTAACCCTCACTTCTTTTCTTTTGAACTCACTCGTATTCAAAATAAGTTTGTATAATATCGCTGTTCCACAAACATTTATTAAGATATCCAAAGCACACAGACATAAGAAAATTTACAGAGAGTTTTGACAGATGATTTTGTGGGACAGCAAAAAAAGCTTATACGTTTTGTTGACGTACAACGCTGTTTTTAATCATTTACAATTATAAATAATATGGATGACGTGTGCAAATGTCAAAACACAGATTTAGATTTTTAAATCTGTTTCAGTTATTTCTTTTCTCTAAAGTTCCATTACTTTTGAGCTCCTTTCCTAAATTAAACGTGTGTTGGCTAAGAAAGCTTTTCATTATTTTCAAGGATTCTGGACAAGCTATTCCTCGTGTGGTTGAGAGCTGCATTCGCTACATAAATTTGTATGGTGAGTTGTTTTTACTTTATCCCGTGTGTAAAAATGTACACACTCCATCCATTGATTGACATATTTCCTGATCCCCCATCTTGCTTCAACCCTCTAATTTAATGATAACCATGTTGTAAAAGTGGAATTTCCCTCCCATCCTTGGGAAATGCAGTTAATTCTAAGATTTAGATGACAGCCAATAGTTTACTGCATGATTTTCAAGGACTCATTTAAGGCCTCTCAAAGACAAATTAAAAGGCGACTCATAGCAGACTAATTATAGCCTTAACCTTTTTCCCCTTGTGAAATCCTAATCCTTCTTTTGGGGTACAGCACTTTACTCCTACCTAATTTAAAAAAAGAAATCCTTAATTGGGAACACAAAGGGATATAAAGAACAAAATGTGCCTTTTATTCAACAAAGCCCTGATTCTCTATCTATCATTTCTTTCCTAATAAAAATGTTGCAGGCTGCTCCTTCCTATTTATGGCCATTTTCTCTCTGTGCAGGCCTCCAGCATCAAGGAATATTTCGAGTATCTGGATCCCAGCTAGAGGTCAATGACATTAAAAATTCATTTGAAAGAGGTACTTATTCATCTGGACATTTGATACACTAAGATTGCCAATGATACATTTCTATCATTCATTACTATCAATGTGTCCATGTTGTAGGAAACGACCCTCTGATAGATGACGAGAGTAATCATGACATCAACTCGGTGGCTGGCGTGCTAAAACTCTACTTTCGAGGCCTGGAGAACCCTCTTTTCCCGAAGGAAAGATTCAGTGAACTGCTGTCCTGCATCCGTAAGTAGTAGCGGGTGTAAAAACAAATAATGTGTAAATAACAAATAATTATTCATATATCATTCTAAACAGATGTCATTACTGACATTGTTTTTACTTTTCAAGCAGATTTCTGTCGTTCTATCATTTCATTCAATTGTTTTTTAGAAAAAGTTTACAATACTGAGCAATATAGATCTATTGTATAGATAATAGAATACAAATCATATTGCTCTCGTACTTTATTTAGAAAATCAAGGCCTCCCTGATCAAAAACTGCTTCTGAGTACCCATAAACAAAATCTTATATTCATTACCTTGTGATTCACTCATCGTGTGTGGTCTTTTTCTTCTAAAGAGTTCAGGATATTACACAGGCTACCTAACAAAGAAAGCACACACACCCACACACACATACACACATACACACACTTTTAAATGCCCTCTGTGAAGTCGAGTCGGTTGTACAGTGGTACTTATGCACACTCGTGCTGAAAGGGGTGATGGAGATTGTTGTTTTCATTCCCCAGCTTCACATGACAGTGATTGCTGTGTGGGCTGAACTACACCCAGCAGGGCTCCACATTTGGAAAAAATATTTTGGAGTTTCTGACATGAGCTTTGTGCTCATTTTTATTTTAAAGAGCCCACAGTTTTATTGTTTTATAGAAGTGAACTAATTCTGGATTTTATTGTACTTTACATGTACAATGTGCACTATGGAAGGTTTTTTTAAGTGTGCTGCACTGACTGTAAATTATGTGCAAACTCTCTTTTTAGTGTACTATCACAAAATGTTTTCTTGACCCAAAAGCCATGCAGATGTTTTTTTTGGGTGATTTACTGAAATTGCATAGAGGAGCTCGACTCGGGTAAATACTAAAACAGCTACAAGTGGTATAATGGAAGATTAGTATCTATCAGGTTATTATGATTTTGCTATGTCAAGTGAAAGGTTTTTCGTTTTATGTTTGACAGCCATTGTGATTCTTATTTTCGTAGGAATAGAAAATCTGTACGACAGGGCGTTGTACATCCGCAAGATCCTCCTCACCATTCCCAGATCAGTTCTTGTTGTGATGCGCTACCTATTTGCCTTCCTAAACCAGTAAGTTTTTGTTGTTCTTGTATGGGACAATAATAATGAAGTCCTCCTCCCACGTTGAACTTGTATTTGAGAAGAAATGTGTTGTGGTTTGTCTGAAATATCATCCATGTGTATTTCCAACCTTTTTTTCACAGTTTATCTCAGTACAGTGACGAAAACATGATGGATCCTTTCAACTTGGCCATTTGCTTTGGCCCGACACTCATGCCCACACCTGAGAGCCAGGATCAGGTCTCTTGCCAGGCCCATGTCAATGAGATCATCAAAACCATCATCATTCACAATGAGACTATATTTCCTGATGCCAAAGAGCTTGATGGGCCAATCTATGAGAAGTGCATGGCAGGAGGAGACTATTGGTAAAGTATAAGACCATCTACTATATGTCCTACATTTGGCTTTTATTCTTGACTATTTGTAGTTTAACATGGCATTGTACGTTTTCTAAATGATTACATATGGACAAAATTGGGTTATTTTATTTTTAGACATTGACTTGGTGCTAATTGATATGGCAAACCATTCAATATGCTTTTATGGTCATACAGTATGCCTTTAAAAAAGGTTAAAGGCCATTTTTACTTGATAAAGTAAAAATTACTTGATACAGTAATCGCCTTTGGGGAAAAATGATAGAGATCATCTGCTTTGGAAATTGTGATTAGCTGAATTAAATTAACTTATTTGAGGGGCATTCCAGCTACACTTCCAACTGAGAGTCTTTATTGCCCTCTATTTTCCCCCTGCTTTACCACAAGCTTGCACGGTTTTATTCCTGGCTGGAGTTAATCACCCATCTCAGGACTGCTGCACATGAAGCCCTTGGGAGATTGTTACCCTTGGCTCCCGCTCTTCTATAAAATAAAAGGTGGTTGGTAACATGTTACCATGGGAGTGGACAACCAGGGGGGTATGATGTCAGAGAGTGAACATTTGGGAGGGAAAGGAGGCCAAACTACAGATGAAGATACTGATCCACACAATAACCTACAGTCTGATAACCACTGTTTTCACTTAATGGGGACAAGGCTTCTTTCTTCACAGCTGTCCACTGAAGCAATAGACTTCTTTGTACGATAAATATATGACTACTCGTTTTGTCTCTGTGGTCCCAATAGTGAAAGTCCCTACAGTGAGCATGGAGTACTGGAAGAGGTTGGAAATGAGGGAGGCACAGAGACACACACCAGTGAGGATGGTACGTAACTATTGCATAAAAATTACACTGCTGTACTCTGTAAGCCACTCCAAGAAGTAGATCACAATATACTTATAGGAACTGTCATACTAAAACCCAACCTGAATGAGCCAGGTCACGTATGTTTTGGTCATTGATTTTGTTGGTAAAACCCATCTTGCTGTGCCTAATCCCACCTTTTATCCTGTTAAAATGCAGTACATTTGAAGTGCCACTGTACTGGACTAAAAAGAGAGGATGACTCTTTGTATAGCAATTTTTTTAGCCTCTTACAGTTGGACAAATGCTTTTTTCAATCTATCTTTTTTATTTAATCTATTTTAGATCACATATTACCCAACATGAGAAAAATATAAAAAAAATAAACAACTTTCCTTTGGAGCAACTACAAGATTTTCTTTAAAGTATTGGGATTTAGACAAGATGCGTAAAAAGACCGTTTACCCAGACATGTAGTGAAATAGATACCTTGTCTGACTCAAATTTAAAATTGAAAGCATCAGTTGAGGCGCAAAGACCAGTCTTGCTGTTGTCATTCAGTAAAAAGGAAGCGAGAAGAAGCAATGAAATCTGTTAGAAATTAATCATTGCTAATGTGACATATATGCGGTTGGAAAGAGACACCCCCCTTACCTCTTCCTAATACTTCTTTGACATTTCATCATGTTTAATCGTCAGCACTTTTTTTTCTGCATGGGGCTTTGGAAGGAACGCCATTCATCTATCCATCCATTTTTTTTCCCCACACTTACCCGAGGTCATGTCATGGGGGAGCACCTTCAATAGGGAAACCGAGACTTCCCTCTCCCCAACCACTCCATTCAGGGTTCATGGCGTTCTGGGTCAGTCATGGTCATCTCAGAGAGACATCCTAATCAGATGTCCGGGCCACCTCATCTAGCTCTTATCTACGCCAAGCCCCTCCCAAATGACCAACGTTCTCACCCTATCTCTAAGGGAGATCTCGGACATTTTGGGGATTTTGTTCTATTGGTCACAACTCACAGCTCGTGACCATAAGTGATGGAAGGGGCATAGATCGACCGGTAAATAGAGACCATGGTTGACCAATCCAGAGCTGCATTACTGCAGACGTGTCACCAATCCGCCTGTCGATATCCCTCTCCATTCTTCCATAACTCGTCAACAGGACCCCAAAATACCCCAAATGGCAGAGTGCGACCTTTTTCCGCCTGAGGACCAATAATCCATTTTTTTCCTCTCTTTTTTTTAATAAATTTAATAGTATAATTTTCAGTGTTTTGCCACCATGACGTTATTAGTGATGCATCTTCTACGTCATCGATACATTGATGCTATAGTCACTGGTAATCTGGCCACTAGGTCGAAGTTGAACAAACTGGCACATTGATTATATATCACATTGTAGGAGGACACCATGGTGTCCTTGTTGTCAGATACCCCCACAGGCATAATGCTTTATTGGATTGCTCATGTTGAAAGGCAATATTCTAGTTTAGAGAGACACTAGACAGTGCAGCATTCACTGGTTGCAAAAAAAAATTGAAGGGAAAAAAAAGAGACAGATTTGTTCACCAGACAGTTTCGCTTGTTAACTTTTTTTAAGAGTTCATTTCTTGTTATGATTAAGCATAGCTTAAGATAACTATTTTCAAGAATAGCTTTGGAAATTAATATAGTTTTCATTTCATTAGTCATATTTGTTTTTTAAGACCGACTGATGATACCATGAGATGCAAAACCTTAGTTTTTCCCAAATATTTTATAAAAAATGATATTTTGGTTTCCCTTTTCGCAACCAAGTAGTTTTGCTTTATTCTTATATTTTATATATAGTTTTTATGCAAACTTCTCTTTCTTTTTGCATATATTTTTACGTTTTTATGCAATTTATGTATGGCACTTACTATTTATTTAATTTACATTTCAATAAGAACAACTTTAAATCCATTGTCATAAAACAGAATGTGCTTGACTTTGTACAAACAATGACTTTTCAATTAGAATGGCAAAGAGGGAAGAAAAATCCCATTTGTCAACGAGGGTCCACTCTATTGACAGCACCCCCATAGCAGCTTAGGCCAATTGAGTCAGACAGTAAATTCCTGCTTGTCACACTTCATTTAAGTTGTGTCACATCTTTTGCGTCTTTCCCGACAAGCCAATTGACAAATACATTTGGGTTGGTGATGAGTACAGTAAATAAACAAGATTGAACCTAACATATTAAGAAAATAAGAGACTGTCCCTGCAAAGGATATCCCTCACATACATACCTTAAGTAGTTTATATACAGGATGTGTGTTTTGGTAAGGCTACATTATGTCCACATGGGACCACATGGCTGACTTGAAGTGAGTGGGAGGAGGGCATGGAGGAAGAAGGATGCTATTTTTAGAGCCGTGTTGCTGTAGTGCACTCTGGCTCGGAGACTTAGACACGAATGAACACTTATGGCAGAGTTGTTCAGTCGGCACGAGCTGTACAAGTGAGCAAATCCAACTCAACAGTATTCGCAGAGCACCGTTCACTCTTTAGATGGTCATACAGGTCCAACTGTGTGTGTATGTGGTTATCTTTAAACGGGTTGTAGCAAAATGGGAGCAAACAAGTATTAAATGGGAAGAAAGAAGTGATTTCAAGAGAACAAATTATAAAGTGACACTGTTCATCAAAGTTTTTATTTATTAAAATTGTCCTTCTTTAAATTTATTAAATGCTATATATTAAGAACAAGTCAAAGCGTGACGGAGGGAAAAAAATAAGACTTTTTGTTGAAAACAGGATCATATTTTTGATGTTTTCTACCTAAATTTATGTGGCTCAGGTGATCCTATCAATTAAATGCAGCCCATAAACATAATTATACCCCAAATGGTAAAAGTCTTTCTTATAGACCTATTTGCAGATATCGAAAACTCACCAACATTTTACTTAAACTAAAGTATTCTCAACTTCACTTGTTGGGTTTCTCTGCATTTCAGCGCATTGGAATAGACGCAAAGCCATTGGGTAATTATCTAAGGAACACTAAAGTACCAGAGAAATTTATTGCCAATGTTTATTTCCCCTGTCAGTGATCCAGAGGTTTATTCGTATGCTTATCAGCTCAATCTAATGAGCCACATACTTACTGAATTCCCCCTGAGTGATTTAGATCTCTTCTCAGCAGCTTCTATAAATACAGAGTGTTCGTTCCTCCATCCCCGTGCCATGTTGTCAGGCTAAAATATCCAACGGGCTCACCCACACGCGCTCAGCACACTTTTACTCCACGTGCACCGACCGGATGTCACACTTGAGCAACCACAGGTCCCAACATCTGCGTCACATGTGTCTTTTGATGTCAATATTGATTTGTCTGATCTTTCCGATGTCCGTGTCACACCAGACACGCTAAACATGACCTAACTGATCTTCTCTTTTGACAGAGGGTGAGCCCATTGAAGCCATTGCCAAGTTTGATTATGTAGGGCGCTCTTCCAGAGAGTTGTCCTTCAAGAAGGGGGCCTCACTGCTACTCTACCAACGGGCATCGGAAGACTGGTGGGAAGGACGCCACAACGGCATTGACGGCCTTGTGCCACATCAGTACATTGTTGTCCAAGACATGTGAGTGACCTCATTTAATCATGAATATAAATGACTATGTATTAGATTGCACTGTATGTACATTTCGAGGTAATTGAAGTTATCGCTGATAACACATGCACTGCCATTGATGACAGGAGACGCCCATCTTGTCGTGTTTCGTCATTGAAATGTAATATTTGGGAACATATGGGGCCAAAATTATTTTAAGGGACATTTCTATGCTAATATGAACTAAAATTGCCATTCTAAATGCAATTGCAACTAGATTTTCAGTGGGCGTGTAATCTATTAATTACTATCTTGTTAGGATTGCATCATATAAACCAGAGACCCTTGGTAGCTGGCCCACAAAATTCTTTCTTTGCTGGTGTCCACCCCCTTTCAATCCATAAATCCCCTGAAGGGGCACTACCGATGATCTCGTCTCCCTTAATGAAAGAGCAAGAGGATTTAGTGCCAGTTGTACCGGGATTCGTCATATCCTGCTCTATTCTCAAAACTAGAAAGCTGGGCAGTGCACTTTACAGACCGGGTCACGATCTCTCTATCTCCCATAAAGAAGCCCACAATAAAACATGCATTGCAGAGAGAGTGCTTGAGGACGGGTTTGTCCTCTAATGTTTCTCCTCTCAGGGTGTGGTGACTTCCTTCGGTTTATACATTACTTGGCCATTTATTAAAATGTATATAGTCTGATACACACTATACTCTTGACACATATATTTCTAAGAACTAGATTTCACTTTCTTACTGTATTTGGGGATGCTTGTATTGTGGCAGCTGGCATGCTAAAAAGGAACAGTGATTTGCTTTGGGAATCCAAGTCTTTTGAGAGGCTGGAATACATGCTGACTGTCTTTCTGTTTCTCACTGTTGCTGTCTCTTATCCTGTCCTAGAGATGACAACTTTTCGGACACGCTGAGCCAGAAGGCTGACAGCGAGGCCAGCAGCGGTCATGCCGGGGAGGATAAATGTTCAGGAAAAGACATCAGTTTACCCAATGACAGCAGAATCTCTGAGGCCTTCATCAACAGGTTGGTAGATGAATTTAGGGCAAGAATAAGGAACACTGCATGAAAAAAAACATATTGAGACAGAGTTACTGCACTCTGAAATGGAAAAATAAGATGTAGAGTGCTAATTGCCAAAGGTTTTATGTTCTATTTAAGCAGATCCAAATTCTCCAAGAAAAATATTTTCAGAAAGAAATGCCACTTGCCAGCATGAAATTTGGAATTGTTGAAATAGAATAGCAGCATTTCAGGAAATAAACAGCAAGGGGTTTTGATAACTAGAACTATCATCCGCAGTGCGAAAAGATGTTTTATCATTATTACACAAGAAAGCCACAACTTTGCACTCTTAAGGAGTAACCGAATATTATAGCAGCAGGGAACACTAGTTCTGGCAGGAACGTAGCAAATTTAATTTTCCCCCTTTGTCTGGATGCCATTACTTGGGAATAAATCTGCCTAAGTCCCAGTCGTAGCGGTTTTAGATGCCCAGCAAGGCACCATTATTCAGGTACTGCCCCTTCATCATATTCCCAATTAACCAGTGCACACTTGGGCAACCTAATTTCTCACTCTTAAATACGAATTGAATTGATAAATGTAATTTATGGTGGAAAATCTTTTAGACAACAAAGCCAGGTTATTTTTTTGTATTTACTTTTTTTAAATAACATCATGGCCTGGTATTTGAATGGTGATGGTTGACTTTTCACATATACACTATAATGGAAGCAATAGGAAATATCAATTTCCAAGTGTGCTCAAGTCAGCAGATTGTGACGCGACAGACAGACAGACAAAGCAATTTTGTCAGCATGTATTGGCCGTCAGTGCGTGTCTACTTTGTCTTCTGGTTCCTCATTGCTGCATTCAGTGACCTTGAAACGTGCCACTTACTCAGTCTGTCTGTCTCTCTCGCTCAGTCACAGTCACACATTTGTACTCACACCCATTGACACGGCCACCTGTACATCGTTGCACAGTTGGACTGCTTCTCCTTCTCCTGTATCCTATTTAAAATATTTACACCAGTGTACTATTTTTCACGTCATCCTTAATTCGTATGGCCACCTATTCCAACAACAATTCATCTCATTAGCTCCCAGGTGATATTCACCTTCTGTTTGTTTGCTTGCTGTTCTGGAAATCCTCAATGTTTAATTATTGAGTTCATAGAGTTTTAACAAAGAACTCTGAACATTTGAGCATCTCTACATTTGAATGGACTGTGGGGATATTTATAGATGAAATATAGAGTAGTTTAATTCACATTTCTCACTTATTATTCATAGTAAATATTACTTGAACTGGTGGTAAAGTGAAGGACTACAGACTATTAAAAAACGACAATGGCTTCATTTATATGCGAACTACTCCACCTACAGGCCTTTATATGTTACTGCAGTTTTCTCTTTTTAAACTGATTTTTTACCAATGACTTTAATTTGGCCAAACTAAATTTGGTGTGTCCAAAGTGCACCTGGTAGAGAATTTTCCACGGTGTCATTATTTTCATCCTTTCTATTGGTCTCCCAGCAGGCAGAGAAAACGATTGGACCCCCCATCTCGCCGCCCACCTGCCCGCCCAAGCGACATCCATTCCATGGTGCACCCATCTCAGCAGGGCCATCCCAAACGCGGGGGTACCCCCGAAGCGGGTTCCCCGGTTCTCAGCCACTTCAGCCCACGAGACATGCTCCGAAGCCGCAACCATCTGCCCGCTGACAGCCCCGAGCGCCGGCGCCGCACCGGCCACGGCAGCCTGACCAACATCAGTCGGCACGAATCCTTGAAGAAGACGGAAAGCCCCCCCATCCGTCGCTCCACCTCTTCGGGCCAGTACACGGGATTCGTGGAGGGCCACCACCATCACCATCATCGTCACCTTCACGGCGGCAAACCACTGGATCCGGAGACCATCGCACAGGTCAGGGCAGGAAGAACGGCAAGGCCACCGCAGCTCCCTCCGCCGTCAAAGCCCTGCCCCGCTCTCTAAAAACCTAGTCAGTCCCTGTCTTCTGCTACTCTGTCTGTGTGCTCACTACACAAAAGTGAGCACTTTGACAGGCAGCACTACTCCTAGTCCACGTTACAAACTATTTTGCGACCATTGACGCCAATAGACGTAGTCGTAAACACTTCATTCATTTTCTGAACTGCTTTATCCTCACTAGGGTTGCAGGGGGTGCTGGAGCCTAACCCAGCTGAACACCCTCAATTGGTGGACAACCAATCGCAGGGCACAAGGAGATGGACAACCTTGTACTCTCACACTCATACCTAGGGGAAATTTAGCGTGTCGAATCAGCCTAGCATGCATGTTTTTGGAACGTGGGAGGAAACCGGAGTACTCGGAGAAAACCCACGAAGGCCCGGGGAGAGCATGCAAACTCCTCACAGGTGGACCGACCTGGATTTGAACCCAGGACCCCAGAACTGTGAGGTCGCCCGCCCTAACTACTCAGTTGCCGGCCTGCTCGTACGCACTAGAAGCAAAATATATTAAGTTAAAGACTGGGTGGACAATTTTAGCTGTTTAATAATGTGGTATTTACTTATTAAGTTGACATGTTGAGCACGACAAAATTCCCCTTCAACTATAAACAGATGACATTTAAAAACAAATTAAGCTTTAATGGGCAAACTGCTAATCGTCAGGGGCGTCGGAACCCACTGGGGATTGAACCCTCCATCTCAGAACTATGAGGTGGACGTGCCAGCCACTCAGTCAGTGTGTCGCTTCCTTGATATATATTTATGAATTCAAATCTACCCCCCTCCGATAAAAGTAGTAGTAGTCAAATGAACCTGTTTAGTCACTTAGAGGTGCAATGAACAATTGTCTTTTTCAAGGTATTGTTTCACTGTGCCCCAGTGATAGACCAGTTATAGAATGTCCTATTATTCTTCGTTATTGTTATGTCAACCAAGTGATTCTGCCTCTTTGTCAATATTGAGTTTCCTCTGTCCCTCAAAGGCTTTGTCTTTGTCTCCTGCAGGACATAGAAGAAACCATGAACACTGCTCTGAACGAGCTTCGCGAACTGGAGCGCCAGAGTTCAGCCAAGCACGCCCCCGACGTGGTTCTGGACACCTTGGAGCAGAGGCAAGCCCCGGGTGGGGGTCCCACGCCGGCCACCTCCAGCGAGTCCCTCGGCCCGCCCATCCACGGCGTCACGTTAAGGTCCACCGCCAGCACGGAGCCTCCATTCCGCCGCAGCACTGGCGACTGTGTGAGTAGCTTCAAACCCGCAGTGGCCCCACGCATGGGCGTGCAGCTCAAGCCGCCTGCTCTGCGACCCAAACCCATGCTCCTGCCCAAAGCCAATCAGGTTTCACAGACGCCTGCGTCATCGTCTCAGGACCCTTTGGACAAATCCTGTACCATGTAAAGTTTGCGAACAAACACTTCGACTGCCATCATCTTCCGCCATTGACACGCCATCTATTTCAAACTGGAAAGATAGGAAACCATTTTCAAACGGGTTAGACGTCTTATCTCTCTCAACGGCAGTGCACGAGTTAAGAATGAACTTGGACCAGAAATCAAAAAGGCTTCCCTTAGTGCTGCCCCCAATTTAAGCACGAGTTAGAGCAATAACAAGTGGATGCATGTCCATTTGTCAGCCTGGAAACCAGGTAATCACAGTCCCATTTTTCTTGAAATA
This sequence comes from Stigmatopora nigra, assembly GCF_051989575.1. Taxonomy (NCBI): domain Eukaryota; kingdom Metazoa; phylum Chordata; class Actinopteri; order Syngnathiformes; family Syngnathidae; genus Stigmatopora; species Stigmatopora nigra. Next base: position 1,290,009 of record NC_135529.1, read on the forward strand.
TCTTCTCCATTGAAAGATGTTGTGAACACAACCTTCCAGACTAAAGCTGCTGAGATGGCAGATGAAGTGCTGCTTGACCAAACAGAACTTTTAGGAGGAATTACTCATTGATGAGAAGTGCAAGACACATTCTCTGGAGTTTAGTGAACTCTGTATGTGTATTTTCTTCTGGACCAGGTGGAGAAAACCACTACTTTGCGATGTATCACGCTTTTGATACATTGACTCAAATATACTATACTCACTCATGAGGATATTGGCCATTCTCAACTTTCAACATGGCCCATCAGAATCCCTAGTTTTTGGGGAATATGATTCTCAAATAGACTATATATGAAATACCTAATGGACAGAAAGTAATGTGGAATGCAAAGGCATCACAAAGACAAAGACATGGATGTAGAGCCTTTTGAAGAATCTTTTTACTCTTCTCCATCTTCTTGGATGAAAGTTATACACACACAAAAAAAAACATTCACCTCATTTTCTAGAACGTGTGCGATGGTCATGTATGTTTATCATATTTAAATCACAGTCAAGCTTTGGAGGGAAATGTTCGATTTGTCAGCAGCACTATAACAGCTGGTCTACAAATTATTCAATAGTGAATTTGCAGTTTGATCCTGTCCGTACTCCGCCACAGGGTGTTATAGTTTGACTAACTTTCAATATTTTTGTAATCTCTATTTAGTTTTTTTTTCTTTTCATAGGGTAGAACTGACAGACTAGAATGCAAAAGACGTTGAAAGCATAATCTGTGGAAAAATGTGCTTTTCTCGTAATGTAATGACAATGTAAACTTGTGAAAGTGCCTTCAAAGAGGTTTCTGGAAATTGATTCGCGTATTCATTTAGAGGCTACAAAAACACCTGTGTTAATAGCATTCTTGAGAGTAAAAAAGAAAATGATTCCAATTGAGCAGCTCATTAACTGAACATTGATGTAAATGTAGTGGAGTCATGTAATAGCATAACATCCATGCTTCATGGCTTGAAAAGCTCAAAGGGTTTCTTCCTAATAAATGAAATAGATTATTCACCCATAGGCTGCTTTTGTTGTATCAAATTTTCCATTGGATTCATAAAACATGTACTTTAATAAGAAATATTATAGTTAAAGAGACATAGCTACTATTTTGCAATGAGTTTGGGTAATATTTATGCTTTGCCATGTGCTATATCTGGTAACTTGACTGAATTTGGAAAATCCCCATGTTTGCAGCAGGATTTTGACTTGAAGGTCATCTGAGGAAAGCAAAGTAGCAACTCAATCGCAAAACAAAACCATCAATTCTAATTATGTTTTCCTTTGGTTTCCTTTACCTCAGCAATTGCAACTTTCCTCTGCCAAGTGCGGACCGGTTTGTTGCAGCTGTTTGTGTTTGTCCTTGACGTCCATATAATGCATCACGTCAGGTGCCTGGTAGGTGGACATCTGGCACTGCAGCTGTTTGTTCTGGGCCTCGGCCTTTGAACGCACCTGCAAGTAGAAAATATGGAGTAGTGACAATTTGAAGCGATTTAATTCCCACAGTCTTGTCTTCACAATGGTCCAGTTTAAAATGAGACCTTTAAAGAAATCTGAGTGAATTAACTTGTGAAGATGTCAATTATTTAATTGCAACTGTCGGTGTAGCTGTGTTTAATAGTTTTGAGAATCCTCACCATTCAGTTGCTTGCAAATGTTTGTCTCGGAGTTCCTCAAGGTCGACAGTGGGCTCACTGTAGTCCAAGAAAAGTTCCTGGGTATGACATATTTTTCACATGACTTTTGGGTCAGTATGTTCCACTAAATTTGGGATGTCGTGCAAAAATGTTCTTCTATACATTTCCTGTGCTAACCTCCAGTCCTGTTTCTGCCTGGGTTTTTTTCTCCTGGAGCTTGAACTGGACTTTCTTCTCCCGTGCCTTCAAGCTTTGGATCTTTAGTTTCAGTTGATCACATTGGCTCGCCTGCTTTTTGTCAGTACACACAAGGAGAGGGAGGTAGTGTATATAAATACTATAGACCAAGGGTGTCAGACTCAGGTTGGTTCACGGGCCGCTTTAACGTCAACTTGACTTCACGTGGCCTGGACCATTTTAAAAATAATCGTTCGATTTTAAAAAAAAATTACAAATGTATTAAAAGCCCTGAATATTCAGCTTTTTATAGATCTAAAACAATGTTTATTTGAGCTTTTTTCTAAAATATATTTTTAGATTTTGCAAAAGGATTTTTGAACTAAAAACACAGAAAAGAAATAATTTAAAAAATTACAATTATTGATTTAAAAGGAGGGAAATCAGGAAATTTAATATACATCTATATCTATTATTTTAATTTGATCCTAAAACAGAAAGTCGGCACTCATGATTTACTTTCCCGGGCCAGATTTGGCCCCCGGGCCGCCACTTTGACACTTGTGCTATAGACTATGTAGTCAAACGTATTCTCTCACAACTCATCAATTTGACTGATATTCCATTCATAATCGTAGGTTTTAATTTGATTTTCCAGCTGTTTTACCTTTTCTGCCAAGACCTCAATTTCCCTGTTTGTTCTAATTTTTCATGCAGGTGTTCTTTAGGGTTGAAGTCAGCTTTGTGAAGGTTAAATATTTTACAACACAATTGCTATGTTATATATAAGGCCTGTAATATGGTGCCATTACCTTACTTTGCATATGCTGGAGCACCTTTTCTAGTTCTTTCATTTCTGACTTCTTCCTGGCTTTGAGCAATCTACATTCAAAGTCGCTCTTCTCATTGCGGATGTCTGCTCGGTGTTGCTCCAGTTCTTTTAGAGAGACCTGGAGGAGCGTGACGGGGATGAAAACAAGCACCCTGTTAGCTTTTTGATGCGGATTTCAGTTTATTGACACATACATGGTAGTTTTCCAGAATTCTCTCAGACTCCTCCTTGTCTTTCTGCTGGATTCTTATCAATTCTGCTGTTTCCTTTTGTGCCACACACAGTTTTTGTCTCAAGGTCAGTTGCTAAAGGCCAGTGCACAAACTGCCCTGATTTATCTGCTCCCAAGTTTGATCCTGACAACACAGCAATACAAAACTGCATGAAGGTATTTGATAAGATGAATCTCCTAGGAATGTTATTATTTGAAGGCATCTAGTTGTGAATTAGAGTTAACTCAAGTAAACGGTATGATACAGAATTAAAAGTTGATTAGTTTCAGTTTTGTTTATGCTTATGTTTACATCTTCCAGTTGAGAGGTTCCACCTACCGGCAGACCCACTGGCTGGTTCAACAGGTGTTCAAACAACTCATTCTCTGCCAAAAGTGCTGCATTTGAAGTTCTAGTGGACAGGTGATCCAAAAAATACACAATTTTACTCCAAGGAAAATGTGGCAAGTACTAACACAGCTGTATAAGTACTGATTTGTTAAACATTTCATGCATATATGCTGTTTTTTTCTGAATATTCATTCATTTTCCAGTACCTGCTTTTTGGCTACTAGTTGGTGGCCAGCTGATCAGCTTTTTTCTTATTATTGTTCTTTCAATACCGAATATTTTGTCTAGCAACATGAATATGACAACTGTATTCAGTCAGTTTCTTTTTTGTACATCTCTACCAATTGTCAAGCAGTATGGTACACTAGGTTTAACTATTTCAGTGCCATTGCCGGTGATAGACGTGCAATCCTGTGGACTTTCATCCTTCTGTTGTGAATTGAATTAATATTGTAATTTAAGAGAAAAAAAAAACAACAACAACAACCACCCCCCAAAATGATATTTTCGCTCACATCGATGTTTTCACAGGATAAATTGGTATTTTTGAGTTAACATTAGATTTGTTCACTTTTTAAATTCAGAAAATAGTGCACGTTTGTCAAGTTTTATATTTTATATGATTTAGATGAAGGAAAATTGTACTTACTGTAGATGTTGGATACGGGAATGGAAGGCGTCTTGAAGTTTTTGTATTTCCATCCAAGTTTCGGTTTTGTTTCCAAGGTGCAGCGTGCTGGTTGCTATGGAGCGTCTTGCACAACTCTTTTACACAGCAATTCTTAGAAAATGCAACTTCTATATTGAGTTTCGTTTTTATGTTTACACAAAACGGAACCTGAAACCGAAACCAGCTTCCCAAACGACAATAATGAGATGACGCACTCCGAGGGGTGCGCTTTTAATAGTCAGAGCGGGTGCGTATCGCTCTCATTACGTCCAAAACCGGATTCCTATTCGCAAGCTGGAGCATCATCTTCTCATCATGTCCGATCAAGTATCCAATTTGATCCTTAGCGTCCTGTGTGACGAGCAAGGCAGTTTGCCTTTTCAGGATTTGCTGGAAAAACTGAGTCAGAAGGTCACCGTCGCCAAGTCCATCCTTCATAAGATCCTAGCGGACGACGAAATAATTTCTATTCAAAAAGGCGTCCTGCCCATCGAGCCGGATGAAGTTCTAAGCCTGGATAGTGTGCTGGTGGCCAAAACGTCTTTGCGGATCTGCCAGAAAAAACCTGACAAGTGCACAACACCGTGTGGGAGTTTGCACCTGTGTAAGTTTTATGTGTTGGAGACCTGCGTGTTTGGGTGAGTCATTTTTTTAAAATATATTTATTTACGGTTCTGCTATATTTTTTAAATGGAAATTGGCCCTTTTTCTTTTTTGTAATTCATTCAGAATGTTTTAAACTTGACTTTTAATGAAATATCTCATTTGGGGAAGTGTTTTTTTCTCCGTGTGAGTGTTAGCGTTAATGGTTGTCCCGCTCCCTTTGCCCTCTGCATGTGACCCATAGTTGGCTAGGCTCCAGCACCCCATGACCCTAAGGGGGACAGAAAATGATTGAATCATAATAATAATGACTTATTGTGACTTAAAAGACCAAAGAGCTGTATTTGAAGAGTGTTCCGACATAACTTGTAGAAGAGAGATACACAACCTTTCACAAATCCAGTTAAAAAAAGAATAGGTAATGCCTTTGAGCAGAAATTGTGTTAACATATAGGATTCTAGAACTGAGCACTTTTTCAGCTCGTGTTATTTTGTAAGATGGTCTTGTAAGTGTTGATCTCAGTCGCAGTCGCTACAGCTGCTCGAAGAGTAGCACTGTTAGGAAAGATAAATCAGATTATTAATGCAATACAAAGAATGAATGAATGTTGATTGATTGAACCAAAAAAATGTTTTAAATGTATCATATAATACGGTAGATTTAAAAAAAAATTGATTGGCCATTGGTAGGCAGTTGCGAAATAACATAGAAGTCAAATCACGAGCAATATGGTCAAATTGTCTCAAAAGTTGTAAGTTCAAAAACAGTCACAGAGTATAGTTTTGTTGTTGTTGCTCTATTCAGACACTGTTTAAATTGAAATTCCAAGAAATGCAATGTCTGGGGTGATGTTAGCCTCACCTTATAGTCATTATACTTATGCTTCTTCTGCATCTTCTTCAGCTTTTTTTCTGTCTTCAACTTTTTGTGGACTTTGTGTGTTAACAGTCCCATGGCCAAGCCTGCTAGGCCACCCCCAGTACTACCCCTGTTTATGGGATATAACGGGTTAATCCCCCTATGGGAGTAATGGCTCTGGTAGTGGTGGTAGACTATTGGGTTGCACTGGGGCACCACGGGTTGGATGACTGCTGCTGGGGCTACCAGATATCCAGTATGCACTACCGGATATCCAGTGGTTGCTACCGCATACCCAGGGGGTGCTAACGGGTTGGGGTTCGGTCCGGAAAATCCTGGGTTAGATTTCGCAACCTGGGAGGCCTTGGGTAATATGCCTGGGTTGACACCTGATGGATATTGGGGTGGCGGGTATTGTTGATGTTGAGGAGGTTGGGGATACAAAGATGAGTAGGGGGGAGGGTCTGCGGGGTTGTGGTCAGGAGGATAAGCTGGGTTCGATGAACCTGAGGATTATACACACATGATATTCACTCTCACTGAGCAACATGTAATCACCCACGAATCATAGAATCATGTGCATATATGCCTGGATACCTTGATATGGCCACATATTTACACGTCGGGATTTGTCGTAAATTCTGGAAAAACATGAAGAAAATTCAATGTCAGTTTGTTGGTTTTTTAAATTCCCCCAAGAAACAAGACATAGACAAAGTAAAAACCAATAATAAAATGTATATTTACCGTGAAACCTCTATTTGAGTGGCACTTTTAATAAAATGGCACCTTGGTGGAAGAATTGAAAAATAGAATGGCACCCTCTAATTGAACGGCACCTTTAATTGAACGTCACTACGGGGAAAAGTTGGAAAAATAGAACGGCATGCCGTTGAAATAGAAGTTTTACGGTATATTAAAGCAAAAGCAAAACATTGAAAATTAACAATGAAGTAGAACCACAAAGCTTGTTTTACAAAACAGTACACAAGCAGGCAATCAACATAAAACAAATGTCTGACTATTATGGTCTGTAAACTATCTGTATGAAACCAAACAAAGCAATATTTTTGTAACAGACATTATGAGTAAGTTCCTTATGTTCAATTATATCATTATTTACAGCAGTATAGCATATATTTTATGCGTATTTAAATCATACCAAAGCTTACCTGTGCTTGTTTGTTCACTGAGGAGCACCTGTTTGTCTTCCGTATTCAATCGCGACAACAAAAATACCAAAAAGCCGCACCCAGTCATTTGCACTCAGACGACACGTTTCCGTGTAATGGAAAACATTAGCAAACAAACATTAACAAAACTTTAAGTGACTAACTTGATTTTTTGCACCCTCACAACTAGTGTAATAGTGAATGGAAAAATGGAAAAAAATGTAGATAATGAATTTGCACATTTCTATGTGGCAATACAATGTGAAAGGACAAATGGTGAACTTTGAGAATGATGCAAAGCAAAACCTCTAAAACAGGAATATGCAACATTCCGCAAATCCTGATTATCGATTCATCATGCCAAACACTTGTCACCCGGTTTCCTCCTTTGAGCATTCAGCCTCTTTTAATTTATAGTCAGTACAGGTTTTAGACACAAAAATCATTCTAAAGGCTTGCATGATCTTGTGTTACATTGTTTATTAGCATTAAAAAGTATCATAATAGTCAAATATACAAGAAAATGAGTGAAAAATTCATGATGCTCATGTCATAATTTAGATTTGGGAAAGAAAAGTTCAGATTAATTTACAATCCCATACACATGCATGTAAAAAATATTGCAATTTGGTAAAAAAAATAATAAAATAAAATAATAAAATAAAATAAATGTACCTGTTGTAATGGTACACTAGGAATGGAGATGGTAATATTAGTGGAAAAAATACACTCCAAGTGCCATCATTTTATACTGGAGAACATTTATTTCTTATAAAACTGCCTAACTAGGAGGCCCTTAATAAAAAAAATCACTTAACTTTTCCTTTTTAATTTTTTAGAACCAAGTGTAAACAGCCACATTCAATTAACATACACAACGCAGAGCTTTTGAAGAAACTGGACCTCCAAAACCTTTCAGAAAAACAGCTGTTCCAACTGTTATTACAGAATGATCCTTACCTTCTTCCTGAGGTGAGTAGTGCAACCGTTAACTCGATGGCTGCCATTAATAATGACCACCATTTTGACTGGGAGGGCTAGCAGTGATTCATTGCAATGGGCGTTCCCAGTCCAAATGGATAGGTGTATCAGATGAAACATAATCTTCTAGTATCAGCACACTGAGTTGAAATGGATCTGTACTTTCCCCTAGATATGTTCTCACTACAATCTCGGTGAGGGAGTAAACGGTTTGTGCAACTTCAGCTCTAAGTGCCACAAGCTTCACATCTGCAAGTCCTATATCACCACAGGAATCTGCAAACAAGGCTCGTCATGTTCTAGAACCCACCAGATTAATGCAGAGGGGCACAGAAGTTTTGTAAAGTTCAGCCTAGGGTTCATAATGACACTCCCCAAAATATACAAAAATAAATGCATCATCATGGGTGACTATGAAAGGGCTTCTGCTGCGGCATCTGGTATTTAATTTTAAAAAAAAAAATCATAACCATCACTTGTGTTTACCCTTTGAGTCCAATATGTGTTGTTTGTCATGTGCAATATTTTTAGGAATTTCTGCTGGATTGATGATGAAAAGAAAACCAGTGAGTGATTCTGACAAGCTGGAGATTTGCCTCTTCTTCCTGAAAAACCTCTGTACTTACAACGGTAAAAATCCCAAGAATCCCCTTCTCAGATTTTGTTTCAATTCCGAATTTTGCTCTCTGCAGAACCAATTGCAGTCTGTTGCTGTTTAAATCCTGTTTTTGACATTCCTGGCAGAGAATTGTGTCCGCCAACACTGGCAATTACCTTATAGATGGCAGGTTTTGGAAAGTTCTAGTTCCTGGAAAGACTTAAATGACATGGAGGTCATTGAGAAGGCTTATTGTGACCCAGCAAAAGAGTCAAATGATGAATACCAGAGGTTTGTATATTATGTATTTTCCTTGCATTCACCTGTGTTTTTGTTTCCTTTACATTCAAATAGAATTTGAAGTAGATATACACTTTTGATGAGAGTTTTGTGAGCTAAAAGTTATCTCATCTCATTTTCTGAAGCGCTTTTTCCTCACTGGGGGGGGGGGGGTGCTGGAGCCTATCCCAGCAGACTTCGGGCCAGAGGCGGGGCGACACCCTGAATTGGTGGCCAGCCAATCGCAGTGCACACAAGACAAACAACTATTCACGGTCACACGCATACCTAGGGGCAATTTAGAGTGTCCAATCAGTACCATACATGTCTTTGGAACGTGGGAGGAAACTGCATTACCCAGATAAAACCCACGCAGGCCCGGGGAGAACATGCAAATTCCACATAGGAGGACCGACCTGGATTTGAGCCCAGGAATCCCACTTTGAGGCCGACACGCTAACCACTAATCCCCCTGGCCACCCTCTAAAAGTTATTGGGTAATTTATTGCAAATATTTGAAGTATTCATTCCAAAAGTTATTATATAGACAAATGTTTCCATGCAACTTTACTACGGCATTTAATTTGCTTGTACCAGTGAAATACGTTGCGACTATTTTCTTTAAGGACGCCAAGACAATTGGTGGACTTCATTGGGATGATTTGTAATGATTCTCATGTGCGCCGCCTGTCCTCACCGTCCTCTGTCACCAAGTCCGATCACTTTATTCTGACAACACGCTGGATCTGGTACTGGAAGGCTCTCGATGGACAATGGCATGAGTTTGAAGAGGTCAGCTGAGGTTCTTGGCTCGGCCAAAGTTTAAATGTTGCAAAATGGGACCCTCAAATGGATTTTTCTCATTTGTCTCTTTAGTGCCCCTCTAACACGGAGACCACTATCACTTCCAAGGAGCTGGAAAATAAATACATGGAAAACCAAAAGGGCCAAGTAGCTTTCTCTGATGGTGAAGAGGATTATGTGATTCGCTTCAGTCAAGCAGGAACTCAACGGATGTATCAGGAAAATATCAACAGTCTTACCAGGCGGGAGGTTCGGAGGAGACCATACTTTGTGTCCCCTTCTGATATGAAGGCATTGCTGGAGAAGTAATTGTATTTTCTTTCTTAATACATTCTGATCGTCTTCATTTTCTCATGGACTCCTGTTGTTTCAATGAATATGCCTGAACCCAATTTATTATTTGTTTGTGTCACTAGTCTTGTATTTGAGACTAAACTTTGGATGTGGGGCTCAAATGACATGTTTTTTTTCTTTCGTTTTTGTCCTGGTCTAGAGAAACAAAGGACAAAAGGAGTGCTGGTGCTCATTCCGATGCACACCAAAAAACACCTGTGTAAGTCAGCATTTTCTTTCATTTTCTTCAGAGGCACAAATATGCCATCATAAAAAAATGTTGACAGAAACCTAACCTGAAAGGAAAGTGTAAATGAAAGACACTTCACCTACTTTCTATAAATCAAAAATACATTACTATTCTGTCCATTTACAATTATAAACGGCGCCATCATGAGAAAAAAGGGGTAAAAAAAAAAGTGGATTTTATTTACTGCGCGCCATATGATTGCTGCTGCGCAGAGAAGACGAGAGTAGTGCGCAATTGTGCAGTTTAGAGGGAACATTGCTCCCCACAGACTTAAATGTGCAGATTTTATTTAATTAAAGCTGAGAAATGTGTTAGGGGATGTAAAATTCAATTTTGAACTTATTGTTGCACATTGAATAACTGGGAAAAAGGAATAGTTATATTGTATAGTTTAATGTAGATTTTAGAATATACATAGTCCTCAAATTCTTGACAAAAAAAACAAGGCATTTCTCATTTTCTCCAAAAAAAACCCATTATTTTGTCAAAATTTAGCAGCATATTGCGTTCATCATTCTGATGACTATTTTAGAAACATAATTATTTTCCTTATTGTTAAAAAAGAATGTCCTCTCAGTGGTCTGAGCGGAACGCTGCCATTGTGAAAGTCTTGTGTCAAATCTGTCATGTGAATCGATTGTTAGCTGTGGCCATTCATAAGAAATGTCTGTATGCAATCAGCATGTCATCAGACCTAACAGTAACTCAAATACAAATGTCTGCTAATAAAACTAAACCAGCAGCTTAAAGATGGCAAGTAACTAAGAATTCAGATCTCTCCTTGTAATCTTGACAAAAATTCCATTTTTAGGTCCAAGGGTGCTTGATGACTTCAACTCGAGTGGAATCTGGAAAAGAAAACATGTTTCAATTGTATAAACTTGGAAACTGCCGTTGATGGCGATACATAGCAAATGATTGCTGCATGGTTTCCTTGTTTGGTGTCAATGACATTGAATAAAATATTGGTGAGCCCACCTTTGTGTCAGAGCAGGTTGTGATGTTGAACTTGTGAAAGAGTTGCACCAGAGCCACTTTGATCTCCAGTTGAGCGAGCCTCATTCCCACACAATTGCGTGGTCCCGCCCCGAAAGGGAGGTACACAAACGGATGCCGACCGACTTTAGCTTCTGGCGTGAACCTAGAGAAGAATCCCATGAGGTGAACAGGTGAAATCATTTCATTTCTTATTCCAACATAATCATCATTTTCTTTAATGAACTACCAGGATGTCACATTTCAGTTCATTAAAGAAAATGATGATTATGTTGGAATAAGGCGGCCCGGTGGAATGAGTGGTTGGCGAGTCGGCCTCACATTTATGGGGCCCTAGGTTCAAGTCTAGATCGGTCCACCTGTGTGGTGTTTGCATGTTCTCCCCGGGCCTGTGTGGGTTTCCTCCGGGTTCTCCGGTTTCTTCCCACATTCCAAAAACATGCATGGTAGGCTGATTGGACACTCTAAATTGCCCCTAGATATGAGTGTGAGCTTAAATGGTTGTTTGTCTCCTTGTGCCCTGGGACCGACCGATTTAGTGTCAGCTGGGATAGGCTCCAGCACCCCCGCGACCCTTATGAGAATGAAACGATTCAGAAAATGAGATGAGATGATATGTTGTAATATTAGCCTGCCAAGCCAGTCTGCTATTCTGTGGTTTCAATTCAGTTTTCGCCACGGTTCAATATCAATCGACCAATCACAGCACGTGAGATTACACTTTGTGATGCCTGTGCTTATTAGAGGCAGCTTTGGTCATCAAATGTGAAATTCAGCCCTAATCACAAAATACCAGACTAGACCAAATAAATTGTACATAGCCAAAGTCAGGCTGGCTTGATAGGCTAATGGAACATATATACCTTTCAGGAATGAACTTTTCTGGCTCAGGCCAGTGTTCCGGGTCATAGTGAAGAAATCCCACTGGGATCTCCACCATGGCTCCTTTTGGGAGGTGCACTCCATTCACGATGCAGTCCTGTTCAATTTCTCTAGAAAACCTTGAACAAAGTCGTGAAAATCTTTTTTAGTCTTGGTATCCTTTTGGACTTCTAATTGTCGTTGCATCTACCTGAAACCAGGAGGATAGAGCCTTAATGCTTCGCACACAACCATATCTAAATATTTCAGCTCCTGGACATTGGTGTAGTCAGTGGACTCCTGAAGCGATAAGTCACAAGATGAATAGCCAGATTTACGAGACAGACAACAACCAAAAAAACCTAAGAAAGCTCACGTGTTTGCTGAAGAAATCATCCACTTCCTCCTGCACTCGACATTGACACTCCGGATTGATTGCCAGGAGGTAACACGTGAAGGCCAGAGTATTGCTGCTTGTCTCATGGCCGGCCAGCAGGAAGACAAAAGCTTGGCCGATGATCTCGTCTTCCGTTATTGCCTTTTTTGAAGGACGACGAGCAGACGACTCTGGAATGGCATGCTCGGATTCGGCGGCATCGAGGTCCTCCAAAGAAACTGCGTCTTGGCTGCTGCGTGCATCCAACATCAGCTGGAGGAAATCCCTTCGCCTCTGCATATTGATGCATATGTTTTCACCTCCATTTGTACATTTAAGAAGATGGTCTCAAACCTGCTCAGGAGGTTGCTCCTCCCGCATTCTGATGATCCCTTGAATGCTATTGATGAAGAACTCGTTCATTTGGCGACGGCGTTTATTGGGGATGATTCCTGCTAGTGGAGCCATGATGTGTGGAAAAGCAACTGTGAAACACATTTTTCGCAAATTTACCAGAAAAACTTCACTCATTGGTGTAATTTCTCTTTTTTTTCTCTGCCCAGGCCAAAGTAAAGTTCTCCCACAAATGGTTAAGTGTATTACACTAACAACTTTCTCCCAAGACAGGTTATAATTACATAGAGGGAAAAAATAAATTATCCTTACTGAAAAACAGCATGATGGGCCTAAAGAAAGAAAAAGAGAAGAACATCTGAGCATGACGGACAAAGGGGTCGTCCGGATTGTTTTGGGAGTCCACATGCGTTGCGAACGCCACGCTGCCTATGACATCCATGGTGAAGCACCCGAAACACCTGAGACCAAAAGAGGAAGTCACTGGAATGCTCCATCTTTTCTTGTTTGACCGTTTCGTTCACCTGTGAATGTCAAAAGCCTCCCCTGACTCTGCATAAACATCCAAATTGTTCATCAGGGCAGTTGTCGCTGTTTGGATGAGTGGAACCATCTACTGGAGCATAAAAGGCTCGTCATGAGCACAAATTTTCCATACGTTCATGAACTCATTGGACTCATAACCTCGGATCACCTCTTTCATTTTAGCAGCACTGAAGGAGGGTGTCAAGATACTACGGACTCTTTTCCATCGTTCGTTCTTTAACATGAGCAGACAATCGCTCATAGGTTTGTTGGCAAAGCGATTGGTCTACATTTAAGGGAAGAACATTTCACCAGTTGCATTTAAACAACATTATGTTGGATTGTGGATTCCACTTACCATTCTGTTGGGAAAACTGCTGAAATCTCTCACCATCACTTGTCGCAGCATGTCGGGGTCTGCTACGATCACCACTGCTCTCCTTCCCAAATAATAGCTAAAAGACGACGGGAAGACGCGTTAATAACACTTAAGTCAAGGCACAAATAACCGAGAAATGATGTTGAAGTACCCGCAAACTCGACCATATGTCTTTATCAGGTCAGACATGGGATGGAGAAAACCCTGAGTTGACAAATGGAACAAAAGGGATCATAAAAGCAATATGCACACTTGCATTTCATTTGCACAATCATAACATGTAACTCACTTGTCGAAATAGGAACAGATTGCCAAAGAAGGGAACTGGCTTTGGATGTTTGATTCCACATCGGGTGAGGACTGAGAAGGGGTAAGTTGAATACCTGACAACAACAACAAAAACAAAGAGAAAATAAATGCAGCACATACTGGCATTTTCTCCTCACAATTATCATTAGATGTCTGATCTACTTTGACTACCAACAATGTGATTGTAGAAGGAATCCGAATATCAAATCCAAGCTCACCAGTACAGTAGAACAAGAAAAAGGAGGCCCAGTGTCACAGTTAATCCACTGAAGTCTGTGTGGAATGTCTTTAGAATGTCACCTACACTCTCCATGATGCAATCCTAAAAAAAATACACAATTGGCCTGAATTGAATAATAAATGTTCTATGTCATTATTAGACTTAAGAACTTACAAATTCACAGAGGAACTAATCGAGACTTTAGTACAGTCACTAAAACATCATCACACTGCCAGATGCATATCAAGAAAGAATGTTCTCAGACTTTTACTTCCGTCTTAGCACTGCAAATTTTTAACTTGCACTTTGATACTTCCACTAAAACACCGTAGGTACCTCATATGCTTTTTTTTACGTCACTTCATTTTTATTGAATATAAATCTTTTTTATGACTACTTATGTATGTATGCACTCTGTTTATTTAAATTTTAAATGTCATTGCAATTTTATAATGACAATAAAGGCATTCAATTCAGTTAAAATGCTATCAATGTAACCACAGAAAAAAATATGATAGCAAGGATAATGGTTTTGAACCACGTTAGGATAAAAATTTAATCAAAAATTAAGAAACCATTGGCAGACATTTAACAAGGTGCAGTGATGTAAGCAGATCGGTAATATTGCGCATGTATATAGATCACAATATTAAACGTGAACAATCTAAAAAAGAAAAAAAAACATAATCCCGTGATAATCATGAGAGAACATTATGAAGCAGATGCCGTAATTGAATGGAAGGGGTTTCATTTAATTTTGATGGGAAACCTCGATTTGACATGTAAACATTGGAATGGAAACGCCTCCATCGATACTGACCTTCCGGATCTGTTCTTTTAAGCAGTGTCTGGTTACAAAACAATCGTGTCCCTCGATAGTTCTCACCTCATCTGAAATCACGTAAGTGCTCACGTTTTCTCTGTATTTTGAAATAAATAAGTAAGTTTAACATGATCCGAATCTCATAATTATGATATGCCAGTGCTTCCCTTTCTTCGTCACGTCATCGCTTGGGCAGGCGAACAGAGGCAAAAGTAAAACAACACCATCTAGTGTTCAGTTAGAGTATTACAGTTAAGGAAGGTAGGTTCAAGCAAGGGCACTGTACCCAAAGTAAAAGCTTATTAAAATATTGTTGACTTTCGTTTACCCAATACTATAACAAAAAACTGTCATTGTAGTGATTCATTTTTCAGTGCATGTTTAAATGTTACCATGAACATAATTAAGATTCACGCAGAATTTTATGTATGTTCTGCCTACCTGTTTAAAAAAATGTTGTTTTTTTGTAATTCTTTTCATAATTCTGTTTATAGCAGTCTTTATTACTTGCATGTACGAAATTTATGTTAGGTGTTAATCAAGATGAAAATACAACTATGGGGCTTTCCAGCAGGATCATCTTCTGCTGTTGGATTTCAAAACCTTAAATCAACTGTTATCAATAAAGAGTATTCCATCTCTGGTAGAGTGACTTCTAAGTAAGGGGCGACAAAAATATTATTAGTTATGTTACATAGTGTTATGTCAGTCAATAACACGGATGAATACAGATTCTACGTCAAATCAGATTCTGTGCTATTCTCAAATAAGGGCTTTGTGAGTCAGGCAAGAGTTATTGTTGCTTTGTCCTCTTCAGGTAAAACCTGTCTTGGTGGATACAGGCATGTGTGAATAATGCATTAGAGATGATAACCCCTCGCTGGCTTAGAGATGGACAGAAATAACACTGACGTCAGGGTGGGGCCTCAAGAGGGCATAGAGGGGATTAGCCGGCACACTTCTTCACAGGGATCTTATTCGCCTCTCTGCTTGGTTGTCCATCTGAATGATCTTGTTGCTGTGCCATTGACGGCGATAGGTGTCTAATCCATTTGAACTTGGCAATGTATGATCCTGTTTCAGTCTATTGACGGGTATCATCCCTGAGGGCGAGCAGTGAATGATCATTTTTCAGTGTGATTGATTGGAGTTAGACACAATCTATTTCAACTGAAAAGGATCATTCACCTTCCCCAATTAACAACCAAGAAACACAGAGTCGGGTTTAGGTGCTAAGGTTAATTAACAATAGTTTTGCACCCTGCACTGAGAAAACCCAAGAACTAGTGTGAAATGATTTGACAAGAACTCTTAGTTACATCCAGACCCACCCATCCAATTTTGTTAATACTGTCCACCTTGAACAAACAAAGGAGGGTGTCTTAAAGGAAATAACCGATGAAGCCATTTGTTGCAATGTGAAATCACACTTTTTGTGAGCTTATAAAATCCTGTGAGAGAGAAAATGCGGACATGAAGGCAGTCTGTATATTTATCAGGGGGAGGAGATGAATATCAAATTAGAGCGCATATCTAAGTTTGCTTTGATCTGTTTTGTTACCAAAGATAAATCATTTACAGCAGAATAGAAACACAGTTGCAGACCACAAAGAGAGTTTCCCGCCGACAGCTTTCTTTGTATGGACCCCCTCAGCTGGTGGGAGGGGGAATGAAGAATTGGTGCACATGTGCTAGGATGGTAGAGGAGAGATGAAAGAACAACTGACTGCCATTATGGACTTCCCCTCCTCTAATGTTTGATCCTGGCCTCCGGTCGCCATGCTACCCAGAAATGGAGTATATTGTAGTATACGACCGGGATGGGGATCGAAGGGAGAAGGTTTTCAAACAAGTATCTATGAAAAATGGTCAAAGGGATAATCTAACAAACAAAACAAATGCAACTTTTTGGAAGAGGAGGAATCAAATGCCTTTGACACTGGTCACTTGGAATTGAAATGATCTGTCCTCCCTCCTACAATCACTCAGAAATTGATACTTATCTATGACAATGTATGTATGATTTCAAAAAAATGCATGGTAAGCTGGTGAACAGTCTCTATATTGCCCTTAGGTATGAGTGTGAGCGTGAATGGTTGTCTGTCTCCTCGTGCTCTGTGATTGGCTGGCCCCCAATTCAGGACGACCCCTACCTTGTCTCAAAGTCAGCTAGGATAGGCTACAGCAGCCCCTGCATCCCTCGTGAGGATATGCAGTACAGACAATTATTTAATATTGTGGTATTCTGTCATAAGAAACTCCCCGATAACATGCTTATTCCGTGAAAATTTTATTGAATGTTACAAAACTTAAATATTGCCTAAATATTAGGAGTTCAACTCTTTGGAATTCCTGCAGCACCGGCAGGTAAAATCAGGTTTCTTTAATATGTTAGGAAAATATTTAGCAGAGAATCACATTTTATTACTATATACAATATAGAATAATAGAAACAGACAAAATGATTTGATTTTGGAATGCAAAGATTTTCCCCACTCTGTCAGTGGCATCCAATCCATTTAAACTGCTCTCCCAATTTAATGGATTTGACGTCTCACGATGTCTTTGGCAGTCAACGATTCATCCAACTCACGGGCAACCGACCGCCTACTTGCAATTGTTACTTCACCTCTCTTTGTCTGAGGCGTGCAGAACAAATCCAGCAGCTAAATCAATTAAAATCTCGTTAAAGTCTGCACCATTATGGAGGTCATTACCAAGAGGGGGAGATGTCGACTGATGGTGGTGGATCAAGCCAGCTCAAATGAATTTATTTATTCATTAACATGCAGCTGTTGAGGCTGGATGCTTAATGCAACATCATGAAAATAGGAATTGCATTTGTGTTATCTTTTTCTAAATATTCACAAATGATGCACTAAACTGAATTAGCACATCTTGATATCATTAATATGGACAACAAAGTGGCAGCCCGGGGGCCAAATCTGCACCGCCGCATCATTTTGTGTGGCCCGGGAAAGTAATTCATGAGTGCTGACTTTCTGTTTTAGGATCAAATTAAAATTAAGAGTACAGATGTTTATAAAATTTCTTGATTTTCCCCCTTTTTAAATCATATAATTGTATTTTTTTCATCCATTTTTCTGTGTTTTTAGTTTAAAAAATCATTTTGTAAAATCTAAAAATATAAAATTTAAAAAAAGCTAGAATAAACATTGCTTTAGATCTATAAAAACTGAATATTCAGGGCTTTTAATCCAGTTCTTTTTATCCATTTATTTAAAAAATCTAAATATTATATCTAAAATGGTCCGGCCCACATAAACCCAAGCCGAGTCTGACACCCCTGATGTAAAATGTCTCATGAATTAACAACAACATTAATGTATGCTAAAATAAAAGATGATTTGAAAATTGGTCAACAGGATACAATATGATTAATTCAGCTGCAGTCTCCTCAGTTGGAGGACTTATTATTTAATGTTCTATACCAGTGGTGGGAAAACTATTCCACAAAGGGCTGCAGTGGGTGTGGGTTTTCATTCAAATCCATAAAGAGGACATCTTTTCACCAATCTGGTGTCCTACCAGTGCAGTCAGGTGCTTCTCGTTTTCTGCAGCAATCTTATTGGTCAAAGTGTCTGTGCTGGATCGGTTGGAACAAAAACCTGCACCCATAATGGTTCTCGAGGACTGGTCTGCCCACCCCTGCCTGTTCTATACTATTCCCTAAAATGGATGGGCCTCCCTATGTGCTAACTTACTTGAGCATGACAGGATCTGGTTGGATTAAAGGCTGTGGCAGACTAAATGGTGGAACAGATGAAGAAGAACAGGTAAGCAGCTGGGGTGTGACAAGACCAGTTCTTTGACACATTTTCAAATTAATACATCACTCATAGAATGTGATAATATGTTAAAGTGATGATTTAGACACATTGGCCTTTCCGGTCATTTGTTAATAAATCTTTCAGTAGGAATGAGGATTTAAAACAGAATCCAGAATCTGAATGTTGAGCTCTATTAGCAACATTCATGTCATCTACCTTATTAAAAAAACAATCTTGACCTTATGGAGACATTTACATCATATCAAAGAGTTGCAGCATTTTAGGAAATGTAGGAAAACCTGTTCATCAAACCAATAAGTCATGTGTCATCTTGCTCTGTTTTCATTTACTTTGTGGCCAGAACAAAAACTATAACATAAGCTCATGCCCATTTACTAGTTGTAGAAAATGAATCCAGAGGACTTAAAATTAGGAAAGATTATTTGTAAACTGCATGTGATTAATGAGTGATATAAAACGGGATGTTTTCCAGCAGAAAAGAAAAGCTTGGATGATTATGGATGATGTGAAACAAACTGTGTTATATGAGAAAAGAGGGAGTTTTAAAGGATGAATATGAAATTGGAAGAAAATGGGGAAAGATGGAAAGCCAGGTAGAAGTGTAAAATGAAGAGTAGTCTTTCCTACAGGTAATTTATTCCAATTTGACAGAATTCACCATAGCAGCTACATATTCTCCTATTTGTCACATATGAATCCTCCTTCACTGTCACCATCAGGGGTTCCGGTTGCTATGGCAATACTGCTTCAGAAGAGTATAATTACAATTACCACCCTATTTAAATGACCATTTCTTTCCACCCCTGCTCCTCGTGTCTCATGGGTAATTATACTTTTCTGTACAGCTAGTCCAAGCACCTAAGCTTCTTTTATTTTACAACTAATGACTCTGTCAGGAAATGACTCCGCCATCAACAGTGTAACACATTTTATTTGTCAATGTTCTTGTCAAGGCTCAAGTCAAAATGCCACAAATTGAAATTTGAACCTTTTGAAAGTGACTCGCCGTCACCCATTCAATTATATTTGACCTTCAAGGTTCCACTTTACGTAAAATTAGCTATGCAAAGGAACGACTCTGTATAATTCAATTTCCTTCTGCTATTCGATATTTTTTTTTAAATATTTTAATCTCTTGCTGGTATATATTTTTAATTTCAAAATACATTTTGCAAAATTGGTTAACACATTTATTAATGACTTTTTTTCAAGTGACCCTCCACAATACTTCAAAAACTAAAACCGATTTCCTTAAAGTCATAAATGGAATTGAATTCATTATTCAGAAATACGGGCGAAATGGGCATTATTAGAATGTCTTGAATAGAATTTTCATAACTCTTAGCCTTTTATAGGGCTGGTTACTATTTTTGGCCAAATATTAATAAATCAAGATATATGTATATATATGAGGAACATAAAACTCAAGATGAAACGAACAGGTGTCCTTCACAAAATGTATACAGCATGCAAAGGTTGGGATAGTTCTTGTACATTTGTTACTGGATACATTTTGCATGCACTCGATGAGATGGCTATGAGGGCAGAATTAGGCAACATAAAAGAGATCAGAATAGAAGTTTCTGGAAATTCGAACAAAGGAAAAGGTGGGATAGGGGGAAGGTAAGATGTAGGGAACCTACTGCTGCTGGCTCTATGCTCTTTCATGTGGTTCAGATAGAGTAAAACCATTCAGGGAGGCTCTTCCCCATTCTAATTGTGTCCACTTTACACCAGGGAATCAAAAGGCTGGAAAATGGAAAAAGTGTCATCCCCTTCTTCCCCCTTTTTTGTACCCTCTGGCAATTCCTCAAGTCATTATTTAATTCCTTGGCTTCAGTACAGCCCACACACTCAAACCACCCAACCAATAGATAAAGGTTGGAGAAAATCTGCCCTGCTGTGTTATTGCTTGGCCGATGCCATTGCTGGTATGTCCCAAAGGATG
This sequence comes from Stigmatopora nigra, assembly GCF_051989575.1. Taxonomy (NCBI): domain Eukaryota; kingdom Metazoa; phylum Chordata; class Actinopteri; order Syngnathiformes; family Syngnathidae; genus Stigmatopora; species Stigmatopora nigra. The sequence goes on from NC_135529.1 coordinate 1,310,397, forward strand.
GCAAATTACCTAATTCCCTGGGATTGACATTGACAGAAGTCCAATCGATTTGAACTAGGAATGCTAGCAGTGAATGATGAGGTTCCACTGGTATTGACAATAATATATGTCCAAATCGTTTGGGCTGGCAGGGGTTGGCAGTGAATAAAATGTGAAATGGGTGCTTTCAGGTGTGCTGTAAGCATGTGTGTTGGGATGACGGAAGGCAGAAAAAAAGAGCAGGAGGCATTGATTTTTTTGTGTTACGTGTGTTTTCCTCATCTAGCATCATCCCCCCCCTTTGACATTTAACAGGTTTGGGCGCAGATCTAAGCTAATATACACAATGATTAAAACAAGAGTAGACTTGTGACCTCTGAACTGTGTTTGACGCTTGTGTCTGGTTGTCATTAGCTGCCACAGAGGTGTATTGGGATAATGGCATTTCAATTGCTAGTTCTTGGGAGCAGCCACACACAGCTGTATTTTTTATATTTGAACTTTATCCCAATGTATTAAATTACTGATACATTTTTAAAAGGATTTCACACAACTCTCACTTTCTATTTTTGGCATAAAAGCTTCTACATGTGCTGTATCGAGCTGCATTTTATATGACCAAATTATGGCATGAAATGTGGCCAGGGGAACCATAAAGGGGGAGAAAAATGATGACCATTCCCAGGGCTAGTGACTGACCGGGTCTCTAGAAAATAGGATTTCCAATTTACGGAATTGAAGCCATAAGATTCGAAATGATTTTTTTTCCACACAACCCTGAATCCACAGTAGTCCGTCTGCCCACCTTCTAAAATAACAGAGCTTGGTGTTTGACAATCCTCTTCAGATTGAAGCACAGTTGGAGAGAAATAGAAAATTCAAACACTAAAGTTGTTGCGTTTGGATTGATTCCCTACGTAAACAGAATAAATTGTAAATGCCGAGACTCGGCTCCATGGGGCACCCTGGTGACCCTGTTGAGTGAGGTCCCAAATTTTCTATTATCACATTTTTTTAAGCCAGACTTTTCCTGGTTTCTCTGCCAGGACCAGAAAATTGTGCAGCAAATTGCACCAGTCATTTTGATGCGCGTCACGAGCAAATTGTAAGTCATTTGGTCCGGGTTTCAAGCAAGTCCAAAGCCAATTTCTGTAGTGTGTACACGTTGAGTTGAGTCACATGGGTTATGTCAAGTCAAGATTGTCAAAATTGTCGATTGAGGACTCCTTAAATTAAGTTTTGAACCCTCCCAACCCAAGCTAGTCATAGTTGTGTTGTAAGTCATCAAATTTGTAACTCGAGTCCAATTGTCTGCCATATTCTTTGGTGACCCTCTCACGGACATAATGTTCCAGACAATTTAGAATCAGAGGAACATTCTACATTTTCTTGTTCTTCTACAACGAGGAATTATCCAATTTTAAAGTATGAATATAAAAACCTCTACCTTAAATTTGTAATGATTGTCATTTCTCACGTCCTTCTTTTCTTGGACATGGGAATGTTCCAAACATTAAATAGAAAAAGGCCTGCATGGTTAATCTTTTGATGAGGTACACTGTGGTCTTTTTTTTATGCATGTAGGATCACACATAACAAACTCCTTGACTGATATATTTGGGGTTTTGTGGGATCTGTTGGGAGCTGTAATGGTAAAGACTGCTAGCAGTGACTATTTAAGTCCCATAGCTTGGCTCTTGGTAATTAACATGCCTTTCAAGCAAGAAATTAACTTCCTCTCTCCTTTTATAAACACTTTTTGGAGAGGAGACATTTTAAACAGTGCTTTGTGGCTAAAATCCCTTCTGATCCAATTCAGTCATGATAAATGATCATGTTCATCTTCAGGTTGGATATCATAACAAACCAATGAGTGTGAATGGGATTGAAAGCAACAATGTCCTTTGAGTTACAGTAGGATAAACGTCAACAAACATGTATGCAATGCTCTGTATGATAGAGAAGGCATGCTGAGTGTTCTCCCGCCATGAAAAATGCATCAGAGAGCATGCATGCACAAATATGTGCCTTTCCCATCAGCTTGTTTGTCTTGCATACGTCCAATGAGACGAGGTCTCCATCAATTTGCGCAGACCAAGCATCCGTCATTCCTGCAATGAGCACCACGCCAACGCTTCAGGGAGCAATAAAAGGACAGACATCTACTAGACCAGACCTCCCCACAGAGCTGTTGGTAGTCAGTAAGCCTGCATGCTGTCAATCATAAAGATAGTTGATAGCCAGAACTTCAAGGTCAGCAATTAAGCCAGGCAGGAGGACCAATCACTTCAAATTCAACTTACTGTGCGGCCCTAAACTCGGTACTATTTTTTTCCATTCTTCAACTCATGCCCTCCATGTTCAAATGACTCTCATATATCAGATTGTGTTGAATGCTTCTGAAAATAGAAACAACAACAAACACGTGCTTATAAAAGCAAGGCTTACAATAAAATTCATTGCAGCCCATATAGGTAAGCCTCAATTTTATATCAAGAATTAATTCCACTTATGCCCACTAGAGGTCAGTAAGCAGTTGATTTAATAAGCATGGGGAATTGAAAGAGATGGTTTGTAATGAACAGACTCAATACACTGTCCAATCCAAACGGCTTTAGTATATTTAATCATAACCTAGAGTGTACTAAACCCCAAGTCCAGCAACTAAAATGAATACTATTTTTGCTGCACGCAGGGCAGATTCTCTCCTTGCTATTTGACAAAAGCTTGCGCTCTAAATCAGGGCTGAGCTCTCAGAAGCATTCATGTGCAAACTCTTGTGTGAGCTCGTCTTAGAGAAATGAGGAGCTCCGAGGGCCTCTACCGACCACCACTGAATAGACTCTCCTTCTTACAAAGGGAGGCTTGTCTGCTAATGTTCTTAGAAAGGCGCTCAGATCGTTGATATGCACAGCGATGGGGCAGCCTGCAGCTTGCCCACTTTACAGTTAATTAAGACCTTCTTTAGGCAGGATGCCCCCGCCACCTCCACTACCACACACACATACATGATTGAACTTTGCCCCCATCATTTTGACAAGCTCAACATTTGAATATTTCATAAGGAGGAACCCAAATAGGCCCAGGTTAGTGTGCACATGAATTATCGCTATATGTTGAGCCAATGGTTTGTATGTGAACCACAGGAGGTTTAATCCCCTCATCTGAAAGGAATGTCTTCTCTTTTCTTTGCAGTCTTGATTTCTTCTTCTACTTTCCTCCTCTTGACCTAATCCCTTCCTGAATGCACTTCCCATTTTAAAGTTCATCCACGCACCATATGTGCAAAGGCAAGAAGAATAGGTTTGATCAAAAGCGACAGCATCCCCCGTTGGTTCATTGATTGATCTCGGATGTTACTAATCAATGGGGGGATCTTTTGTGACGCCATTGCTTACATTTTTTGCATTACATCTTGTGCTAGATTGTGCTAGATTGTGCAGCTTGTTGGCGGCGTTCCCACTGAAAGGGAACGCAAAAATCAGAAAGAAAGAAGTAGAGGTGATACAGAGATTAAACCCGGTTTTCGGTCAGATTACCAAACCCTTATGAATTTATAGCGCTTTCCTACACATTGAAAATTGCTCAAAATGCTTATTAAACCTTGTATTTGATCATTTGGAGAGCAAACTAAACTTACACTGAACTGTTGTTGTGTTCTATATTAAAGAGGGCCTACATTTTTTGAATTGTTTTTTCATTTATTTATTATTTTTACTCTTTGATAACTTGGAGTGGACTCAAGTTTATCCCACTGTATTAAAACATACTTTTAGCAAGTGGGGATTAGAGACTAAAGTATGTTCAAAGGTTGCAACACCATGCACTGAATCACATGAAGGGTCAAAGGAGAAAGATCGGCCTTAAAACTCTTCACGGAAATAACTGTCCACCACTGTACTGTGGCAAATAAGTTCTCTTTTTTTATTTTAATGCAACATCGGCGCTCTTGGGAAGTTCTGGTTATGAAGCAAGAATGTGGCAAGAGAACTGCACACAATTTAATCAGTGGGGGCTTTCTGGAACCCTCTCTTGCCTCCTGCTGCTGTTTCTTGAGAGTTTGAAGACTGACACAGCACTTCTCTGGATAAGTTATCCTCAGTATTAGAGGGGAAATGAGGGGTTTAAAGGGTTTGACTGTAGTACAGATACCCACTCTTTATCAAGTTGGACTTTCCCAACCTGCACTCTTTAGTTGTTAGATTGATCCAGGTGTTTTTTTAGGTTACTATTTACTTATGATTACACCACCAATGTCCAATGGAAGGTTTCTTTTCTGAGTGAGTTTAGAAAATTCATAGATGGAGTGTCAATATGATTGCAGTCTGTTCTCTACAGTTGCACAGTGGGGGGGGGGGGGGGGGTGCTCTCTCCACTGCTGTGTTCAGCCAAAGCTGCTGCCATTAGGGACCTTCCCTTAGACCACGGGTGGCCAAACTGGTCCTCAAAGGGCGCAGTGGGTGCTGGTTTTCATTCCATCCGATGAAGAGGATACACTTTCACCAATCAGGTGTTTTTAAAGTGTTATCAGTTGATTGCGATGGTGCTGTTCGATTCAGAAGATAGTGAATTGGTTAAAATGTCTGTACTGAGTTTCTATTGGCTTTCTGTCCGGTTATTGATAAGCAAACTAATATTTAAGTGTTCATGCAATATTGGTACTATTTTTTCTCCGCTATGCATAGATTCCACTATTGCTGCATAATTGGAAAAAGAACTATAAAATAAAAGGAATATATGGGAATAATATTACCAAGTAATTCATTGAATCAATAACATTCAAAGTTTGTAAACATATTCAAGCAACTAGAAAAGGGATTTTTAATGGATGGCAATTCAACATATAGAGAAAAGTAGTAACTAGAATGTCAGAACATTAGATACACTGCTAGAATTCAAATTTTAAAGCAAATAAACCCTTTTCAGCTCTGGGCAAACATTGTCAGAAGCGCATTAAAATAACCATGTTCAACATTAGAGTTCCATACAGCCCCCCCCCCCCCCCCCCCCCGCCCCCTCCCCTCCCATGAATTACAAAATTGCACTCCCTTTATCATATTGCAATAAAAAAAATGCACTTATTACATTTGTTTTGAATTTGGACAAAAGAAACATCTTTTGAGCCAACTGATGGTGTAGACTGTAGAGGTTCACTGTGGGGGAAATGGCTTAAATGTCTAGTATGAATACATTGTCAGTATTTCATTTAAGATCATAAAACATATTTCATACTTCAAAATCTTAACGAGGTCATGTAATGAAATCCATTTAAAAACAAGAATCAGAGGTTAAAGCAAAAGGCCAAGGCCTTCTCGCAAATGTCACTTCAAATGCATTTACGTCTAAGCCAACAAGGTTAAAACATATTGTATGCGGGTCCACTTTGTGTGAAACACCGAGTATTGATCGCTGGATTGGGCCCGGCTTGGTTGAGCTCCATAAAAGCACAAACCCCAGTAACAGTGCCATGCCATCATAATGAAATTCAATAGGAACATGCTATGCATGCACCCAGCGCCGTCCGTCTTGATAATAATAAGAATTTATTGTGCACATTAATCAAAATCTATTGTTCCCCGACTAAGGCTGTAAATCCATCGATTGCACATAACCATAATGTGACATTCTATGTGGAGTGTCAGTCAAATAAAACATCCATTTCCATGCTCCTTTTTCAAATTTTATTCATTATAAAACTTAAGTCATTAACAACCTCTTCTGAGATCACATGGTTCCAAGTATAGTCGCCATTTGTCATCCCATTCAAGTCTGGGAAGACTGTAGGAGGCAAGAATTAGGAATAATGTATTACTGAGGACAAAGCGAGGATTGCTATAGAATTTTGATTTCCCCGTGAATAAGGAAGAACAAAGGGCATAATCAAGACTGCATCGTTTTCACCCAAATAATCAGGGATGCCAATTTAACAAGAAAGTCCAACTAATCTCACATCAACATTCTTGGTAAGCACGTTTTGTATTATGATTTTTGACTGATTAATTTGCTCAAAGGTGTTTCAGAATTTTTCAACTGCTATTATTCACACACGGACATGCAAGTCTTCAATTGTGTTGTATCAGACTTGTAGTCAGACTAAAGGATCATGGGATATTATTTGTCATTCAATCACAGTGTGACATTTTTCTGCAGATTTTTTTTTAAATTCTACCCTCAGACAATCAGTTTCTGTGATTGAGATCCCTGACCTGGCCTCAAAAAACACAAATGCATCAATATTTCTGATGTATTGTTTTGTCACCAAATGTGAGGAGCGTGTGACTTGTTAGAATCTGCTATAAAATGACTCTAATTGTCTGCGCCGGTTTTCTGAAGCACTCTCTGTTTCAGAAATCCAAAATAGCTTTTACTGTCACCATCAACCACTCTGTCCCTTAATCTCTTCAAGGAGCTCCATTACCATATTAATAATGAGATATGAAGCAGTCATAAATTAAATCCGGCAATAAAGCAGCCTACAAAGCACTCACACTGAGTCATTTTAAAGACAGGAGCATAATTACGACAGCGGCCGTCAGAGTTGATAGACAAGACTCATTGTCTTCTCCTACGCTTGGCCTAATGTTACTTCCTAGTGTGAGGTCAAAGGTCAATGATGTTGTCCATGGAACCTGGCTGACAACCTCTGGGTTAAGGTCAGGTCATTCTGTTGTGTTCTTCCACACTAAAGGCATTCATGCATGCGTTTTTTGACTTGTTGGCTGCCATTGAGGGTCCTCAAGGTCCAATCGATTTTGACAGTGTGAGGGGTGGGGGGTGGCTGGTAGTGGTGGTCTTTTACTAAGGCACCCAATGAGTGGAAGGGTTGGTGGTTTGCATATAAGGCAGCAGAGAAGAATCTTCCACAAACATGACTCTCTTAGTCACATGCAGACATCTGTGCTTGTTCTTTGCTAAAAATAAAAGGAGAAAATACATTTTTTTAGATTTCCCAAATCTTTCCCAAGAGAATAGAAACAACATCTTCTAAATGTAATGTTGCATAAAAATGCACATCCCTGGATTTAGTGTAAGGCGTTCAATCATCACGCCTTAACCAACCCCCTTTCTTATCATGTAGAGAAGGGAGGTGTGTGCGCCCCGTCACACACTGTGCTGCTGTGAATGACAGAGCACTTGACATGCATGTTTGTTACTTTTGTTGTCGTCATGGTCAAGAGTATTTCGGGAGAGTTAGGCAGGAGAGAGAATCTAGAGGGAGATGCAGTGTTTTCTTCATTGCAGGGAGACTAACGTGCACACTGTATTTTCCATAATATAATTTATATTTATTTGACATAGTTATGATTAGATTCCTATTGAGCCTGTTGTTCTCCATTTTACTATTGTTACTTTAATGTATGTCTATTCTTTGGTTATTGATTTAAAGGAAAAAAAACCTGCCCTCCCAAAAATGTGTCTTATATGCCAATGAAAAAAATGAAGACTTATGTCTTCATTGTGTTTTTTCTTTGTGGCTTTTGTGACTTTTAGTCCAAAAAACATGGTACTTGATTTGATACTTCACCAATTGTGAGCTTCTTAAGCCGATACCTTATCCAAAATCGGACATCTTGTGTCAAGGCAAAGAAATGCAATCACGTACACACAAGAAATAAGGGAAAGAGATAAATTGAAACAAAATAATCTCTCTTGGATCATCTTGAATTTCATTATAGAACTAAAACCAATCCATAGCAACTGAGTTTCAACAAACAAACAACTGCTTCCGTCTGACCGGCGTGTCAAATGCATCATAAAGCTGCAAAGTCGCTACAGCCTGACTTGTTTTATTTGGGAGGCTCTGTATTACTGAGGAAATCAAATAGACTCATGATTTGCTTCACATGCGTTAAATTCAATTTGACTCAATGGTTGTGTATAAAATAGGTAGGTCATAAAAAACAAACCGCAATCATTAAAGATGTGTAGTCACTAAAGCCTCTTTATACTGAATTTTGGATAGCATTGAAGCAATTAAGGGGTGAGCTTCAGACTTGAGGATTAGATGTGTCAAAACCTCCAACTGCCAAGCTTGTATAGGATGATGGGTTGGACATCCACACTAGGTGAATAATCGCTACTGGAACAAACTCTTCATTGGAACACCAGATTGGGGTATTTCATGGTGCTTTTTGATAGCCTAAGTATTAACCGTTGTCAGGCCGGAGGCGATGAGCACATAGAAGGGAGTTAGGTAAGCCAATTTGTGCGTATCTTTCATTCGCAACTGCTGATGCTCACGGTGCAAGCGATAAAAAATGGGGGAGGACTGTAGAATGACTGAAGAAGGAGTTTTTTTAAAAAATGGAGGAAGATGACACTGACAAAGATGGTTGCAAATGGACTTTTTGATTGCTAACCTCCATTCATTGGAGGAGGTAAGTGCATAAAAACTGGTGTGCGTGTGACAAAGCCCATATTCAACCTTGTCCATCTGCACGTCTTTATGGAAGGGAGTCTTTTAGTGGTAGAGGACAAGACTGCCTGGCAATTGTGGAAAAATGAACATTCGTCCTTCTTCAAAACAATGAGTGTGGAGCATTGTGGGACATGAAGAATGGAGTGAGGCATAAACCCACACACTTGGATGGACAGCTTCTGCAGTCACTATGAAAAGAGAACAGGGGGAAATATAGGAAGAGAAGCTGAAGAGACTACATGAAGTATTGTTCTCTTTCTGAGAATCCACATTCCATAATAAAGCCATTTAGAAACTACTCTACAATGGCAATGGACACTTGGACGGACATCTTATGTAGTCACATCATGAAAAGAGGACACCGGGAAAAATAGGAAGGGAAGGTGAAAGGACTACATGAAGTATCGGTGTTATTACTGGGCGTCCATAATCCATAATAGAACCATTTAGTAACAACAGTGTAAAGGCAACGTTCAATGTAACCATTTTAAAGGAGGCACACCATTATTTTTAAAATTTCACAAGTAATCAATATTGGTTGAGCTACTTTTTATTAAAATGTGATTGCAAATTTCAGAGATATGAATCACTATGTTGTTGTTATAAAATGAGTCATAGCTATTCATAATTAAATCAAGTGTTTAATTACAACAATATCCTTCTGTATTCTTTAGTAAAAATTGGAATACCAAATGACACTTTGAGGGTAGAGAGGAGACGAATAAAGTTAGGTTGCTGTCATTTGAATTTTATATTTTAGCCACCCACCTATGGTGTGCTTGATTTACTATGTAATTACACTCACTCACTTCACGGTAATTCCATGCAATTGGAGTTCATGAATAATCTGCTATTAGGATCCAAGTTGTGTGCAAATCCTTCAACGACATGATCTGCCCACAAGTAATCAAGTGGTGCCTGGGTGTTATAATATTAGTGGTAAAGTCTGCTGTGATGTGCCAACATGTGGTATTAAAAAAAAAATCACCTACCAGAATGACTCTGTGGAAAAACAAAGTAAATAATAACAATTGTTAACTCAAAATGGATAAAAAAAAGACTTTACAAAACTTATTCTGTGATCATTTGATAAGAACTAGCAATCATCTTTTCTCGGGATTAAAAAAAATGCATTATAAATGTCAGAATTATTTGCTTTTTCAATTTCGAAAGGCTTGTAAACATAACTAATACACAAGCAATGATTTGTGTATAATGCCAAAAGCTTTTAGGCTGATGAACATGCCCATTTCTAGGTACATGGGATTATAAACATGGACGCAGATACCCAGAAGACAGAAGGAAGTTGTGATAGACTTTTGTCAAGCATTTCCGTTGAGTAAATAAAGAAATTCACTAGCTTATCGCATCAAGCAGAATGTGCCTCTGATCAACAAGAAACAACCACTGAGCCTCTCGCCCAAAAAATCCACTAATCTGGTTAAGCTATAGCCTTCCCCAAAAAATGGAAAACTAAACAGAACATTGATCTTGTTCTTGGGTTTGATCATGGTTGTTAGAAATTGGGACCAGATCGGACCACTCTGGCTTTGGCTTTCTTGCAATGAGCCAAGCTCTGTTTCAAAATGAGAACACAACCCTCTGCTGCATTCACGCTTTTATCACTCAAACCTACTGGGGCTTTGCTGAGATACTCTGCTATTATTCTGTCTCCAGCCAACCATGAATATTAATTGTTTTGACTGAGCAAGGGCCAATCTCGTCACCATAAAAGACTAGATGTTGTTCATTATTGTCACAGAGCTGTCATCATTACAGAAACATGCCCTTATTGTCAGCTTGTGTGTGTTTATGGGTGCGCTCTCAGTGTGTGTTCTTATCCATCTTTGTCTCACAGTACACGATGCTCTACCATCGATTATATACCTTACGATTGATAAGCAAGAGAGGTGATCGTTATTTAAAAACAAAACCAACAACATGTTGCATAAATATTCGGGCCTATAGATTTAACAACAGCCTCCCAAGACCAATAAATATTGCCTGATGAAACATTATTTCACCATGTTAATAGAGCCGTATTGAAGATAATAACAGAAAACAAAAGACTAAAGCCATGTGTTGTTGCAGTCATTCCAGCTGGTGGCTGTATGATCGTGATTGGGAATGGTTGTTTGTCTCTGTGCGCCCTAAGGCTGACTGGCGACCACTCTACGGTGTAGTCGGTCTTTTGTCTGAAGTCAGCTGGGATAGGCTCCAGCAATCCTCGCTACCCTTGCGAGGATTTGCGATACGGAAGATGAATGAATGAACAAAAGATTGCCACACTTTTTGTTTATTCCCTCATTTGGTCCTTTCAGATTGACACACCTAAAAAGGCCTAAATGAAACTCTTCCACTTCCGTTGGCACTTCCTAAAAATGTAATAAGAGGCTGCACTGGGTGGAAAAAATGATTACATCAGCCCCTTTTAAAGACATCACACATGCAAGAATCAATCAGTCAGATTATCCCTTATATCGCTTTCCTTTCCAGTAAGACAACACACTTCATCTCTCCACTCTCTGTGCCGACTGACCCGAGACGTCATTAGCCACTGAAACACTTTGCACTCAACGCACAATACATCCATCACCGGTATTGTTATTCTTCCAAGACCATTATTTAATAAAGAAAACTGAACAAGTCATTAGAAGCACTGTTATTCCAATTTCTACAGTATCACTGCAGCCAAATAGTGTAATTTAGAATCTGTGACGGGGGCGGCTAAGTGATGCTCCAATGAACCGCCACAAACAACACAAGATTAGGGGATATTTTCCTTTAAAAAAATGGATGAGGCCTGTAAAAAGAGAAAATCAAGAGAAAAAAAGGTGAAATTGGTCATTTAATCAACCCTTTTCACCACATCTGAGCAATCGATGTGTATGTTTTTCCCTTTTATACCATTTGGGTGTGTTTCAAACAACATTACTAGTTAGGCATACAGTATCCCTCAAAAATTCATTAATTGCTAGAACAATAATCATGCTACGCTCACAATGACACAACCATCCATTCACAAATTGTTCCCTAATTTGATAGTTTTCTCGATACAAAAAAAAAAGTTTCTTCACTGATGGAAAAATTACAAAATGAAAAGACTAACTTTGTTTACGACTTGGAAGAAAAGCTATTGTATCTCAACAAGGACCTTACCGGGAAGATAAAGGAAACAAAGGATCAAGAAAATCCTCGTGTACTGTACACATCAGGTCAGCTATGTCACGGAATGCAAACATGGAGACGTGAGAGGAAAGAAAGACAAACCATCCAGTCTACCTTTTCAGTCTGTACATGTGACTCTTAATCCATAGCTTCTCTCTGGCTAGGTCACATGGATTCCTCCTTAGTTCTGCAATCTATGTTGATCTTGCCCAAACACACACACACACACACACACACACACACACACACACACACACACACACACACACACACAGACACGCACACACACCTACACACCACTGTGCATTCTTTCTCCACAGAGCGGATCATCCACCTCAACAATAATAACAACAAAAGTAATATTTACAACAGCAATATCCCTAGGAAAAGCCAAATTCCTTGTCACGAAGAACGCTCTGTTTGTCAATCCAATGTTTCAATTATGTTAGAATTAACAGGAAGCGCACGGTTGGTGTGAGTTTTACATTCGAGGACCAAGAATCTGGGAGTTCTCACGGTTCCGGAACGGAGACCCGGCCTTTGACGTCAATGGGCTCGTAAATTAGACAAAGGTGAAGATTACCAGGCATTTTTCTCAGAGGCCCTCATTTGTAAGAAGGGTCTTGTTACTTTATCTTGTCATGACTTAGAATATTCTTTGTGGTTGGGAAGTCTAGAACAATACTATTGTCCCCAAATGTCATGTTTTTATCTGGTGATTTGTTGTCAATCTGGAGGATTTTTTAATCTATTTTAATTGGTCAATTATTGTTTTGGGGGGAAAGACTGGAACATGGAATTTAAAAGGCTTTTTACTTTATTGTGTTGAACATTTGTTTGTGTCTTACAAAATAACCATTTTATAATTTTTGTTCTTACTTTGCATGATGAAAAGTTGAAGAAAATAGTTTTTGATAAGGATTTATCGGCTGCCACTGTCATCCAATTCATTTTACAAAAAATGACTGGAGGTGTTACAGCGCAATTGACAGCCATAGACATCCAAATTTAGATGTTTATGTTCGTCAATGACGGCATATGAGTTACTAGGTGCCACGATGATCTAGGTCAGTCCAGTGAGCCCTCATTAATCCCTGGCCCAGTCAGGTCAGCTAATGACGGCAAACGTCAAGCTACAGATGGAACACAGAAGGTCAACAAAGCTGCCTTGTCAGCAGACCTGTCCGTCCATTGTGCATGTCTGTGTGTGTGTGTGTGTGTGTGTGTGTAGTTGCGTGCACCTGTGCTCAAAGCTGCTGACTCCTGTTAGGCCCTTGCCATAAGCAGAAATCATTATAGAATCACTTTTAGCAAACAAATGCAAGTCTGGCGCCAAACCCTCCCCCCTTTTTTTTATCTTGTCTGCTGTAATATGAATTTGCAGATATAGCCAAGGGAAAAAGCTTAGAATTTCCATGTGGCAAATTCTGTTCATCACATTTCAAGAAAAGGACAAAGGAATTACATTTGAAGGACTCGAGCTTTGTCTGTAATTGATTAGTGTATGCTATAGGCTTGAAAAGAATTCCTAGTAATTGAATCAATGCTTTTTATATTTCACTGAATTTTGTGTCCTAGAGTTTTACGGAAAATGACCACCTGGGACTCTGGTGTAAGGTAGTAAATATGTTTTTGTTTTGCCCATCGATGAGTGACAGTATGTGGTGAGTATTTTCACACCTATTCAAAGGTAAAAATGTAATAAAGCATACAAATCAAAAATCCCCCGGTGTGGTAGTTTTCTCTTCTACTATTAAGTAATTGAATTGAATTGAAATGAATGCCTATTTTGTCATTATACAAGTATGATGAGATTTAAAGCTTCACCCTAAAGCGCACACAAACATAATAATAGGAATGTGGCAGTGTCACAAATATGTTTCAACCTTTGACAATATTGCTGATATAGAATTTGCTTTCCCCTGAAAGATTTATAATAAGCTACTAAAGTGTTGTTTACCTCTGATTTGTGGAGATGGAATACGCCTCCGTCCTTTTCTCACCTGCTGGTTGAAAGTGCAGCACAGAACAATTTTAAAGCAAACTCGACATCCAGCAGGTAGTCATTCTGATGAAATATTTGAAATATGACAAGAAGAATCCTGCTAGTTGTGTCTTGTGGGGAAAAAAAACATGGATAATTGACCACTCGGGTAACATTCCTCAGCAATCTGGACATTGCATTGAGTGTTTTATCACCAGCGAGTAATCACCAGTTACCCCGCAGAAGCGTCCAGTGTGCTGGATTCCTGACACGGGTGAAGCTGTCCTCTTTTCTAAAAGTAGGGTCTCTTTGCTCTAATTTCTGAAATACAAAAGTGTAAAGTAATGCTTGCACTACATTCAGAATCAAACAAAGATGTTTCTTATTTGGACAGTGCTGTCCTTCATACCACTTTTCTCATAAAAATGAAAAGAACCAGTTTTACACTTTGGTGTCAAGGTTTTCCCAATATTATTTGGTTGTTCCCATGAAGACAAAACTTTATGTTTTAATTAAATAAAACAAAAAAAGAAACATCTTAGAGATACTCCACTGCAACAGTTTAATACTGCAATGTCCTCTGAATGCAACCCTGTTTTTTGGGTCTTCAGGGGAAAACAACACAAACAATATTAGCTAAAACTAAAATATATAAATTATCCATAAAAGTAGTCACATATTTTCTATCATTTATTGTTTACTGTGCTTATAAGACCAGTGTTTGTTAATCAGAATGTATAGGGCACCAATAGAAATGCCCTATGTAAAAACAAATAGCGGAAAGGATGTCGCCGTGACCTCCAAGCAGAAGACTGTCTGGTGACGATTAGTCATGACATATTTTCTCTGATTTTTCTTCTAAAGAGTTCAGCTGAGGTTCACTCCTGCCTGGAGAGGGAGTGCCAAAAAGCGGGCCTGTCGCATTCTGAGAGGAGGAAATGTTCTGTCCTCGCCTCGGTCTTTGCATGCATGTGCACAACGTGAGTATTTAGTGTGCTTAACTGCTTTGGTGTGCAACATTTCAAAACATGATGAGGTCATCATCATTAGTGGTCTGTTTGGCTTAAGCCTGGAAAACTGGGACAACCCCCGCAATGTAAACGGAGGAGGAATTTTCTGTACTTTTATCATACATCAAGCAGTAGCGACACACAATTTTAGTGTTTTCAATACTGTTGGTAGGCCTGAGTAAACAAAGCCAGTGTATGATTTACCTTGTTTGAACTTTGGATTTACAAAACAACTCTTGAGAGATGGTGTCACGCAAAGGGCTGCTACCAATATACAAGTTGATTGTTTGATAACATTAAAAATATTATTTACATATTGACCACAACGTGATATACTCACGTGTTCCAATCAGCAATAAACATCAAATATATTTTTTGTTAGAGGACAGATAGTGGCAAACCGTACTCGTGTCATTGACGATAATAGATGTCAAATTAATTTTAACTAGAAGACTCGCAGGTAAAATGAATTGGACTTATATTACCGTCAATGACAGCCAGTACACTCATTTCAATGTGTATTCTTGTTAACCCTGCGCTCATCTTTTGATGAATTTCTGAATTACAGACGCATATCTATCTTTTCAAATAATACTCGGTTACTATTTGGGCCTCAGGCATCTCACACAGGCGTAAAAAAAGAAAAAAAAGTTGAGCATAATATATGATTTCTTTTCCATTTTCCACCCAAAATTTGAAGTCTTGTTTAAATTAACGACATTACTCTGATTCATAAATGTCAGATAATCGTCCATAATCCACATTTTCATCTTCCAAGCACCATACACACAGCTGTGAAATCAGCATCCTGGTGAACTGTTTCAAGCTTCAAGGTATACTAATGTCATAATGACAATGACATCACCCTGGGTATTTTCTCAGGCATTACCAATCACTCCTCATAACCACAAACGACATCATACAACTTTCCAGTTGATGACTAATGTGACCTTGAAGTGTGAAACAGGTGGAGTGCTGCAACACATTTAACAGATGCTGACTGGTTCTTGACAAATAATCAGAACGCTTTCTATCAGTCACTAAATTTAAACCAAGGCTGTAACGGTTCAGTTTGGTTCACTATCCTTATACATTTGAATTGAATGCTTTTATTGTAATTATAAATTATATCAGTTCTTTTCTAGGCATTTTCAGTTCAGTTTCTGACCCGCTTATCCTCACAAGGATTTTAGTGTGTGCTAGAGTCTATCCCAGTTAACTACGGGCACCAGGTGGGGGACACTCTGAATCGGTGGTCAGCCAATGAAAACACAGACCACAGTTTGGCAGTGTTTGACCGATTTTTGTGAGTACACAGTCAACAAATAAAATAGCACTTTGACATGGTCTGAATGGAATATGCAAGTAGTTTGGGTTTTACAGGGCTTGGAATGCTTCCACACTCTGACTTTCAAAGTTGTTAAAAGTGCTTGAAATTGACATTGACGGGAGAAAAGATGAGGTCACTTCCTTTGAACTTGACAATAATGTTAATGGCTTTTCACTTCAAGTTTACAAACATTCTATACCAGCAACTTTCATGTGTTTTTGCTATCTAACAAATGGCAGGTCATAAAGTTTGTGTTTATCATCCCCTCGTTGCCAAGAATACCACCATTGCTACCAGACCATAAAAAACGAACAAAAGTTGACAATTGTTTAATGAAAATTATTCATTTGGTTTGAAAAAGGTTGTTCAAACTAAGGCCCATGGGCTAAGTCTGCTTGCAGCAAATGATAAAAATACCATTAGCCAATGAGTTAATACTTTATTATTATTATTTCACAACTGTGTTTTGTCAAAGCCATTTCAGTCTGAATGCAGGTTAAAGTTGTGCAATGGGAATGTTTTTGACAGACGGGAAGGAAGAAATAGTGGGGGAAACAAAAGGAAATAATTTATACTCCTTGCAATGCTCTGAACAGTTTCCAGCGTTGGGGCTATATATATTCAACATCTTTGTTAGTGACTTTATTTAAATATAGCACATAATTACATACCTGAACTGAAGAACACAAAGCACCTGACAACAGAACAAAGATTGCACACTTATGGCCTAAGCCCAGACACAAGTATACAAGTGTTATAATTAATATCTTCATCAATTAATTCATGGTTAAAAATCATTCACAATGCAAGTATAACTGTTCGTCTAGCCCCTATTGGCTAAAATACTGTGGATGAAAAGGACATAGTTCTTATTATTATTACTTATTAAAAGCTATTGAAGGTCCAACAAAGAAGAACATATTTCATACATTTTCACATCCCGTGGAGTTGACGCGAGGAAATTGTGGTTTGTTTTTTTTTGTCCACAAAGCATTCTCTTTAATTATTTAAGGACAGTCATTACAAGGACAGTCTAACCACCAAGACAGTCATTTTGGCCAAAATATGACATTTTACTCTGTCTCGGAACATGAACAGAAATTCCCCCAATTAAGTCATTTTTCTCGGTCCGAGGATGTTGCCACGCTCCCTTTGTTGCTTGTGTTCCCAATATTTCATTAAATGTTGTTATATATATATATCTAGTTGTCAACATTAACCCAAGAGGGCATACTTTCCACTGGCCAGTGACACAATACAATGTGTGCTATGTATGTTTTAGTTTTAGTGTCTTTAAATCACAATGACACTATATATTGTAACTCTAGAGTTTTGTTATTTAGCGCGAACATGGGATATAAAATTGAAGAATTATGGCAATGGCCTACACACTGCATAATCATTTATCCACTGGGATTTTATTTATATGTCCTGGGTCTTAATTATCCTGATGTACTGGAGCGATGGATTAGCCTCGTGGAATTGTTGATGACCATCTGCCTGTCTGTCCATCTTTTGTCAACCTTTCCTAATCTCTTACACATGGAATTAAAGTTGAACTAAAATGTCAACTCTCATTATAACATCTGTTGACAGTTCATCATAACAGGGTAGACCTCCAGTTTATTTCTTTTTAATGCCTTTTTTTAAAACATGCTGTATTAGTTAGAAGGACAAACACCTAATAAATCTCAGTGTTGAAAACTAATAAGGTACAATTTCCCTTCTGTGGATGGTAAACACCACAGTAAGACCAAGGGTGAGTAAATAAGTAACATGATGTGAAGTGCAGTTCTTTTCATTTCTGGCATTATGTGTGTAGTCTCTTGTATCGCAGTTTTTGCCACCGGCTCACACTCTGCTGACAGCAGTTTTCCATCTAAGCAGGTGTGAGGTCCACCCAATACAAATGCGTAGGTCAACGAAGCCTGCATTGTTTACAAAATGGCAAATATATCATTGTGTTTTGATGCAAAACAAAAAACGTAGATCTACCTGAACCTTCTGTACTTGACAAAACGTAAGAAAGATTAATATTTGCAGAATAGGATGGAAATCCTGGTAAATGCTGAATCCGATCACAAATGTAGGCAATGATATTTGTTACCTGAATGCTTTCATGAGGTTCAAAAATAAATATATATTACTATTGCGGGATTAGTTTCAGACTGGACTCGATCTGCTCTAATTCATCGGTCTCCGACGTCCACCCACAAGTCTCCATCCACACGTTTCATTTCGAGATTGCTGTGTATAATGCTGCGAGTGCAATTTAGCGTCGCTGCTAAATGACAGATTAATCACACTGGCGTGAGCCCATGTAATCCGATTCCTTTCAAATTCATTCTGCATGTGCAAAGCGTGTGTAGGCTTTGGTTTTAGGCACACATGAACGAACACATAGCATCATCCGACTGAAATGCACAGAAAGCAAAATAGTATGCACAATTGAAATTGACGCATTTGTGAAATGATTAAACTAATGGTCTTATCTTTTGAGAACCTGCTCATCAAATTACAATGAGTACAATTTAGTTATGCCTAAAGGATAACATTACGGGAAGTAGGTTGTGATTTTCTTGCTGATTGCTTTTCAGAGTTACAAGTAGGTAAGAGGTTTTTTGTCATTATTATTGTGGTTATTTACTGCAGTCCAAAAAATACACTACCTTCAATTTGTAGCACCTTTGCTTTTTTTAAAAAAGGTCAACAGGATAAGTCAATATGATACAACCCCACTACTACAATAATAAATTATTTAATTATTTTCTGGCATGTCCGCCTCGCATTTCTGTGATTAAGATTCTGAGCTTTGTGTGTGGAGTTTCTATGTTCTCCCTGTGTCTGTGTGGGTCTTCTCTGGGTACTCCGGTTTCCTCCCCCATCTCCAAAACATGCACCATAGGACAATTAAACCAAATCTGGGTTTACCTTGCCTATTGCCCTTAGTTATAAGCTCCAGCACCCCCAAAACTCTTGTGCGGATAAGCGGCTTGGAAATGAATGATTTTTTTAAATACCCATTTCTGCCCATCAAATTTAACTCGAGTAATATTTTTAGTGATTATTTTCCATGGATTATGTTTGAATATCAGTAGAGAAAACAACAAATCATGAAGCCATTCTTGCCTTTGTGATATGTACTGTACAGCTCTTTTCAATATCAGTCAATATTAGACTATTATTTTTTTTTCAATAATTAAACATGGCAGCTTTTTCTGCCCTGCGATTGGCTGGCCACCAATTCAGGTTGTTCCCTGCCTGGTGCCCATATAGTTAGCTGGGATATGCTCCAGCAACCCCCGCGGCCCTTGTCAGGATAAGCAGTATGGAAAATGAATGGAAAAAAAAAATAAAGATGGTAAGCTGGTTGAACACTCTAAATTGCCCCTAGGTGTTATTGTGAGCCTGAATGGTTGCCCGTCTCCTTGTGCCCTGTGATTGGCTGGCCACCAATTCAGAGTGCTGGTGCCTGTACTTAGCTGGGCTAGGCTCCAGCACCCCCCTGCGACCCTTGTAAGTGATTCAAAAAAATGAATGAATGTGGATTATTAATGACTTCCAGAACAGGAATATTATTCTGTCCACGTATCATATTCATCACTCTGGAACTACAATCATGTTTTCCAGACGATTGTTTTCCCCTGGCTCCTCTCCTCCGCCCATCGACCTGCTCGACAATCGACTCAATTCCTCCTTCCCTGGCTCTCTCGCTCTCCTCTCTCTCTCCTCTCTCTCTCTCTCTCTCTCTCTCTCTCTCTCTCTCTTCTCTCTCTCTCTCTCTCTCTCTCTCTCTCTCTCTCTCTCTCTCTCTCTCTCTCTCTCTCTCTCTCTCTCTCTCTCTCTCTCTCCTCTCTCTTCTCTCTCTCTCTCTCTCTCTCTCTCTCTCTCTCTCTCTCTCTCTCTCTCTCTCTCTCTCTCTCTCTCTCTCTCTCTCTCTCTCTCTCTCTCTCTCTCTCTCTCTCTCTCTCTCTCTCTCTCTCTCTCTCTCTCTCTCTCTCGCTCGCTCGCTCGCTCGCTCGCTCACTCGCTCACTCGCTCCTCGCTCACTCGCTCACTCGCTCACTCGCTCACTCGCTCACTCGCTCACTCGCTCACTCGCTCACTCGCTCACTCGCTCTCTCGCCCAGCAAAACTCGCTTCGCTCAGTCAGTCCTCTGCAACTTTTGCCGACTCCCCACTTCCACAGATATGTCGCACAATAGCTGAAAGTCAGCCTTCGGTCGCGGCACGCTCCGGGAGCCCTCCCCCCCCAAAAAGCTGCAAGCGGGCGCAGGTGTGCTCGCCGGGACTGGTCATCGGAACCACCGCTTGAAAGACGCCCCGGTCCGGATGGGAATTAGGAGTCTTTTCCCTCACTCATGAAGCGGGCCAGTAATGCAGGAGACCGACGCGGTGCTCTCGTCCCTCGTTCAAGATGGCAGATTTTGATTGAGTTTTAAGCGGACATCTCCATTCCTCGTTTGCCATGAATGACGCGAAGCCTTGCACCGATGGCCCCTGTATACGAAGGTAAGCGCACGAAAAAAGGGAGATCCAGGGGGGGTCACGTCTGCCTTGTCTTTCTGTCAAATCATTTAAACACGCCTCAACTCAACACACGCTCACATTTGGAGGACGACCTGAATCTTTTGAAATAGAAGTCCGACGATGCTGTCAGGCGATTCTACACGCTTTTTCCCTCTTCCCCAGAGGAGTCATTATGTGTGCAAACACCTGCTTAAGAGCCAACCTGTGCCCTTCGAATGAATGGAAAAAGGCACACGTAACGATTGCTTTCACCCTAATCCTAATTTCTTTGTTTTGTAACACATCCATGTGCCGTAGAATCTAGAGAACCGTGGGCATATGGTCACGCTGGTTGGTACCTTCCCGTATCGATTCCACTATAAAAAAAGAAGAATAATTTCATATTTGCTATGGCTGCGGCGACATGTCCGTGACTAATCCCGTTGGATGCCGCCCCCTTGATGCTCATCCATTTGCTGTCACTTAAAGGGCTTTAAAACAAAAACAAACAAACAAAAATAAAACACTGATTGTAATTGGCATCAAGTGTTCAGCTTTGACGTACGATCGATCTCGATCTCAAATGTGTCGTAAATAAATGCAAATCAACGCAATTGGTTCACTCTAATTGCTCGTAGAAACAGCAGTTGTGGAAAATGAGTCGCTTTATAATTTGAAATCGTCATATTGCTACTACTAGCCTGAATGCTGTAAAAGAAAGATGGGGAAAAGAAACTCTTTGGAATATTCTTTGATGAAGTGGTGCACACCTGCATTCTTATCGGAGCCTCATGCAAACCAATGCGTCACCAAGCAAATAATGAGTCCAGATGTCTCTAATATTTGTTTAGCGTCATGTGCAATATTTTTACAGTTACTCTGTAGTCCCTCTGCTGGCATCAAATGGAAACTCTTTTTTGTAATTTTTATATTATTTATATTAATCCCATTCACAAGGTGTGCAAATGGTAAAGAGATCTTCCTGAACCAGAATTGTGAAGGCTACACATTGTTTAGTGTCAATTATATGCCCCTTATTAACTTATATCTTGCCACTGATATATTAAGTACAACCCGTTTAAGTTGGGAGGCATGAATTCTTATGAATTCTTAAGTTACAATGCCCTTGATCATTGGCTGCCAGTCAATCCCAGTCAAAATGGGTTAAATGTCTTATGTCGTCAGTGGTATTCAATGTCTTAAAATTGCAACTGTATTTAATAGGTTTTTTTTCCATTTGGGGCGACGACGACCCTTTGAGGCACAGGTTTTCTCACATGAAGAGGAAAGTTGAATTTGAGACGCCTGTGGAAAAGGTAATTAGTGCAAATTACATTGCCGGCTTTCCTCTTCGCCTCCGAGAGGGAAGAAAAGGAGACACCAGGGGGAATTGATTACCTTTCCTGTTCCCCTCAAAGTTGGAGAGGGCTGTTATGTGCAGTCGCCGTGGAAATGACCAGAGTCTCTTTTGGAAACAACATTTTGGAGGGCCTTATAATGGTGATTACCCCCCAGCCCACCCCCTTGGCAAGAGGACAACTATTAACCTAAACATGTAGGATCCGTTTCCTCTAAATGTGTCAGTGGACTACAGACATTTTGTGTCAAGACTTAAAACTAGAGATAAAGTGGGGTGTATTTTAAATTGAATAGATTAAGCAAAAACTATATCATGTCAGATGCATTACATAAACAGTTCTGAAACTTTGAAACCATTTTTCGGGTGGTGTAAGTGCAGTTCAAAATGTATTGAAAGCTTTATTATTATTGCTGTTGACAAAACATTTTCCGATAATTATTGTCCAAGTCCACCTCCAAAGCTGCAAAGATATGTTAAATTGAATTAGAAGGAATCTTTGCAGTTTTTTACCTTCAAATTTTCATCATCCTTTTGATTCAGGATGTTGCCTGCTAAGATACAAAAGAATACATGGAATAAAATGGTTTGTTTCTCACTTATTAACCATTCTACTTGAGCATTCCAGTTTTTTGCTTTTGTCTCTGTTTCTCTTACCTTCCCATTGGTTCCATTGTGTTTGCCTTCAAGATTATGTAGATTGCGAGTCATTATGTGTTGACAAAGTTAAAATAGGGTCGTTGGCGTGACAGTTTTCCTCTGTGAAGATCATTAGTTCATGACCAAACGGGTGGGTAAAGTGTGACTCAGATCCTGCTAAGAAAGAAGGCAGTGACTGGCAATGCAGTGTCAGAGGCAGATTGATGTTTGGTTAGTCCAGCCACAGTAACCGATGAGGCTTTTTACCTTATGTGAGCAAATACAGTACAAAGGGGAACATTGCTAGAGGGAATTTACCCTGCTGTGACTTGGAAGGAAGTTTCTCCTCATAGGACAGGGTGACTTTCCCAGAAATGACTCTAAGCTCCATCTCCCTCCTTCCTCTGCTCACCCTGGTTGGGAGTCATTTGATTGATTTCTTCCTTATAGGGCGTGACCCAGACTCTCGGTCCAAGGTCAGGCCTTTTTAAATGTTGATTAGAAATGCAGGAAAAGCTCTCTGGGTGTTCAGAATCTGTGGTTGGGTTACGTCTTTTTTGGATGACTCCCAGTCGTTCAGGCTGGTATGTTCAGTCCCTAGGGACGTAATACAACAAAATAGCTTGCCCGGAACAGAAGTCACCTGGTCGTTACGGGAACAGAGAGTCAAAGTGGCAGAAAAAATATTGCTGTACTTTGTAGTAAGTAATATGCTTTGAAGTTGTGTTTACACTCTTCCGGGAAAGACTTTGTGCTTGTTTTTGTGTGTTCAACCATTATTTTGATGTTTTTACAAGTTTATCTCCAAGGTGCTTAATCAGATTTCTTATTCTTCCTCACCAGATAGATCAACGCAGAATAGAAAAGGGTCCTTTGTGTTTTTACAATTTTGTTCACTTAATCTCTTTTTGTTTTCATGTGCTGTTTTGGTCAGGTTGGCGACCTGTTGACTTTTCAGTAGAGAGCCATGTCGGAAATAGTGAAATTGTACAGTATAGTAGTTGATAAGGTATAAATCATTATTAGTGCTTCTACTGATTTGTTCTAAACAGTCAATAGAAGAAGGGGTGTCGTGGTTCTGATGGTGTGTCATCAGTAGATGAATGATTATATCGTGTCAACGCACTTTGAGTGCCGTGACAGTAGAAAGGTTATAAAAGTAATTAAGTCCATTTACCACATTTGCACATTTCTTTGCAATTCTAATGTATTCTAATGGTTGAGCACTCTCAAAATAGTTTTCAGGAAGTTTCGGGAAACAGACGAGGTCAGACTGCAGAAAAGACACCAGGAAGTCCAATCTTAAATATGAGCAGTGATGATTTCAAAAGTTTCAACTTATCGTTTTTTTTTACCCGTAGTACTTAAACGGAAACTTTATTCAGATTATTTCTGTGACTTTTCACATCGGCTTGAAATACTTTAGGTTTTTTATGATCCCCATGCTCTCTGTAGTCACTTCAGTCTACATTTTAGTGCTCCTGAAACATTTTGCAGACCTCTGAAAGCGTGGCTGTCTCGACCACATCAGTTGCTGACACTTCATTTAGATCAAAGTAGAAGAGTGAGTGTTTTGAAGGCCCCATTTTCTCCTTTTGTGCTGTTGTTGATGCGTGGTGTCACTCTGGAACAGCTGCTTCTGGCACAGAGTAAAAGTAATAGAACCCAGTAAAGAGAGGCAGGTTGGACATCATACCAGATACCAGTATAAATGAACAAAAAGTATATATTTTAATAAGAAAAGGAGGGTTTGCGAGATCAATGAAATATTTTCTCACACTTCAGTGATCAAGAAAAACATAGGATTATGACAGCTTCTAATTTAAACTTTGCATATGCACCTAATTATGTGACCATGGACACAGTTTTTGAAAAGTAGAAATTTGCTTATCAATTCATGATAGTAAGTTACAACACATTTATTAGTTTATTTATTTTGTGTCCACTGGGAAAATGATGATTACATATGGATTGCTTACATTTATCTGTGTGTACTTTGTTTTCGGATGGACTTGTACCATTTAGGAACTATTTTCTGTTTACCAGGCAACCTCCTTCCCCTTAGAAATGTATGCCTTTGTAGTTCAGGCATCAGGACAGTTAAGAGAGGATATATCTGATGAATGTTGTTCTTTGACTCTGAATGTGATACCGTCAGTAACGGCTCAATGGTATAATTAGCTATGGTCTGACTTATCCTGTGCTTTGATATGAGCCACAGTTCAAACAAAGAGTTACATGCTACCTCATGAAAGTGAGTGAATACAACCTTTTGTTGGGCCCATTAGGTAACAATTACACAGTGGTTCTCAAACTCAGTCGTACAGAAGATTGAAACTCAAACCCCACTTTAGGACCTGTTGGGATAAATGCGTATTTAGTTGAGTGAAACAAAAAGTTCTTAAACCTGAAACGAACATGATCAAATATTAGGGTATCAAATTTATTTCCCATTGGGGTACATTCTGTACCGTTCTCAGATTGGACTGTAAGTGTTCCTCATAAAGTCTTTTCTTCATTTTCATGTGCTTTCAAACATCCACAGCAGTGGAGCTGCTTGTACGTTGAGCTGTGGCATAATTGGATAACGTCTCGCTACGGCAGCTGTTGGGCTGCATTATCGGATTTGTCGCTTGCATGTCTTCAGTGCTACACATTACACCATTAAAAATGATATTGTTGTGTGTTGGGAAATAGAAAGATCCATTCTTTGCTGTCGCCATAATTTTCGGCTTTGACAATTGTTTTTCATTCACTCATTGATTGCCATTGAGGGTCAGTGGATGTCCAATGTATTTTTACTGTATTGTCAGCCCTCACAGATCAAATGGGTTTGACATCTTTTACCCTCTCATAATGGTGACATTTTCAGGGTTTCAATAACACATTGCAGACTTCTAAATAGTACTTGTTTCATGATGAGTTTGCTAGTGAGCCTCTCGATTCTCACATATAGGCGATGTTAGGCTACCCCACCCCCTACACTTATCTATTATCGGTCCCTCCATCCAGCTCTGTTTGTTGATAAACTAAGAAGCTACTGGCCAGCATGCATGGTGCCTGTGTGATTTTAGCAGCTGCCCGATTGCCACATTGTACGGCACAAGTAGTTTGTGTGCACGTGTGTCAGTTTGATAAGCTTCTCTGTTAATCGTGCCCATCCCACCCATTAACTTTCGTTCATCGTCAAACATCGGGTTGTCCGCATTGCTTTGTTCCATCACTAATCCCCCAGACGTCAACTTGAATTTTGGTATGCATTGTGCCAATTCATAATCCCATTGTTTTTCTTGGCTACCCATTTTTCACGCCCTTCTCTGAAAGGAGCTGGAGCCTATCCCAACTGACTTGGCCAGACGATCGTAGGGCACAAGGAAATCGACAACCAATCACACTCAGAGACTCAATACTAGGGGCAATTTAGAGTTTCCAACCAGCCTTGCAGGTTATTGAAGTGTGGGAAGAAGCCACAATACCTGGAGAAAACCCACACATGCCCAGGGAGAACATGCAAGCTCAGCGCAGTGAGGGCCAACCTAGGAACAAACCCTCGATCCAGAACTGTGAGGCCGACACACTAATCACCAGGTGTTGACTAATTTGCAACAAAGAGCAAAGCCGATGCAGGTTCAGGTAAAAATTATTCAGTGCAATACAAGTTTCACATAGAAACAAACCAGATTTGAGAGAATTCATTGGAAAAAAATTGCCACACCCCTTAGAAGGATATGGAATGTTGTAAAAAGATGGAAAAACCCACAGTGACAATTGCTTCAATCTTGCTTTGTTTAGTTGTGTTGTATTTTCATTAATTGGGGGCACAATGTGAGCGTGAATGTGTTGCAGCAGTAAAACACATTCAAAAACAGCCGTTAAGTGTGGTGTTAGTTAAGTGTGGCGCTTCTTGTTTAACAAACATCATTTGTTTCTTTGGTATACAGTTGTATTTGAATTTTGCCCTGGTCTTGTGCATTAAATCCCTTCTAATCAAAAAGATCTAAAAGATGAAATTGTTTGCATGTTATCCCTGACAGAAAGCATTATATACATTCATCCTGTGAGGGCTGTAGTTAATTTACTCTTTAGTTTTACTTTTCTTAACGCGGTGAGACACTACTGAAAAAGGTCAAATTGTCTCCTTCCAACGTGTTGCCCAGGTTCCTTTTGCTATGAACTCTTCTCCATATCAGCACCCCATTACTGGATTTCATCTCTTCTTGCACAAATTCACTCAGGTGGGTTTGTATTATTATCATGTATTATTATCCTTATGCCATCGGATCACCCAAGATGCATGTTAATGGCAGCTCTAAACTGTGCTGTCAAGCCAGTTCTTACTTCAAAGTCGGAGGATTGTTGAGGCGAGCCGACCGCATGGCTCTGCAAACCGTTCAACCCAATACCCCCGCTCCCCTCTTTGCGTTTGACCCGAGACACAATGACACAATGAGGCGCTGAGATGGGGAATGACATAGGCTGAAAAGTCTGCAGGAATAAAAAGAGGTCAGTAATGGAGTGGGATTGCGAGATGAAGCCCCTCTCTCCTGCCTCTGGAGCACTGGTAGAGGTCAGAGGTGGAGGGTTTTAAGGCGGGGGACTGTCACCAGATTCGTTGACCCTTTCCTCAGTTTGGCTGTCTTTTTCCTACATCTGGAATCTCCTATGCTTTGTGATGGAACAAAGCAATGGCTTGCTCCCACATGCACAGCAACATTTCACTGTGCAAGAAGTATATTCACAAAAAAGGTCTAAAGTTAAACTGCAATGAATCTAGCAGGCCTGTGCATATCATGATCACCACAAATATATATCAGAATGTTCGTGATGACAGCAACTGGCAACTTGTGTCCCTTAAAGCGCCGTTCTATCCTGCTAACAATCTTTGGAAACGGCGCCGTTTACCAAGGGCTGAACTAAAAGTGACCACATGAGGTCCAAAGTTACACATATGGACCTATATCGTATGTATAGATGTAAATGATGCAGTTTAAGCTATTTAGACAAGCATTTTCCACCCACGAGGCTGACTTTGGCTGCTATTTTTTCCTATAAGGACGCAAGAAGTATGTTTTTGCAGGCTGAATCATTGTACTGAGTCTGCAAACTTTATTGCCTATGCTTTGTTCTACGAGACACTGTCATGTTGATTAAGGACACGTGCCTGGCTAAGTTAATTGGCGAATGTGTCTGTCGAAATGATATGGTACGGAAACATGGACAGCATGGAAGAATGGGGAGTTTATAAAAGAGGACATTTAGGCAAGGCGGTGGTCATTTTAACTCATTCACTTGACAGCGATAGATGTCTAATCCATTTGAACTAGATGCCCATCCTGCCAAATGAAAATGTATTTTCCACTTATTGATATCAATGTCAGTGAATGAGGTAATTTAAACGCATATGGAGGGGTACTTGCACTAAGGAGGCAGAAAAATACAAGGGCCACCCAATCATGTATGTAATCTTGGTGGAGCTCAAAGAAACACTTGACGCCCTTTGCTGAAATATCACATACTCTTGTCACTTGGGAAGGCATGTGTAGCATCCACACTCCGTATTTGATTCGGTGGGGAGGTGGAGGGCTGGGGGCCCGGAAGACCACATCAGGGACATATAAAGCGTATCAGCTCAAATGTGAGACACAGGGTGGTTGTGTAGCTCTTTAAATGGTAAATTCAGTTTCCTAATATCAACATTTCTTATAATCCAACATGTGGTAGCTTTTCTGGAAGATATCCCACTTTTAAGCATGAGAGAACCTGAGCGACAGATCCAATAATTCGCTGTGAATTAAACCTTGCCACTTCTACGACATGGTTCTTTGTCAGTTTTCTGTTTTGGAAATACAGGAAGCCAAGGTGCTGTCTCGTGTGGTTTCTATTCAGGTTGGACCGGTTCCTTACTTGTCAAGGATCACCATGAGGTTTCAAAGGGGTGGAGCTTTCCATTTATTCCTTTGGGTGTTTTTTAGGATGGTGATTTAATGCGGATCCGACATACAGTTGAGGAGCGCTTGAAAAACTTTATTGCTTGTGATGCATTTGAGGAGTGTCAGGAAAACCAAGTCTGTAGGTTGTAGGAATTTTCTCTAACCTACTGATAAGTCCTTCAGAATGATACTTCAGACCTGAAAAATATGCAAACACTATCTTTATTAACTGAGCATGTCTAAACGATGACGAGGTTGATTCGTGTTTTGTGTTTTGATTGGTTTCAATTTCATTTTGCTAAACCAATCAATATATCAATGCAGAAAAAAAAAACTACAATAGACCATGTTGCAATATTGGTCAGCAGTTCTTCCTCCCATTTGAGGTTCTGGCTCCAGACTTCTCGCTTTGCTTGGATGGACTTTTCCAAAGCTCCGTAAATGAAAAACAACATAAAAAGCCAACATAGAGTAAAATATAAATCTTCCATATGTTCTTTCTTCACTGTTATTTTTTTGTTCCCAATTCAGGCTACGAGGGGCCATTTCTTCTTTTTTCAATGTACCATTTTTGTCCCCAATTCAACCTACGATAGGCCACTCATCCTGTAAACATAAGGAATAGAGGGAAACGTGGCTCCCATTGATTGTATATGCAGGCAAGAGTGTCCTTGTGAAGCTGTCAGCATCATTGTATGCGACGTTGCTTGCATGTCATTGCCTTTGAAATGCTGTCCTATTAAAACTTCACGTTGCAGGAACCAACACGCGGTCTTTGTTCACTTTCACAGTGTAACCTCTTATGTCTTTCAGCAGCTCATATTACGCAAAATGATGTGCCATACCGCTTTTCAATGCCTTTTCTTTTTCTGTTATATGCTTCCGCCCATGATGTCGACCACTCATGCCTTTCCATGTGTTGAAGTGCAGCTGTTAATGTTGATCCTGAGCGGAAGTGTGATAGAGAGACTCGGTTCTCATGTTTTGTAAATGATAAGTGTTATGTGTTATCAGAGGGCCTTGCCCAAAGAGCTAGTGTAATTAAGACAGCACACAATTTAATGTTTGCAGAAATATTTGCTTGGTCTAAGTGTTGGTAAATCTTAAGCAGGGAAGGTGCATGGTATGTTTAACTAAGTTAATTGCTTCCTGCTTACCACTTTGGGCTGATATTTTTGTTTCTGGTCCTCCACCAGCAGAAGTTTCATCGTAGATACAATCCTCAAAGCAAAAGCTATTTTGATTCACCTAAAATTCCATGAAATTTGTGGAATTGATATCTGTGACTTGACTTTATCTTATTCTCCAGGAGTCACAAAGTTGTAAACGAATAGACAGAAGCTGTTCCCTGCCACCTCAGGACCAAAAATAGTGTAATCCCTTTCGCCGGTCGTAACTTTTTATGTCATTCACCACCAACCAGGAAATGGTCCGCTGAGATCCGGATGGACAAACGAACAAAGATGAACCTCCCAATTAAAAGCAAGAGTGTTCAAGTGACACATTTCTTGAATTCTCCTTGGTTCTGTTTTTATGGCCCTTTGAGGGGATAGAAGTCACATGTTGTTCTTTGTACATTTGCAACACGTGTGATCTGACTAATAAAAAAATCCAGCCTCAGCAGCTCAACGACCATCAGTTAAGTTTCTGACCTCCTAGTATAAACAAATCAAATGTTTTCTCTTACGATAGGCATTTTATGGGTACACTAAAAAGAATTGCAGTAGCCTTATCTTTCCACATTTCCTGTGTAGGTGGACTTCAAATTATATCCAAAAACTCTATACCAAAGGTGTGTGTGTGTGTGTGTGTGTGTGTTTGGACTTATTCTCTCTATGCGTGAGAAAACACCACAATGATTTGTAATGGTTTACACATTAATGCATTTTCTCTTTTTTGGGAAGTGCACACATGCAGGACAGAGTTGACAAGTGTCAACTTTATTGCAAGAATTATTAAAACATTGTATAATTGCTTTGCTGGGTGTCCTTTTGCAAGATGAATCTGCTCCCCTTTCTGTGGCTTTTAAGAGATTTGAGGGAACTCGCACGGCCTGATGGAGCAGCAGTCAGCATGTCAGAACCTTGCTGGAAGCTTGTATGATGCATTGCACTATAAATAAGCAAGACATGAGAGGGCTAAAAAAGTAAACAGGATGTTCAATAATATCCACAGGCAAGTGAGGGCGCTTGTGCAGAGTCAGAATTTGGCACTCGTTTCCTTTATATGGACAATATGATGCTCAACAGTTGACATCAGTTTATTCATTTTATTTACTGATTAAATGCTGCAGAAGAGCCAACTTCAACCTAGAATATTGAAATGATTGAAAGGAAAGCAGTCTAAAAAGCCCGCCAGCTATACTTTACAGAAAAGCATACCTTACGATGAGCGGTGAAGATGAGAGATGTTTCACAGAAACATTCTTTTCAAATCCTTCTTTTCTACTGGTATTTAGCGGAGGATTGAGCCTGTTTCATCTATAAAATCCTGTTTTTAATGAAGTCTCAGGCAGCTTGGAAGTTTTGTCCGCATTAATATCAGCCGAAATGTTTATGGCCATGTTTCAACTTAAATGGTGCTGCTGTAATGGCACCGAAACCTTCTATTGATAACGATTTGGTATTTATTGGTAATATAGGCAGCATGGTGATAATTGTATCATCTACTTAAATTATATGGCATCATGCCAGCCCGGCACTTGATAAAAAGCAATGTTTGATACCACTTTAAAAGATAAAAAGATATTTAAAAATCATATAAGAATCCCTGCCTCTTTACCCGAGAGTACTCACCGATCGTGCCAATATATTAGTATGAATTTATTACATGTCAAATTATTTTACTTTACCTCACAGTGGATGATGGTCTCCAAATTCAATATTAATTAGAAAATTCTTTGTAGATGAAAATAAGTCAAATCAATGACTACTAAAACCTGGATGCCCCACATCTCTGGCCTTTGCAAGTTGTCCAAATATATGCAGTCAAAATCTCGACACGACTGTTGTTTTTGGCTTATCTCCTAGGTGATGAATGTTGTCTCATTTTGCACCTTTTCAATATGGTGCAAGCAGAGCCTGGACCACTTGCTGCATTAGTCATATTTACAGGGAATACAGGGAATAATATTTTGTGTTATGGATTTGAACTATACACCAATTTTACAAAAACAGCTTTGCACGGTAAAATAAAACCTGAAGTTGGGAAGCATAGTGTCTGTTTCTTTAGTTAAAATTGAGTATTTACATGATTCTTCATCGTTTAGTGTTTAGTTGATACAATGAATTAAACTATGCTAACAGAAGCAGGTCATAGCATAGTTATTATTCTGATCATCATCTCCCAAACTCAGGTTTTCCCTCGCATGGTATGTTGCCCTGATCCTCCCAAAAGAAGATTAACAGCCCCTGTCAGAGAAGTAATCTTTCTGAAAACATCAACTATTACCATTTCAACATGTTGCCGGAGAATCAGTGGAAAATGAGTCTCGAGAATCCTTAATTGCAATCTGTTTGTTTAGGTATAGTTCATGCCTCATCTTTGTCAATTTGTAGCAACTTAGTCTTAACTTCAGTTAAAACTCAATACACTGCAAAAAGCCGTTTTAAGCAAAGGTTACTTCTAACAGCACTGTGGGTCAAATTCCAAAATAATCAACAGATCTGAACTTTTCATGAGGTTCGGGTGCTGTGCTTACCCAAACAAGTATAATTAGTCACTTTGTTGCTTCTGTGTGTGTTGTCATGAGATAACATTCCAGCCATTAGACCTCTTACTGTTGGTTCATGCAATCACTTATTTGTGCTTCATAGGTTTTAACACTGCACTTTGTTTGTACTTTTACGTACACAGCCGAATGAGGGGAAAAAACACTTCTGGACACATGCGTAAAACACATGTCTGTTTTTGTCTGTATTTGTAAGCATCCACTTCTAATTCCTGTTCTTAACCAGTTTAAAGGAACTTGTGTGGCCTTCAGTTCTTTGCATCATGCAGCCAATATCAAGTGAACTCTTTGACCACAGTGTTACATCTAAATAAAGTCAAACATTTCCGCCTTGATGCTGGTTAACATTTTCAAGAATGAGACCTGGCAATCTCAGTGTCCGCCGCCCACCCCCTTAGTGTCCGCGCTTGTGATTATCCGGTTTGGCTTTCAGTCACATTCAGTTGACGCCACTGAATGACGCAGCCCATCATTCAAATTATATTTAGAGAAAAGTACAGGCACAGGAATTAGTAATCCAAGAAGTGACATCTGGCCTTCCGAGCTTATGTGATTAGTAGTCAGCCTTGCCCCTAATAGCCTCACGGACGTTCTTCATTACCATGCTAGACAATCCATACCTGCATAACATACTCTGGTAGGTGGACCAAAAATACACCGTGATGATCATGCAGCAACAGGAATATAACAAGCTTTAAAATGTAATATCGGACACATGGACGTGCCACATGAGCTGTAACACTTGTCAAGCTTACTGTAAATCCTCTAACGTGCACTACAGTTCCAATCCATCAGCATTAGGACTAAAACCAGATGACTGCAGAGATAGCAGCAATGTCCAAGGGAAGCACAGAATATGGAACAAAAAGAGTTTGCTAGAATATAAATGAAGCAATGTCAAATAGAGGGCTGACAGCTTTTTACTGAATGTATTCTGAAAGCCCCTCAGGACAAAGCAATGAGACCTTTCCCATAATTCCTGTTCATACAATAGATTCCATAAATATGCATGCTTTCACTGATACTTAAATGTAATGTGAAATGTATGGTTTAGCTCCTAAGTGCCCAAAATGTGGCAAGCTGACAATGAGTCATCATGAGATACGTTTTCTACTTTGTGCTTCTTTTTAAAACTAACAAATGCAGTGGAAATGTTCAACTGCCTTATAGTGACGTGGGTGGCCTGAGTTTTAGTTGATGTTAACAAGTATGGTTCCTCTAAAGAGTTACTGTCAATTCCTCAGCAATGAAACTTAATTACGTGTGAATGTAGCCGTAGCCAGGTGGAAGCTCTTATTTTGTTTAGAGTCCACCAATAGAGCCTAATGAAAGTGTACGGAATAATTATGAGCTGCATATAATCTTCTGTGTGCTGTGATAATCATTTCAATGCCACAAACAGGCCTGTTTGCAAAGGAAGGGAGATAAAGAAGTGACTATTTTTGGGCAGTTGTTTGCTTTTGCTTACTCTAAGGCATCTTGTTCCCAACAGTTAAGTGCACAGTTGTGCAGTTTTGCTTTTGTTTTGTTGTCTTCAGGATCTGTGGTTGAGATAGAGTTCAGTTCCTTTCTGCTGCTCTTATAGCTTTCTGTACAAAAATGTCTTTCCCTGCAAAGTGAGTTACTGTGTCCCAATAAATGCAGTAGGCATGTGGAGCAAAAGAGGAAATTGCAATTCCTTGGGACTTTTGTTTAGGGGTTAGGGTTAATAGTACTGTTTGTAAGAATGATACATGTTTGTGTCTCAGTTTCTCATGTCGTGGGTCATTTTAAAAGTGTCTGATCTTTTATTTTCCTTTTTGGTACCTTTTTTATGTACAGTGTAAATTGGGAACATTTTTTTAATGATGTTGAGTAAACAATGCATCTTCTAAACAACCTTTCCCCAATATGTATATTTCTACACAATAAGCAATTTTAAGATTTATGTATTGTAAAATAGCGTGGTCAAACTTTTTTTCAAAGGATATCTGATACATGTGTTTAGTCTGCTAATGATGTTAACATGGTAATGCGTCTCTATGTACGCATAGCATTTTAAAGACCTGCTCTGACCCAAGCTGTCTTTATTTAAAGCTTCAAGCTACCACTCATGTTTCATAGACGCTGAAATTCCTAACCTCTCATTTTGCCTTTTTGGCCCCTCCCTCTTCTGCCCGCTTGTTACAGGTATGGCCTCACAAGTGCAAGTGTTCTCTCCTCACACTCTTCAATCAAGTGCCTTCTTTAGCGTGAAGAAACTGAAGGTGGAGCAGAGTTGCAACTGGGATATGACAGGGTACGGCACGCACAGCAAAGTCTACAGCCACAACAGCAGCAAGAACGTGTCGGCCATCAGCGGCCCCCTCGGAATCAACAGCTCTCTGCAGGTAGCCGGCTCCACCTTGCCATACGAGCAAGCACTCATCTTCCCAGCAAGCGCGGCACACATTGTGGTCGCTTCTGCCAGTAGCACCTCTGGGGGTCCTGGCTCTTTGCTGGGCAGCGTAGGTGGAGGCAGTAACAGCAGCGGAGGGTGTGGTGGCGGCGTAGGGGTTCACAATCTCATTCGTCGCAGCACGGTCAGTCTCCTGGACACCTATCAGCGATGTGGGCTTAAACGTAAGAGTGAGGAGCTCGACAACAACAGCAGTGTGCAGATCATCGAGGAGCACGGTCAGCCGATGATCCAAAACGGGGGAGCCAGCGGCGCCACGGTGGCGACGGCCGCCACCGCCGCCTCCACGGCGACGTCCAAGAACAGCAGCTCCAACAATGAGGGCGACTACCAATTGGTGCAGCATGAGGTGCTCTGCTCCATGACCAACACTTATGAAGTACTGGAATTCTTGGGACGAGGAACATTTGGGCAGGTGGTCAAGTGCTGGAAGAGGGGTACCAACGAGATAGTGGCAATCAAGATCCTGAAAAACCACCCGTCTTATGCCAGGCAGGGTCAGATTGAGGTCAGCATCCTGGCGCGTCTCAGCACGGAGAGCGCAGATGATTTCAACTTTGTGAGGGCCTATGAGTGCTTCCAGCATAAGAACCACACGTGCCTGGTGTTTGAGATGCTGGAGCAAAACCTCTACGACTTCCTGAAGCAGAACAAGTTTAGCCCGTTGCCTCTCAAATACATCCGACCAGTTTTGCAGCAGGTGGCAACGGCATTAATGAAGCTGAAAAGTCTGGGTCTGATACACGCTGACCTGAAGCCGGAAAACATAATGCTTGTAGATCCATCTCGGCAGCCCTATAGAGTCAAAGTCATTGACTTTGGCTCAGCCAGCCACGTCTCCAAAGCTGTCTGCTCTACTTATCTACAATCCAGATACTACAGGTAAGAGACCAACCAGTAAGAAAAGCAGCAGTATTCCATTAATGTTTCACAGTTTGGTCTTAATCAATTTATTGGAGCAAATGCTGTCTTTGTCAATCCTGTTGTTATTAGTTTTTATCTACAATGAGGTTTTCAAAGCAAACTGATTTATTGGCCATTCACTGTAGTTGCTGCAACAGAATTCCTTTATCCTTCATTCTGCTTTTTGTTTTTGGAGTTGTTAATCTCTTTCATTGTATGATGGAAATGTTGATGCGCAACTGTTCCTGATGATGTTTGATTGTTCAATTGAGCAATTATTGTTCAAAAATGATAAGTATCCTTTGATACGGTTGAGGTCTTAAGGAAAATATAGTATCCAAAAAGATCCTGCCTCATGGAAAAAGGTATCAATCAGGGTCCCGTTTTACTTCCCACTGGTCTTATTATCCCCGTGGGCCTTGGCTTTGAGACTCATCACCGTAGTGGGCTCCCATTTCCCCTGAGATGAAGATGAGGGGGTCAACCCGAGTTCTCCTGTAATATGTACCTGTAATCCACACCAGTGGGCCCTGCATTAAAACCAGATGACTCACTGGGAAGATCTTTCCTTTATGTACCTTATACACTTCCTTTTTAACCAAAGCAAAGCCATGTTTTGGTTTGAGCTGAGGCAGTGTCCAGGAATTAATCTTTTTTCCTGTTCGCACAAAGAGACACTTGAGCTCTGCTCGCAGTTTCGATGTGGTGTCACAGCTGAGGCCGAGAAATAACAGATGTGTCGAAGCGACAGTTAACTCATGTAGTTTATGAATAAGACTACTCAGAACACATAACCACAGGCGCATGCCAGGTGCTTGTTCTGTGACAGTAAAGATAGTGCTCATTCTATCTTACGTCTTCTTTTTTGTTATTTTCCGAGTACACTTTGCACGAATGTGTAACTAAAGTGTTGTTTTTTTTCATTTCTTTATTCATTTTTTGTACCTCAAGGGTTACGGGGGAGTGCTGGAGCCTATCCCAGCTGACTGCGGGTATCAGGCGGGGGACCCCCTGAATTCACAGCCAGCCAATCTCAGTGCACAAAAACACGGACAACCATTCACGCTCACACTCACATCTAGTGGCAATGTAGAGTGTTCACTGGGCTGCAATGAAGTGTATTCATCGCATTTAATTAGGTCCCCCATACAATTACGCTTTTTATTTCAAGTCTTTACCTGTGTTCTAACAAAAGCTGTGGCCTCAGTTAACAACACTTTGTTAAAAGCAAGACAATGTCTGAGGGGTGCGCATGGGAGGAGCATGAGTGCTGCAATCTGGAGCTCCATGATTGCTTGCTTCCGTGCTTACCATCTTCTCCCACCCAGACTGTTTTGGCCGTTTGCAAAAATTGCAATGTGAAAAAAAGTCCCAAGACAGCGAACTATGAGGTTTTCTGGTGTGACTGCCCCTTATGTAACACATCTTGACATACATTTTCACATCAGTTTTCTGTTGTTGGGTATCAGTGGTGCTGCAAGTCAATAATGTTCTTATTTGTTTTGTGGGGGAGTGATCAGAGGAGCAGCGTAGCAAGATCATCCTTTCATTTCCTCTTTGGGAAGCAGCAAAGGGGAAGAGCTACCAGAAAAATGAACATTAAAAACCAGATTAGGGATTTTTATGTGATGTGAATCTACTCTTTGTATGTTGTTTACTCTGGAAAGCAAGTTCCTCTATCTGATACAAAACCCTGAAGCTGGGTCCGATGGATTTTGGTGATTGAGTGTTCAGTTCAGGAGTAAGTTTAAGGAAGATTGTCAGTGCAACACATGAAGTTGGTGTAATAAACATTTAGATGCGGCTGCGTATTATATTTCACAGGCTGTTCAAAGGTTCAGAAGTGAGCATGAAGCTTTCTTTGATGACCTGAGATGAAAAGATAACAATGATTGCCGTTGCCTCGTATGGTTGATTTTCAGGTTAGAGACTACACAAGCCTGTCATTTGGCACTTCACACTGGTTTTGTGTTTACCTTTTTTGCATTTGCCAAAATATTACTCTTTCATCTTTTGAGCCTGGAATAATGGTCTTTTTGTACTGGTTTTATTTTTTTTCCTCGGTCTGACAAATGTTCTTTTAGATTGATGAAGTAGATTTACAGTGGGGGATTAGGGATTAGAAGAATTGTTGTAGCAACAGAACATTTGCATTTACCTCTACTTTAAGGCTTCTCGAAGTTCAAATAAAAGTAATATTACAGTCAAACGCATTATGAGCCCAGCTATTGCATACGTGCAGCTCTTACAACTTTGTTTCCTTTACATACATTTGTTGAGGTTTTCATACCGGTCAGACGCAGATGTTTGTACTTTGTATGTCATACATAGCGTGCTTGTTTACGTTAATGTAGGCTCCAAAAGAGCCTTGCAAATGAGTTATGGATTTTCCACAACGTTGACTTATGCAAATAGAAAAGCCGAATTCAAGCTTGCTATTTACGAGAGCAGCTCTCGGGCTCCTTCCAGTTTTACTTTTGTTTGCTTCAGTGCCTCATGAATACATGGTTGCCTGCTGCTGATGACACTAATATTGCCGAAGATTTTCAATTTAGTAATTCAACTGCTTCGTTAAGGAAATGCAGAATCTGTCTTTTTGTTTTGATTCACACAGATAGTTATTTAACATTTGGTACTAATCTATGTTACTTATTTTTTCGGTCAAAATAAAGTAGGTTGATTATCTTGAATACTTGAACTTGATACGCACCTGATGATGTAATACACACGCCTCCTCATCAAGCTTATACCTCTCCGTGGAAACGGATTATTGTCTTGTCTTGGTGTCTACTGTATGTCTGAGATACTATTTCAGGCAAAAAGCTTTTAGATAGATGGAACACAATGAGGAAAGGTAAGGCCGTTGCAATTGGGTTTGGAGCTCACTTCAACTATCCACCTAGGGTCCGATATCACCCTTAACAAATATATTTTTGTATGCCATGTAACTCACACGTTCCACATTTATTCATCAAATTTTACAAGGATCGCCTAATCTGTGTAACAATTATAATCCAAACCTGAGCGGGAAAATCTATGAAATTTTAATCCCTTACGATAGTGGTTGGGTTCTGGATCTTATTCCAGATAACTAAGGGAAGGAGGCTATCATTTTTTGTTTTCATTCTCGATGCAGAAAAAAAACAGTATGCAATGAAATAATAGGTAACATGCATTTTAATTAAGGTTAATTTAAAGAGATTGTTTTATCAGTGTCTCTTTAGTTGTAAAAAAATATTTAATTCCATACTTTATTACAACAAATATTTTAGTGTATTAAATATAAAGAAATTATCAAATAATTATTGATACAGAAATTAGTGTGTAAAGTTAATGGGGTCACAAATGACTCCACTTGGTCATATTAGTTACTAAAATAGCTTGGTTGTGAAGGTTAAATAAAACATTGACATTGAGTTTGAATGGTAAACTATCAGCCATCCCAGTTCAAGCGGATCAGACATCTGTCCCTATCAGTAACTTAATATTTAGTATTTGGGACTGTGCTTTTATCACAGATTTGAGATTTTCTGCAATCTGTCGACATTATATCCACAGGGACTCTATACCATTTTGTGATAAATTAATTTTACGAATGATTGTGGTGCTTTCAAAGCAATTATTCGAGATAATCCTCACAACCTGATGTCAGCGGTTTGTCTGTGTGTAGGAGGTTTGTGAATTATGCGCGGCAACAGTAAAATGTCAGCGCATCAGAATAAATTACATTCATCCCAAGACAAATATTTACATGAAACAGCTACATTCCTTTCATTATTTTTTATGTTTAAACCAATCATCTAGTCGTGTTTTTTTTTTTACAGTGGAACACATTTTGCAGCTCATCGTAGATTATTAACTCTATAATTAATTTTGCTCAATCAATGGTTGCCTGGTGCACATGTAGATACATAGAATTGCAGTGCCAGAGTGACATCAGTTAAAGATAAAATGAAAAGAAGTTTTCAAGACAAGAGAATTTTACCCGCTCTCGCTACAAATTAGACACACTCAGCGCTCAAAATCCATCTTCTAATGACAATTATTTATTTTATCATATTTGTGTTGTACTCTTGAAAGCAGAAAACTAGAATAATTAAGAGAAATTAAAACAGGAGGTTAATTCTGGAATGTGATTATGTTTAATTTAGAATATACCACAATCTTCTGTGAATACCAAAATCCCCCCCGCCTTTTTCCCTTTTTGATATCATGCCTAAATATAGAAAAAAAATAGAACAGTATGCCCACTGACATTATAAAAAAATGATTTGAATATGCATTAATCCTTAGCAGAATTATTAGTGTGACCTCAAAGGAATTTGCATGTAAGCAAATACTCTGTATATTATTAAAGTTTTTGTTTAGGCAGAGTTCCAAGAATGCCCTCAGTGAAATAAACCACCAAATTTATGTAACCATGATTCAATTCAGTTTTTTTCCTATATTTAAAGTAAAAGACGAGCTCCCAATAGAATTTTGATGACATTGAGCCTTATGCTTTACCCGTAATAACTGTTGAAATATGGATGTCTCCATCAGAGGCCAAGACAGCGTGTGGCAAGTGGAGCTTCTACTCCACCTGTCCATCTATCTATCTGCCTGCCATTGGCAAGCAAGGGCAGGCTTTCAAGCGCATTGAGTGTGACCCCACGTGAAGGAAGCAACGGGGGCATCTCAATGCGG
This sequence comes from Stigmatopora nigra, assembly GCF_051989575.1. Classification (NCBI taxonomy): domain Eukaryota; kingdom Metazoa; phylum Chordata; class Actinopteri; order Syngnathiformes; family Syngnathidae; genus Stigmatopora; species Stigmatopora nigra. Next base: position 1,350,478 of record NC_135529.1, read on the forward strand.
GAGGCTACATGTTAGTCACTGCTCTTCCAAGCGTTTGTTGATGCGTACATGTGCCAAAACTACTTAAGCTTCAGGGTGGGAGTGCTCTAAACCACATATGAAAGGTGCAGTGATGCTGTTCAAGTTCATGAAAGGAATTGGAGGAAAGTGAATCGCAATAGAAGTGCTGATGTGTGGAAGCTCCTTGTTTTGCAATCCTTTCCCGTACCTGCAAATGCGTTGTCTTTCCTCTAAAGCAAATTACTTGTAATTGTCTATGCAGATGAGTTCTCTTTAAAATCTTGTTTATATTGCATGCTCTTCCGTTGTGTTTTTGGAGTGCTATATATTTCCAGACTACACGCCACTACTACAGGAAAAATCTCTCATGACAAGGAATTAAGATTCATACATCGCATTATAATTAGAATACTTTTGCATCCATGTGAGGGAGGGGGGTTGAGGGGGTCTACTCTGGTCAATTGTGGTAAGGCAATGCCGGCTGGTTCTGCTGCTAATCGGGATACAAGCTCGAAACTGCTAAAGTGATCATTAAGGCTTGCTGTATTTACTGCTGTGCATTCTTACTGAGAGCCATAACACCTTAGTATGCGTGACAGAATCCTAATAACCTCTTTCATTTATAATGTGCCTCTGGGCAGCAATCGCCTACGTCCCCACTGAGCAAGCAGGAGACATGTTGCAGCTTTGCTGATTAACTACCACTAGTAAACCATATGAAACACAACATATTCACTTGTCTGCTTCCGGTGTTCATTCAAGCCAAATAATGAAGTGTTTTTACCATTGCAGAGAAAATGGGAAGTTTAGCCACCTGGATACAAGCACCAATATAGTGAACCTAGTGTATGAACAGTATATAGGGTACATTTGTTTTGAGTGTCTCCATGTTGTTCACTCCATGCATTCCAGCTTTGTTCTGCCCTCAGTTTAATTTCCATACATTCGCGAGGTCATTAGGTTGAAGGGAAATGGAGGCGTCTAGATGAAAGTCAGCCCAATGCCCTCGGGTGGATGTGTTTTCTTGGTTTAGTATTGATTGGCTCACCTAAATGTCTGAGGTGGGGGCGCAGCAGGGTGACCTCGTTCAGCCTTACAGGTGTCGAAAAAGGCGCGACTATAAATGGAAAACAGACATTAAAATGTCGAGCCTCGCCATGAAAATAAAAACAAGCAGGGAATGCTTTGTTTTTATTTTAGGCCTGAAATCACTGATTGTTTGGGCGAAAACATTCACAGCAGTGCAGTCGTACATTTGGCAGATTTGGCTTCTTTGGAATCAAGCGCAGGCGGGTTTGGATGGCAGTAGTCGCTGACAGGCATCAGCGCCCCCGGGTCTAAATAAATCATGAGGCGTCCTGCTGACCGTCTTTCCACCATTCCTGGGTACCCACCATCAGGGAGTTTCCAGAATGGGGGGAGCCCCCACCACCCATGTATGTGCTAGTTGCTTCTCCTTTTCTCTCACCTCCATCCACTTGCATGAATATTTAAAAATCTAAATGGAAAATATGTAGGAATTAAAAAGAGCGTTTCCCTCAACCTTCAGTCCTCTTTGATGACCTCTTTCCTTCCACTGACAATTTTTTTTGAGTGTATCACCAACGTTTTATCATGTTTGCAATAACAAGAGTTCCTTTTATTATTTGCCAACTCTCATGATTTTGCTCATTTGACAGTAGCTGATGTATAACCAACAGCTCAAATTGAGGGCGACAGTTTCTAAAAACGTTGCTTCTTTCTATTGTTAGTGGCAGAATTGAATGTGATTTTTGCTCTCATCCAACATGGGCTATTTTCAGCAAGCCAAAATGTGGCTGACATTTAGGGCACTCACTCAGCTATGAAGCATGAAAACACATTAGGTTTGTGAAGTTTTTTTTAAATTTTTTTTAGGATGACCATAATAGAATGTTAGATGTCTATTTACATAAAAATACATAATAAACTAGGTGGGCACAGTGTTTATTTCCCCTTTCTTTGAACTGCAACCATGTTATCACATACCAGAGCATGTTTTCATAAAATTGCTTTTGTGAATTTGGACATGCTTTTGAGATGGTGTTGGAGAAGAACCATTCATAAAACCGCTCTGAAAGAAATCCTATCTTGCGTTGGCTTAATAAATTATTTAAAATGACTAATAGCTTCTAGTGACAGCGAACGTATCGCTGCAGCCGTTCGTATTGAGTCGCTGGAGATGTAATTTGTTTGGAAAAATAATGACTCTCATGTTGGATTCTGGTTAATTATTAAACAAGTTAGTGGTATTAGTAGGGCAAGGTTGTTTTATGGTGAGCATATTTGCTCTTTTTGAAAGAACCATTGCCAGGCTGCAGAGATGAGATGACATTCCACATTTATTGCCATAAACATTATTTCCAGTGGTATAAAAAGGAAAGTCACGTGTGCTTGCCTTAGTAATTTTGGTTTGAGATTCACTCAATGACTGTCAGTGAAGTTTTTTTTTTTTTTTATGGCAAAGTCCCTCACATAATGCTTGAGAGAGATGCAGCCCTTATCTCCTATAACTTAGCAATAAAGGTGAAAAACCTGAAAACATTTTATATTTCATATTTTTTCATATTTCATATCTTTGCTCTGCATATTTTTAGTGTGTTTACAATAAGCTTCAAGTGGTAGTCACCTGTAAAGGTTTTCTGATCATAGCTAATACGTTTTGTTTCGTTTTTGCAATGAGCTTGGGACCATCATTTGTGTTGGACTGAATGATGCATGTCCAAACCTTTGGCCTGTTCTGTATGCTCCAGAAGCTCCAGCTTGAAGTTATTTCTTGTGGCGCCAGGTTGGCCCTAGTCACTTAACACACACACAAAAAAAACTTGTCATCCCAGTGTCTCCCTGGCACAAACATCGCTTGCGTCATATTCAACAACAGGGCAGCATTCCACGCACCATCTTTCATGACAAGACACATTCTATAGGTCATCAAATTGAAAGCTATTTTTCAAACAAAGGAACGTTTGTCTTTTACATGGAGCCAGATGAGAATAGTTGGCTTGTCGCAATCTGCTTTTCCACATTCATTTGGAGATTTACAGAAACTAACTTTGACAAGCGTTTTAAGTACACTCATCCACACTCAGATTTCATTCCTGTTAAGTGAGGTTTGCAGCAAAGCGCAATGAATGCCATAAAGACACAGTCCTTTAACGACTCAATTCAGTTGACTAACTAGTTTTAATTAGAAGGGTTTCCGCAAGCCTATTCGAGGCGTAACATTTAAAATGAATATATTCACCCCTTGTGACCTTTTGAACATTTTATATACTTTAGCTTGTTTTAATTTATTTAATTTACGCAAGAGAAATAGGCACAACATGCAAGTTTTCAAATAACACTGTTAATAACCGTTACCACGACAACCAGTGATTCACAGTTGTGTACTCCAGACCCGCTGGTTTTCCTTGAGGTTATTGTTTGCCCAGGTGGGCCCAAATGACGTGCACCCCCACCCTCCCCAGCGCCCTCTGTAATCCCGCTCGCTCACCTCTCTTGCTCTTTTTTCTCAACTGGTCGCATTCTGCTCCTCCCGGCCGGCTTCCTACGTCCTTTGTTCCACGAGAGCCTGCGGTTCAACTGAAGCTCACACTTTAACAAAGATACACAAATTGGTATTCATCTGTAGTTACCAGCTGTGCACATTGTGGGTTTTTCTAAAAAAAATAAAAATTGAACATCTGATTTGCTTGGAGCTGTGGCGCTCTACCCTGAAATGTTCCCTTTTTTGGGGAATCCAGAATTAACCTCAAATTGTATTATTATCACGGCTTGGCCTTGTTGTTGTAAAATGTGAAAATGGGATTTTCTAAGGCTTGTTCTCACTACTCTTATCTCAGTTCAATATTCATGCTAGGTTTTCAATATAACACCCATGCAGAAGCTTTAAGAGCGTAAAAATCACCCAAACTAACCCTGTTCAAACTGTCGCCATGGTGACAGTTAGGCTTGAGATAAGGCATCCCAACATTGAGTTGTGATTTGGAAGTCTTTTTCCTCGCTTCATGTGAGCGTTTGTGTGAACGAGAGATGGTGTGTCAACAATCCCTGCAGTCAACGACCGCTTATGCCTCTCGCTCCAGGAACTAAACAGAGCAGCGGGAAACTTTCATTAGTGACCCTCAACTTCTGTCCTTTTTTGCTCATTTTTCTTTTTCCATCCCATCCTTTCCATCACGTGGCTGTCCTTCGATTGATGTTTACATTTCTTTCTATGTACTCTCACCTTCAAATCTGCTGGCTATTTCGATGGATATAAACACAATTTCTAGGATTCTAATACCCACAATAATCACCTTACTTTTTTATCCATTCTTTTTCAGCATTTAGCCTGCTCTTTGTCACTGTAACTGGAGTTGATTTCACTCGATTTAAGTTTTTGGGAAATATGATTGAAATGAGATTTATAGAAATAATGTTGCACATTTTCTCTTACATACCTTGCTCTACAACCCTTGATAATTGTGAGAAAATAACTTCGTGTGGTATCTTCTTAAAACAAGAGTACATATTATTAGAGTTGGACTTAACATAGCCGCCTTGTGGTGAAGAGGTTCACTCACCTGACTTCGGTACAGGCAGGGACGGGCTCGATTCTCGCTGGTGGTGGTATGATTGGGAGTATGGATGGCTGTTTATCTCTCTATGTGCCCTACTACTGACTGGTGCCCAGTCTAGGGTGTAGTCTACCTTTCGCCCGAAGTTTTACTGGGTTAGGCTCCCGCAACCCTTTGGAGGATGGGCGGTATGGAAGATGGTTGGTTGGACTTAATAATTCGCTCAGTCTACTTAGCTTTTTTTGCTGAATTTTTGACTATCATTTGCTTAATAAAGCACAACATAATATAAAACAGGGTATGTAAAATATGGAAATGCCATTGTCGTCAACATATTTCCCAAGTAATTTTGGGCAATTCTCATTTCTACTATTTCAGACAATTTAACAGTCACATTACATGTCTAAATAAACAAAGAGCCACCAACATAGTTAAGATAGGGTATAATAAGTGCAATTTACATTACAAGGTTCTTGTGGAGCACAATGAAACAGTCAGAGCTGTGACCAAAGCAAACGCTAACAGCGTGGCCCCGCACTAATTGCAACCAAGGTGCATTTACTGATTATAGTTAAGTGGGCCAAAATGGACCCCTGCTCTGTGTTGCACTGGTCTGCTTTCTCCTATGACAGACGCTGTCAATAGCAGGGTCTTTTGAAACACCTTTTCCACCAAGGAAAGAAAACATCCCTCATGATTGTCTCGTCACTTCATCTTCATGAGGGTGAAAAAAAATCAGAAAGGAGGAGGACAGTGGGCTGCCTTTTAAAATAAATGTTTCTTTCTGAAGCCATGTTTAGCTCAAGGAACATTATCCTCATTTCCTGCCATTGGCATCCAGTCCCATTGAACTGGAGGGTTTGTATTCAACGTCTATCACTGTCAATGTCCCTAAATAATCACAGTTTGTAGATTTTGTTTTGTTTTTTTAAACAAAAATGAATAGTAATTAAAGATGAGGCAAAGTGTGGCAGGTATAAATTACCTAGAAAGATACTAAAAAAGATTCAACGACACAATTAGAGGATGGGGGGTGTTCAGGCAAGGATTATATGTCAGCCATTTGATCACACAAGCTTTGATCTCCACTCTGGGTTCCAGCAAGTCCGTGGGACAGTTATCGGCTGATTTTTGAGGGGGTGGACAACACACTTTTGGGTAGAGCCAGTCTTTAATGAAAGTGAAATTGTTGTCATGGTTGGTAATGCCACCTGAAAACATACAGTATTAGAAAAACATTTTAAATTTTACAATTTACTATAGAAAATCTTGAGTTGGGAATATTGTGGGTACAAAAAGAATGCATTGCAGTTTGTAGAAAATTGGCATATTTGGATAAATTATAAAGCGATGTGCTGTTGAAGAAATATCCATAGTTTTGGATTTGCGGGTTAGGTGGTGCTTTTGCCTACTTTCTATCCTCACAAGGGTTGCATGGGCTGCTGGAAGCTATCCCAACCAACAACAGGCACCAAGCAGGGGCACCCTGAATTGGTGACCAGCCAATTTCAGAACAGACAACCATACACGCTCATGCCTAGGGGCAATCTAGTGTTCCACCAGCCTGGCCTGCATGTTTTTTAATGTGGTAGGAGTACCCATAGAAAACTCACACAAGCCCAAGGAGAACATGACAACTCCACACAGTGGGGATCGACCGGGGATCGAAGCCTCGACCCAAGAACTGTGAGGCCGATGCGCTAACCACTCATCCGCTGGTCTGGTTTAGAGATAATTTAGTTTTTTGCATGATTTCCTACTAAATTCTCATGAGATTGCAATGACTTTAGTGGCTATTTGCACAGCTGTGTGTACAAATACAAACATTTGACTGTGCTGGATGATTAGAGTTTCAGGGCATGGCCAGTGATTCGTATGTGCTCACACAGCCATGCAGTGTGCTACAAGGCAGACCTAAGTGACCTACAAACAACTAGACATATTCAGGCAGCCTCACATAGCCCAGAAGGAGTACAGACAAAATGGAGGGAAATAGACAGAGCAGATAGCGGCGGGGTTTGTCAGGCCCCGTGAATGAACATTTAGGTTAGACTTATCGAGTGAATGTCTCCGGCTTAGACATAGCTCAAGCATGGAGCCCGCCAAGACACGTCACATAGCCCCAGGACTGTCGTCAAGCACCCCCCGCCAAAGTCTCAGTCCCGGTTTCCCGGAGGTGAGCAGACACGAGGATCTCTCGTCGGACTCTGGGTGTCTGGGCGCTCGCTTTTTTGTGTCGTACCAGTTAAGCTTCATTGCACTTCAGAGAAGTGCATGCAAACATAGCGCTTTGGTGGCTGGCACCCATTTGGAGGTTTTCATTGATTGCATTTCTTTTTCTTGGTTTCTCTTGCCCAATGTAAGGTGTCTACTAAAAATGATTGAAAATGGAGGAGAAGAAAGTAGTTAGGTCACTATGCTAATAGTGGGTTCACATTTTCATGTCTTTCTACCAGTGTGGAGTGTCTAGAGTGGCTTGCTCACATTCTCCCATCTCCACATTATCCCCGAGCGTGTCTCTCCATCTCTGTCCTCCCCCAGTGCTTGCTTTCTACTCTAATCTTTCTCCATGCCCTTACTGCCCCCATCCCATTTGGTAAACCTACACACACGCTTTACACCAAGAATATGAACAACATTTTTTTGCCTCCGAGTGGCTCACAACCTCCAAAGTGCTGATGTGCTATGTTCAAGGTAATTATAACATGCCTTGGTCGCGGAGGGAGGAGATGGGACTCTAGCAAGTAATGTTTAATTTGCTCCAGTGCCCAAAGAAAGCTCTGCTTGCTTATTGTTATGCCAATTAACCAGTGTCAAGGGCCATGCATTTCCTGTGATTGTTTGGATTTGCATACAGTAACAAGCTAATTCAGTATGGATCAAGACTGTTTTTCCTTACAGCTATGACAGCCACACCCTCACTGCTCTTCAGTAGAGAATGTGGTAAATGTACCTTTAACCTCTGTCTGACATTTCTTTGTCTCGTGGGTCATTGCTCCTTCTCCGGCTTCCGAATGGGATAAACCTTTGGATGATGCCGTGTATGTTGTCAGACTTTGCATTCCGATGATAAGACGGTGGATTCACCTTGATTGCAAGGTCGCAGCATCCCACCCCCCCACACAACTGAAATTTGCAAGATATTTAATTTCTTACATTAAGTGTGTCATCCGCTTTACGGTGATCATTCACTGCCAACACAGTTCAAATAGATTGGAAATCTACATATGCCAGAGGCAGCAAAGGATTTGGTTTGAATTGAGCTAATTGTGCTATTTCTTTTAAGAATATTTCAATTCGCTTGATGATCTATGGTTAGCAATATGGTTACATTGATTACATTACATACACACATTTTACCAGCTGCAAATAAATTGTAATTAATTCCCCCACTTTTTATAATTCATAGATAAACTAATTGCTGTGCCAGATTTCTTGACTTATCTTGCAGTATATAGGTATGAAGGCCATTGAGTGGTACTATTATCACACTTTCCTACTGCTGCTTTCATTTGATTACTATTTTCTCAATTTTGCTGAAAGCAAATGAATGTCTTTGGGTGGCATTTTAGCACAGAGAAAAAGCTGTAAGAAAGCAAGGAAAAGGAATTAATTGTGAGCAATAGAGAAAGCCGTTTGCGTTGATAAAGAGAAGACTAATCTATGAGATGGTACTCATCTTGACTGGCCCGGTTCGAGATGCTACATCCAGGATCCCAGCAGTCCGACATAGCCTACTGATCTATATTTCAAAGCAGATACTAGAAAGAAATTATTTAATGAGTTACCATCTTCCTTTTTGGTTGAGAATAAATGTCTTTGTGGAACTAATTGAATGTGGCATCTCAAGTACCAGGGAGCTCTTTTGGGGCTGTGCCTCAAGTTAGGGGATCTGCTGAAATAGAAGCTTGCATGCTGCTGAGGCGTGAGTGGGACAGGTCTGTTTCGGGTGATTGATGCACTTTAAACACTGTTCGTGTGTTTATGCACAGCTAAGGATTCATGTTAATATTATTGTTGACTTCAATTTGTGGATTTAGTTTTCTGTGTCAGATCTTTAGCATTGCAAAGTGCACATTTGTTGGGAATTTTAGAGTTAGTTAGTGACTCAGAGACAAAGGAGACAATGTTTTAATGGCAAATGGGTCATCTCTATTTACAGATATGGAAATGGCCCGAGACATATGCAGTTAGACGGACTTGGCATTTGCTGAAATGATGAACTGGCGCCATCGTTCTATGCCGGCATGCATGATTGAACTCTAATACACGGGCGTCAGGGCACATGTTGACATTTAAATATTGAAATGTATCACTAGTTCTTTGTTTGGATCCAGCTTTTCTGTTTTCACAATTTCTCTGTCATGCATGTATGGATTTCGGAGGAGCTTTTACATATTTCCCAAGACTAAAGTGAGTGCACAGTGATATCACATATCAGTCTGAAAGGAGCTGCTTGATTAGGGACTTTGTTGTACGCACACACATTTCCCTCACACTTTCATTCATGTCTGCATCAAGATGACTGCTCAATTATTAGACAATCAGAAGTTTTTGGACCTTGATATAAAACGTTGCTTTTATGTGAAGACTGGTTAATAACTGTTAAACCTCAATCTGGTAAAATGGCAAGGTCTTTTGCTGGCTTGACATTGACATATTTTTAAACATTTGACTACTAAAGTGATTCTTTTATAATGTTTAAATTGTAGGGTCAGGGTGGATATGATGCTGGAGCCCAATTTCTTGCCAAAAATTATTAATGTAATTAATCAGCCCATAGAGAAAAATTTAAAAATGAGACTCTGAGGACTGATGCGTATGCAATCCTAGAATATACCTATCATATTTCATTGTGTTCTGCCAGCGAATAATGGTGCTGCAGCAATTTTAAAACCACAATAATTTTATGTAATTAATCAACCCTAAGAAAAAACGAAAATATAATCTTGCTGAGGATCATTGAATATACATCTATAAAATATACCTTCCAAATGTATTTCTGATGCATACATAAATAGGGAAAGCAATTTTAGTTTGTATCCTTACCAAGTTGAAGAAAAACAACTAAATGAGTGAGAACTTGAGAGGATTGAAGGATTTGAAATTGTTTCAATTTCATTTTCTTTCCAAGCTAAGATTTTTTTGGCCCACTTCTGCTGGTATGGTAACTGGAAACTGGGAATATAACAATTGTTGTGGTACAACATTTAGAATGCTTAGGCACTCAGTAAGAAGGATGAGGTAAGCACAGTGACAATGAAGAGGGAGGTTTGGAAGCAGGCAGCAAGAGCGGCAAAAGCCCATTGGATGCCCAGCTGCAAAAGTGCCCCCGGGGCCTTGGAGGACTGTGGAATGTGGCTGATGCGAGTCTGTGTATATTTGGGCTCCAGATAGCAAAAGCTTCGGGGATGCAGCTGTTAGCAGCGATGGGTTTGCTCATGTGTATCGACATGTACTTATTAAAATAGAGCAAACAGATGTGTCATCTGTGGAAATGCTCAAGTGTTACGCCTGTGTTTTGTCGTGCCCACCCAGTCGATGTCTGTGCGACGTAATGAAAAAGAAATAACATTGAGACTACTTTAGACACACTGGAATGTGCAAGAGAAACTGATTTGAGCAAATAACCTTCCAAGAGTGGTCACAGTCGCACTGAACCGAGAGGAGCTTTCTCAAGAGGAAATGACAGAAAGTGTTTGTTCCTAAGGTTTCCCAGGCACTTTTCGGCAAAGGGTCGCTTAAAGTGCATCGTGGTGTTGAGGCACAACTGCCTCGCCCCCTTCCTTCCTCCCTTCTCCCTTTCCCGCCACTTGAATCCCCATTGGTCCTATTTCTTTTCCCGCCAGCCAATACTGCCCAACGTATCTGCGAGAAGTGATCTCAGTGGCTGCACTTGGGGTGTGTGGGGTCAAAGCTGTGCTCATTTCACACTGTGTCCTTTTGGACTTCATCCAGCAGCAACCCCTCCACTGCTTACACATTGAAGAGAGACCAAAGAAAAATGGAGACGAACACAAAAGAGACAGAAAAGTCCTCAGTTTAAACTGTGTTTTGATATCCCACCTTACGGAACTGAGAATGTTTAGCTCTAGTTTATAATTCATGTTGAGCGCTACTCGTTGGGTTCTTGCTGCAAAGTATGTGCATGCACGGTTATCTAAACAAGGCTTCTTATCCACAACAAGAATGTTTGTGAAATGTGAGGATGTTCTCTCTTGTCAAGTAAGGGAACTACTAAATAAAATGCTCATATAGGCGAGAATTTAACAGTTTCATGTGTGTCTAGGAGAATGATGGTACATTGCCATTTTTAAATGTATGAGTGTACTTTTATGTACTCCAAAATACTTGGTGCTTAATCTTTTCATCTTATTTTTTTTAACCTTGATAATTTCCAAGTTGAGGACTTGATTATTTTCTGAACCAAGTTTGCTGAGGCTATGATATTTGATTTAACTACTAGATGCAAAGAGAACAAAGCAAACATTAATTCAATTTCAATTTAAACATATTGCTGGGTTTTAATGATAATCACACATGAGTCTCCAATCTGAATTGTGTATGATATTACTGTCAGTAATCAAACCTTTCCATTGTTAGGGAAGTCACTAGTCTCATCCCATCTCATTTTCTGAACCGCTGGGATCTCGGGGGTGCTGGAGCCTATCCTAGTCGACTTTGGGCCAGAGGCGGGGGACACCCTTCATGATACTATTTGCTTCAAGGAGGCAGACAGTAATCTTAATCAGGCTGCAGGGAAGGCACTGAGTTGTCCAAAGCTTTCCATAAAGTCTCAATAATCCTGTTGTTTTTTCTCTACATGATGACATTTGTCATTCTTGTCATGGAAGAATGCAGCAAAATTATGTGTGAAGTCTTGGCAGGTGGGGGCACACATGTCGGACAGGAAAAAAAACATACAGATCAGCGCATGTTGCACTCCTTCCAACTCCACTCCTGATACAAAGTGAAAATTAAAATACTCAAAATCCATACATTTAAATAGAAATTTGAAAATAAATGTTGGCATTGTTCAAAAGGGTGATTACAATGAGCAAAATAAATGTTACATATTGATTCTGCACAACAAATAGTCAGTTATCAGATCCTTGACAGTAAATTAGTTGTTGGCCAGAAAATAAATGTTGACCCTTCATTAAGTACTTGCATATCCTCTATCTACCTTAAAGTTGTGTATTTGTATCATATCATGCATGGACACTTACATCTACAAATGCATTGTCCCCTTTAAGACTTGGAGGAATGAAGGAGGGTGTGGAAATAAATCTACTGTTGATGCACTATGTTTCCTCAGCTGTTTCTGCAACAATACAGCCTCTGCAGTGTTAACGGCTGAAATTGAATGACTTATTTTTTATGTGCATACATTGACCTGGCATATGTCACTGTGACAATAAGATGGCGCCCCAGTGGCTCAGGCAGTGCATTTCAAATGGAATCTCAGGATCTCCACTGTGTCTATTAGCGCACAACCGACCTTTGTGCTATCAGACCTGACTGCCCCCGCTCTTTCCCGATATCACTTGATCTTGTTCTCTGCTTCTCTAAATCAATAGAATTGGATATATTGATGCAGTAACATGTTTTCCCCTCCCATTGTGTTCTAGCGAGGCTGAGAGAAAACACGAGAATCACACTAATGCCCCCTTGGCTGGCTGATGAAAAACAAGCACAATTGTACTGCAGCACACTAACAGGCTAAATGCTGTGCATACATGTCTTCAACCTACAGTTACAATAAGTCTGTAATTATTTATTCAACGCTAACAGAAAGAATGAAAAATTGGGCTTTGAGGATGGAAGAGATTTGAAACTCAAATGCAAAACTTTGAGGAATACAAGTGAATCACTTCTCCCTGGGCTGTCAAGTTACATTTTTATCGGTTTCAACTTTAAATTGATAGTAAATTAGTGTTGAAGCGCTTCCTGTTTGTAAATTGTTTTGTTGCATCTTTTCCGCCACAAAATGTAATGTTAATTTCAACTGCAAGAGTACCACACACACACTTTTTCATCGCAGTGACCCTCCCAGTGCTCATAATCAACCGACAAGAAGCACTCCTCCAACACTGCATTTTCTTTTGCAGCGTATTACGGGTCCACTGTGTTTCTTTTATTAGCTTTGTGTTCCAATCTCCTCTTAAATTATACAACCATGAGTCGTGGACAACTATTGTTACCCTCTACTGGTTAATAATTCTGCAAATAACTAATTAGCCCTGATACAAAAAATACATTAAAAAATAAATACATAAACTGGGCAACATGTTACACAAGGAGATTCAAAACAATTGATTTACAAATGAAAGAGGAGTAGAACTTCATGCTGGTGTCCACAAGAACAACAAGAACCAGCATTTTGACAGGCTTTTGGCTTGTAAAACAAGAGAAGCAGGGGAAAACAAGTAATTTGATTTTTACTAGTTGATTGGTTCGGTCGAGTTGTTCAAATGCCCTTTGTGTTTGATAGGCCCTGATTTTGCTTTAAATCGTACTCCAAAAATTGAGAAATGATATTCTATGCTTCTACCTGTCCCAGTATTTCAATTGTGTGCTTTCTAGTTAAAGGATCTTTTTAGGTTGCTTTTTCAAACCCTTCTACTGTCACTCCATATCATACAGTTTCTTAAGTACTCAGTTTAGTTTCTTCCCTTTGCAAGCAGATGAATTTCATCTGCCTGACTTGCACGCCTGTGCCATTTCTACAGTGCATCCTGCTGTCTTATTGGCCAAGATGCCCCATCGCTCCCCCATCCTGCTTTGGTGATGCATCTCAGCCTTTATGACAGGCATGCCAGCTGGTTAAGCTGGTTGACTGGCTGCTTCTAAGATTGCAATATTGTCTGTTTGCAGTCATGTGTATGTATGTTTGGTAATACTAATCAATCTGGACAAAAACATAATTGGGATAAAAACCTGTTTTAGGCATTAAATGAGTTACATAACTAAATGTGATACAAATTTCTGATTAAAATTTCAAGACTGGCAATATACAGACAAAAGTATGACCAAGCCGCACAAACGCCTTGGGGATTGGTCAATGTCTGGTTCAGTGCTGACCGGGTTAATTTTATCTGACAGTTAGTCCACTAACATAATAGTGTTGCAAAAGGCTGGAGGCGTTCTCTCTGTGTTTCCTACATCTGTTCTCAAGCCTCACTCTCTGACACATTCCCATCATTAACCAATCACCAATCCTTTGAAAAATGAGTGAGCATTACTCTATAACCAATCTTAAAAAAGTGTGACATGTATTTGTTTATAGCTGCACTGACAATAGGACTTAGGTTTGTACCTCGTGTAATACTGGCGGTGACTGTGCATAATCAATTCTTCCTGAAGAGAAGAAAAGTTCCTAATAGAGAAGAAAACACTTTTCTGTATTAGTTGCTCTCCATACCAGCAAGACTAAATGTCATGCTGCATTGGCTTAACCAACAGAAACACGTTAGCTAAGTAATGCATAGTTTTAACAGCGTGTAATGATATATTAGAGGTATTCACAGTTTCTTTCAAACGCTTGACACGTCTGCAATTACATCTTTTCAAGCCTCGTTGCAATTAGCATGCTATTTCATGACAGCTGCATATTCAATGTCATTCACTTATCCCCCATTCTGTTCCCCCACCCGTCCCTGTGCTTTGACTTGTCTTGTTGTAAATGCATTGCATATTCCACTGAGGCCTGTTGTACTTGTACAGGTAACAGTGACCACCTTGTCAGCATTTCAGCTTCCTCATTTTTTTGACTGAGGCCGGAAAAAAGGAGAGGGAGGACTGTTTTCAGGACCTTCGAATGTTGCCCTTGCTAAGATAGAAGCAACATTTCTCAAGGTCTCTTTGAAAAAGTTTGCCTTGTCCAGATGAAGTCCTCCCCCATTACCTCCTTCTGCCACCTGGAGCAGATGCTCTGAGAATGGAAATTGCCTGCATAAATGTGCATTTACATGATCCCTGCATCTAATATAGTATGACACAAACACAATTCCAACAGCAACAGCTGAAGTAACGATAGCAGGTGGAGCTTTTTGGGCCGAGTCGGAGCGAGAGCATGTCTGGGAATTGACTCAATTTCTAGATGCCACTGGTGCGCAGCAGGGGATGGAAGTCCAAACATCGATTTCACAGGGTGCAACATGTCGTATAGCTAGAAAACATTTTTATCCATGGTTTGCATTCAGTTAAACTGAAAGGGTGCATGAATATGTAGATGAATATCCAGGGAGAGTCCGGAAGCCATTCATAGCACAGACCTAAGCTTGTTCCAATAGGCAGGGGAAAATGACTGGATGGAGGGGAGGGTAAGAGTCAAAGCAAAGCATGGGATGGGAAAGAAGAAAGCAAAATGCTCTAGAGGACGGTTAATGATGGCATCTATTCAAACAAAGTGCTTTTTTTTTGCCACCAGTTGCGCGCTGTCTCGCTTGCTGTTGATAATATTTTTGTCGAGTAGACGGGGCTCACTTATAACTGCCTGAAGAGCTATTTGAATAAGAACACAGTTACATTAGGGCCAATGATGAAGTGTTTCAAGCTGAAATGAAAGAGTACTAATCCATTACTGAAGATTGTCTGCCTGGTCCGTGTGCGTGATTGTGAGTTCATATCGTACATGATTAAATGCTCTAGGCTTCCAGGGATCCATCAGTCCGCTGTCTGGACCCTAGCTAAGGGAAGGTCAGCCTGATGGATACATCCTGACATGCACACAGCCTGTGAAGTCAGCTGTGTGTCCGCATGTTTGCTGGGGTGGGTGTGTTTCTGTTTATGTGTGTGTGTGTGTGTTCGTGTGTGTTGGCGGGCCAACCAGGCTCAGGCACGGTTCAGCAGAACAGGGGGTGGAGAGGTGGGTTTGAAGGGATAGTCTGGCCTTCTATGCCCTAGTTTGAAGGGGTTATAAAGGGGGTTTAGCTGGCACAGCGGTACTACGGCGGGCGGGGGTGTGTAGGGGGTTGCTGGACTGACTGTGGGGATGGGAGAGGGATTTAAGAAAGGCTCCATTCATGATCGGTACCATCTCTGACTCCCTCAGGAACTTCATGTTATCAATGACTGAGCCAGCTGGGAGGATGTGAGCATTTGTATCTTTTCCACAGACTCTTTCTTTTGTGAGGTCCAGTGCTTCAAAGCCCAAGAATTTCTTAAAGCATGTTAAAATGCACCATAGGTTTGCACAAATTAGGCACTGCCTTTGGCATATTTCAAGAACAAAGATGCTGTGTGATGCCATCTGGAGATGACGATAAGTTGGTGCAGATTACGTGGTGATGATTCATCTGTGTCAACGATTTGTCAATTTATCAGCTTTTAGAGCAAAGCACTTCAATATTGGTTCTTTCTAGGGGAAAAGAACACTGACAGCCAAGGTTGTGTTGGCTTACACAAGGCTTCATGTGCAATTTTATGTTACTTTAAAAGGTATAAAATGCCCACAACTGAAGTTCGATTTGTTTTTGGCACCAAAGTAAAACAGTCTAAATCACGCAGACTCTGCATGAATTATTCATCTGTATTAGCCGTTTAGAGAGAAAGGGAAAATGTCTATTGCTCTATATCAGCAGGTGTGATGGCAGCATTGCACTAGCAGATGTCAATTTTTACATTTGTAATTTGAGATTACGAGCAACAATGCTTTTCTCCTTTCTCATTTCTTTTCTGCTTCTGTCTTGTTCTCTCTATTTTTGCACATTGCTGAACACGAGGAGCTTCCGGCTTGAGTGGGCACATGCAGCGTAGCCATATGAACGATCAGGGCAGAGCATTAGAGCATAACCCAGAAAGGTTCCGGCTGAAATGGATCCAAACATCAAGTCAACATAGCGTTTCTTACCAGCTCACACATGTAGCCTTGAAGCATGACTACACACACATACTGTATCTGCAATCAAGCACTTTACCAAAGCTGAAGCAGTAATCACTTCCTTATCTTCCAAGAGTTCTTGATTGCTCGCTTCTATGTCTTTAACATCAAACATAATAGTACGACATTCGCATCTCAACTTTATTGGGAGTAATTTTCTGTATCTTTCGGCAGACAGTTGAATCATTGTTAATGAGATGAAGGGCAGCAGAAAGAAATCTGCTTTCTGTGCAAATTACCACTGATCAAATGAATCCCTCTCTGTTTATCTGATCTTGATACTATAATTTTAACCGCATTGAAAAGCTTATTTTTCTTTTATTTGAAAGGATTTCATTGGGCGATTAAATTAAAAATTTAAAATATTCATTTAGTTGCATTTTGGTACAAAACGGGAAAAACAAGTAGATTATATACCAAGGCTAGATTTACCAGACCTAGGTGGTTAACTTTTAACATAGAAGTGATCAGCAGTAGGTACGCTGTGCCCTTGTCAATCTCAGCCAGCATTCATGTGTGTATGTTTTGTCTGATATTTCTGCTAAACTGTGGGATGGCAACGGTGCTCGCATCTGGCTTTTGCGACCTCACTCTCACAACTAAAACATCAACTCTGAATGTATTAATGAACTGTAAATTATTAAAAATCGATGGAAAATCAATTTCAACTGGGAGATTGGCAGTAAATAATCACAAAGAAGTAGGACACGTAATTATTGCTTCCATATTATCAATTGTTTTAAATCCAATGAAAATGGTCATATAAAAACACCATTTTTGTCCTATCATTAATGTGCAGTTTTGTGTAAAGGTGATGTTTTTCCTTTAGGAATACAGTTGTTTTTTTTAAAACCTTTTTTTGGACAGCTCACTTCTCATGCTCGGAATTTTCTCTTTGGTCTCTTGGCATCTCTCGACAAGCTCACATTAAGTGTGAAAAAAGCTTTTTGCATGGCTGGAGCACCTGCCACAGTTACTGTATGTGTGTGCGAGTTAATTTGTCATTCACAGAATAGATCTATGATGATTGTAACAGTTCCATTTAATGGGGCCACCTTTGGCATAATAAAAAACAGTAACCACCCACATCATACAGTTGTGTTTTTTCAATTACATTTTGTTTTAGCTCATTCACTGCCATTGACAGCGAGTCAAATCCATTTTAACTAGAAGTGTTTTCAGTGACGGCCAATGAGTTAATGAATGTTTACTGTTTTCTCACAGAGCTCCTGAAATCATCCTGGGTTTGCCATTCTGTGAGGCGATAGACATGTGGTCCCTGGGCTGCGTGATTGCTGAGCTTTTCTTGGGATGGCCACTCTATCCCGGTGCTTCTGAATACGATCAGGTATTGAACACACACAACTGACTTGCTTGGAGACATTTCATGAGCATTCATTTTTGTGTCCTTGACAATGGTATTTATTATTTATTTATTTTTAAATAGGCCGCCATAATCCCCACAGCAGCCCCTTAGGAGCCTCGCACGTCGCCCGTTTGTAGCAACATATGCCACAGTGCCACTTGTCCAATTAGCGAGCCTCTGCGCTCTAAAGCGAGACATCGCTGAATTCCCTCAATCAGAATCTATGGCGAGACCATGACAGAGTTTTGCTTCAATGCCAAACAATCTTGTCAAATCGAACACATTTTGTAGAATGTTGTCATTTCTAAAACATTGCTGCTTTTGAGCTGTTGTTGGGATTCTTGGAATGTTTGCTCAAATGTTTTTTTGTTCATCTTCAAAACCCCTTGAATGTACGTTCGTAATATTTTACTGTTTTTTTTTTTCGTCATGAAGATACGGTACATCTCACAGACCCAGGGTCTCCCTGCGGAATATCTGTTGAGTGCTGGGACTAAGACCACCAGATTCTTCAACAGAGAACCTGATTCCACCTATCCTCTTTGGAGATTGAAGGTACCCCTGGAATGAACTACTTAACATTATGAATAAAAGCACAGTAAAATTAGCTTAGTTACAAATTTACTTTGTTTTTACTGCACCCCACAACCACGGGGAAATAAAAATAATGCATATAATTGGGCCTTCAATTGTTAAAGATCTGCTATGAATGTATTCATTCATTTGTTCATTATCTAAGCCGCTCATCCTCACACTTTCAACCTCACACTATGGATTTAATAAAAAAAAAAAAAAAAATTCTCATTATTTAGGAGAAGGTTAGTCCCAATTTTTATTTCTGTAGAAATGATTCCTAGTCTACTCCTGAAGTCTATGTAAACTTGCCGTTTGTGCTTAAATTAATTGGGGGCTTAAAGTCATATTTCTTCTGAGTATAGGATCTGACATGAACTTTAGCCTGTTAATCCTCTTGTGGAAAAAGGCATTGATTAGCTACATTTTGACCTTATGGTGTCTCATTTAAGAAGAACCGTAAAAGATTTTTACGTATTCAATGTGAACAGTCCTTGTTTTTGTACTCTGTAGGACCTCACCAGTATTTCACAACGTGAAATAATTCAATGATCTTTTATTTTGGAATTTGTTATTTTGAATTTTTATCATAAGAAGAAAATTATATTTTTTTTCAATGAATTAACTTGAGGATATTTTACTACATTATCTTAACACAAGTCCACATTCAAAAATACTGTTTGCATTTAAATAAAACCCGCTCTGAAGAGTCATCTATATCTCGGATATGGAAAATTCTGTACATTTGCATGCGCTTTCCTCAATAATAGGATGTTAGATGAGTGTTTGCATGTGACCCCTGGGTTGCTCTGCGGGCAAGCGGAGTCCTGCTGTCCATCAGCAACAAGAGGCTATAATGAGTCACATATAAATAGTGCAGGTCTAGAGGGGAAGCGTGTTAAGGGTTTGAAGGGAACATCTGCTTTATTTCTCTAACAGACTCCTGAGGACCATGAGGGAGAAACGGGGATCAAGTCTAAAGAGGCGCGGAAGTACATTTTCAACTGCTTGGATGATATGGCCCAGGTATGTGGTTTCTCACAAAGCACATCTTTTATCAGAAAGAACAGCTCAAATATTACTAATGCAATCCCCTGCATTTACCGAACCACAATAGGGCTGCATGATTAAACGTAGTAGGAAGACACGTAGAGAAAGACAACCATTCCCCACACTACCACCAAACTAACACTGAGTGGGAATTGCACCTTGACTAAAGTCAGGCGAAAGAACCACTGATCCATCGGGTAACCGACTTACTTCATACGTTAATAATAAGTACGTGATCTTTAAAATTTGCAGCTATAAAACAATCACGTTCAAACACAACATGTTCTTGAAGAATAGCAAGGGGACTTGCATTGAATCCATTGGGCTTCTAGAAAGACCATTTCAGCCTTTAGGGGACTTTTTCCAATGTCAGCTTCCCTTACGACTCGTCTCTTCCATGGGAAAGTTCACATGTAGTTATGACATTTTGGTAGAACATCCCTAACACCGAGTTGATAATGAGTATTTTTTTCACTATGCTCAGCTCTGTTTCTGCTACCAGACCCAACAAAAGGAATGGTTATGTCACAATTATTCTCCCAGGCCCTTTTGCCTCGTCCTGTCTGATCAAGATCCAACTTGATTCTACATCTGATAACAACGAATCTGGTGTACTATTTGCTATGAATTGTGCTCATCTTGATGCTCAAGCAGCTGCAGGCTCTAGAAATTGTCCATGTGGGTACATGCAGGTACATAAATGATGGCGACAATTACGGCTGTCCGGTAAAGCTCACGGCAGCTCTCCAGCCCTGTCTGGAACAACACGCTCTCGGCTAGCGCATGATTTGATCATTGCCTGGGCTTGTTTAATTTACAGTTGCCATTGCAAACTTGCATACATGCGGCACAATCAATAAAAGCAACGTACACGGGCTTCAGTATCCCATGGGTCATCTCTGTCTCCATCGCTACAAAGCCTTCCCTTCACTGTTGTGCCCCGAGTCGACTTATTACAAAAACACAGAGGAGCTCAAGCTGGAAGCATGTTGTGGAAGAGAACTGCGTACTTTGCCCATCTTGTTATGCTCCCGTATAAACAAGTCAGGATTGTGGACATCTGTCCCTGCATGTATAATAGATGACATAGCTATAGGCCCTGAAAGACATGAGGACTGAAGAGGCCAGAAAGATAATTTGAGAAAAATGGTGAGGAATTATATCAAGTGGCTTTAATTTGAGTAATTCTGAAAATAACTAGTCAACTGGATGTTCCTTGAATATCGGAATTGTCCCGTATACAGGAACAAACGCTTGTATCCCGTATTCAGCTTACAAGAGACACTGTTTGTGTTGTACATTAGGTTCCCTACATTCGATGTGCGAACATTCCGAGATAGGAATTTCAGCTGACTCATTTGTTTTCACGTGCCGTATTTTCATGCCAATAGGGCGCACTTAAAAGTCCAAAATGTTCTCTAAAATGGATGGGGCGCCCAATCAGTAGGTGCGTCTTGTGTATGCACTAAATGGCTGGAAAATCTGCTTTGACAAGTAAAAAAGACAATGCTGAGTTTCCACGGATCTAAGGCGAACAGCTTGGGAGTGATAGATGCCCAATGGCAAACATAGTTATACAAACACTGATAGATAATCGCCACACATTATATCAGCTGTTCGACTCATATAGCTCTCAAAGTCACAGCATATTCCAAAGGACAACCGGTGGAGCTTTGGCAGGCATTTTGCACTCTTTCTCTGCCAATACCATCTTTTCTTCTATTATTATCATCACTTATTGGCAAACTAAGTAATTGGTGCTGGTTTTGCAACACATCACCTTAGGTGTTTTGCGCTCCATCTGCCAGCCTTGTCCTTTCTCCTGAGTGGCATGTCTGCATTCCTTAAAATACAGATGTGACTCCATCCAACAGATGTTCACATGCAAGGCCAACAGTACTCACCCTTATGGCCGCATTTCTAACAATGCCTCATTATAACTGCGATAGCTAGTAGTGATCATTCACTGGCAAAACGAACGGACCATGGCATCGAAAGTGCATGAATAATTTTAAAAGAAGAATTAATAAGTGTTTATGTAATGCACCTTTCCTTAAAGTCATCTCCCCCTACCAGCTACAGACAATGTGCTTTATCAGTGAGAGGTGTGGTCACAGACTATGAATAACATGCATGGGAAAAAAGAATGGCATCATATTTGCGTTGACTGGCAGCACATCTGATAGCCCCTCAGCAGGCTTGCAGATAAGCGCTCGCACCTTTATGAAAGCAGGCTTTTTCCTCTGCATGTCACAGCAAACAAGGCAGCCTGTCTGCTCCCCTGATGTCCTCACTCCGCCTGACAATCTTCTTGGTTGAAACAAAGGGCAGCTATATCATGACCTTGGTGCTTGTTTAAACACAGGGAAGGAGCCGCAGCGAGCCCAATTTGCCTCGTTTAGTTTGCTTATTGGCAAACCTCAACCTATTTATAATAAATCTTCACCTTCAATAATGAGATTGTGTTTTCAATGACATTTTGTTTACTTTTGTGTATAACTGGTTGGTAGTGGGAACAGTCCCATTAAATGTATATGTGGAGGAGCATTAATTACACCAATTTTTACCCTGGTGAGTCAGTTTAGAATGTTGTTTCAATTGGCATTACAAATAACAGCGTAGATGTTTACAATGTCACTGGAGACAACAGCATTATATGTTTATATGATGTTGGCATGACAGTGCCCTTTTTTTGGTTTCTCCAGGTGAACATGACATCAGATCTGGAGGGGAGCGACTTGTTGGCGGAGAAAGCCGACAGGAGGGAATTCATCGATTTGTTAACCAAGATGCTGACTATCGACGCAGACAAGAGAATCACACCCATTGAAACACTCAACCACCCTTTCGTCACGATGTCTCACCTCCTTGATTTCCCACACAGCACTCAGTACGCTCATTCTTTCCATTTGCCTCATTGCCTTTTAAAAATTGAAATCTAAATGCATCTGACATTCACTAACTGTGTCTCCAATCCTGTTCTAGTGTGAAGTCATGCTTCCAGAATATGGAGATCTGTAAGCGGCGTGTTAACATGTATGATACGGTCAACCAGAGCAAGACGCCCTTCATCACCCATGTGGCCCCCAGCACCTCCACCAATCTCACCATGACCTTCAACAACCAGCTCAACACTGTGCACAGCCAGGTGAAAGTCAATATATACTTTTTTTTTGTCTTTGGTCTGCCACGCAAAGATTGCATGTATTGGCACATCAAATGTGCCTGCAAAATTGGAACGCTGCATGCTGTTACTGTGTAATTCCTTTCATTTTAGAAGGCTCTCTAAACTGTACAGTGAAATACATGTGTGTCAGCCTCGGGGCTCCCCCTGCTGTTGTGAAATATAGTTTACCAGTACGTTTGCTCATTTACAGATATCAAATCCCATCACAGGACAATCTTATAATTTATCACATATATAACAAAAATATATAAAAAACTGGTTATACAGTTATTGACTTTAATAGTGTCAAATCCTCTTTATAAATGTTTTTAGGCATTATTTTCTAGACACCATATTGATACTAAATGAATGTTGAGGAGCTTAGTAGCCCATGACCAGATGTTTGAACCCAAACATGTGCTCACATTTTCTGGCTTGCCATCTTGCTTTTCTGCCTTTTGTTTCTGTCTGGCTACATTTTTCAGTCTACAGCCAGCTCCTATGGGATTGTCACAGAGTGCTGATTGCACACATGACAAGCCCTGCTTCCTGCTTATCTTGCAGTCTGAAGCTTTAAGGCCTAGAGAATCCCTTCACCGCTGGCTTCATCTCATTCCCTCCTCTCGTTCTTGCCCTCTTCTGTCCTTATCCCTTTCTCTCCAATTTCTAAGATCTAGCTTGTGGCACTTCCTCTTCCCTGTGTTGTGGAAGCGGAACTGCTGACATTTGACTTTGCCAAATATTGTTATCTTCAATTCTATTTAAGCATCTCCGTCACGCTATATATGATGCAACCACGCTTCATTTTTTTGCACTTCAGTTCTCGCAGATGAGCCATCTATCAATTCTACTTATTTTGATTACTTATCATAATTAATTTGCAAATCACATCTATCTTTTTGCCTTGTATTTAGTTTCTGTCAATTATGATGAATGACTGTGCATCATTGATTATGCTTCTTCTAATTGTTTTTACCACATAAATGAAAAATGAAGATCCTATGCATTTCCTACTCCTCATACGACATGATGACCAGTGGATGAATCCCAAAGCAAATAATGAGCAAACAGTGTTATCTCTTTTACTCTAGGATGCTTCTTGGTAGTGGTATTGCACACTTCTTATTTATGGTTAAACCATGTTGCACTAGCAAAAGAAAGTTATATTATTGATGAATGACTGTTGGATATGACAAATATTTCCTCCTTTCTTCCACATTGATTTGCAGACTGTGATATGAAATACCAAAGTTCTCGGCACTTCATTTTAGAGGCTAACTGTCATTTTGTAACATATTTCAAGTATTCATTTGTTTTGTTCATGCTGCATTGTTTTATTGAAACAAACAGCAATTTTTCATGTAGTTAGAAGGCCATTGTTGCACAGCACAATCACTCATAGTGCAACCTCACTCTTTTGGCATGAACACAAAATGAAACACTGGCTCCAAAAATGTATTATATATATTTTTGGGTTACTCTTCACTTCTTTGTAGAGTAATATACATTTGCACTGAACCATAGCTTGTGATAGTTGAACTGCTTTTCACAATTAAAGTTCTCAGGCAGATGTGACATTGTCCCAATTGGTCATCGACTGTGTCTGCAGTTGTCTTAAACATCCCTCAATTTTGGTCCCGTCATTTCTTTAGACAACAACATAGCTCCCTTTTCCATCAACAATTCTACCATTTTCTTTTGTAAGTCCCGATGTGT
The DNA here is from genome assembly GCF_051989575.1 of Stigmatopora nigra. NCBI lineage: Eukaryota > Metazoa > Chordata > Actinopteri > Syngnathiformes > Syngnathidae > Stigmatopora > Stigmatopora nigra. Next base: position 1,374,810 of record NC_135529.1, read on the forward strand.
CCATACTAAACTACCAATCTGCACTTTACCAGCCCTCCGCTGCCTCCATGGCAGCTGTGGCCCAACGGAGCATGCCCCTGCAGACGGGGGCTCCTCAGCTCTGCGCCGCCCGACCCGATCCATTCCAGCAAGCACTCATCGTCTGTCCTTCTGGCTTCCAAGGTAAGGCATGCAGCGCTCAGAATGCATTAGCAGATCCAAATGGATTGAATGTCCACTGCCGTCAATGTATTATAGATTAAGCTTTACTTTGGATTTTGCCTTAAGAGTAAGATTCAAGATAAAATGTTTGCCATTTTTTATGAGCGTTCATGTTCTTTCCAATGTGCAAAGACATACTTTTTTTGACATGTTTGCTCTTTACTGGAAAGTTCCAACCGGCTATAATGTCACTTTTTGCTTCCATGAACTCGTTCATGGTGACAAAAAAAGCACCACATAACACAGTTCAACACCTCAAACAAGACAATATTAGGTTGAGGTCATCATTTTATTCGTCTGCACTAACACGATATTTTTATTCTTCTAATAACAGAATTTAAACTTTAAACATGACTTGCATGTTAGATTGTTGACATCCTTTGTTTTGTTTTTGGCTCCTTCACAGGACTACAGGCATCACCTTCCAAGCACAACAGTTACTCCATGCGGATGGAGAATGCTGTTCCTATAGTGACACAGGCCCCGGGCGCCCAACCTTTGCAGATCCAACCAGGCCTTCTCACTCAGGTACAAAAAATTTCCAATTGGCTTCATACTAACTAATTGACATAATGTGGGCAGAAGTGGGCCAGTCCAAATACAGACACTTAAAATGGAAGAATAGATAGTTCTTCTCTAGATTGGAAGATATTCAGCTCATATTTTTTTGTCCTGAAGAACACTTTTGATCTCAGAGTTCAACGCTGTTGGACCTTTGATGGCCCGGATCTGTTTTGAAATCTGTCAGAAAAGGCAAATAAAAAGGTAGAATAAGAAAAAATCCATACTAAACTTCTCCAACCTTCTTCGAACTCCAGTGCAGATTCTATGATTGTCAGTTGCTGATATTGCAGGAAATTAATCTAGGAAATCTTCTCAAAGAAACTAAAATCGTGTCGACAGAGGCGGCAACTGTTGTCCTTCTATCACTTTTTCCCCCCTTTGCTTTTTTGAATGAATTTAGGTTGCGCACTCTCATGGATTACTTCCTTTCTCCCCTTCTTTCCTCGTCCTCCTCACTGACTGTCTGTGCTCTGCTGGAGGCTGAAGCTGCTACGCTTTGATGCACATTGGACAAGGGCCTCTCATGCAGAGAAGCCCTTTACTCAAGCCTGCACTGCGCAATGTAGCTGGTGACTTGTAGCTGTTAATATAATGTCAAAAGAAGTAAGAGTGAACGGTAGCACACGTGCACTGTCGACTTCTCCCATCCATCACCACCTTTTTCCCCAAAGGAAAAATCCAGGAAGGCTTAAATATGTCTGAGAATCTTTGGAGTTTGAAGCACCCCCTTATCTCCAGTTAATCATGCAGTAGGCAGGCAGGCAGGCAGGCACACATGCGGCAAAACCTTTGAGTGCGTGTATGTGTGCGAGAGCATGCCTGTGTTTCTACAGTGCCTTAATCTGCCAGATACCAAATGGTGATTAGCTCCGGGGCTGCTTCCGAATCAGCCTCCCCGAATTAGAGGCCTCCAAGGACCATAAGAGGTCAGGGGGAAGCTTGAATTGGACCCTAAAAGAGCTGATCATTTATAGATTTGCCAAATTCATGAACATGAATAACATGATGAATCGAGTAAAGACCAAATAACAGTCTTTTTAAGAAGACAGCAAATGTAAATGTCTTATATTGACACTTGAAGTGCATGTCCCCAGGCTGCTTGTCAGTACGTGTACCTTCTGTGGGGGGAGTGTGGACGCGCATGTTAAGTGAAGGCACAAGGCTCTCGTTAACATAAACAGATGGTTTATATGGCCCGGCATGCAGCACACCTACTAACTGCCTGTATGCATATCCTTGTGTTTACTCCGTCACGGTGGGAGGTCTCACCGGGCTGCTTTTCCCCCCCACCTGTGCCCTAGACCTCACTGTAATGTTGCACCCGAGCCCATTGCCATTATTCCTCAACCTTCATGAGTGTGAGCATTGAAGAAGGTCCCAAAACAGTGAGGCAGGACAACCAACAAAACCTTTATCTGGTGCAGGAATGCAGAAAATGTGGAAACAATCAGGGAGTGAGAGCTGCAGCTTTCAGAGCCCTGAAGTGACAAAGGGTTTTCACCCCGGGAGCCTTTGGGTGAGGTGGGAGGTGGCGGACTACTGATTGTACTGGTGGGCAGTGTGAAGAGAAAAAAAAAGGGGCCTCTTAACTGGGTTACCGTTGCAGGGCAGACAGGCAATTTACACAACCCAGACACCCAGTGAGAGAGGAACGTAGAAGTGTGTGGAGAGAATCGGCCAGGTGATGGATGTCCAGTATTACTGTGTCATAATGGCATGTTGATATAAGGCCTTAAATGTAAAGGCTGTCTTAACACAGGAATGTTCCTTTTGAAATCAGTGAGGCTGCAACTTCGTAATTTGGCATGGGGAAAAGAATCCTCCATGTAAGAAAATAGGGATTTTAGGTTAAATATTTGGAGAGAAAAAAAATGATAATTTCGTACACACATGGTCTGCTTTGAATTCTGTATGACACCTCTTTCTTATTCGACCCACATGCCATTCAGCGCATACCAATCACCTCGTAAACAGATGCGCAAATGGTATTTAATGAACTATTCATTCGCGCTGACATTCAAGCATTACTCATTACAACTGCATTAAACTATTAGTGTTACATAGAGTATCAAACAAATATGGGTAGGCACTCTGGCATGCAGACACGTGCATGCATACAAGCAATGTCTTTTTGTCCTCTCTAAAAATATAGCAGAAGCTTTCCCACCAACTTGAATAACTAATAACTCATCTATCATAGTTGGAACACACAGAGTGACAAACAAATAATAGTTTATAAAGTCTTGATCTTAGGTCTTTTGTTAAAAAGGGTTTGACTTTTGTGAAGTATTTGGTGATCACACCCTTCTACTTGATTATGCATTTATGTGATGTGCTCATGTTTTTATGGTAAATTTCCCACAAAGGATGAATGCGTGTGAATGCCCACTTTTCAAAGATTCCCCTCTTTTCTGAATCCCTCTGTCTGATCTTATCTCAGCAGGCCTGGCCTAATGGCACCCAGCAGATCTTACTGCCTCCAGCCTGGCAGCAGCTCACTCACACCTCAGTTCAGCATGCCGCCGTCATCTCTGACTCCATGAGCGCCACACAGCCTCTCGCCAACTGGAGGTAAATATCCACGTCCAAATTATTTCAGACATTAAAATTTTGCTTAATTCCTTTCCTGCCAATAACAGCTATAGACACAACACTCATTCACTTGACAGAAATAGTTGTGGAGTATTATATTCAACCGCAATTGTTATTGGCTGTGACCACTGCACATGAAATGGTTAATAAGCGTAGTGAGGGAGGCACACTTTTTATGTCCAATTGTATCAAAACTACTAGACAGATTGACACTAAAGTTTGCTTTCATGTTTCTAGTGATTACAGAGTGAAAAATGGAGGTTACATTTTTGCCCTTTAAACATCCTATTGTAATGGTGTGATGGCAAACAGCAAATTCCAGGCAAAGGTTTTGCCAATCTATCATGAAAATATTTGCCTAAACTTGGAAATGTCACACTTTTAAAAAGGAAATGCTTGTAATGTAATCACAGATACAGATCATCTATCATAACACTAAACACATAATTGTGTTTATGGGTATTCGATGACCAAAAGTAACTAAATCAAAAGGAAACATGATCGACGATGGGCTCAGTATCTCCCTGACAACCCGTCCTTTATCTTGATCGACTCACAAGAACACAAGTGCATTTATAAGAGCAGTGTGACCTCAGGGGGATGGGCCAGACGAACATGAAGAGAATTTCTCTGTGACGCTTTGACAAGTGGATAGACTGATGCGAGAAGGCAACCTGCGGGAAGAGAAGTCTAAATAACAGTTGTAGGGAAAATGTACTGTTCAGTATGTTTAAATGCCTTCTCAAATGTCCATTTGTGAGGAAGCTCACAACCCCTCACCACCACCATTCCCTTGGTAGCTTAGTGGTTTATCGAGAAAGAATCAGGAAAGTGTCGCACTTCCTCTGCAGAGCTATCGCTCGGCTGCTCGTGTCAGCTCCTATGCCCCCCCCTTTTTTTCTTTGTACGTAGCTTATTCCCTTTAATCATCTTGTAATTTTCTTTTGAAATAGATTTTACTGACACCTGCTGGCTTGTGAGCAGTACAAATGACAGTATTTGGAATGTACAGTGTTGTGCATATAGTAACGTGCTGATTTATTTACTGTACAAAATTTACATTTTGACACAGCAGCCTAAATTTTAAAGAGTGTTCTTAAAATAAACCTAACATTTGTAAATCTTATCATTTTTTATTTTAACTAATATGAGTTTCCAATGAAGATATAGGCATCCAATCATTTTAAACAGAGGCCTGGCAATAATCCTATTCTGAAAACAGTACTTAGAAATATCAGTTTCTCAAATTGTCACAATAAATAGTTTTATATTTTTCTACCAATATTGCTATGCAGGTGTTTGTCTCAGGCTGTGCTCATCTTCTAACAATTTTAACTGAAAAATGTTTTCTCTCCATCAGGAATTCCCACCCACACGGTAGCCATTATAATCCCATCATGCAGCAGCCAGCCTTGTTGGCCAGCCACGTCACGCTCCCATCCAACCAGACGCTCAATGTTGGAGTGGCACATGTTATGCGGCAACCCTCGTCCAATAATAACGCCTCTTCCAAAAAGAACAAACAGCACCAGAACTCTGCCAGGTGTGTTTTAATAACAATTCTATTGGTCAAATTACAGTATAGGCCGTCCCACCACAGTATTAGAAGTTCTAGAAACTTCATTCATTCCATTAATTTGTGACACAATATGTGACACATCTCACAAGAATATCTTTTTTATATCTGTATGTTATTATAAATATTTATTTTAATGATCTACCGTAATTTAAATAATAGCTTGTAGCAAAAATCAACAACTCCCCATTCCAAAAAGTTAAAATATTACATTAAAATAATTGTAAGAACTAGCCTTCTGAAGTTGATGTTTTTAAATCCGACCTTGGCTTTTTCATACTTGCATACCAATATGATATTAATTAAGACTGATGGCTCACTCACACACATTTGAAATAAACTTCATCAACTTGTGCAATACATCCCCACTTTTTGACAAATTAAACAACACACATAAACTAGAAATGGTGGATAAAGGCGCAAAAAATATACATTGCTTCTTGGTAGTGCACTTCAAGCTATCAGACTAAAAATGACCTCAAATGCTTGATGGCTTAGACCTCCAGAAAGGACCATTTACTAGGGTGGGAATGTAGCCTTAGTTGTCACGCTTCTGACGTCACAACTTATCTTCTTTGTTCCTCAAAGGAATACTTCAGCATATGAAGTGTCGTCCACTCAGGCGATGCTTTCACCACAACGCTCCAAAAGGGTGAAGGAGAACACGCCCCCACGATGCGCAATCCAGAGCAGCACGGCCTCGGTTTGTCCATCCCAACAAGGCTGTGGGGGCGGGAGCTGGGGAGCTCCTGAGGCCGAACAGGCTTCTAGCACGACTCGTGGCCATCCGCACCAGCAGCATCTCCCCAGGCAGACCATCATCATCCCTGACACGCCTAGCCCGGCGGTCAGCATCATCACCATCAGCAGTGACACAGATGAGGAGGATGATCACAAACAAAACAATGGGTGGGTTAACCATTATAAGATAAATGTCATCATTGATTCTGTTATCTCTGCCTTATTTAAGCAAGTGCTGCTTTAAAAAAATATAAGCACTTTTGTGTGATGAACTTGGCACATTTGATGATAGTCATGCGAAAATCCACCGTTATATTTTTTTGATATCATTAATAGACTCCAGTCTGATTTAGTTGGTTAGATCTTTTTAGATATTGTTCTTACATTTCTGAAATTCTCAGTGACATATTGGCGCTCTTGCAGTGAAATTACATATTATCTGCTAAGGAAAGTAGTTATTGACTGCCAGAGTGGCATATATAATTTTCATTATAGTGTTTGGAGTTTGTTTTTCTTCACCAAATAAAGCAATAGATGTTGGTTACAGTTCTACATCACTGCAATCCACATCCACAGCTATTCCTGCAACCTTACAGTTAAAAATGACCGTCATTATTTTGTTTTTGTTTTTTTTATTATGCAGTTGAACTCCACAGAGTACTAAAAATATACCACTCTACCCCCATTATGGCAAAAACTTAATTTCTTTGGCTTATCATTCTACTCTATACAATATGTACTGAAATTTGTAACCTGGTGCTCATTGTTTCCCCAACAGCTCGTCATCGAAACAAAGGAAAAACGTGATCAGCTGTGTGACCGTCCATGACTCACCTGACACCGACTGTTGCAGCAACAACAGTCCTTACACTGTGGAGCTGAGACCCACCAATAATAACAATAATAACAACAGTTGTGACACAAAGACTGCCCTACTGGACAACTACAACAATGGCAATCCACGCACAATCATCATCCCCCCTCTCAAATCTCAGACCAGCGAGGTTGTGAATGAATGCGAACGTTTGATGCCAGGTATTGTATTGGATTGGATTGGAAAACTTTATTCATCCCGTATTCGGGAAATTTCTTTGTCGCAGTGTTGAGAAATTACGGTGCTTCTCCATTGCAAGTAGCCATTTCTGATCACTAACACATTTTCCTCCCTCTGTGCAGATACGATAAACCGTCAGAATTCAACTTATAAGTTCATATCCTCAAATGGATTTCTTTCGGGCAATACTCAAATCCCGGGTGGTGTAACTGCATCGTACAGACAGCAGCGCTCAGGGCCACACCCCTTCCAGCAGCAGCAGCAGCCTCTTAATCTCAGCCAGGTAAAAACACACATTAAAATTGTGAAATCTAGACTAAATATCTTTACGTATACATAGTAGGTGCAGTACAGTACAGGTCAATCTTTGCTCAGTGTATGTTTTAATTGCCTGTGAACTTTGGGCCTCTGAAATCCTTTGAAACATTTGTTGTGATTCATAAATAAATGTGACTTGACTTGATTAACTCAGATAATTGACCACTTATAGTAATTTGATTGTTTCATATTATCATAGTGTACATGTCGTATAGTCAATAGTTTTAAGAAGTGAATGAATTCCACATTAACTTGGATGGAATGCAGCAAATGACAGAATATGTAACAGGTGTAAAGGGCAAAAGTGTTCAGAAAGGAAACCCTGCGTCATCCATCTTTCATCCTCTCCCCCAGGCCCAGCAGCAAATGGTAGCAGACCGAAACGGAGGTCACCGCCGCCAGCAAGCCTACATTACCCCAACCATGGCCACTCAGGCCCCATACTCCTTCCATCACAACAGTCCCTCTCACACGAGCAATGTGCACCCCCACCTGGCTGCCACGCACCTCTCTAGCCAGCCTCACCTCTACACCTACACGACCCCAGCCGCTTTGGGTTCCAGCGGCACGATGGCTCACCTGGTAGCGTCGCAGGGCTCGGCACGTCACGCGGTTCAGCATGGGGGCTACCCGTCGAGCATCGTCCACCAGCTTCCAGTCAGTGTGGGCCATCGCGTACTGCCCTCGCCCACCCTGCACCACAGCCAATACCAGGCCCAGTTTTCCCATCAGGCCTACATTAGCGCCTCTCCCGCCACCGCCGTCTACACTGGATACCCGCTGAGCCCTACCAAGGTCAACCAGTACCCTTACCTCTAAAGACACTGGAGAGACGGGACTTGGCACTGCTGCTTCCACACACCGACCACCCTTAGCCCCATCTGTACCCAACGTTCCATTAACCTCACTTGAGAACAGAGACAGAGGACTTTGCAATCCTCATCCTTCTTCCCCATACAACTTGAAGATAGGATTGAGAAAAAGAAGGAAAAATAACATTCACAGTCATTCTCTGAGGGGGAAAAATGTGTTATGTTTGGAGGTGATTTCTTTTAATTGTTTTTTTTTCTCTGAAAAGGGCCATCTTAGTTTTGATTAGATTTTTTTTGTTTTTACTTGATGAGGAAAGTCGTTAGTGTTAGGGGGAAGTTTGAAACATTTTAGGACAGCGGAGGGTTTCTGATTTGTTTTCTTTCACATGCCCATTTTAACTGTGGGAAGGGACTGCTGAACAGGGGTTAAGGACTGGAAGTTTGGAATTCCAAGAGATTGGGAAAAGGTGAAATACGGAAACCTGCTGCTCTTCAAAGAAAAAAAAATGATGGCCTTGAACTGTCTTAATATTTCCACACTTTCGGTGTTGAGAGAAAATAGAGACGACTCGCTCCACTCCACCTCCTTGAGCCGCAGGCGTCTGGAAATTGAACCAACAGAAGACAACAAACTTTTCTAATGTATTTATAGCTATATTTCTTTTGTGTTCCACAAAACGTCAGTTTTGGCTTATCTAGGTGACTTCACTGGGCCCATTCATAGAATGTAGCAGTCTGCACCCCATTTCTTTCAAGAACTTTCAAAACTCTTTGTTTCCTTTTATCAATAGATATGTGTTCCTTTTTATTTTTAATGTGATTGCACAAAGTGGTTATAATAACATGGGCATGTAAAATGTGAGTGTGTGTATGTGTGTGTGTGGGTGTGCTTCTGTCAACCATGTGTTTAGTCCACCTCCTTTAGATTTTGTTCCCTTGTAGTGCCTTACAGATGTAACAACACAGTTTACTCCGCTTGGCATGCCACGCAACACAAAGGAGAAACGCGAAAGACGTGTTGTCCTGCTTTGAGAAGCTGACGGGGACACGATAGATCTCTTCCAGGTGTAAGCGTTGCTCCCATTGCTTTTCTGTGGTCCTTTAAGTCCTTAAGAGTAGGAGGATTCATGTCATCAGGTTGATATCGAGCGCTTTTATTATGTGTCCATGAGATACCATAACTTGCCAGGGGTACGTACCAAAGTCATAGATTTTGATGATCATTCTTCTTCCAGACTCACTGGATTTACATGCAAATAATGTATTTGGTGTTTTGATGTAACAGCGTGTTTGAAAAGAAATTTAGTCAATTGTTTATAAAGGTAGTGCACTGTAATTGGGGAAATGTTAATGATACTGATATTTATATATTTGCTGATTCCAACCACTAAAATCATAACCTACCAAATGTTGCATTAAAATACATGTTTTTGTTGAATGGGTATCTTTTACCTGTAAATGACAAAAACTCGTATATATTACATATATATAGATATATATGATATGTAATATATAGCGATAATTATTGTAAAACAATGTCCATTTTCATACATTTTCACACATTTTAAATATTGCTCTAATTTTAGATCAGCTGGAGCATTTTAATAAAGTAAATCAAATGTTTTTATCCCCAGATGCATTAAGATCAAAATATTAACAATCATGATTATTGTTAGGGACCTGACTGGTTTTCAAATTTGAGTTTAACATTTCATATCACTCCTTTACCCAGTTAATAGTAACTTTTGTCATCTTTCCAGTCAAAAGATATCCATTCACTGTCCAAATCATAGTTGACGCAAGATTACATCCGCTTTGTTTGCATCATTTTGCTGGAATGCATGATCACAAAGCATTATTTTTTTCTCTTTTACAAAAGTCTATGTGCTTAACTCATATTTTAGTTCACACGAGTATTTTACATGCTTCTCGTGTTGGCTAAATAAGTTATGAAGGTCACAGAGGTCACACTGTGTTTGTGAAGCTCGTCTGAGAGGGGCCTGACAGAAAGTGAATGTGCCATGTTTGCAAGGTTGTCAGTATGGAAGGAGACTGCATAGTCATGAGAGAAGTGTTCAGGATCACTGGGTGAAGAGCACTGGTTCTGTTTAGGTCGAGAATGAAGGCAACTCGATCTTTAGGACCATAAAATGGTAACAAGTTGGCACTGAGCAGGTTGTGAGTAACACTGAGGCCAAGTGTTTGGTAGAGCCTTTACCTTATTGCACACGTTTCAAGCAACATTAATTGCTTTATTGCTTGCATTGTTGTATTTTCCAGTCAGATCACAGGACAGTGTTGCAACTAGGACGCTAGCATACACCTGGAAGGGCAAAGTTGAAATAAGATTAGTTCAAAGCAGGTACACCACTAGGCTGAAATGCGGAGAGAATCCATAGGGCTGTGACTTGTATTTTTTGCTGCTCTATTTAACTTTTAATTTCTTCTAGCTGACGATACATGAAGTCCACAGTTGCCACTTGAGAACTCCTGCTGGTTTAGTGAAAGCCTTCCCTTTTCCTTCACGCCATAGTACTTGCATTTTGTAGTGTTTTTATTTTATTTTATGGCTGTACGTGTGTGTATTTCGATTAGAGATTGTTGCAATATTCTTGTGGATATTCTATCAGGTGGTGTGTGTTTCTATTATTACGTCTCATTTTTACAATATTTGGCATTGAGTAGAAGTGACAGAAATGGTGTCATCATTCCAGTGGGAATCTTGCGTCCTTTTTTCTTTTCTTTCTTTTTTTCAACTGTCATTGGGCCCGACATGGAATAGTTGTAGTTTGATGGCCCCACCTGAGGTCAAAGGTCTTGATTACCATCCTGGTACTTATTTCTTTCCAACACACCCATTTAATCTAGCATGACATTGTTGTTTGCAGTTTAACTTCATATTTTATCTTATTTCTTATCAGTTGATTTCTTTTATAACATCTATTAAGCACACGTGCAGAAGGGAGAGCCATTGGAATTGTAAAGAGACAGACTACTGAAACATTCCACTCTTTAGGGGAAGATAGCACTAGGTATGCTAGACTGCTGTCCTTCAATTCCTCGCCCTTGATTTCACTGTTTAAAGCCGATCCTCCTCCCACCAAAGAGATAACATCAGCCATGTGCAAACAGCCATTGCAAGATTAATTTCAATTATTGCAATAGTGCTGCTTTCATGTTGAAATGCTTTAAGTGCTTTAGTAACATTTCAACCTCCACCCCAAGCATACTGTATATACATGTGCATAAACACAATAATATACATTTTACATCTGTGCTGCCAGTTTCACAGAGCATAATCTGAATTCATTCATTTTCTGAACCGCTTATCCTCACAAAGGGGTGCCGGAGCCCAGCTGACTTCAGGCACCAGGCAGTGGGACACCCAGAATTGGTGGCCAGCCAATCGCAGGGCACGAGGAGACGGACAACCTTATACACACACTCCCACCTAGGGGCAATTTACAGTGTTGAACCAGCCTACCATGCCTGCTTTTGGAATGTGGGAGGAAACCAGAGTACCTGGAGAAAACCCACATTAGCCTGGGGAGAACATGCAGACTCCACACTGGAGGACAGACCTGGGATCAAACCCAGGACCCCATAACTGTGGGGCTGATGCGCTAACCACTAATCCGTGTTGCCGTTTTTTTGGTTTGTTATTTTATCATTTTACCCCTTTTCACTTGGGCCTGCAAATATCTAAATTCAGTAAATAACCTAACCTTCTCAAATTGGCTTATTGAACTTTTATTGCTGATTTTTGTACAAAGCACGCCATGAAATACAATGAGGTTAAAGGAAAAGACCAGTAATACCTTTAAAAGCATGAGCACGCACACAACATGAATGTGATGTCACATTTGACATCTGAAAACGCCTTGGATATTTATGTCCATTTTGCAATAATTATACACCCAATCTCAAGCAAGAGTTCATTTGTGAAATATGTCAAACATCACAATCCTTGTGATTAGAGATTCTATTTTCTCAAATTCTATAGCCAGCTAAGACATTGTGGATAATAACATTGTGTATGATGATGTTGCTTATAGTTTTGTTTCTCATAACCAATGTTGTGTGTTCTACTAAAAAAACAAAGTTGGGGTCAGAAAAGCAAACATCGATGTAGATTGAGTGACCTTATAATTACCAAAATATGCTTGAAAAATGCAAATGTTTTGTGTTGTTAAAGTGAACATAATTATTTGTCTTTTTTTTAGAACTGAGCTTCAAAATATCCAATAATATCTCCAAAGCTTTTACATTTAATTTAAATTAGAGTTCTTTTACAAACTCATAAAACTTTTTCCCATTCAATTTCTCACTAAGTAGGGTAACATGTATTTTCTGTGAAATTAATAATGTCAATTATAATTTATTTCAAAAGCTATGTCCACCTTTCAGCCAAAATGACAATTTAATTTGCAGTGATGTTTTCGCATTTACTTCCTTACACTAGAAGTCAATCTGTAATTATGTTATTTGAAGGGAGAAAAAAATCACTTTTCCAAAAGGATTGCTACACAATTCTTATTATTATACTAGTTAGGCAACAATACTTGCTATAACATTAGTTGCATTTTTGAAAGCATTGAACCCCTATCCTAAATAATTTTATTTAGAAATCATGTGTGCTGCAGTATTCCTTTGTACACTTTCCACTTTGTGTGTGTTTTTTTTAATTTTTATTTGTTTCTTTGGATGTGGTGTATCATTATATTTCATTATTATCTGTTGATGTAGTGTTATGTGTATTCTCTAGCCTGTTCTAATTGAATATGTTGTTGGGATGGATACTTTACTGGCTTTCTAGAGTTTGGAAATGAATATATTGGCAAGAAGGATTAATTAAAACGCCCTAACCAATTATTACTAAGCGCTTGTGTTACCATTATGACAATGTGTGCTTCTGTTAATCATTTTCGTTGTAGAAAAATGGAGTGGATTTCTATTAGGCTACGGGCAACTAATTATATTGTCACAAATTGACTGGCTCATTCTAGATAAGAAGCAGCTTGGTCAAATAGAAGGATGTAGTTTATTTGATTGTGTCCACTTTACTAACAGTGTGGTCAGAAGGGCGCAATCCATGTTATAGCTTGTTATTCACTGTTACTTTTGATCATTTTTTCGGTCTCCGAGGTGAATCGAGTTATTAATGACAATTTGTATGCTCACATATGCATATTGTATATGTGTAGAAATATAATCACACTTTGTCTTGGATTTACAATAAACTGTTAAGTCACAAAGGTTTGTGGACCGGGTTCATTGTTTATGGTTTTGATCAGTGGTGGACAGTGACGGCCTGCAAGGCCTCCTCTGTTGGCCTAAAAAATACCTGAATCATAAACTGATGTTAATTATATTTTGTTCATGAATACTTATTAAATAATTCCAAATTGTCTGTCAGCTTCCTTTCGTTGCTTTTCCCCTTGTTGCGCTGCTTCCAGGTGTGTGTTTTCATATTTAAGCATTTAACCAATCACAGGCCCTGCAGCATAAAGACTATTAGACTAATAGTTGGCCAGCCGATCGCAGGGCATAAGAAGACAAACAACCCTTCACGCTCACACCCATACCTGCGGGCAATTCTTTAGTGTTCAATCAGCTTACCATGCATGTCTATGGAATGTGGGAGAAACCGGAGCACCTAGAGAAAACCCACGCAGGCTCTGGAGAACATGCAAACTCCACATATTTTGATCGAGCTAGATAGATAGATAACTGAAAGAGTAAAAAGCTACATTCTCGAAAAAATAATAACTACTTTACACACATTTCACCTCATTAACGTGATTTCTCACCTATGAACAAAAATTAAGATATGTAACATTATTCATCATGTGCTTCCCTAATTCTACCGCTAGAGGGATACGTGCACCAAATCGGGTTACTCATAAAAGTGAGGTCATTGACGAGTTTTTTTTTTTTTTATCTAAACAGGATGACGTTATTGGAACCAGAGGATTTTTAGTCAGTATATGCAAAAATTAATTCACTCGAATTAACCCAATAACTCCGATTATAAACCGCCGCACTTGAATTGCTTAAGCACACGTTTTCCAGCAAACAGCTTCTTGTTGAAAAAGATGCCGAACTATATATGCAATCACAGAAAAATTAATGCACATGCATTCTTCACGATATTGTTGACTTTCTTTTTATAGATGTGTGTTTTGCGCATCATTGCTTATATAGTCAAGGTTGCCGTGGAAGCCACAGACGCTTGTAGACAACGACCAACCTAAAGTGTAAAATGGTTTGACAAGGAGCTACTTTAGCCAATCAAAATAGGGTTGCTAAGATTATGGACGAATCATGCCAATCGAAAGGCGGAACTAACCTAATTATTATCCTGGACAAGAGACAGAAGCTGCAGTAATCACACGAGTGTCAAAATGATGCTCGTGGCCATCACATTAGGACAATTTTTTTAACTGATTTCAGATATAAGCATTTCAGCACGTCCGGGTTCTCATGCCTTTATTTTCTCTTCATCTAATAACATCTTTTGCAACCCAGACAAAGGATTTTATTGAGTTTTTCGCCGTGATTGTGGTAAGTCTGCCTGCGAAGTCATGACCTGTTTGATGGAATAATTGTGGTCTGTAATATTAAAATAGACTTTTGGCTGAAGTAGCCATGACTAATATTTATTCTAAACATGTTGCCTGCTATTTTGTAACACAAGTTGAGATAAGAGAGGAATGAGTCAAGATAGACTGAATTGGATCTGTACTCTATCAGGATGGAAGCTAGTATAATGTGATCTATGTCCCACTATTCACATTTAAAACATTTACATCACCAAAAGTGTAGTGGATGATTTAAAAATATGTTTTAGGATCATGTCAATGCATTGATCAAGCTTTATCCCCCAACGTCTAACCTGTAGAAAAGTGCACAATGTATACACTGTAAGACACTCAAACTAGTTTGAGTGCCTTTGGTGTTAAAATAGACACTGGCAAAGGATCTTTAAAAAATAAAATACAGATCAAACTCCATACTTTGTTATGAAGCTTTAAATATTGGTTACAAATAACAAGTTAATCTGTTGTTTCTTTCACTACAGAAGAGCTCACATGGTGTGGCAGAGAAGACCCCAATTTAAGACACCACAAGGCCTGTCCCTTCTGAATGAATAAAGTTGAAATGCCTTGAGCTAGCCACCACCGTAAAATGGCAAGATTGGTCTCCCTTGTTGTTTTGGTGGTGGCGGTCAAGACCAAAATGAATGCCCGTGGCCCACGCACCATGGTTCTGGGTTTTACTCTGTTGATGAACATGATAGCGGCAGATTCACCTGTGGCAGGTAAGGAACTACCTGTCTCCGACATGCACAATGTCATCAAATATGATTGCAGAGGAACAAGGCACTGCAGAATTATATTTCCACATCCATACCTAAATGCATGTGACCTGGTTTTCTGTGTGTTCTGCAATACAAAACAATACAGCACTGTATTTCTATTGAAATAATAATGTGATTTTAGGGGAAAGCTGAAATTCAGTCTTCACAATTAGCTACAGCGTCAGCAATAAGAAATATTAAAGACTCCATAATATAAGCAAATAAGGATAGTATTTGTGCTTCTCTTATTATTATTGTTCATTTTCCATTCCGCCTATCTTAAGGGTTGCAGGGATGCAGGAGCCTATCCCAGCCAACTATTGGCACCCTGAATTGGTTTCCAGCCAATCGCAGGTCCACAAGGGAATGAACAACCATTTACACATACATTCATACCTTGGGGCAATTTGGAGTGGTCAACTAGCCTTGCATGCATGTTTTGGGGATTTGGGAGGAAACTGAAATACCCAGAGAAAACCCACACAGGCCCGCAAAGAAAATGCAAACTTCACACAGGGAATTTGGATCCCTCTGGGTTTACTGTGCTGACATTATTATTATTATTAATGCTTTTCAAAGTACAATTACAAATTACAACCGCAGTCTTGAACTCCAAAATAGTTGGCACTTTTTTTAGATTACTTTAAATTTTTCGATTAGTGGACTCTAATATGTCAATCTTTTGAAAAAAACAACTAATATATACTTTTGGTTCAGAAAAAGGAAGTTTGTTCTGTTCATGGAACATTCTCTTATAGAGCACAAATTGACTGCTTTGTTTACTATGGTTTGGATAGATATGAAACAATCCCATGCAATGTGGAATTGGTCAGTTTCAGTATATAAACTCTTTTGTGAGCAGCATATTATTACAGCCTGCCACTACAGCATCTTCTGCAAGAGGGATAACATTTTTAGTAAGTAGTAGAAGTTTCCTGGCTAGCTGTGTACACTACTGGCTTTTCCAACAACAATGGAATTTCTATATTTAAGTCAACTTGATTGAAATATATAATTTTTGAATGGCAACAAAGTTATGTGGAAAAACCAAACATATAACATTTGCAATATAACAAATATAAACCTATGTTCAGCATACACAAAAATCATTTGAAAGACAGACAACAATGAAGCCATCATATAATCTTTTTCTCCAGAATGATACAATTTATTTAGTGCTTCTATTAAGATGTGTTTACAGGCAATATCCATTTCTAACTGTTGTCTCAAAAAGAGGTCTCTTCCATTTCCAAGTTCCCCGTCTAGTTTTTGGGTCAAATGTAGCCAGGCAACTTGTGTTTAATTGCCTGTCCAGATTTGACGTGACACAGGACTTTTCCTTGGTGCGTCACCTTTTCTCTATGTGTTTCTTGGCACTTTTAAATTCAACAGATCAGTCATTTCCTTTTAAATGAACCCAAAAGACATTTTAAAGAAGACCACTGGCAACTGGCAGGTTCAACTCTTAAAGATTCCGGCTAGCGAATATGAAGCTTATCAACTGTGTGGTGAAATTAGATCTGTATGCGATGACAACATGCCCATTCATTATTTATTAGAGCAGGGGTCTTCAATGAGATCGATGACTAGAAGCTTTCAAAGCTTAGCTCGGGGTCTTCTACCATCCTTAGGGCTAAAAAGCAACTGTGTCTCATTGTTATTTTCCTGCTTGACTATTTAACTCATAGCAGTGAAATTTGCTCAAGGCTAGGTCAGTGACATGAGCAATTTATTATCATTTTTAAAGTTAAAAATAGCCTGTGGTGTTATGTGGAGGTGCAGTGACACATCACCTTGATATCACATTATGGATAAAATCCGGTGAATATACTTAATGTTTTTTCATCTCATGAATATGTTCAATGGAAAGAGCAGCATTGAGACTATACTGCAATGAGTGCACAACATATGCTCGGATGAACCTGTTGTATGTCTTATTGAAACATAGTTCCTTCAGCTTTACTTTATTGACCACATTTTAATGTAAAAACAATTTGGTATTAGACATTGTATTTTTGAATAGGGGCGAAAACATATAGTATGGTAGTAGTAATAGGGGTGATTCTACTTTACAATTTATCGATTATTGCGACCATGTCTGGTCTACAGTATCCACGTAATTTGAGGGATTACTGTACTTTACCTAAATATACCATTGTACCGGTAGTTTGATCTGGAGGGATACATATTGAACGCAAGTTAAGAGGACAAGCCTGATCGTTGGGCCCACTAACAATTGAGGCAGTGCCAGAGGGTGCTGATTGACTCAGTCTTCTCGTGTTACATGCTGAATTTCTGTCCAAATACTCGCTATTGTTTAGTAATGGGGCACTCCAGTGAAGAGTGGTTAGCAGGACGGCTTGCTGGACAAGTGGTAAGTGTGTTGACCTCCCCGCCTGCGACAAAGCAAATTAATGTTTAATAATGAGCAGGTATCCTTGCATCTGTGATTTATTTCATGGAATTCACAACTATTTGAGTGCGAGTTAATTTTTTCATCATTATTATTTATATCTCACTTAATAAGGGTACTTACTCATCACATATTGTAAATGCGACTACAGTATTTTTGTTCAATCACTGCTCTCCCTACTAGTCTGGCCAAATATTTCTCTCTGATAATGATTCAGATATCGCTTGCTCTTTCTATGTGTCTGCCCAGAAAGGCAAGCAATGGGGATTTTATATAATTTAATTGTAGACGTCGCCAATACTGGCGTCAGTCAAGCGTTATCTTGCTAGTTTTCGGGGTTGTGCATCAAGCAGAGGAAAGTGCACAATTTGTGGTATTAGTTCTTTCACAATCCCTGCTACAGTATGCTTACAATTCCTTTTAACAAGCCTGTTTCTGCTTTTTTAATGGGTTTTTGGCTTTTTCTTATATAACTCACTGCCCCTTTGGGAGTAAAATTAAGTTAAAGAATACGATAAATGTTAAAATTGTCCCCTGACGCGTTGTCATTTAAGAATTTGCATTTAAACATTAGGCATTGGCATACTGCTTGTATATCTGTTGAGCATTCAGCTTCCTTGTGTTTTTTCCATATGTTACCTTTTTGTTTAATGCATATACAATATCATAAGACCATGTTAGACTGACATATGAGGATCAAGGACACATGAGTGAAAATTGAGTCTCATTAGCGAATGATTTAGCACCTCTTGAATAATTAAATTCCGCCTCATTAATTCTTTCGTGTTTTCAAAGTAATGAGACTGTTCTACATTTTTAGGCATGTGGTCATTATGGGATACATGAGAATATGTGCTGAAAAGGTGGTCACAATACTATCTGGCTGTTTGGGCTAGTGTCAGAGAAGTACATTTTACTCTTTAGTTGGATGGATTTAAATATAAAATATATAAAATAACAATCATAGAATCTAATTATTATTATGTTTCAGTTGACATAAAAAGGGAGCCAACAACAAAGATCATTTGCAGACACTTTAATGACAGTATTAATGATACAGTGATTACAATATAAAATATGACAATGGCCCTGTCCAATATTTGTCAGTTTCCAACTGCAAAGGCCTTAGTCGTTTGTTTTCCCGACATTGGCTACTGAACAATGTGTGGCTACTTGAGTGTAAGATACTCACATTTCAGAGGGCCAGGTGGCAGATCTACCTTACATAGTGTTAGCCTTCACTCATGCATAGTACATACATAGTAGTCACTCCTGGTTTCACTCTGTAGTCCAATGCATAGCTTGTCTGTCACATATAATTAAGTTTAGCCTTTGCATAGTAGACGCAGTTAGTAGTTCGAGTCGACTTGTTGCACCATTTTCCCTTACATAAGAAAAGAAAACTTTTAGTGGTATCTGTAATGTACGTATATATCTTGCATGCAATCTTGGTAGCTCTTGACCTGTCACAAATATAGCACATGCATTGCTGTGCTTCTCCAGGGGAGAACTGAAATGACATGGCATTTTAAGGTCATGTATCATAGTGTGACCTCAATCCACAGTTTATATCACTGGCATACATAAATGTAGTCTGGATATCCTATCCATGTCGTGCTTACTGTAGGTCGATGGATACAAGTTAGTCAGATAAAGTTGTCACCATACCAAAGAAGCAATGTTTGCTCTAGAAATCACGGCAAAAAAATATTGTTAAATGTACACACGCAATATGTACCTTACTCTGCACAGTGGCAGAAATTTGAGTACAGTGTTTCCAAATATTTTTTTTTAAGATAACAAAACCATAGGATTGTGAAAGTTAGGGCACATACACAGATACTGGAGAACTGCCATTATTTCATTGATATAATCTGTCTTCAGGTTTTATATTTAGGTTATCAATATAAATGTTTTGTTGTTAAATTTCAGGCACATCACCTTAGTTTTAACGAATGTTGTTTTATTATGAAATTTCATTTTTATCTCTGTCAATGGAACCAACCTTACTCACTATAAACTCCCATCTCCTCTTTTCTTATTAGATATAGATGGAGATGTTTTGAGTCCAACAAAGCCAACATTGTCAACTTCACCACCCTTCCTTACTACTGCCTTAGACAACAAAGACACAGATGTCATTCCTCAACCCAACTATGAAACCTTCACTCCAAGTAACCTAAATGCAAAAGAATCACAGCCTCTTTCTACTCCATCATTACAGCCATCTCAACTGGTTCGGGGATCATTTCTAGAATTTGAAGAAGATAAACATTCCAATGAATGGAAGGAGGCCCAAATCAAATCTGCCAATCAAAAAACTATTCTCTTGCCAACTCCTTTGATACCTCAGATTCAGCTTCAGTTAAATGAATCAAGGCCTTCTGCTTCTGAAAGTTCAGCAGTGCCACAGCGTACTTTTTCAAAAGAAGCTCAAAATGATCGAGTGAGTGAGTCAACTTCAACTGTGACTTCACTAACTGGCAAACCAATGATTCCACAGGATTTCAGGGATACCCCATCAGACGAAGCTTATATTTTAGATGATGGTTTACTATACCCTACAATGAGTTCACTTTCCATCCAGCAAGGGAACCCTCTCTATTCAAGTGGCTCCACAGTAACAGAAAATGAACCACTGGATGTACTCCCCAATCCACATGAGTTTCTATCCCCAAGCTACAGTGTGCCTTTCATCAGCCCTTATCTTACTCCTGAACTGACAGAGGCTCCACCAGAGGACTTCTATCCCACAAATACCATCGACTTTGACTGGGGAAGTGGAGATTTTTTGGAGACAATAGCATTCCTAAATCCCGGAGAAGAGGACCACTCCTTGGTCACCAAGGTTCCCGAAATATATGATCAAGAGGACAATAGAGAACATTACAATACCGACTTTCCTTCCAGGGTTGGTGTCTCCCTTTCATCCTGGCACCATCTTCATATGATGCAGTCTTCAATCCTGATGACAGCATCTTCAACACATTTACCTCTGCCATCAGTGGATCGCTCTTCTCTTTCTCCTATTCATACCACAATTGATCACATACTGCAACTTACTCCCACGGTTAGCAATGACCTAGTAGAAACATCAGATAGCATAGATTGGCCTGATACTTACAGCATTCAACCCACTGATGTTCTGTTACCAGACATGAACAGCTTGGAGTATTACACCACACAGCTGACTAAGGAGAACTCTGGTTCGGGGAGAGAAGTTGAAAAAAGAAAGAATGTCACTTTGCTGTCCAACAGTTCTTCTCATAACACACACAAGAGCAGCAACAACAGTCATGGAAATGTAAATGAAGATGACTCTGACCATGAGTCGTCAGGCTTTGAGCTTCTCAGTAACACAGCTAACATGAGAACAACAGAGATTTTCAACAACTCAAAGCCTTTTCTGCACCGCCTTGATGTCACAACAGACTTTCTCGAACCATCTTCTACAATCTTGCCGACTCATATGTTAACCGCGGATGGGTTTTCAGCCACTCACACTCTTGACCCACACAGCAGTGTAATTGTACGTCCCAGCGCTTCAGATTTTCTACCAGATGATTTAATCGGTACATTGTCTCTGACAGATGTCCAGTGGTTTGTCACAGAGGTCTTAAACCCTTCTTCAACCTTTACTCCAACAACATCTCCCTCCTCTGCTCTGACTGAGCATTTTCGTCCTTCAACTGAACGAGCAATCAACATCACCTCAGTCTCATCCAATAGTACAGTGCTCCCTCCTCTTATGTTGGGAGATCAGGGAGTGACTAATGATGAATTTGACAATACAGCCACAATGACCTTGATTACAACCGACAGTGAAGCTAATACAACTGAACCCAACGCCATATTTTCAAATGCTAATGCAAATCAAACGCTCAACCTCACTCCACTTGTGAGTGGTGATTGGCAGACTACAACTCCGACATCTCGACAGTACCTCTGTGACCCTGAGAAGCCAGAGTACAATGTTAAAATAGGTAGATAATTGTGTTATCCTTTATTAAGTACAGCATTTATTTCACCATGCAACTTGTGGAAAAATATGTCTATTTACACCTGACTGTGTCCTTTGTTGTAAAGGTTTACCATCTGGAGCCAAAGTTGAACATATCAAATCTCAAATGGGTGAGATCCTGAAACGGGAATTTAACAAAACGGTGGAGTTGCAGGTAAGTTGTTTTTCTACACTAACTTTTAGAAATATGCTTAATTGATGTTATTCCAAAGATCGAGTTCTGTCATTACATTCGAGATGAAATTCTATCACAAAACATGTCTCTTTTCTAAATGGACAAAAAAATCAACTAATCTATTTTGGCCATCCAGGACACACAACCAAAAAAAATTACAAAACAATAACTTTATTTCTTTGCTTTTCAAGGTTGTAGAGCCACCACCAAAGTTCATATTTCGGGTTGTGTCTGATCCAGTTCTGTACACAGCAATATCTGTCATCAATGCCCTACGAAGGTCAGGGCGCCACTTCCTGTTTGTGTCACCCCACTGGATGACACAAGATAGTAAATATCAAGTTCACACAGGTAAATAGATTTTTAAATATAATATTTCATATGTATTTTTTTTATTGATGCACATAATATTTAAAAGAACACAATAACAGCTCTTTTTCATGTTTATAATATTCTTTATTACTGTGTTTATAAAGTCACTTTCACCTGATTCCCCTAGGAGTCATGTTTGAATTCCTTCTTTTTTACTATATTTGCAGTGCTGCAATTTGTTCCTGTTCAGGTCGATGTACGTTATTGTAACTTCAGCGAACGTATTGAGAGAGGTTTGACCTTGGCTTATGCGGAAGTGTGTCAGCGCTCTAAGGCACCAATCAATTTCACAGTACATGTAAGTAGAAAACATGCATGTCTCTTTGTACTTTGATGTCCACATTTCTTTGCAGTATTGAGAATGTTGCTTGTAAGGAACCGAGGTTCTGTCTCCTGTATTTTTACTTTGTTGTCTACAGATTATCAATATTACCATGGCTGTTTCTAAAAATCCACAACAACTGGAGAAGTATCCAGTGGACATTACATTCACTGTGCACGGCCCTCAAGATTATCTACTGGGTTCAGAAGTCAGCAAGGCTCTAATGAAGCTCACCAAGGTGGAATTCAGCTATTATATGGGCTTTCCTGTCCAGCAGATTGCTGAGCGTAAGCGTTTTAACTTTTCCAAAATATTAGTATTTTTACTTAACACTGTAGTACAATTAGCTCTTGGATTTGATATCTGTACGGTCGCACAAACAATACATAACATGATTTACCCACCCCCTCCTAAATAGCCTTTCATTACCCGATGTTGAACACAAGCCAGTTCCTTCGATCCTCTTGGGTGAGAACAGGTAAGATTCGTTGAATTCTTGAGTATCATCAAATATATATATAATCAGGGATGTAGAGTGTATTTGACATATCTTTGTTGTGTCATTCATTCATATAGTTCTCTTGGGAGTGCTGGATAGTGAAGTGAGCCAAAGGACCTTTCAAGCAAACATAGAGCGCAGGATGGCCATATTACTTGGAGAAGCCTTGGGATCGGTCAGACGTGTCAAGAGGGCAACAAATGTTGGCAACAACAGTGTTCAGGTAAATTTGAAAATGTTTAAAAGTGACCCCCAACCCTCATTCAGAGACAATATTCTGAACATTATAGTGTTACTGAACTTCAAAAAATAAAGAAGAATTGCTGCATATTTGCATTTGTGCCTGATGCAAGTCTGAACTACACTGCTCCCCTGTCAGTCCTGGAGACTCATTATAGGAACTGTTCAGTGTTTGTGTAACCACTGAAATCCTTACTGCTTTACTAATCAAGCTCCAGCTTTTGTGGGGTTGCCCTGCACCTGCTCATCAGCGTCACATAGAGTTAGATGGGGCCATGTCCCCATAGCAACAGCATCCTATTCATCCAGAAGCGAGCCATTCAAAGACCACCACTGCATCAAGTGTTCTATCTATTTTCTTCCCCCCAGTCTCCCTTACTCCTTCCTGTTTCTTCCAAAGCCGCAAACATCTGATGAATTTTTCATTGTCTCGGTCACTTTTTTCAGAAGAATGCTATCAAGAAAGTCACAGATTAGTGTTTGGTAAATTTAACATTTAGCAGAGCAAAAGAAAGTTATTGAGCTAGAAGATTGCTAAAGTATTAAATACTTCCTGGCTGAATGGCAACATTCTTAAGTGTGTCAGACCTCCATCTTTTCTGTATCATAAAAAATCACCAGGCACTTTATGAACAGGGGTGAGCCAACTGTGCTTATATTCTTTTATGAGTTCAGCTTTAATTTAGCTTTGTCAGTCCTTCTTTTTTTTAGTCATGACTATGACTTTTATATTTCCATACAAAGGGCTTTGTGCTTGTTTTTTCATAACACCCCTAAAGTGGCACAGCCGCCAAGGAAGCCTTGCTTCTTTCCTTTCTTTTACATTTCCCAGACTATTTTCTAATGGGAATAGTTCATTTCATTTTTTGGAAACATTTCCTCTCTCCCTTACATATGTCTCTGTCCTTAACCCAATTTACACAAACATAATTCCATGAGAAAAGTGCATGTTATATCGGCCAATGGTAATGACCAGAGACTGGCAATAGAATGGAGCTGCCAAAGACTACACTTGTTGCAGTGACCATCTTGTGACTGAACTGTATTCTGGTGCATTTAGCTGATATTGCTGTTATTTGTTTTAAAACCATGTATATCAATCTCCTCTGGCTTTGAGAGATCCAAATATTGGCATTTAACCTGTAGGGTACATGCAACTGCTAAATGTCATACATGCTATCGTTTTTCCTGTGACTGTAGTTAATGGTAAATAATATCATTTCAAAGGTTGTGAGCATGAACCGGTCTGTGGGTGTGGACAATCCATTGGAGGTTGTGTATTTTGTGGAGCATCCTGATGGTCAGAGGGTTCCTGCTGTTGAAATGGCCAACATTCTTAACAGTCTGGATGTCCAAAAGGCAGCCATCATCTTGGGATATCGTGTTGATGGTGTTTTAGCACAACGTGAGTATCTTTAGCATAACCCTTTGCTTGCTATAGCTTATGGATGCCATAATATTTGTACAAACTCAATACCAGAAGATCTTAGTTTTGTTGGTGTACCCAGCAAAAGTTACAACAAAACGATCACTTATGCAATTAAATCTGCAGTCAGAAAGCCTGATTTCACCCAAAGTTCCAAAAAGCTAAAGATCCAAGACACACTGCTAAAAATACTCAAGAATGTCTAAGAACGCTGGATTATTGTAAAGTGGCTTTCTTAACCATGACCCAAATCCTTTTGAACAACAACAATGAGTTGGCTGATGCTCAACTCTCATTTACTTATCAAAAGTTGCGTTTTTCTTTCGCCAAGCCCTTTTAAGTAGATTTACTTTTTAAATCATTTCTCCAGACATCAGAAAACAACAGAAAACCACATTTGAATTGATTTTAATTTTTCATGGTACAACCAATCTAGCGTGCCATGTTACCACAACTAACTTTCAGTATAACACTTGCATCAAAAGAAAATTTTGCAAAGCTTAAAAATAACAGGGAAAATGTTTGAAATTAATATGATTTCCAATTGCTCTCTTTTACAGCTTTCGAAAAGGGGCCATCATTGCCATATGTCACTAAGAACCCTAACTTGTGGATCATCATTGGGGTAGTGATTCCCCTTCTGGTGGTCATCTTCATTATTGCTATCCTTTACTTTAAATTGTGTCGGACGGACAAGCTGGAGTTTCAGCCAGATGCCATGACTTCCATCCAACAGAGACACAAGGTACTATATATTTAAATGGGTTTATTTGTACACATAACAGGTTGCCACATAATCCCCATATCATTATTTCATTGGAGAAATTACCCTTGTAAAACATCATTATTTTAGCAAGGATTTAATTAGCTAGATGGTGGTCTGTTTTTGTCCCTGCAACTGACTGACTTGTATGAACGCGATCTTTGGCCTGACAACTGTTTAGGTGGCTTCCATCTTCCTGAATCCCACAACATTATAACTGATAAACAACATCAGTGCATTAAGTGTATGCAAAAGATGGTTCCTTCTTCCCGAGAAAACCACCAAATGCATTTAGAATCTTAAATTGTTTTTCTGATGCACATTCTTCATGCTGACGTCACTAAAAGGCTACTTAAATGTAAAAGTTGTTTTAGGCTTCTGGTCTAACCCATGTTAACTGTGTCTTCCAACTTTGGTCCTCTCTTACTAGTACATTTTCATAATGAAGCCATATTGATACCCTTTTATTAATGCGCAAAGAATTGAAATTTAAACTTAAAACGTGACACATAATACCATTCGCCCTTCTGCTCACAATCTGCTACCTCACAGACCCCTGTTCACCAGTCACATCTTCAACATGAGAGTGGTATTGAACTTAGTAACGAAGAAGAAGAATGGACATACGAAGAGGAAGAAGTGGAGTATGAAGATAATGAGGAGGAGGAGGAGGATGAGGAAATTTGTGTTAAAAGCCAGAAGGTAGAGAGTAGGAGATAGAGGAGTTTTCGTGGTATGAATGTGCTCTATGTTTTTGTGCTAGAATCAGTCCTGTCGACCATTGCTTGTCCTCAGGGAACACTTACCCTAAAGAGCAAGAGCAGTAAAAGCAGTGAAGAGGAAGAGGAAGAAGAACCGGAGA
Source organism: Stigmatopora nigra (assembly GCF_051989575.1). Lineage (NCBI taxonomy): Eukaryota > Metazoa > Chordata > Actinopteri > Syngnathiformes > Syngnathidae > Stigmatopora > Stigmatopora nigra. The sequence goes on from NC_135529.1 coordinate 1,401,121, forward strand.
CTTTTGAGAGGAAACTAGTCGAACCAAAAAACAAAACTGGGCAGGAAAAGATGGCAGCACAAAAGAGAACCAAGGAGATGAAGAAAGAAGAGAGAATGAGACTGTTCCCAAAAGGGAGGAGGGACTATCAGGAGGTACAGGCTTTAGTGACAACAGAGATTGATGTGTTTTGTAGCTTCCCTGTGCTTTGCCCCCTGTCATTAGTGTGGGATCTCGGTAGTTGTTTTGTTTGTTTTACATTTGTTTTTTACGTGTGTGTTGAAATAGTTGTTTTTGAAATGTTAGCTATTTTTTTTTGTGGCTAAAAATAGATGAATAGTTTCTTAGCCTCCTCAATTCCTTAATTCAATTTGAGCAGTGAGTCTGTATTTCTCCTCTGTGCATTTGGGGTGAAAAGCTGGCAGTGTTTGCATCACGTGGCATACTGCACATTTATCCACAAAGACTATGGTCTTTAGGTCAGAACTCCTGTACAGGTTGGTGGACCAAAACATTACACGGTTTACCTTGAATTGAAAGCAGGTTGCATTTCATTGACCTCCCTTGCCTAAAGTGGCACACATGCATCACCATAGTAATGCAAGCCAAAATAACCCTGCACCTTTTGACAATTTCAGTATTCAATTAAAACCTTATTTGCAGCAACCACACCATGCCCAAACGTTATAAACATGTTTTTGTGTAAACATTTGGCTTATTATATGTCTCTTTTTCAGCTACAGGCCCCTAGTGTGAAAGGCTTTGACTTTGCCAAGCTACATCTTGGTCAACAGAATAAAGATGATGTCATAGTGGTCGAGGAATCATTCCCAGCGGAGCCTGCAACTATTTCAGATATGGATCGCCCCAGTGTTTCCCAAAATGGCGACGTCACTAACGACAAAAACTCCGCCTCCTCCACCAAAGCATCCCGCAGCTTTCGAAGACGAGAAAGGTCAGTGCAAGAGAGGAATGGGTTTTTCGTCTTTTTATGTCTAAACAATAACATACCAGCAATTTTCAATCTCTCATTGAGTGTCATTTTTCTTTTAAATGTTTTTATCAAACAGAAGTGAGAGATAATAAGCTGATATAAACATAATATACTATGGCCGTAGATAGTAGTTTCCAAAACATTATTCAACACTGACATTCTTACCCACTGTTTCACTTAATAATACTTTAGTATTTTTATTACTATCATTTAGATTATTACTTGTTTTTCCATATTTGTAAAAAAAAGGGGATGACTACATTAGCAGTTTAATTTGTATCTATCAACACTAATCTTTGTTTGAAGTCTCACCAAAAGTTTTGACCTTGGGAGAAAAGTGTTATTTTTCATTATGTATGTTAGTATTCCAGCACGCAAGTCCATCCTCGTGCATCAATTATTCATTTACGTGTGTGCTTTATGCTCAGGATCTCGCCATCAGACGGCGATTCCATGGTGAGTGATCGCTCCAGTGGGCGAGAGTCAACTGAGGAGAACCTGAGAGCCCAGGCCACACCCAGTGACAGCAAGCAGACGCGGAAGGTCCCCATCAATGTTTTAAATGGCAAGTGGCTCTGGCAACACTCAAAGCACTTCTCAACACACAGCAGATTGGGGGGAGGAGAATACTAACACTGAAAATGACATAGACTGCCTATATGAATAATAATATGATGTCTTACCAAATATTTAAAAGAAGAGGCAATACGTTTGCAGAGCTAAGTGGGAAGGAGAACACAACAAGAAAGAAACCAAACAATATTTTTGTTGCCAGCAAGAAAACAAAAAGTGGACGTTATTCTGACAGCATGTTGATAGATTAAAGGTTGTAGTGCCGCCATGAGACATTCTGGAGCCAAAAGCATTGAGGCACACTGTCTACATGCAGCACATTGCAGGCAGCCTGACTCACCCACACAGGAATGACCTCTGTTTTTTTTTTGCAAAGATAAGTCTTTGTCTGTAACTTCTTACGCTGTTTACGAATTGATTAATACTCTTTTGTATGAGCAACACGTACCACAATGTTGAGGCAACATTTTTTTGAGGACCAACAAGTAGCTTTCGTCACTTGTGCGGAATGAACTCAAACGACCTTAGGAAAAGCGTTCATTATCAATGGACACAATATCCAGGGCTCAATGTTTAATGCTTCCCAAAGGCCTAGGTGAAAAGAATACACTGCCCGACAAGCAGCACGCCTGATCGGGATAGGGACTAAAAAAATATTCATATTTCGATCTGCGGGCACGGATTGTGAACGAGCGCGACGACGGACGATGTAAAATCCTAAAATCCTTCCCACTATTTTGGAAATAAGACGGATTAACTTAGCTTTGGGTTTCCAGAATGACTTCACAATGGCTCAAAATTTGCAAACCCCAAGCTTTACCATCAGCAAAGGATCTCGGTAGCTACTTAATTTCCTACTAAAAAAATAAATGCATATAAACCGGCAGCTTGTAAAATTTACAGAATAAAAAGTACGCCTTAACGTCTTAATGCTCCGCACACAACAGAGTATGAGTTTATCGATTTCAGCAATAAATGATCATTTCCAATAAAACTGTCTTTCCTCTCTATTGCGGTGCAGGAAAAAATAGAATTGGTAAGACTTTGTCTTTCCTTTTTTTTCCCAGCAGCCATCCAATTGTTTTGTTTGTTTTTGTGCTCCGCTTGATCCCACCATTCATCACACAAATTGTTGTTTCTCCCAAATAAAAATATCAATGTTCGGTAGTGATCCCAATATTCCTTTTGACTAGACATCCCGTTTTGATTCAAAAGGTCACTTAGACTTAGAATCTACATATACTGTATATAAAGCTGTCAAATTGTTAAAACTCATCCCTACAGGTCCTCATCCTCCGAAGGGTCTCAATGACCAGATGTCGTCCGCTTCCATATTTGAACACGTTGATCGAATGTCGCGGGCCACAGATGTAAGCCGAAGGCTCCCCAACAAAGTGCAACTTATTGCCATGCAGCCCATGACAATCCCACCCCTGCTGAGCCACAATGACTGTGGAAAATTGTCCAATACCTGCAAAAGCAACAAGGAGGTTTGATTTTTCTTGTTCTTCATATTCACATATGCAATTTGAGGAACGCAAAGCTCCTATATTTACTGTATCTATCTGTTTTTTCATCAGATCCAAATGGCAATGAGGCAGAAATCAGAAATGGAACATCATCGGAACAAGATCCGTCTGCGTGGAAAGAGGAAGGGTCATTATGACTTCCCCGCTATGGATGACATCGACCTTGCAGGAGTCAAAGAGCTGGACCACGTTCACCATAAAGCACAAAAGCAGATGGATAAGATGGATCAAAATTCACGAATTCCAACAAGCTTCAAAGAACCCCCCAAAAGGTTGGGATTGATTTATTTTTTTGGTTTCCAATCATGAAAACTGATGAGGTATCTTATCCAATTTGAAGACATCTGACGTTTTTTCCCCAGTGCACGAGGGAAGCCCTCTCCCAAACAGAGGAAGAAGGAGCAGTTAAACGGCGGAGTAATGACAGATGCAGACAAAGATAAACTTATCACTGAAGACTCAGAGGCTGCTTACAGGAAGTGTCCTGGGGTCAACAATGTGGCCTATGTGGTAATCAAAAACCTGAGTGGCTTTTCGCCAAACGTTCTGTAGAAACTAACTGAGGACATTTCTGACTGAAACTATTTTGACCTGGATATTTTTCTTGTTCATTTCAGTCAGACGCTGACCAAGCCTCAGGCTTGCCCCACAGAAGCCCATCCCCCACAGACGAAGTGTTCCTCGGGCCGGCTTGCTCACCTCCCGGACATGCCCCTCCCCCGCCGCCTTACATGCCTCCACAGCCCTCCATCGAAGAGGCGCGGCAGCAGATGCATTCACTGCTGGATGACGCCTTTGCCCTTGTGTCACCAACTTCACAGGGCAGTTCGGCAGGCATTACTCTGCCAGGGGTCAATGTCAATGCTTCTGACTCTAGACTTTGGAGCCCATCTTATCAAGGTCTTGGCCCTTACACTGGGGTAAGTACTTAAATGTAAAGAAGTAGACAAATATATCACCTGCCATTTTGAGGTAATGATGTGCCTCTATAGTACAAAACAAGTATATGTAGTACATTCCCTTTCATTTTTTTTCTCCAGCTCATTCTCAGCATGAAGCCTCTGCAGTAGCTTCAAAGTTTCATCTTGGCAAACTAATCACTTTAGTACAGACCATCTGTCGTTGTATGAAGCTCCTTATCTCATTTTGAGGTCTTTATGACTGACTACCTTCTGTTTTATCTCCACAGAGATTCAGCGACCTGAGTCTGTCTCCTCCTCTTGTTCAAGGCTTAATATCAAGGTTGGTAAAGCATCCATTTGAATTTCTATACAGTATTTGGGCAAGGGGGACAAGTGAATAATATCCAGCACTCCTCCTTTTTTCCTCCAGCATCCAAGTGAGTCAGCTGAATAATTTAAGGACTCATTTTTATTTCATTTGTTTAATGGAACAGGTCTTTGCATTTGCCCATTTGCTATCTTCAAAAAGGCTGAAACGCACGGACATGTCGACACATAAAATATTAACACGCAATATGCTTTTTCCTGGAAAGTAGATCACTGGGCCACAGCTACTTGAGATAAATAAGTGGAAAAGTCGTCTTTTTGTGCATTAGACTTAAGCCTCCCACGCAGTCCCTAAAAATCCCAGTTCTAATGCTTTCAAGTATAAAGAAAAAGCCACAATGTGATGTTTTCCAGGCAAGAGCGCGCTTTGAGCTACCTTCCCCCAAGAGAGACAGTCCTGCCTGGTGAGCAGCTCCAGCTTGACCGCCTTTACTCCATCAGAGGACTTTACACTGATGAGCTACCCATGTCTGCTCGGCCGCGGCCAGTGGGGGGCACTACTGGTACAGTTGGAAATCATTCTTTCTTTGTAATGTTTCATTCCGTATCGATTTTATCGCACACAGCATGTTTAACACAAGGAAATGAAAGAGTGCTATAGTCAACCAGTGGGATTACAGATTGGTCTGTAGACTAAAGTGGGTGGGGTACATTTTCAAAATGTGGGACTCTTGGTTTACTCGACACATCATGATGGCTCCTAAAATCTTTTTATTTTATTTACAAGAAGCTAAATGATTAGGAGGGGAAGGATGTTATGCAACCACAACTCTTTCCTCTCCTGAAATTTATGCATCATAACATTTTGGCTTAGAATCATGATGTGTATTGCTCTATAAAACCAAACAAAATGTCAAATATCTGCAACTTTTTAGAAATTTACCTAATGACCTGGTCTCTTTTTAAATATGTGAAGTTGAAGTGAGCCAGTGGCATACACAAATTGTATTAGCAATTTACTGTAACGAGTATGTATCAGACAGTCAGTGACTGACACACAACACAAAACAAATCACGATTAGCTACAGATGACTGATAAAGTATATTTATCATAAAGACTTCACGTGGCCCTGTGTGTGTTTAGGAGCCCAACTGCATCATCTTACACAAGTGGGCCTCCCTAGTCGAGTAAACGGTTATCCCTCTGGAATGAGGGGCTATCCAGGACCGAACGGGAGCATCAGATGGAATGACTACCCCGAGGAACCTTATTACAGAACGCTACAAGATAACAGTGCAGTGAGTACTGGAATAACTGACTTTTGTTTTAGATCCCTACACATCACTTCTTTATGGAGGCTAAAACACTGTAACACTGACTCTAATTGCCCCTCCACTCCAATAAAAAGGCAGTCTTATTTTGTAGTGCTAGAGTTCAATTTAGTGCAAAATTTACTTTTGCTTCCTCTTCTGACTACCTACTACTACTCCTCTATATCGCAGATGGCCAGAAGTGACCTCAGGGAGCCGTCAAGTCCTCTCGCCCGGCCCGACTTGGAGACAGGCTATCTTTCAACCCCACTCACACTGGACGCGAGGCTTCCCACCCAATCCTCGGCCTCCTTGATTAAGGCCATTCGCGAGGAGCTTCTACGCCTGTCACAGAAACAGGGGTTCGGCAGCTGAGGTACCTAGGAGCCCACCTGCTTACGTAGGTGATCATGCTTCCTGTGGAAGCTCACCAATAAGCAAAGCAGAGAGCTCTTGCTCCTGTATTTCAATGTTAAGATGGCTCATTCAAGGTTCCGGATGCACTTTTGGAGACTGACTCATTGGCTACCCTTGACCGCGATTATAGGTTTAATCCATTTCAACTGGGAGGGCCTGGAGCGAGTGCCCCATCTATCTCCATCAATGAGTTGGTGACACTACAGTATTTTGACAATTAATCATCTCCAGTTTATGACTTTAACCGTTTTATTTCTGAAGAACAGTATGAGGACCAGGACTCGCGCTACATGGACCAATCAGAGACTTAGCTGTTCGTTGTTATGACCTCATTATTTACAGAAAGGTATGTACATCTCCATCTCGTATGAGCCATGCTTTGCCTTGATAACGTAAAGACGTTTGTCTTATCCTGCTCCTGTGTCGTTTACAGCCAGCAGTTCACTTACTAGACTATAAACTCATTATGCTACCTAGTACATCTTAACTTACCCTGCACAGAATTAGTCTGAGCACCTTTTTGGACATTCAAGTCATTCTGTTTTTTGTATATTTCATGACTAACGTTTAGAAATGTAAAACTTTGAAATGCCTTGAAATCCATGTTCAAATATAGATACAGATGTGGCAAATTGCCACTCAGATTTTGTTTGCTCTGCTAAATGCAGATTAATGTGGTTCCATAACCAAAGTAATAATGGTAAAAGTTTGATTTAGGATGGTGAAGGATACACTTGACTCATAATACGTTTACTAAATCACTTTCTCTTTTTCATGCAGTATTTTTGTTAATGCCTTTCAACACAGGGTACTTTATATTTAATGTGTCGTTAATGCGCTTTTAGGATTTGTTTTTTAATTTTTTATTGACATCGCCTTGTATTATGACCACCATAAACAGATTGGAAAACGGCTTTTCCCATGATACTACTGTATGTCGACTTCTCATGGAGAAGTCATTTTCTTATTAAATTAAAACAAATGCGCAAACCATTTATTGTCCAATCCGAGTTTAGAATTATTATTGCCTGCCAGCGGCATGTAGTATTCTCAAGATGACCCCCCAAAAAAGGAAAATACACATGCACTTTGCAATATTCGGGCCATATTTTATCCATTTTAACATTTGGCAACTGTTGTATCCAGGCATGCTTTTCTAGATCTACTCCCATGGGCTCATGCTTGCCAATTGATGTAATTATCACAAATGGACACAATGGGGCAGCAGTTGCCAAGAAAAGTCTTTTATTTGGATGCTGATTTTGATTTAAAAAACAAATCGACAACTTTCAATTCTGAGCCTAACCTATTTTTGACCTTTTCTCATTTTTAATTAACCCTGTACAGACAAAGGTATTAGATTTGACATATAATATTTACCAATGTGAAATGTTTCCCCCATATTATGTAAATATACTAATTTATGAGAAATTCTATTTAAAATTATGTCCTCTTATGTTCTAAGGCACCATCAAAGGCATTTTTTAATTCCTATCAAATATTTAGTGGTTTTGGCCTTAACCCACAACCAATAAATCTACCGTAAGCAATACATCCACCATTATCTTTGATACAATAGACATACAACCAGTAGCACCTCTATCAGCCCATATAGGCGATCGATCGCAATGGCCACCACAGAGTTAAATGAGTCAAATATTAGTTTAATATGTTTTTTTACGAGAACTCTTGTCTTTCTTTTTATTTATGTGCTTGTCCTCCGCATATATCAAGCCCTATCTCATGCCATCAGACACTTCTTCCCCATAATCCCATTAGAGGTTCTATAAATCCACTGAGTGATGCAGCTAAACACTGCAAATCCTCGCCAACCGCACTCTACAAAAGGGCATGTTGCGAACATCATGGCAAACATCTCAACAAAGCAAAGAATGCTCTTTCAAGATTACATGCTTTACGCTGTAAGGGATGGAAATTCATCTGTATTGTTTTCGACTCGTACTGTATCTAATCACAAATTTGAATTAGTGACTCCTTGTCTGGCCTCTCCCCTTTTTTAAACTATTTAACCCCGATTTATCTCCTCTTGACACCTTGTCAGTCTGGGCCTGGCTGCAAGGGGATTACAGTGAAGCTAAAGGTAGCATATAATATATACAAGGGTCACTAACTCCAGTCCCTGGGGTACCTACACAATCTGTCTTGCATATCTCCCTCCCTCAACACACCTAAAAACAAATAACGTTATCAGGTTGCTAAGGTGTTGATCATTTGGTTCAAGTGAGTTTGGATAGGTGCCCCTGGTGACCCCTGATATCTCCTGTATAACTAGTCTCCAAATGGTTCCACAAAGGCCTGCAGAGGGGTAGAGGGTGCAGGATTTCATTTCACCTAATTAGGATCTTTTCACCAATCTGGTATCTTACAAGTGGAATCAGTTGATAGCAGTCAGGTGCTGCTTATTTTAGCAAAGACCTCATTGGTTAAATTATATCTGGTGGATCAGTTAGACCAAAAACCAGGGCCCATGTGGACCCGTTTGGGGACTTATGCTGTGCAGTATATAGTAGTTTGTACACGGTGCATATAGAACATCTGTAGGATGGCCCAGCAGCCAAGTGGTTAACACAGGGGTGGGAAAACCGGTCATCAAGGGCCACTTTGGGTGCAGGATTTTGTTCCAACTGATCCAGCACTGACAGTTTAACCCAGGGATGGCCAAGTCCGGTCCTCGAGAGCCCCTATCCAATCTGTTTTCCATGTTTCCCTCCACCAACACACCTGAATCGAATAATTGGGATCGGTACGAAGCTTCTGGACAGCTTGCTGATCAGTTGCTCATTTGATTCATGTGTGGTAAAGGAGAGAGATATGGAAAAGAGGCAGGATAGGGACTCTTGAGGACTGGACTTGGCCACCCATGCTCTAATTGGTAGATCTACACCACAATGTACTGAACTCATTTAAATTCTTAATATGACTCATCTCAGTCAATATGTGCCTGTGGGTTTAGGATGCAAGGTTGCTTTATAATACTTTTTGGTAGGGGGCTATTAACCAAGAAACCCCCTGGTTACTAATCCGGTCTGTGGTTTTCAGTCCGGTCTTTCGAAAGCACAACAAGAACACATCTAGGAGTTAATCTGGATCATGATGGTCATTACCGCCTGGGTGGCCAGCCAATAAGGGAAGTGGGAGGGTGGAAGCCAGTAGTGGAAAGGAGGAGTTAAGTAAATTCTTCTAGCCACTGACCTTGGAGTGGGAAGGGAAGCAATTTGCATAGTGGGAAAGACTGCTGAGTTGGGCAGCTCTTGCTTTTGTCAACGCAAGACAACCATTCAGCACTGTAAGTAGAGATATATTTTTATATTTCTATGGTACTGTTACATAGACTTTCCCATGCATGTGGCATCCACAATATTTTATTGACCGCATGCTGGACTGCCATTAGTTCCATTTGCCAGCCTGTGTTATTGTTTGTTTCATTCTTGTTGACATAACAAAAAATAGACTGCTGTGCATTAGTCTCCACTTTTTGTGCTGATGAGTCAAATGAGCCACTGAAGCATCTTGGGCCTCACTCAGCAGAACCCAGCTGTGGGCCAGACAGTTGCCATTGTCAGGGAACGTACATCCAAACAAATCAAAAATGTTGGATGTACTAACTGCATTCACAACAACTGGTACTCTTTGTACTATGACTGATATTTAGATGTGGACATATGTGCGCAGAGATGTCGGCGTGTGTTGTGTGGTGTGTTAGTGGAGGAGATTTCCATTGAACCATAAGCACATTGTCCTGCATCATGTCACACAAGTACACTCTGGTCCCTTGTATACACTTGCCATCCTCAAGGTCACGGTACAAGTTATCTCCATCCCTTCCCACACACTGTGTCAGGGGGCACAGTGTGAGATTGTTCTTGGGTCCACTGAGTATGAGGCAAAGCTCATGTGATGCTGAAGGGGGGGTGAATAGTTGTCATTCACAAGAATGCTTCTGGTTGCTGGGCACTGTCCCCTCCTATCACTTCACTCGCTCACTCCACTGTCAGCAGCCGTCAACCTTCTTCTTGCTTTCCCTTTAGAGAGCTGGGAAACAAAAGATGGATCTTAAACAATATGTTATGTATGTTGATGAATGCATAATGGGCTGCAGTTCTTTTTCATACATAAAGACGACGGGTTGGCATATAATCGTCTGCAGCATTGATGACGTCTTGGTCAGCAGATGGGCTCCACAGGGGGGGACTTTAGTCTCGGATGTTTAATATTGTCTACAAAAGGACCTTAATTGAGCAATTTTTGGTTGTTTTAAAGAAATTGACAAATATATGTGCAGATGAGATTGATGCATTTCCAGGTGGGATGGCTGTTTTTGCTGGTTTTGTCTTTCTGTTATGAGGGCCTTAAATGACTAATTTGTTCAAATAGCTTTTGCCTCCTTTATTAGTTATCACTTTAGTACAACTATTTACTTTATTTGGAGCAACAGATCTCAAGCAGTTCATCCCAAATTCAATTTACAGAAATGTGATCTTCTGCACTACAGTTCCCATGGTAACTCGTAAATAAACAAACATAGTTTGCACGTGCCAAAGTGCTATAGACATAATCATTTGTCAGCTTCACCACCTCAACCCATGTTTCATATGTGTATTTATCTATTTGTAGTCAAGTCCTTCAACTTTGCTGTCTCTTATATGCGTCTCCTATTTTTATTTTTTTTATCCTGTCTCGGCTGAACACACAGGGGAAGCAGTGGGATGTGGCCAGTTCCTTTTTCTCTTTTCTTGGCAGTCCATTGATGACTGCATCCTACATTTCAATAAGTTACACATTTGCATCAGTGATTTCAGACGTTTCGGAGCCGTGTCATGGATGAAAATAAGTTGCAGTCTACTGTCATCTGTTTAATCATACCCTACTTATATCCTGAGTCACTCCACATGCTGCTACACACCCACAGTAGATGATAAATGCTTGCTGACACTGAAGATGGTGTCACTCCTTTGGTCCACATCCAGACGTGCTCTGTAACCTCTGCAGACGGCCCAAAAAATTTTTTTTCAAGAAATTGACGTGTAGCCTAACATGCAAAAACGTTTCAAGAATGTTTAGCCTCAGGCCAGTTGAGGTTTTCTCACCGGAAATATTTTCATTGCCTCTTCCGGGACCTATGTTTGTTATGAAAAAAAAATGTGTTGCAGTGAGTTTCATACTACAGTACGTCAGTGGCTCATCAGGAAGTCAAGCAAAGCAGATGCGACACACACCATACAAGGCCTGTTCACTTCACTTAGGTCAGTCTTTCATATTGGAATTGTTCAAATAGCTTCAATCTGACGTGATTTTCTTTTCTTCTTTCAAGTGGACGATTACATTCTTCCATTGTCTGTTTCTTATTCATACCCAGAAATTCTAATAGTTTTATAACAATGTGTCCTTTTGCTTCCAATGAAAATGAGATGTTTTGTAATTCAAGCACTTGGTTTTCAAACTCTAGACCGGGATTTTGTAATGGTGTTGAAGCGAGCTCTTGAACATGCTGGTCTGGTGTGTCTACATCAAGACAATATAATTCATTGTTTTATGTGACATTAGAGCCATTTTTTCCACAACAACATTCATTCTTTCATTCAATTACTTCACCCATGTCTGCTCCTCTTTCATAAAAAAATCTTAGTGGATGACCAAAACATATTCAAGTAGAATAAAAGCACCTAAAATTAAAAAAGAAATAAAATAGTTAAACAAATACTTTGTCACCACTCAAGACCCTCAATCCAAATATTCATGTTATTTCTCCTGACATATGGAAGGTGTTTGACTTTTAAAGTACATACTACTCTCGTTATACAAAGAGATGTACAGTAAAATAAAACATACCTCAAATATAAATAAGCCAGTATGTACTACGTATATGTTCAGGATAAGCTTTGGACATCTTTGTGGTCACTCTTCACTACAAGAGCCCTTTGTGCCAGCCAGAGATCACATGTCACAATATTTAAACAGCTGCACATGATAGTCGTGTGTTTATTCAGCACCAAGATCTTTGCTTTATAAGATGGAGGGTGTGAGCGTCTGGGGGTGAGCTAAACCTTAGTTGAAGTATACCAAAAAAAGGTAATTGTACCATGCTGGTACACAGTTTGGTGTTGACCCTCGTGAGTATACGACTCATCAGCCTGTTATGACGTCACCACTGTATGTAAATAAGCCCTAAGGAAAAAGCACCTACTCTAGAAATTAATTTGCATATCTTGAGACTCTTTTCTCCATTTGGAGGCAGAGTAATTTAAAGCAAATTCTTAAAAAAAATGGGCAGAAGTTTATCCTTTGCTTCCTAAACACCCTCATTAAAAGCGGCCGTTATTACGCTGGGAACATGTGACCAAGAGTTTAAACAAGACGTAAGGACTGTGACCTGTGCCTCAGATTGTTATAGTTGAAGGATCCATAAAGTGCAAGTTCCATGTGGCCGCACCCTGACCACTGACGCTGTTTCAGTTCTCACTTGGTCAAAGCTTGAATTCTTCAAAACACAAGGAGATAATTTTAGACAACAGACACAGTAATACTACCTCCAGCATTTAGAACATTTTTTTCGGCTTTTATTTCCTCCCTCCCTAAAAGTGTCCTTTTTTGGTAGATACATTACACATTGTGACTTATGCTAAATAATTAGACGCTTGCTCTTTGCTAAAAATTAGACTTTCCACTTCAAGCACGGTGTATATTAGTGCAACCTAAAAATATTGCTTTGTGATTCTGCTAATACTTTAAAAAATATATTTAATCAGATACAAACCTAATGTCACTTTCATGTATGTCAGCAGTACATATTAACAATAATTAATAATAATGATAATTCTAATAAATACTATTAATAATAATCACAATGTAATCATAATAATCATAATAATAATCATAATAATCATAATAATAATCATTATAATAAACATAATAATAATAATCATAATCAGCATAATAAGAATCATAATAATAATTGCAATAATACTAATCATCATCATCATAGTAATAGTAATAGTTATAATAATCATGATAATAGTAAAAATAATCATAATGATAATAGTAAAAAATAAACATAATGATAATAGTAAAAATAATCATAATGATAATAGCAATAATAATGATAATTAATAACAATAAAAGCAGTTTAACCAAAGGTTTTCTCTCTAGTACCATTAGTGGCAATAAGGTGCAAGTGTCAATGAAAATAAGCATTGTTATCTTTGTATGGGTGGACTGTTGATATTGCTTTTGGATTGGAATGTTGTAGAAGAATGTTGAGCCAATGTTTTTGGTGCTGTAATGCAAACTGACATCAGGGTTGCTGCTCCTGTTAGTGTCCTCAGTGCTCCCTTACACTCGACTGATTTTAAGGGCCAGTCGGCTATAAAAGCTCGTGATGGCCAACGATGAAGATGATGAGGTCACTTATGAGAATCGGTCTATCAAACCATCATTCCGTAAAGCTTGTTCTTGCCAATGAGAATGATAGATGTGCAGTCCACTTGAACTGGAACATTTGGTAGTGATCATTGCCAGCACTTTTACTTCAAATTGAACGTCTGTGACCGTCATTACCAGAAAATTAGAATCACTGAATCTCATTCACTTAAATAAAAATAAAGCAAACAATGAATCACTTTTCAATTGCTCCTGGCCTGACCCTTTTCAAGTCTATTTCTGTGCTTGGTGAAGCAATAGGTTAAATATGAGCTGTTATGTTACAAAAGGGGAAGTATAAATTAAGCAAGTCTGGTTTGGACAGTACTAAAAATAATTCCTTGTGGCCTCTGCAGAGGAGAACTAATTATTGTATTGGTAGGAAGGTTGGACAGCAAGTATGTGTTATAAGGTTCTTTTGGTTTTTGGGCCAAAGTGCATATTTAAGCGCATGTGAGATGAGATGTATAAGATGACTATTGCAGTCAACATGAGAGTTGCCTGAATGTAATATTCAGTTTTTTGGAAACCAAAAACAGGAAAAGAGAAATGTGTAAAATTCTCAAGGTGGTGCCAGCAGTGCTGACTTGAATTTAAAAAAAATCTGATTTTTGTTGTTGTTTGCATGACTTATAATTGTCTTAAAAATCAAGTTATCAATTTGACACCTGTGAAAAGATATCTGATTGGATCAACTGTATTCAGGTTGCGAGGAAATCTTTCTGTTAAATGGAATTATTGCTGACTCCTCGTCTTCAAATGCAACCCCGCCCTTACAAAAACAAAGAAAGAAACAAAAAAACTCCTATTGTGTGTGTGATCTTTCATGCTGGCAAAGGAGAATCCCTCCCATGCGCGTAACGCAGGGTGGGTGACATCATCACCTCCCCTCCTTGCTTCTCTGTGCTGTTTTGCATCACGTGTTGATCACGCCCTTCGTTTGGTAACCATGACAACCACCATTGGTCCAAGCAGCATCTCACAGTGGTGGGAAGAGCAAGGAAAAAGGTGGGAGAGATCAAAAGGGAAAATAGAAAGCACATCAAATTTAAGCAGGAATATTTTTTAAAGAGGGGGCAAGGATTTATAAGAGTAAGTAAATAATCTCATTCATTCATAATAATATCTCAATGCTAAAGACAATGTGATTTTTGTGTGTGTTTGGTAACATGACCAGACAGATTTCAGGAGTGACATCATGTTAAGTTCTTTGTTATGTGTTCAGTCAGCCTCACCTAGACAAGACAAGCTGTTGTCTCTGCATCATTTAACTTCCACATTTACTCAGGCAATGGCTGATGACACACAATCAGAGGCATAGTCAATTGGAAAACTGGTTGTGTTTAGTGTAATTTAATTTGGGTTCATTACAAGATGCTGTGCTAATGTTAACACTAACATCACTAAATATAGATTTTTTTTTTGTTTTCCTATTAAAAAAAACAATAATTGACCATTTTTCATCCTTTTGTAGATCATTGACATGGCGACCAGATTACGTTAGAGGTTAGTGTTAGGTTCCAATTCAATTCTAGTCTGTACCTTGAGCACTAACTTTATTGTTAAGTGGGTTTTTGTTGACCTCAAGTAAATGTTTTCAGGGATGGGGGTGTCATTTGGCTTGCACCCTGGCCTCAGCCTTGGGGTTTTTACTATGAATCTTGCCTAACACACTTCCTTGTCAAGTAGGATTTGCTAGTTGCAGAGATTGTCTTTGAACCACACCTTGTAACTTGACAACAAAGACAATGCACAACAATGTGTTTTGGAAAGGTCATGTTGTCAAATCTAAATCATCTCCATTATATTATTCAATTTTCATCATGTGCTAATAGCAGCACAATTTGATATAAAAAGTATGACTGGGTTGAGCAAATTACTTGAGTTCAGTACTAGATGCTCCTTGACAGCAGACCTTTGTATCAGCACGCTGTTTTATTTGTAGATGGAATCACTGTCGATTTGAACTGTATAAAGCAATACTATATTGTTGATAGCTATTATTATTATTAATGATCTTTATACATCCATCAATTTTAGATTAGTTGCATTGCATTGGGAAAGCTGGATGCCATCAGTTGATGTTGCAATGAAGGCAGTCTAAACTCTAAAGTTGCCGTCGGTGAATGTCTGTATTCAAATAACTAAAATTTCACACATGAACACCACCATTCATAGGGTATTATTATTAATTATCTTATTATCTTATTTTATCAGTAATATTGTTGAACTTGTAGTTCAGTGAGGACTGGCAATTGGAAAAGATCCCACGCAACACTACCAAATATTCTTACTACATCTTTAAAGTCCCTCTCCTTTCTTGCTTGCCTTTCACATACAGCCAGAATCCCCCTGGGATTTGTTTAATTAGCACATCTAAATAGAGCTTCAAAATGAGATGAAGAACTCTCAGACAGAATGTCCTTGGGGTTGTGGAAAAACTAATCTGAAGCCTTTTACATTTTTCCTGGCTATGATCTGTAAACTTCTCAAATATCAAATGCGAACAATGCTTCCAGCTTTGAGCGTATTTATTGTTAATGTCTGCTTAGCTGTTGTACATTTTCCTTCTATTTCCTGGACCAAAATGATTGGAATTGAACTAGCAGTATATGTACATGTTTGGCCTGAGAGTGGATATTTTGGGGAAGACGGCCCTGAGGCTACACTGTGCAGGACAATGTGCCATTGACCTTTTCCTCAGAAGCAGCCAGCTTGCTTATGAAGATCATCTTTATAGCTTTAAATGTCATCGGAGTTTACTGCATGGATTTCTGGGGTGCTGAAGTGACAAATAGGCAAAATGATGTTACAAACGGAATCATGTCTGGGAAGCTGACTCATGTCATTCTTTTGACTTGTTGTGCATTTGTATTTTAAAGCCCTTGTGTTAAACTTGTAATTTTCCCTGGTTGTTATCTCAAAGGGTTTTATTTTTTCTACTCTTTGGCAACTTCAGTGACTCAACCACCACCACTCTTTGCAAACAAGCCCATTGTTTTTTGACCACTGCTTAAGATTCTAAAACGGGAAAGTACATTTCAAGATTCATTGCAGAGCATCCAAAACAAAAATATGGGAGATATAGATTTGAATAATAATTCAATAATAAGATGCACTGTTGTGTCTTAAGAAAAAATGTCTGAAACCTACCTAACTTAATAAATCTAGTGGGTGTGTTAGAAAATAAAATAAAGAAATGAGCAAAAATAACTCATTCCTTCTTCTGTCTGAATTTCAGGCCCTAAATAATTAAATATGGTGTTTAATCATTTTTTGAGATCTCATTTGCCTTCTTGGTATTTTTAACTATAAGTCCTAGGTAATACATAATAGATTAAATAAACATAAGAATAATATACAATGTAATCAGTGTTTTCCAGTGTAATACACTGTATTACAGCAATATTTTACTATTTGTTTATCCATTGAGCGCTAGCCTTTTCTGGGGGTGTATCTCTTTAATTGAACAACCCAGCACCAAGCAGTCTTTACGTCACTTTTCAATAGACCAATCAGAGTAGACCCTGATGAGAACGCGTTGGTTTGCTCTGTTGGCGTAAGAGCTTTCGGTTTGCACCATTTGAAATGACAAGGAAGGAATGTAAGTATATCCTTTTCATTTGAATGTTCAACGTCAAATTGTCATCACAATGAAGTCGAGTGTTGCATCAAAAGTATGTTGACGTCTTGGTTTGGCTATCTTTAATCCGTCACCCCTCCTTGCTGCCGTAATGGTTTGGACCGACCCGCCTCTGTCAGTTCCTAGTGGCGCTGGATCCTTTGCGCCTATTTGGCTGCATATTTTCGTCTTCTATAACCCGTCCATTTACTCGATGGACTTATGCGTGGGCATCTGGAATAACTAACAAAACATGGCCTCTTTAATGCAACGCAAAATTGGATTATAAATACACCAGTGTCGAAGGTAAGCGTGATCGGTTGTTCTCCATGTCGCTTGACAACACGCACGTTGACAACATTCTTGTAGGTTTCCTCGGAACCTGGACTGCACCTCGTTGGCCGACGTCACGCACTCCCTATTTCATAAGACCAAAGGACAACACAATGACAAGTGCCCTTAGCAAAGTTGACAGCATTTAAATATTGTTTTGTCACGATTATTTTGATCGTTTGTAGACGGGACAGACTCAGATTGGGGGCTTCTTTATCGCGTGGATCGCATCGGGTGGCGCGCCTGCTGCGGCGTTCTTCACGCAAGATTTATTCCAGTGACACATGTTCCTCCATGAATGGATTATAATTGCCCAATTATGATTTGGTCCATGTCATGACTAGACGCATGAATCACTGCTGCTTTGACAATGTATTCTACGTACATGTTGCTATTATTTAGGACTACAGCGTAATGTTTCCAATCAATGATATTTTGATTGCCCCATGCCAACATTAGAAAGATCATTAGGCACTCTTTAGTAGTTGAATTGCCAAATTAATGTTCTATTTTATTCAAATCTTAGAATAATTCATTCATTATACATTATATTAGGGGTCTGTGGTATTTGATCGTTACGATTGCTTGGTTGATGATAGTGAAATCGTCTTACTAGGGTCTAGGAATGTATTACTGGCAGCAACTACTTATGTGTGGAGCCGGCTCCCTGATGTAAATGTATTGTGGCACCTGGTTGTTAAATGGTGAATTGATCTTGGACACTTCAAATGTGTACTGCAATTATCTGCCTGTTCATTTGTTATGAAAATGGATGGGATCCGCCTGATGGCGGAGAATGGAGGGAAATAATCAGCCAACTAGACTGAAAATATCAGTTTATTCCGGCAACAAAGGCTCCCTCAGACATATGGCAACATCATTTTAATCACTCACCAAATGGCGATTCAAGACAGAACATGATGAATTGTTCTTCCTGGCTAAAGATCTGACTGATTGGTTATTTGTGTCACCACAGGAGAGAAAAAAAGCTTGAAGCAAGGAACATAATTGTTTTCAATTGTTGCACATTAAAGGGAATTAGTTACTTAAAATAATCAGCATAGTTTTATGTCAGTCACCCGAAAGTGAAGTGGTTCTCTTGCCTGATTTCGGTGTGGATGATGTAGGATCGAACCCATTCAGTGGCTGCATGATTGTGAATGGTTGTATGTCTGTTTGCCCTATGACTGACTGGCGACCAGTCTAGGGTATGGGTTGCCTTTTGCTCAAAGTGAGCTGGCATAGGCTCCGGCTCCCAGTGACCCTGACATGTGGGTGTGGAAATTAAATCAGTGTTTATGTTACATAAGTCCATGGCCTTTTGTGTTTGAGTTTACGTGAATGAATTGCACTAATAAATTAAAACCTGATTATTTGGTCTAATGTGTACTTTTTCTTTTAGGGTTTTATATGAGGAAAATAGTCAGTAATGTGTGAATTAGTTAAAAAAACAATCTAAAAGTATTGTGATGAAATCAAGATTGTGGTGTGGGTTTATCTTTAGATTAATTGTGATATCTTTTTTCAGTATCATTCACAGCTGCACTAGATTGAAACTCCAGACGTAACTAGTGTGAGATATAAGATTTCCACTTTGTCACTCAAATCAACCCAAACAATGGAGCAAATGTTCTAATGATTGACTCAGGGTTGTAGTAAAAAATATTCCGGGCACAATTTGATGTAGTAAACCACAACATTGTGTGTTGATACAAACACTAGGTATGAAAATAATGCGGATATTACAAAAAAATCTGACCTTTTTGGTTCTTTTCTTCTACTACCTGTGAGTTGTGAGACCATGGCAGTCAGGTTTTGCCAAGTTGTTGTGGTTAGAGATCTATTGCTTGAACTACAATGTACTCATGCAGACAAAGTCTGTAAGGGTAAAACTGAGTCATTACCACCTTTTTCTGGTTTAGAGGAAGTTCCAGTTAGTCCCCATCCCAATTGGCAGCAGCTCGATGCCAGGACGAAGACAGGAAGTTTTTTTTACGGTGTGTAGGCATATGATAAAACTTGGTTTAGTGGAAGGAATTTTGTCCACCATCTACTGTTTGCACTTTTTGGTGTTGCAGTGTTTTCCTCCAGCTTACATTGTTATTCTTTTTGGGCCGTGTTAAAATTTCATGGGAATTCTTATTATCACGTTCGATTCTGTCAGCCTCGAATTTGATTTGTCCATGTGGTTTGTTTTTTTCATGTGGTTACATTCATACAAACATTTGACCAATATACTGGTTGTTTACTCCCTTAAACTACAAATGACAATATTCAGTGGTGAAATGACACAATCTAGGTTTTATCTAAAAGCTTGCATGATTAGGCTTCCCAGAAAGACAGGGCTGCTGGACCCAATCACACTGTGAATCACCCTCAGTTCAATTAAAAAAAAACAAGTCAAATTGCAATTTCACATTCAGTATAATTCACTAAAAAAATCTACTCTTAGTATATAATTATATGTTAAAGCTAAAAAACAATCAACATTGTGAGATAAATTGTGGTGTAATCATTTGTTTTACAAATAATCAGGAGGTGTCAAAAAGGTCACTTCCATTGTTATGCCGGTCAAATGATCTTTTTAAATGACTATATTCTCCTTTCTTATTGTACATTTTTTTTATTGGCCCGAGTTCAATGTAATCCTTTCATATTTGCCAGTCCTCAAAAGGATGTTACTTGTCATTTGAGCAGCTTGCATCGCCCACGCAGCAGATTAGGGATAGCAATTGGTGATGTGACGGGATTATGGTATGCATCAAACCATCATGAATTTATTTATTTCTCCTCAGTGCTCTTCAATGAAGCAACCTGATTCCATGAGATACATATCCCTTTTATTCTAAATTGTGAAATTCAGGCACTAAATCAAACTGTTTAAGTAGTTGGATTTAAATCAGTTTTTGTTGTTGGTTTAACAGGTTTAGCATTGTAATGTTGCTTTGAGTAAAACATAGATCTGAGATAAAAGGATGCTAATCCTACAATTTTAGATGAGTTGAGTGCTCCTGATTGTGTCAAATCTTTTTGGTTAATGATTAAATGCACTACATGACTGCAACTATCAAAAGTGCTTATGCTTCAGTGGCAACTAATTTGCAGATCAAAATCTAGACTATGCTTTCATCTGAAATAACCTAATGATGATATGGTGGTGGCTTCACAGAATGGGGTAAAGAAATTCTGATGCCCAAATACCAATTTGATAACATTAGAAAGGTCGCTGTGCTTCTCATTGCTTGGAATACTTTTTAAAAAGAACGCAGTTTTGACATCCTGCAAGTCACACCACTGGTCCTGTGCCTCTTTCCTCCATTGGTTTTGCCATCAGTCTATTTTTCATCCTAAGACAGGACTACGTTTGGTGTGCATTCTGTCTACTCTCACATTACACATCGAAGTTCAGTTGGAAGGTTGGAGTGTCCGGGTAACCAGATCCACAACACTGGGCTCAAGCCGTCTTTGCGGGGAGCTAATGCAAATGACCAACATTGCAAGCTACATCCATGAACGCTGTAGGGAGCAGGCCTTGCGTGCGCTATTCATAGTAGCAACGTTGTGCGTCAGTGCTCCAGCATAGTTGCTCCATTCCTCTTGTGGTTCAGTCATTTTTGGCCACATAGTAGCCATGCCTGCGTTTCACATTTGAATGAAGGCTGAGTATAGCAATTTTCTGGATGAAATGACTCTTATAGACTATTGTGACCAGTGATGAAACAAACTGAATGTTTCATATTGCAATTAGAATCTCGAAAAGAAATTGCGAAACTGTGCAACTAATTGATGGGGCACGGTCATGTGACTCCTGCTGCTCATGATGATCTTTTTGGCAAATATTTTTCTACATAAACAGCAACCCTCAATGTTCAAACCATTCTTGAATTTTGACATTTTTTGTACTTTTTCAGCTATTCTTACCAATGCAGGACCTATCACATATAATTAACTGTATAAATAACCACATCCAACAACTGGGAGTCCTCTGGGTGTAGCCTTGAGCAAATTTGGGATTCTTTATTTTATGCCACAATTTGTATTTTTCGGAAAGTAAGCAGGGTTTGGAGGGAAAGTTTTTCCCCCCAATTGCATTTCTATCCTGATGAAAGGTGAAGGAGAGCAGTTAGAATGCTTCCTCCCCAGGGTGTGCCACAAGAGCACCAGCCGTGCAGGACACAATGCCATTTAAGGATACCCGTCAATGCACACTGTAAGCCCAGCTATCTTGAAACTGTGGTGCTGGGTAAACAGTCATTAGTACAGTTTTAGTTTTAATGTGCCTCCCCAAACATTTACAACTAGGTTGTGGTCCTTACATGAAGCAGGTATTTTAATCTTTTTCTTCATGTGTTAAACTTTGTAACTGTTGTACGGAATTGCATGGCTTAAATCATGTAGGTTGAATTTTAGAATGAATCAGGATGTAATTTTCATTACCACTGAATTATTTCATTTTTCTCTTCCCTACATATTTGAATATGTTTAGATTTACTTATCGCATGTTAAGTGGAATTTCAGATTTTTTTTATAACAATTGCTTGAGGTCTTACATTATGGAAACACAGCAAGATTCCCCAGTGACCTCTGTCCATTATGGGTCTTCCCGAAAGAGTGTAAGATGATATGGTTGCAAGCTTGCAACAGCATCTTTTATGTTCTTCAACTCTCAATTCATGTAGATGAACCTTTTTCCACGCAGTGTTTTCCCACCCTTCTTGTAAGCGCTCACAAAGTAACCAAATGAGACAGTATGTTAGTATGACACTGATGTTGTTTTTCCAAAGACATCAGTAATATGATGCTATGTTCCTGTTTGTGTTGGATTTACTATTATTTATCTAACTACTGGAAAGTTTAGCAAGTCTTATTTCCCAGCCTTTCTTCAAATATGACATGTGATTTTGATTAAATGCTGTACTACACATAAGAAGTTTAATTTAGTTTATTTCTCTTTCTTTTCCAGACAAAATGAAAGCGCCTGGGGCTGGGAGTTAGAAGAACCTTCCGCCGAAGAGAGAAACCAAAAATCGTCATACAGGGCTGTGAATGGACCCACAGACCCCTGTGTAGGGGTGACGGGGCCCTATCAGCCTTGTGTGATTCTGGACAATGGGGGATGGAGGAGTCGGTGCAACTGGAGGAGAACGGGTCAACCAGTCCCATATCCTCTTTGATAAATTTGTCCAGGCAACCACATGTAAAGGCA